>NC_060126.1:54076605-54710771 GCF_021461395.2 Schistocerca americana | reverse complement strand
AACCAATCAAGATAATGAAAATAGAATTCTAGGGCAAGGATTGTTAATTAATAGGACCAGCTGTGAAAGAGCAGGAAGATAATTTTACCTTCCAGCCACCACCACGGCACAAGAATAATTAACATGTCCTGACCAATGCTGTATTGGCTGGAGGAAGTACCTTAGATTCTACTTTGCTAGAAGCCATAGACGAACTATTGACTTCAGAAAAAGGACAAAATTTCAGTCAGTCAAGCAATGCAGCATGTGATACAAAATACAGTTATTTTCAGTGTATCAAAGACAAGAATAATCTTAGTTCTAGTGTTCATTTATGCAACTTACTTTTGTTTCAAGCTTAAGATATCTCATTCAACTGCGTCAACTATCTGTCGGATACCTGTTGAATGGATATGAATTAGTAATAAGTGGGAAGTGTAAGCAGTGTATGTAACCAGGATACAATAACAAAATAGATTAATTTAGCCAAGACTTAGGTTGAGAAGCAACCCAGAAAATAGTTATAAAGTAACTCTTGTACAATTACAAGGCAGGTAACGGTGAATTAATAAGAAGTGAAAGAAAGAGAAAAATCACAATGAATTTTTTTAAACAGGAGGGATGTTTACAGTCTAGCGACCGCTACTCACGTCGACTGCTGTGTCGGCGCATGTTAGTTCCGTTAGCACCATCCATAAATACAGCTGTGTCGCGAAGTCAGTGACTGAACGGCAACAAATGAATGGCGTAGACCGCCAAGTTTGAATCCGCCGCTTGGAGCGCTGAATAATGTTGTTGCCTACTCCTTCGAGTTATAACTTTTGTTTTTATATTTATTCTGTTTCTTGGTTACTGTTTCTGTTGTTTACAAGTTACCTATAGCAACTGTGCTTCTATTTCTGTAATACCAAGTAATAAACCGTTCAAGTAGATTATCCGTGCGTGTGTGAATATTTATTAAGTACGGGTACGTCTACAAGACGAAATTATACCCATCAGTGGTGACCCCGAAGTGATTTGCGCTGAGAAAACCGGTCCCGGGACAAAATCGTTTACAGAATGGAATCGCCTGCATATATCGAGACTGGATGTTCGCCTCCCACCGTTATGGGCACATGATCCGGTTCTATGGTTCGCTCAGATTGAAGCCAGCTTTTGCTATGCCGGAATTACAGCGGATGCGACTAAGTTTGCATTAATAGTGAGTCAGCTCGAGCAACGCCACGCTTCCGAAGTTCAAGACATAATCACGGCACAACCGATCGAGAATGCATACGAAAGATTAAAGACTGAGCTTATTCGTAGAGTTGCACCATCGCAGGAAGACCGTATCAGGCAAGTGCTGACTCAGGAAGATATAGGCGACAGAAAAACGTCTCAGTACCTGCGGCACCTCCGCAGCAAGCTGGACATCGGAACAGTGTCCGACAATCCTGCGTACGCTATAGAGCAGCCGTCTGCCGCCGCAGGTAAAGGCAATCGTAACATCGCAGACAGGGATGTCCCTGGACGCTGTTGCGGAAATGGCCGACCGCACCCAAGATGCCATCGCTCCGGACCAACCGGTCAGTGCTGTGACAATGCCTGGTAGTGTTGCGTCCGTGGCTCTTCCCGTTTCCCGCGCAGATTACGAGGCTCTGTCCGCCAAAGTTGATTAACTAAGCGCACAGATTGGCACACTGTTGTCCCAAGGAGGTCCTAGTTGCTACATAGGATGTAGCTGCAAATGATCAAGGAGCCGTTCCTCGACTCAGTCGGTATCAGATGCTGGTCCGACCCCTTGTTGGTACCACAGAAGATTTGGTGAGCAAGCTAAAAAGAGCCCTAGCCCGTGCTCCTACCCAAATGCAAACGGCGGTCGGACATAGGCGCCACCGTCTGCTCAACTACATCCCGGCGCCTATTCATTAGTGGCAGGGTATCAGGCCGGAGGTGTTTAATAGACATAGGGTCCGACATTAGTGTCCAGCCCAGAGCGTCACTACACTGTTGCAGGCCACTCACTGCATTTAGCCTGTCTGCCGCAAATTATTCGGCAATTGCGACGTATGGCACGTGGCGTGAAGAATTGAATTTTGGGCTCTTCCGTCGATTCACATGGGTCTTTACTGTAGCAGACGTGTCCGAAGCAATAATCGGTGCAGATTTATTAGCTCACGATCAGCTCCTACCGGCTGTAGCGAATTCCCGCTTAATAGACAATGTTACCACTGGGCACCATCGTGATGCCAGAACATGCAACATCAAGGTTATACAGGTTGCGGACGAGGAGTATCGCTCACTGCTGCATGAGTCAACCGACCTTAACGGGGCCTCCAGGCCTGCCACAGCAAGTTTTGCACGATACGGTCAACCACATAGAAACTACGCACGGGCCGCCTGTGTCTTGTCAGCCGACACGATTGGCTCCACGACGCCTCGCCACTGCTAAAACAGAATTCGACACAATGTTACGAGAAGGTATCATCCGACCCTCAAGTAGTCCATGGTCATCTGCACTGCATTTACTACCCAAAAAGGGAGGAGCCTGGCGCCCGTGTGGCGATTACAGAGCGCCCAACTCACGGACCGTGCCTGATTACCGTGGCTACAGAGGACATTTCAAAGACCGCTATTATAACGCCATTTGGGTTGTATGAAAGCAAGATTATGACCAGCGCCTGAGAAAAGTTTTTGAGCTTTTTGAGAAGTTCGGCGTGGTGATAAACACAGTTAAGTGTGTGTTTGGCCAACATCAGGTAGATTTCCTGGGTCATCGAATGTCTTCATCAGGATCATTACCACTCACTGAGAAATTTGAAGCCATACTGCTATTACCCAAACCATCTACAATAAAAGAGCTACGCAGATACTTAGGAATGCTCAATTTTTACCGCCGTCATTTACGACGCACTACCGAACAACAGGCGCCGTTGAAAGCAGCACTGGCTGGTCCCAAGGGTAAGAGCAGTTCTCCTGTGCAGTGGACCGAGGAGATGAATGCGGCTTTCGAAGTAACCAAAAAGAGCCAAGCAGCACTGCTGGCGCACCCGAAGCTCGAAGCTCCACTGGCATTAGTGGTGAATGCCACTCAGTTAGCCATTGGTGCAGCCCTCTAACAATGGTTGGACGATACCTGGTAGCCGCTGTCTTATTTCTCACACAAGCTGTCACCTGCACAACAAAGATGGAGCACATATGATCGGGAACTTTTAGCCATATATCAAGCAATCAAGTAATTTCGACCACAGGTTGAGGCACGAGAGTTTGTGATACACACCGACCATAAGCGTTTAACATATGCCTTCAAGAGAAACAGCGACACTTGATCTCCACTGCAGTACAGCCAATTTACTACAGACATCCGCCATATATTAGGCATCACTAATGTGGATGCGGACTGCCTCTCTAGAGACGCCAGTGTCTCACAGCCTGTGGACATGATGGGGCTTGTCAGGGCGCAAAAAGAAGATTCCGAGCTACGCACCATTTTGCATGACGACACTGCAGCATTCAAGTTACAGCAAGTCGACATTCCTTGCGAGAACATTAAATTGTACTGTGAAGTGTCACATGGCAGATCACGCCCTTTTGTTCCCGTTGCATTTCGCAGGCCAGTGTTCGAGTCTTTACATAATCTTTGCCTTCCAGGAGTCCAGTCGACATTCAAGCAAGTGTCTCAAAGGTTTGTGTTATATACACTGATCGACACCCACGTGATAATAAAATTTGCTTTATTAGGTGTAGCCAGGACACCACTTAATTTTACAACAGATAACCTTCTGTGGAAAATAAAAAGGCTTTTCTCCTGCCCCAAAATTAAGTATCAAAACACGAATATTCAACCTTAATAAAATTGGCTTTTATAACTGAACTGATTTTACGTTCCTTGGTAGTGTTCTCTCGATGCTCTCCAACGGATGTCGAGGAGTTAGACGGGCGCCGCTTGCGGGTCGAAGACTGGCATGTTGAAGAGGGCACCTGCTCGATCCGGCTGCGGCGATGTTTCCTCCTGGCGGCGGTCCGCGGCGGGTCGAATGACGCTTGTTTCCTTTCCTGCCGGCTATTTAACCCGGCGGCTCTAGTCTTCCTCCCCGGATTCTGTCGTGACGATTGGCGGCCGTTGGCGATACCCGATTGGCGGATGTTGATGTCATCGTATTACCATCCGCGTCGGAAAAAGGATTCGCGCGCATGCGTATTCCGCGGCTGCTTTCATGTATGGCGGGAAACGCCTCTAGTGCTGGCTGGCGGAACGCGCCGGAACTACGTTGCCGGTGCGGGTTATTCTGTAGCGGTAGCCGCCCTTTGTATTTGCATGGCTGTGCGCGCCACGGCAGTTTGTGTGGCCAGGGATAGAAAGAGACTGCCGCGAATGGACGAGAACTTGCCAGCGTTGCCAAATTCGTAAAATCACTGGCCACATTCACCCCCCATTAAGAGAGTTCCCGGACACTCCTTCACGCTTCGCCCATGTTCATCTTGATGTGGTAGAACCACTTCCTCCATCGGATGGCCAGCGGTACATATTCACAATGACTGACAGATATACGCGATGGCCTACGCACAACATCTCTGCGGAAACAATAGCCACTGCTTTCACATCGACATGGCTGGCGAAATTCGGCTGTCCGCTCCATATCACGACCGACAGAGGCCGACAGTTCGAGTCCGTTTTGTTCACACAGTTGACGAAGTCCTTTGGCTACGTCCATCACAAAACGACCAGTTATCATCCGGCCAGCAATGGCATGCTTGAACGTGGGCATCGAACGCTGAAGGCTGCCCTAATGTGCCATGGGACATCTAGGACGTCTGCACTACCCATAGCCCTGCTGGATCTACGAGCCACATACAAACCAGATATAGAGTCCTCGGCAGCTGAATTGGTTTATGGCGAGACTCTGCACCTATCAGGGTAGTTTGTCGACACAGGCCTACTGTCAGAAACGGACGACCAACCAGAGTTCCTTCGCAAGTTACGGGGACATGTAAGCCAAATCAAACCCACAAAGGCCTCCAGCCATAGTTGCCCAACAACTTTTGTGCATAACAACCTCGAAAGTTGTTACGTACAGACTGTGTCCAGCCACTACTCAGCTACTGAATACTGGACCCCATCGCGTCCTGCGCAGAGACACATACACGATGGTCACCATAGTAAATGGCAAATAGGCCACCATGTCTCTTAGCAGAGTGAAGCCAGCTTACATTTTCAAGGAGGCATCACCCACCTTATGGTCAAGATCTCAACGCCTGACATATGCAACACCTCGACTTCCAGCACCGCCGCCACAACAGACCTATGCAGAACCTACACGCACCACGCACTCCGGACGACATGTCCACTTTCCGGCCAGGTTCAGAGAAGGCGCACCACGCTCCGCTTTCACCAAGGGGGCAAGAGGGCTCCTGTAGCGACCGCTACTCACGTCAACTGCTGTGTCCGCGCTCGTTAGTTCTGTCCGCGCCATCCATAGATACAGTTGTGTGGCGAAGTCAGCAACTGCACAGCAACAAATGAATGGCGTAAACGGACAAGATTGAATACGCCGCTTGGAGCGCTGAATGACGTTGTTGCCTACTGCTTGGAGTTATAGCTTTTGTTTTTTATGTTTATTCCTTTCCTTGGTTACTGTTTTTTTTTGTTTATAAGTTACCTATAGCAACTGCGCTTCGTTTTCTGTAATACCAAATAATAAACCGTTCAAGTATATTCTCAGTGGGTGTTTGAATACTTATTAAGTACGGGTAGCTCCACATGTCGAAAATATACCCCTAAACAACACAGAATAGTAAGGGAAAGAAATTAGGAAATTTTTATTAAAACTCATTCACACTGACACAGGCAAAATCAAGGCATACCAGAGACAGAGGTGCGAGCCAGTATATCAAAAATAGATCATCAAACCATGACACTGTCTGCCGACTGTGGATACACATTCAGCAGAATGGAAGCTGCAACAGAAAACCAAACGAATGAGACAAGCATATTTGTTAGCTCATAATACATGTTCCAAGAAGCTCACTCTGTTTCACAAGAGCACGTAGCAAGCAGCAGTTAACAGCCTGTTAAGTAAATATTGCAGAAGACACATGCAGTCTTCATGAAAGAAACTTAATGCCAGTCTCCTTTAAAGACCACAAATCTCGTTGAACTGGTAAGTTGATCGTTGGGATTAGCACCATTCACAATTCCATGATTGCTGTACTGTAGTGAATCTACGTCCTAGATGCTCCAACACAGTCTGTGAAACAGCTCAAGATGAGCTTGAGATGATGACGTTCAGCTGATGAACTTCATCCTCCTCGCTGCCTAACATGTACTGATGGAAGGGAACTGACTCTCTTTCAACAACACCACATCGCAAGGTGCTGCCAGCACTGAACTTCAACACAGGAGCCAGCAACAGGACCTCATTCAGCTCACGTGCCTGTCCAGCACTCAGGTAATTGTAGGTGCTGAAATCTATCAGGGATGGGGAGAAGATCAACCGGCCACATGACTATCGACACCAGGTGCATCATGGTTGGGTCATCAAGGGTCGTCACAGAATTGGGAGTGGGACTGAGGACATTTCAGAGAACACTTCATGATGGGCAATGGCTGCACCTCTTTGCTGGCGACCCGCCATGGCACCAATTGTCACTAAACCTCAGTTGAATGTACGATCGCTATATGACTGGACAAGCATCTGCTATAATCCTACACATACCTGCTGAGATTGGTGCAAAAGACGGACGACTTGGAAAGATTAGGAATAAATAATTGAATCTATTAACGTTTTGTTAGCGTCGTTGACGCTTGACAGGTTCCCAGCAACTATCCTGACTTCACGTACAGGTGTCTCTCCTCGAACCTTTACAGCACAGTCCTGCATGCTGCACATGCTAGATTGTTGCTGTGAAAATATTAGCAGTGTGCCCACACAAGAGTTTATCTGAACTGCAGTGAGCTAGAAGACAAGGTGCACTGGGCATAATTATGACTGTGCAAAAGGATGATTTTATTAAGGGTTCTCCTAAGCCAGCTCGAAAATTGTCTTCCTTTCTATGAGCTGTGGTACTGTATGTGTATTTAGATGGTAGCTCGCTGTGAAGTCACAAACTGAAGTGTTTTGCCATGCAAATCTTGTCATTGAGTACTCTCACAAGTATTTTGTTACTGACACTGAATTTAGCTGTCGTTTCTAACCGCTAGAACATTGGTTCAATATGGATGACGACTACTGGTCGAGAGGTGTACAAAATTAAACAATCAATACCAACTGTAGCAAGAACTGTGCATTAGAAACGTTTACTATTGTTTAACACAAGTAGGTCACAGCGTTTGCATCTTCACATTACGACACATTTACTTTTTAAATATATTACATCAATTTGGTAGTGAACGTGGGCCTCAGTGCTACATTGAACTTACTGCAGACCAACAATCAATATCAAGGGGTTTTTTGACAGGAATGTTTCGGTCAATATTTCCTACTGGTTTTCGTCACGAAGTTCACTGTTCTTGATCTTAGACCAGGTAACAGTTGTGAAACTTACAGAGGTACATTGACGGGTGACAAAATGCATGGGATAACAATACACACATATACAGATGGCAGTGGCATGAAGTATACAAGGCAAAAAAGAGCAGTGCATTTGCGGAGCTGTCACTTGTGCTCAGATGATTCACGTCAAAAGGTTTCCGACGTGATTGTGGCCTCACCACTTAAATAAACAGATTTTGAACGCAGAATGGTAGTTGGAACTAGACGCATAGGATATTCCATTTCTGAAATCATTGGGTGTTACAATATTCCTAGCTCTACAGTGTCAAGAATGTGCCTAGAATACCACATTTGAGGCATTACTGCTCACCACGGTCTATTGGCCGACAGCCCTCACTTAACGACAGATAGCCACTGCCTAGAGTTCTCAGTGCTAGCAGGCAAGCAACTCTTCATGAAATAACCACACAAATCAGTGTGGGATGTATGACAAACGTATCTATTAGGACAGTTAATGGGCTACAGAAGCAGACAACCAACGAGAATCCCTCTGCTGACAGCACGACTATAGCTGCAGTGCCTCTCCTGGGCTTGTGATCGTGTCTGTTCTACATCTACATCTACATCTACACAGATACTTCACAAGTCACCGTACGGTGAGTGGCGGTGTGTAATCTGCACCATTACCAGGCATTTTCTTTCCTGTTCCACTCGCAAGAAGAACGAGGGAAAAAGACTGTCTATTACCTCCGTATTAGCGCTAATTTCTTATATCTTACCTTCATGGTCCTTATGCGCAGTGTATGTAGGCGGCTGTAGCACCGTTTCTCGAAAAGAACATCGCCTTCCCTCCAGGGATTTCCATTTGAGATCCCAAAGCATCTTCATAATATTTACGTCTTGTGTGAAGCTACCAGTAACAAATCTAGCAGCCCACTTCTGAACTGCTTAAACGTCTTCCTTTAGTCCGACTTGGCACGGATTCCCAACACTCGAGCCATATTCAAAAATAGGTAGCACCTGCTTCCGAGAAGCGGTCTCCTTTACAGCTGAACCACTCTTTCCTAAAATTCTCCCAATAAACCAAAAACATGACTGTCTCAAGCAGGACACAAGTAATGCTGTATCCGAACGTTACAGCTTTGATCTTCCTTCTCATCTGCATTGACTTACATTTGTCCACATTTAGGGCTAGCTGCCAACAGGAATTTTTGTGTAAGTCGTCTTTTATCTTCGTACAGTCACTCAACTTCGACGCCTTACTGTATACTACGGCATCATCAGCAGACAACTGCAGATTTCTGCCTACCCTATCCGCCAAATCATTCATGTATATACAGGGTGTTACAAAAAGGTACGCCCAAACTTTCAGGAAATATTCCTCACACACAAATAAAGAAAAGATGTTATATGGACACGTGTCCGGAAACGTTTAATTTCCATGTTAGAGCTCATTTTAGTTTCGTCAGTATGTACTGTACTTCCTCGATTCACCGCCAGTTGGCCCAATTGAAGGAAGGTAATGTTGACTTCGGTGCTTGTGTTGACATGCGACTCAATGCTCTACAGTACTAGCATCAAGCACATCAGTACGTAGCATCAACGGGTTAGTGCTCATCACGAACGTGGTTTTGCAGTCAGTGCAATGTTTACAAATGCAGAGGTGGCAGATGCCCATTTGATGTATGGATTAGCAAGGGGCAATAGCCGTGGCGCGGTACGTTTGTATCGAGACAGATTTCCAGAACGAAGGTGTCCCGACAGGAAGACGTCGAAGCAATTGATCGGCGTCTTAGGGAGCACGGAACATTCCATCCTATGACTCGCGACTGGGGAAGACCTAGAACGACGAGGACACCTGCAATGGACGAGGCAATTCTTCGTGCAGTTGACGATAACCCTAATGTCAGCGTCAGGGAAGTTGCTGCTGTACAAGGTAACGTTGACCACGTCACTGTATGGAGAGTGTTACGGGAGAATCAGTTGTTTCCGTACCGTGTACAGCGTGTGCAGGCACTATCAGCAGCTGATTGGCCTCCACGGGTACACTTCTGCATCCAATAATGTGTCAATCCTCATTTCAGTGCAAATGTTCTCTTTACGGATGAGGCTTCATTCCAACGTGATCAAATTGTAAATTTTCACAATCAACATGTGTGGGCTGACGAGAATCCGCACGCAATTGTGCAATCACGTCATCAACACAGATTTTCTGTGAACGTTTGGTCAGGCATTGTTGGTGATGTCTTGATTGGGCCCCATGTTCTTCCACCTACGCTCAATGGAGCACGTTATCATGATTTCATACGGGATATTCTACCTGTGCTGCTAGAACATGTGCCTTTACAAGTGCGACACAACGTGTGGTTCATGCACGATGGAGCTCCTGCACATTTCAGTCGAAGTGTTCGTACGCTTCTCAACAACAGATACGGTGACCGATGGATTGGTAGAGGCGGACCAATTCCATGGCCTCCACGCTCTCCTGACCTCAACCCTCTTGACTTTCATTTATGGGGGCATTTGAAATCTCTTGTATACGCAACCCCAGTACCAAATGCAGAGACTCTTCGTGCTCGTATTGTGGACGGCTGTGATACAATACGCCATTCTCCAGGGCTGCATCAGCGCATCAGGAATTCCATGCGACGGAGGGTGGATGCATGTATCCTCGCTAACGGAGGACATTTTGAACATTTCCTGTAACAAAGTGTTTGAAGTCACGCTGGTACGTTCTGTTGCTGTGTGTTTCCATTCCATGATTAATGTGATTTGAAGAGAAGTAATAAAATGAGCTCTAACATTGAAAGTAAGCGTTTCCGGACACATGTCCACATAACATTTTTTTTTTCTTTGTGTGTGAGGAATGTTTCCTGAAAGTTTGGCCGTACCTTTTTGTAATACCCTGTAGAGAAGAAGAGCAGTCCAACCAAACTTCCTTGGGGCATTCCTAAAGATTCCCTTGTCTCTGATGAACGCTCGCTATTGAGGACAACATACTGGGTTCTATTATCAAAGAAGTCTTCCAGCCACTCACATATCAGTGAACTTGTTGCATATGCTCATACCTTCGTTAACAGCCTACAATGGTACACCATGTCAAATGCTTTCCAGAAATCAAAAAATATGGAATGTCCCTGTCACCCTTCATCCATAGTTCGCAGTATATCATGTGAGAAAAGGGCAAGCTAAGTTTCGCACGGGTAATTCTTTCTCAAATCATGCTGATTTATGCACATAAGCTTCTTAGTCTCAAGAACGCTGTTATATTCAGACTGAGAATGTTTTCAAGGATTCTGCAGCAAACAGAAATTAGGGATATTGGTCTATAATTTTGTATACTGGAGTTACTTGTGCCTTTTTCCAGTCGGTTGGGACTCTGTTCTGGGAGAGAGATTCACGATAAATGCAAGTTAGGTAAAATCGAACTACGATTCCACTTCGACTTGATGATTTATTTACTTTCAATTCTTTCACTTGCTTCTCTACAACATGAATGCTTATTACTATGTCTGCCATAAGGCAGTCTGTCTGATGATCAAATGACGGTATGTTTGTACGATTCTCCTGTGAGAACTCTTTCTTGAACGTGAAACTGACAAATTCGACTTTCGTTATGCTATCTTCAACTTCCACACCACACGGGTCAACAAGAGACTGAGTGCATGCCTTAGAACTGCTTAGTGATTGTACATAAAACCTGATTTTCCTTGAGTTGTTTGCCAGATCATTTGCTAATGTATGACAGGGGTAGTTGCATACTTCACGCAAAGGTGTTTTCACAGACGCCAGAATCTCTACTAATCTTCGCTTGCCATCATTTATGCGTTCCCTTTTGAACTGAGAGTGCAACAGCCTCTGCTTCATCAGCATACACTGAACTTTGGTAAACCATGGTGTGTCTTTTCCATCCTTTCTCGAATTACTAGGCACATAATTATCCCGGCCACGATTTACAATCTGCTTATACTTTGCCCATAATTCCTGCACATCCATCTTACTGGAACTAATTGATGCCAATTCACTGCCTAAGTGAGATGCTAATAACTGCTTATCTGCTCTATCTAGCAGAAACACTTTCCGAGCCTTCATGGCTAATTTATTAATTTTCATAGTTTCTATGATGGCATCATGATCGCTAATCCCCATTTCTATACTGACACTGTCGGTAAGATCTGGGCTCTTTGTATCTACAACATCTAAGATATTTCCATTGTGTGTGGGCTGCCGAGATAGCTGCTAAGCTTTCAGAGATCCTAGACGACTGGAAAACCATGATGTTGTCAGATGCGTCCAGATTTCTGTTGGTAAGAGCTCATGGTACGGTTCGTGTGTGACGTGGACCCATAAAGCCATGAAACCAAGTTCCCAACAAGGTGTTGTTCATGCTGGTGGTCGCTCCACACTAGTGTAGGCTGTGTTTGCATGGAACAGACTGGGACCTCTGGTACAACTGAACCTACCACTAACTGGAAATATTTATGTTCAGCCACCTGGAGACCATTTTTAGCCATTCATGGACTTCATGTTCCCAAATAACTATGCAAGTCTACGACTGTTTGCGATTGGTTTAAAGAACATTCTAGACAATTTGAATGAAGCCTTGAGCAGCCGCTGGTGTAGTATCAGTGCAGTAGCAAGTCGCATATTTAGCTTTCATATTTGTTTTGTAGTTTGATTTTCAATTTCTTTCCGAGTGTTTGTGCGCTTGCATATTTAATTACATAAAATCCTTGCGTATTCTCGTATTTGAGAGGAGTAATATTGCTTATTGATAGCCGTAGAGTATAAATTCGCGGAGTCGTTAGATATTAGCAGTAGGATGGATAGGGTGTGTGCGTACTGCGTGCGGGCGCAGGAGGAACTGGCCACGGTTCTCGAGCAGCTGAGCGTGCTGTTGGCCATGGTCAGCCGCCTTCAGGCTGCTGCCTCGAGGTGCAGCGACGGCGGAGGGTCTGGCGCGTCGCTTGAGACACCCCAGGTGTCGCTTGCTGCGTCCGCTCACTCGGCCGCCGAGGCACCTTCTAGTGTACCCGGCGCGTTGGGGCCGCCCTCACCTCAGGGTGAGTGGCGTACTGCAATGCGTTCGCGTCGCTCGAGGCGGAGGGCCAATGTGGAGGCTGGCCGGCTGGCCTCGCCCATTCGTCGTGTCAGTGGGCAGGTGGCCGCTCCTTCAGCAGGGCCCGAGCAGGCACACAGCAGGCACACAGTGGTTACTGGGAGCTCCAACGTTAGGCGGGTGATGGAGCCCCTTAGGGAAATAGCGTACACGGCTGGAAAGAAATCCAACGTGCACTCGGTTTGTCTGCTGGGGGCCTCATCCGAGATGTGGAGGCGGCCTTGTCTGTTGCTATCGAGCGTATGGGGTGAAGTCCTCTGCAAGTAGTTGCTCACGTCGGCACCAGTGATGCCTGTCGCTTGGGTTCTGAGGCGATCCTCAGTTCGTACAGGCGGCTGGCGGATTTGGTGAAGACCGCTGGCCTCGCACGCGGGGTGCAAGTAGAGTTCTCTATTTGCAGCATCGTTCCCGGAGTGGATCGGGGTCCTTTGGTTTCGAGCCGAGTGACGGGTCTCAACCAGAGACTTCGTCGACTCTGTGACGGTTTGGCTGCAGATTTCTAGACTTGCGCTATTGGGTGGGGATTTGTAGCACGCCCCTAAATACGTCAGGGGTGCACTACACAAAGGAAGTGGCTATTCGGGTAGCAGAGTACTTGTGGGGTGCACATGGGGGTATTTTAGGCTAGGTAGTAGTGCGAGGTGTCCTGATGAACACTCACCAGTCGACGTGCAGGCAGGGAAATCAGGACGCGCTCAGTGTAAAGACACTCCAGCTATCAAGACATTAGCAGTAAATTTTCAGAGTGTTCGGAATAAAGTTCCTGAATTTACTGCCCTCAGGAAGCGTGTGGCGCGCAAATTATTCTCGGGACTGAGACCTGTCTGAACCCTGAGATAGGAAGTTCTGAAATATTTAGTGAGGGTTGGAACGTGTATCGGAAAGACAGATCAGACACCGTAGGAGATGGTGTCTTCATTGCAGTTGACAAAAATATTGTGTCTACTGAGGTCGAAGTAGAGTGTGATCGTGAAGTTATCTGGACACGTTTAACAGGGCTAGGGGAAATAAAGTCAATTGTGGGGTGTTATTACCGGCCACCAGGTTCCACCGTGGCAGTTCTAGAATCATTCAAAGGGAGTCTACATTCTGTATCGCAGAAGTACCCGAATCATGCTATATTAGACGGAGGCGACTTAAACCTACCTAGTATAGACTGGGATGTCTATGGATTCATTACAGGTGGTACAGACATGCCGTCGTGTGAATTACTTTTGAACACATTATCCGAAAACTGTCTTGAGCAGCTAAATCGACAGCCAACGCGTAATGGAAATATTTTAGATCTGGTAGCCACGAACAGACCAGACCTCATCGACGGTGTCAGTGTTCCGACAGGGATTAGTGATCATGATGTTGTCATTACGACTATGGTTACGAAAGTTAAAAACTTGGTCAAGAAGGCTAGTAGAGTATTCTTACTAGAAAGAGCAGATAAGCAGTTGTTAGCATCCCACTTAGTAAATGAATCGACTTCTTTTACTTCCGGTACGATGGACGTGGAAGAATTATTGGCAAATTTTAAACACATTGTAAATCACGCATTGGAGAAGTATGTGCCGAAAAAGTGGGTTACGGACGGAAAAGACCCACCGTGGTCTAACAGCGCAATTCGGAGAATGCTCAGGGAGCAAAGACAGTTGAACTCGCGCTGCAAGAAAGATCGGGAGAATGAGGACAGGCAAAAGTTTGTAGAGATTCGTGCTGCTGTAAAAAGAGCGATGCGCGAAGCATTCAACCACTACCACCGTCATACCTTAGCAAAAGATCGCCGGCCGAAGTGGCCGCGCGGTTCTGGCGCTGCAGTCTGGAACCGCGAGACCGCTACGGTCGCAGGTTCGAATCCTGCCTCGGGCATGGATGTGTGTGATGTCCTTAGGTTAGTTAGGTTTAACTAGTTCTAAGTTCTAGGGGACTGATGACCTCAGCAGTTGAGTCCCATAGTGCTCAGAGCCTTAGCAAAAGATCTTGCTGAAACCCCAAGGAAATTCTGGTCTTACGTAAAATCGGTAAGCGGGTCGAAGGCTTCCATCCAGTCACTCACTGATCCGTCTGGCCTGGCAACGGAAGACAGCAAAACGAAAGCTGAAATTTTAAATTTAGCATTTGAGAAATCTTTCACTCAGGAGGATCGTACAAACATACCGCCGTTTGAGTCTCGTACAGATTCCCGTATGGAGGACATAGTGATAGATACCCCTGGGGTTGTGAAGCAGCTGAATGGGTTGAAAATAAATAAATCTCCAGGTCCTGATGGGATTCCAACTCGGATTTACAGAGAGTACTCTACTGCATTGGCTCCTTACTTAGCTTGCATTTATCGCGAATCTCTTGCCCAACGTAAAGTCCCGAGCGACTGGAAAATAGCCCAGGTGACGCCTGTATATGAGAAAGGTAGAAGGACGGATCCTCAAAATTACAGACCAATATCCTTAACATCGGTTTGTTGCAGGATTCTCGAACATATTCTCAGTTCGAATATAATGAATTTCCTTGAGACAGAGAAGTTGCAGTCTATGCATCAGCACGGCTTTAGAAAGCATCGTTCCTGCGAAACGCAACTCGCCCTTTTTTCACATGATATCTTGCAAACCATGGATGAAGAGTATCAGACGGATGCCATATTCCTTGACTTCCGGAAAGCCGGAAAGCGTTTGACTCGGTGCCCCACTGCAGACTCCTAACTAAGGTACGAGCATATGGGATTGGTTCCCAAATATGTTAGTGGCTCGAAGACTTCTTAAGTAATAGAACGCAGTACGTTGTCCTCGATGGTGAGCGTTCATCGGAGGTGAGGGTATCATCTGGAGTGCCCCAGGGAAGTGTGGTAGGTCCGCTGTTGTTTTCTATCTACATAAATGATAGGACAGGGTGGATAGCAATGTGCGGCTGTTTGCTGATGATGCTGTGGTGTAAGGGAAGGTGTCGTCGTTGAGTGACTGTAGGAGGATACAAGATGACTTGGACAGGATTTGTGATTGGTGTAAAGAATGGCAGCTAACTCTTAATATAGATAAATGCAAATTAATGCAGAAGAATAGGAAAAAGAATCCTGTAATGTTTGAATACTCCATTAGTAGTGTAGCGCTTGACACAGTCACGTCCATTAAATATTTGGGCGTAACATTGCAGAGCGATATAAAGTGGGACAAGCATGTAATGGCAGTTGTGGGGAAGGCGGATAGTCGTCTTCGGTTCATTGGTAGAATTTAGGAAAGATGTGGTTCATCTGTAAAGGAGACCGCCTATAAAACACTAATACGACCTATTCTTGAGTACTGTTCGAGCGTTTGGGATTCCTATCAGGTCGGATTGAGGGAGGACATAGAAGAAGTTCAGAGGCGGGCTGCTAGATTTGTTACTGGTAGGTTTGATCATCACGCGAGTGTTACGGAAATGCTTCAGGAACTCGGGTGGGAGTCTCTAGAGGAAAGGAGGCGTTCTTTTCATGAATCGCTACTGAGGAAATTTAGAGAACCAGCATTTGAGGCTGACTGCAGTACAATTTTACTGCCGCCAACATACATTTCGCGGAAAGACCACAAAGATAAGATAAGAGAGATTAGGGCTCGTACAGAGGCATATAGGCAGTCATTTTTCCCTCGTTCTGTTTGGGAGTGGAACAGGGAGAGAAGATGCTAGTTGTGGTACGAGGTACCCTCCGCCACTCACCGTATGGTGGATTGCGGAGTATGTTTGTAGACGTAGTAGATGTAGGTGTAGAATGAATGATCTGGTCATCCAGATTGCTGGGCATGAATCTCATCGAGCATTTATGGGACGTAATTGATAGGTCAGTTCAAGCACAAAATACTGCACTGGCTACACAGTCGCAATTATGGATGGCTTTACTCCTGCAGATAGCTTCCAACGACTTCTTGAGTCCACGTCATGTCGAGTTGCTGCACCACAGTGGTCAAAATAAGGTTCGACACGATATTACGAGGTACCCCATGACTTTTGTCACCTCAGTGTAAGTGAGCACAAGCAGTGGAAGCTTAAGCCATTCCGCTTAAGCCATTCCGCTTAAGCCATTCCGCCATACCACAGGTTGCCATTCACAAGCCTCACATGACCGTACCACTACCGTTGTATTCTTTCTATCCATTGTACAAAAGTTACATCTGTTCCCATTATTCGTTTAGTATCTTCGTTTCATACGCTGTTGAGCAAACCTTGTCCAGTACAGCAATTCCACTGCGTGAACCCTCTCCCATTTTCTGTGTCAGTATCCACACTTCTGTGTCACGTCACAACATCTTGCTTAAAAAACCTTGTAAAGCCATTTCTTTACAACTTCAGTATATTTTCATTTCATATAATTCAGAATTTATGATAGTCAACATTGTGACAATATTGTTGGTATTCGAGTTGATGTCAAAATATCAGTTACCTATCTCATTAGATTTTATACCGTATGGGACAGTTACATTTTTTGGTAGTATTCTTTTAAATTGTTGTGCAGTTGTGTAATAATTTGTATACAAAAAACCACTGCAAACTATTACATGGCACTGCATCAGTGTTTGGAACCAAGTAGGCATGACGACAAACAATAAACAAGTATCATGAGCAGTTTAAATAATCTTGACAGGTCAGTTTCCTGTAGACGAATGGGTAACTGGGATGACTAGGGAACTTACATTTCACTCATAAAGAAAGGCAGTCTTTCTGGAGAGCCCTGTTGGATAAATATAAAAAAAAGTCGGACTTAAAGGTAAAATGTCCAATGATTCTGCTGGTTGCTTTTTTATCAGTGCAGAGACCTATTGAAGAATGTAAAGGAGTTTATGATGCATTTGAAGGCATTGTATACAGTCTCTTTCCCCAGTCATGAAAGAAATCACTCAATATTTGTATTCTGTGCACTGCACATTGCTCGGCTGGGTTTCTGAACCCTTCTGCGTCACCATCCATACTCTTTAAACACTGATGCGCATGGCAGAGTATACTTCCCATGGTACAACATGGTAATATCTCTTGCTCTTTCATTTGCGAATGGAGTACTGGAAGAATGACTGCTATATTGCCTCTGCACATGCTGTAATAGTGTGATCTTAATTTCACTGTCCTTTATATATATGGCTGTAATGTATTCCTAGGTTCCTCAAGTGATACTAGTTTTCCAGTCTTTTGAATGTCCTGTCTGAGGATAGTTTGCTTCTATCTCCAACTGTCTCCAAGTTCAACTTTTGAGTATTTTTGTGACACTTTCCCATGGACCAAACAAACGAGTGAGATATCATGTCGCTCTCTTTGCTCATATTTAATATCTTTTCCTAGTTCTATTTGCTATGGGTCAAAGACACAAGAGGAATACGCAAGTGTGGATTGTACAAGGATGCCTAAGCTTCGTTCATGGTCTTGCTCCATTTACAGCTTTCTGCCTATGAAACGTAATCTGCCCCATGAATTATCTACAGCAAGCATTAGAAAATTTCAGCCAAATGCAGGAAGATCTGCAGTGGATAGGCACTTGGTGCAGGGAGTGGCAACTCACCCTTAACATAGACAAATGTAATGTATTGCGAATACATAGAAAGGAGGATCCTTTATTGTATTATTATATGATAGCGGAACAAACACTGGTAGCAGTTACTTCTGTAAAATATCTGGGAGTGTGCGTACGGAACGATTTGAAGTGGAATGATCATATAAAATTAATTGTTGGTGAGGTGGGTACCAGGTTGAGATTCATTGGGAGAGTCCTTAGAAAATGTAGTCCATCAACAAAGGAGGTGGCGTACAAAACACTCGTTCGACCTATAATTGAGTATTGCTCATCAGTGTGAGATCCGTACCAGTTCGGGTTGATGGAGGAGATAGAGAAGATCCAAAGAAGAGCGGCGCGTTTCGTCACAGGGTTATTTGGTAAGCGTGACAGAGTTACGGAGATGTTTAGCAAACTCAAGTGGCAGACTCTGCAAGAGAAGCGCTCTGCATTGCGGTGTAGCTTGCTTTCCAGGTTTCAAGAGGGTGCGTTTCTGAATGAGGTATCGAATATATTGCTTCCCCCTACTTATACCTCCCGAGGAGATGACGAATGTAAAATTAGAGAGATTCCAGCGCGCACGGAGGCTTTCCGGCAGTCGTTCTTCCCGCGAAGCATACGCGACTGGAACAGGAAAGGAAGGTAATGACAGTGGCACGTAAAGTGCCCTCCGCCACACACCGTTGGGTGGCTTGCGGAGTATAAATGTAGATGTAGATGTAGAAGCCCATGTGATACTAATGAGCTCCTCATCCAGGTCCAGGGGCCGAGGGATGTCTGCTGGCTGCTGGGTCATCCTCTGCCTTGTGGCGTCATACAGATGTTCCATGGAGGCGAATGCTGTCAGCACACTGCTCCTCCAGCCGTTTTGCCAGTTTTCTATACCATAGAGCTGCTACTTCTCATTCAATCAGCTTTTCCACTTGACATCATGAGGTTGAATGCACACAGTTCCAGTTCTCTCAAGAAGAAAACATCCTTGGCTGTATGAGGAAATGAAACTGGACCTGACCATGGCAGCGATCTATGCTAATACGCAGCTATGGAGGCATACACTGATACTGAAATTGTATGATACCACGTTTTTTTGCATTTTGTGACATGCACAATTTAACATTTCCGATCATTTAAAGCAAGCTCTCAATCTTTGCACCACTATTAAATCTGATCAAGATGTGAATATAAGAGCAATTTTTGTATCATAAGGCACTTAATTATAGATAACTGAACAGTCTGTAAAACCTGCGATTATAGACATTGTCATTAACACGCCACACAAACAGGTCACAATACACTTCCTGGGGTACAACTGAGGTTCTCCTATTTCCATTTATCCAAGATAACTTTCTGTATCCTGCCTACCAAGAACTCAATCTAGTCACAAATTTTGTTTGATATTCCACATAATTACACTTTCATTAACAATCTTTGAAGAGAAACTAAGTTCTCTGCTCTTTGGTAGTCCGGAAAGTGATGAAAGTGCACTTTAGGTCACAGGCTGAAAATGCAGAGAAAGGGAAAATTTTCTCTACTACACTGTATCAAGTTGTCTGCCTTATCCATTTCCTTCATGGTGCCATGTGAGAAAAGTGCAGGATGGACCTTACTTTACCTTTGTTTACGAAGTCCTTTCTGGCTGGCAGGGTATGCTCATTCTTTCGGAAACACGCATTCAATGAGCTTTTTAAACTATTGAAAATCTGTATTGCCTGTACTAGCTACATGCCAGCTGTACATAACACATACAAAATCTCTGTCATCAGCCCAAAAACAACCTTTTAATCTCTTTTAAATGAATACTTCACATCATGGTTTGAATCTGAAACTGATAACAGCTTAAGTGAAGGCCATTGGAGGTATAGCCGATCGACACACAAAAGTGTGGAAGGCTCCCTGTCTGCAGCTGTTGTTCCTTACATCAATATGGGATAGCTCCATTTTTGCAAAAATTCATAAAAATTATTCTACTTTACTATCTATTGGCTTCTGTCTCGGATTCTTCGGCCGACTTTCATCTAATGATTTTACTGACGTGGTAATACATCTTGTAAAGGCAGCATCACAGCTGTGTAGGGAAGATAGGACTACAGGTTCTTCTACAATTCTTATTACTTAAAAATAAAGCGACAATAAAATGATACTGAATGTTGCTGCCAATATCAAGTTGTAATTGAATGCACTGTCCTCTGAAGATTCTGTATTGCAGACACACGATTAAATTCAGTTTAGGATGAGAATTTGTGTTGTGTGGATTTTGCTAATAAAGTAAAACTTTAACTACAAACACAAATTACCGCACAATCTGCACAATAGACAAAGAAGTAAATTAAGTCATAGATCTTAATTGAATATGCATTGCAACCATTGAACTTAATGGCACTGAACTTAATGGTAAGGTGAAATTTACAGTAGCTTCTAACAGCACTAAACACTCTCCGACTAAGTAATTTTCAGTAATGAAATATTCTAAATAATTAGCATTTATTAGTAATTGAGTTAACATGAAAGAAAGTTGCCTTCTATTATTTGCATTTGATTATAAATATTTATCTTTGTCACATTTGTAGTGGTGTTATCTGAGTAGTTATATGTGTTACATAAATATGGGTACAAAGAATGACTGCAGGATTAACATTTTTGTATTCTTTATTTAGAAAATAATCAGAAGTAGTGTACTTAAGATCTTCTAGTTCTACTCAAAACATGTTTGTTGAACTGCCAGTTTCATCTTAGCAAGTCCACTAAGTGATGCTGGTTGTATTGCCTGGCGATTTCCAGTGGTGTGTAACCCTCGTTGGTTCTGGCCTCCTTGTCAGCTCCTGCATCAAGCAATACAATCACCACGTCTGCACGGCCATGCTTTGCAGCTTCGTGCAGCGGCGTCATCCCGTCCTGATTCCTGACATTGAGATTGGCGGAAGATGCCAACAGCAGCTGCACCGCAGCCGCTCGCCCGCCCCACGCAGCCCAGTGAAGAGGCGTGTTCTTAACCCAGTTCCCGATATCCTTGTCTGCCCCAGCCTCCACCAGGCACCTCATCGCCTGTGTGTATCCTTCCCAGGCTGCCCAGTGCAGGGCAGTATTGCTTTTGTCGTCTTTCGCCCCAACGTCTGCCCCAGCAGCCAGCAGCGCCTGCAGCTCTCGCACTGCGCCGTTCTTAGCTGCCTCGATCAGCCTCCTGCCTCTCTCCTCCACGGAAAGGTTTCTGTCGAAAAGAGAGAAATTTTCACAAATTTCTTCCAACACACAGTTCTGATGCAGAATGCCACCACATAAGTGGAGCTAAGACCAGTTTTAGGAACGCATCTGTCCAATGCCAAATGACGAATCTGTGATTTTCTCCCTTCTAAAATACAGAACAGAGGAAAAGACACTTTAAAACAAGATACAGATGTACAATGATATCATGCTCTCAAAGACTTCATCCACTCTCACATAAAACTTCCTACATTCCATCTATCAAGTAACTGATTAGACACATCCTAGCAAATTGTTACCCAACATTACAGTCTTTCGACCACATTTCCCACTCTCATATTGCCCTCAACTGAAAGGGATGCCCCATCTAGCCAGTCTGCTGAGTGCATCACTCTCTGCCATTGCTTGCAAATGGGACACACAAAACTAATCACATTCCGTTGTTTATAAGGAGATCTCCCCATTATGGCAGCAAAAAGATTCAGTGCAGTTATTCAAAAATTACTTGACACACACCAGTAAAAAAAAAAAGCTACTCTTTGCCAGGAAACCGTTAAGTCGAAATATTTGGGATATAGGAATGGCAGTAATTCAGCTTCTCAGCTCTCCTGCCCTGCACAGAGAGACATTTATCAGACCATGTATATGCATGCACACACACGCACACACACACAGAGAGAGAGAGAGAGAGAGAGAGAGAGAGAGAGAGAGAGAGAGTTACACTTTTAACTACATTCTTGTTGTGATATGTCTCAAGGCAAGAGCAAAACCTTCAGGTTACGAGAGTAAATACAACATGCACTTCCTCAGTTAACACAAAAAAACACAGCTACATCTGGGCTCCTGAACACAGTGTAGACCTCACACTACTGATGTAGCTACTGAGAAATGCACCATGCCATTTACATGAGACACACTTACTACAATGAACCTACCAGAAAACACACTCTGATACTACAAGCTGTGTTTTGCATGTGCTTCAGAGTAAAATGTAGGAAATTCTTTACAAACTAAATGCAGATAATCACAAATTAAGTGCATTATTCTGCCTACTGAGATATTATAGATGATAAAACCATTATCCATCAATTGGGCAACTAATTTTTGCCTTCCTGTAAATATTATGTGCAAATGGAGGTGCTAATGTTTTAATTGGAAATCACATACCCCATATACTGAAAATTGATGTTAGTGTTCTGGCAGCAGTGATCTTTCCTGTGGGATCACAAGAATATGTTAATTATGTTGACTGAACAATGGCCAACAACTTTGAAGGCGTTTTCCCCCATAGTGCTTTAAAGCAGTGGACCTCGTGGAGGCTGTGCACCTTTGCCTGCCTCTGGTGTGTGCAGCAGTTCACATGGATCCCAAGTTTGACATGATATGTTAGCAACAATGCTACTCCATTTTAAAACGCACAAGGCGTTGACATAGATTAAAATGACTTGTACAAATTCAAGAAATTCTGCAAATATGCGCCAAACACTGAGCTGTGAAATGAGGCACTTTAGCATTCAGCTATTTCTCATACAGACATTTGTCTAAAATTACTGCTGCTATAACTCTAACTGCTTGTAAAGTGATTAGCACATATAGCTTACCACATGCTCTCATGGTACATGTTTCGAAATATGCACTTTATGCTGGCTGACTCATCATCACTTCTGGTGCAAAAACCCCTATACTTCAATCTAACAGTTGCCCTGAATGGCATGGTATTGGAAATCTCTTTTCTGTTAGGAAAATCTCATGCATGCTTCTGTGCCTCAGCCGAATACACCATCTACGGTGGAAAGATATCCTCCTTTTTATCTGTTTGGGTACTGAGCCAGTGGTGGTGTCAAGCTTTTGGAGTGTGTCTGAGCTGCAAACCTAGGACAGCCTCCTCCTATGCCCAGGTGAGCTGCGACAGGACATAGCACACCAGACACTTTTGTGGGTGATGTTCCTAGCACTGATGACAGAGGATACGTTGGGTGTCTTTTGCACCTAAAAACTAAAACTGTCATTTCATAAGTATTCTCAGCGATTGTCTGGGATTGTCCTCAAATATACACATATATATTGAGCCTCATTAATAACAGTGTATCAGCCATAGATACGGCAACTTTACCAACAGTCTGCTTTTCCCTGTTACAGGTTGCTCTGTGATATTTAGATTATTGTGTATAGGAATACTAACAGAAGTCTGGGAGAACTTATGAACTAGTCATACAAATACCATGTACATGACCTAAACAAGCAGATTTATGGTCATTTACTTTTAACTCTTTGCTTCTTCTAACCAGTTTGTCATTCACAGTTATTAGTTTTCATTTGTTTATCTCTCTCCTGCTTTAAGATATTGTAATAGCGTTCCACCTGAAGATAGCTGGCAGCAAGAAGAAACTAATGATAAACTATCATTCAGTTGTGGAAAGTAGTTTTAAAGAGTGGTACCTTACACTAGCAATAATTTGCACTGTAAGGAAATGAATGAGTCAGTCACGATGAAATCAATGAAGATTCACAGTAATGAAATGATGTAATTGCAAACTTCTCAGATATTATGACATTGGAATACAGTGCGGTGATAGTTTAAAATTTCTGCTTTGCATAGACTGTCACCTTTCACTCTAAGAGACCTTAAAACGGGTTCTTTATTCCTGCAGCACGAGTGTCTTTAAACTTTTCATCTCTTAAAACATTAATTTAGTGTCACAGTAGTCGGTTCAGTTCACCTGAAGAACATACTTCAATTCAATGTTCATGGAAGTCGCCCTGGTTTTAAAATCTATTTTTTCCATCATCCAATTACATACAGCTTCTGCCTATTACAACTGAATTCTGGTTTTGCAAACTTGGACTTAATAGAATCCTGTATAATTTTATTTATCATAGGGACCATATCATAAATTACATCCTAACAGCTCGCTTTGCTTTGTGTAGCCAGACTGGTGTTGTTCATGCTACTCCATATATAGAATTATTGGCCATGTAATACCATCGAATGTAATTTAGTTTGTGATTTACCTTGCCTGCATTGATCGAGATGTCTTTGCTAGAGGATTCTAGTGGAATGAAAATGCACTTGGCTACAGCATTGTGATCGTTCTGTCAGTGTTTTCTTGTATTCCAGGAAGTTCAGCACCGTTGGCTTCCACAGGTATTTGTGTGTACTGTAGCATTGTTGCACTGAAGGCAGTCTTGCAGATGTTACCACGTCATACAAACTGACCCGCTGTTGCCAGTGTCCTTTTAGCAAATGTGATGGGCAGTGAAAGGACTGCTTGTAAATAATTCATTACACTGATGATATAAGTGTTCATGAAGTTGGAATTTACCTGAAATTAGTGTGTCATGGTCCTATATCGTTTCAAGCATTGCTTTACATTTATGCTCCCAATTAACAGAAACAATATTTTCCAATTTCTACAAATAACGCCCTCTCTTTGGTTATAGTAAACCAGATGATGTTCAGGCTAGTTCCACGAGCTGGGATTTTCGTTACATAACTGATTTTCTCACCTTCGTTAGCATTTATGTTGTATAAATTTGTTTGAGTTTCTACATCTCATCCTTATTGTCGATCAGCAAACTGATTTCATAAGCATGTTCCAGAGATGTCTCCTTCACATTGGTAACCTGGAACCCTAGATGCGATTGCATGTCAGTTGCTTGTAATGTTGCTGACAGTGGACATCCCTGTTGATTCAGTCATTTTATTGATAATGGTGTCATAAACTGCTTCATAATCGTATTTTGCTCATACCTCTAATAAAATATTGTCTAATTGAATGATTCACATTGCCAACATCGACTAACACCATAGCTAGTTGTGATTGTTGACTGAGGTGACAAATAAAATCCCGGGTTCGATTCCCGGCGGGGTCAGGGATTTTCTCTGCCTCGTGATGACTGGGTGTTGTGTGATGTCCTTAGGTTAGTTAGGTTTAAGTAGTTCTAAGTTCTAGGGGACTGATGTCCATAGATGTTAAGTCCCATAGTGCTTAGAACCATTTGACAAATAAAATACATCTATATATTATGCCAATAGAATTGACATGCTCCTGTAATCAGCACCGAATAATGTTATCAATCTATTATTTTTCAATGATCAGGTGTTTTAGTTCTTTGAGATGAATACTGACAGCTTGTTAATAAGATCACAAAAAATATTGGTTCACATAAAAGTTCAGATGTGCATGTATAATATCTTTCACGTAAGGCATACTACTTTACTTTTGACACAGGTCTGATTATCTCACATTTCTTGTTTGGTGAAAGGGAGTACCATGCCGTCAGTAACTTTCATAAACTTCTACATCTTACAATAGCCTCCACATGCTTTGTTTACCCTCGATTGTCATACAGAGTGATAGATTGTGTAGGAATGATTGTGTATTTTGCTTCCTGTATCTGCTGTAGCGTTTCATCCTCACCATAAACTGTTCTGTTGGGACTTGCTTTGTCCTTTTATTCTCCTGCTTAATGTGCAAAGCCGATGATTTTGTGTAATCCTTCACTCGAAATGCGCTCATGAAGGTGGAATTTGTGCAAGCGCTACATGCTTCTGCCATGGTACATTATTTGTGTTAGGAGTTTGAATCAAATTTGACATCCACAGCAATGTATATGCACAGGATACACAATTCCTGTACATCACAACCAGTGGTTTGTAGGCACAGAGCCGGCATCTTACAATCCACCAGCTCTGTTCCAATGGGTTTAGATCAGGTGAATGTGGTGTCCCAGACACCAATACAAGTTCACTACCAAACTCCTCAAATCACTGTTCCACAATTAGTGCCTTGTGACATGGACGGTTATTTTGTTGAAAGGTGCCATTGACATTATGGAATACATAAAGTGTGAATGGATTCAGAAAGTCGGCAGTAATGTTTACATAGTCCACAGCTATTTCAGTGGCTTCTACCACTATTGAAGATGTGTAAGCCCAGATAAATGTCCCCCATAGCATAACACTGCTCTCACCAGGCTGAATCCATGTTGCATTGCTTGTTTCTTGCAATTGGTCATCTGGATGTTCTGCTGTAACAAGACATGGTTCATCTGACCAGCATAATGTTTGAATTGATTCATGGTTAAATCTCGATGATCTTGCACCCATCCCAATCATAATTCCGGGAATTGTTGAGTTATAAATAGAACTCATAGTGGTTGTCTGCTATGGGGTTGCATGTTCAATAATATGCGCTGAGGAGTGTGCTGCAAGCTACTTGTGCCTGCAACAGCAACGTGCTCTGTCATTATACACTCCTGGAAATGGAAAAAAGAACACATTGACACCGGTGTGTCAGACCCACCATACTTGCTCCGGACACTGCGAGAGGGCTGTACAAGCAATGATCACACGCACGGCACAGCGGACACACCAGGAACCGCGGTGTTGGCCGTCGAATGGCGCTAGCTGTGCAGCATTTGTGCACCGCCGCCGTCAGTGTCAGCCAGTTTGCCGTGGCATACGGAGCTCCATCGCAGTCTTTAACACTGGTAGCATGCCGCGACAGCGTGGACGTGAACCGTATGTGCAGTTGACGGACTTTGAGCGAGGGCGTATAGTGGGCATGCGGGAGGCCGGGTGGACGTACCGCCGAATTGCTCAACACGTGGGGCGTGAGGTCTCCACAGTACATCGATGTTGTCGCCAGTGGTCGGCGGAAGGTGCACGTGGCCGTCGACCTGGGACCGGACCGCAGCGACGCACGGATCCACGCCAAGACCATAGGATCCTACGCAGTGCCGTAGGGGACCGCACCGCCACTTCCCAGCAAATTAGGGACACTGTTGCTCCTGGGGTATCGGCGAGGACCATTCGCAACCGTCTCCATGAAGCTGGGCTACGGTCCCGCACACCGTTAGGCCGTCTTCCGCTCACGCCCCAACATCGTGCAGCCCGCCCCCAGTGGTGTCGCGACAGGCGTGAATGGAGGGACGAATGGAGACGTGTCGTCTTCAGCGATGAGAGTCGCTTCTGCCTTGGTGCCAATGATGGTCGTATGCGTGTTTGGCGCCGTGCAGGTGAGCGCCACAATCATGACTGCATACGACCAAGGCACACAGGGCCAGCACCCGGCATCATGGTGTGGGGAGCGATCTCCTACACTGGCCGTACACCACTGGTGATCGTCGAGGGGACACTGAATAGTGCACGGTACATCCAAACCGTCATCGAACCCATCGTTCTACTATTCCTAGACCGGCAAGGGACCTTGCTGTTCCAACAGGACAATGCACGTCCGCATGTATCCAGTGCCACCCAACGTGCTCTAGAAGGTGTAAGTCAACTACCCTGGCCAACAAGATCTCCGGATCTGTCCCCCATTGAGCATGTTTGGGACTGGATGAAGCGTCGTCTCACGCGGTCTGCACGTCCAGCACGAACGCTGGTCCAACTGAGGCGCCAGGTGGAAATGGCATGGCAAACCGTTCCACAGGACTACATCCAGCATCTCTACGATCGTCTCCATGGGAGAATAGCAGCCTGCATTGCTGCGAAAGGTGGATATACACTGTACTAGTGCCGACATTGTGCATGCTCTGTTGCCTGTGTCTATGTGCCTGTGGTTCTGTCAGTGTGATCATGTGATATATCTGACCCCAGGAATGTGTCAATGAAGTTTCCCCTTCCTGGGACAATGAATTCACGGTGTTCTTATTTCAATTTCCAGGAGTGTATATGCCACAGGTCGCTCCCTGACCACCTTACAGAGTGTGAAAGTGTCTGACTGTACATTCTGTGATGAGGCATAGATGTCCAACGTCTGGTCTCGTGCTACTTGTTTCACTGTCTTTCAACCACTTTCTGTAGTTACAGATGACAGTAGCATGTGAATAGTTATTGCCTTAGCCGTTTCTGAAATGCTTATTCTCACACTCCAGGCCGTAACAATCTGCAATTCGTCAATGATGCTGTGTGAATGTACTTCCCCATTTACCATCTGGTATCCTATCAGCTCCTGGTCTTGCGGCAGCATTCTCGCTTTATACGCACGGGGTCCCGGGTTCGATTCCCGCCGGGGTTAGGGATTTTTCCTGCCTCGAGATGACTGGGTGTTGTTGTGTCGTCTTCATCATCATCATTCATCACCATTACGGTCGGAGGAAGGCAACGGCAAACCACCTCCGCTAGGACCTTGCCTAGTTGGGTGGTGCGAGTCTCCTGCATCGCCCCCTACGCTCCTCGGAGCATGGGACCTCATCATCATCATCATCATCATCATCACTATAACGATTCCCCATTCATCTC
The DNA here is from genome assembly GCF_021461395.2 of Schistocerca americana. NCBI lineage: Eukaryota > Metazoa > Arthropoda > Insecta > Orthoptera > Acrididae > Schistocerca > Schistocerca americana. The sequence goes on along the minus strand of NC_060126.1, from coordinate 54,682,263 downwards.
TGCTGCACTATCGCAATCCCATCAGAATACAGGGAGAGTCAGTAACAAAATACATACTTTGCGGGGTGATAATACCAGTGTTTGTGAACATAAAACGTCATCTGAACATATGTCCCTTTCTTAACAGTTTATGAGGAGACTAAAGAAAACAATGGGGAACAGAACAAAAGTAGGTGATGGCAAATGAAAAATTATGATCCAATGTTCTGTTTAAGTGTGTATATTTCCTCACAAAAGACGTTCAAAAGATCCACTATCAACTAAAATACGTTTTGCAGCACTTGCAGACAGCTGCAGTTTTGCTGAACTGGTCTCATCTTTATGGTCCTTTATTTCAGCACACACGTGTAACAGAAAGTAAATTCTCCCTTTCTGTCCATTCTGCATTTCTAGACTGCAGTCTTAAGCCAACTGCACAAGCAGTAATCTAATGGAGGAAGATCAGGTAAGCTCAACGGCCACAGCGATCGATTCCCTGCCCAGGATATGTTTCAATGAGATACTGTGTTACTGGCCATACAGAGTGTGTAGGAGTTCCGTCTTACTGGAAGTAAACATAATGTCTTACTGCCGAAGGAATATCTTCCAAATATTCTGGTAACACATTTTGAAGGAAATCTAGATACCACACTCCATTAAGGCATTTATCAAAAATAACTGGGCCCATAAATTGGTTATCAATAATACCACACCACACGTTCACCTAGGACGATCAATGAAAATTTGTTTCCACAGTAGTGTGCAGATTTTCATCTTCCCGTATGCGAGAGCTGTGCGAGTTTTACATACCATTACTGGTAAATGTTGACTCGTCAGCGAATAGTATATGTTAAATACAGCATTCATTGGCAGTGACCCAGTGACAGAACTCCTTCCGTTTGGCATCGTCTCTTACATGGAGATATTGCGCAGTCATCTGTTGGTACAGGTGGAGACAATGCCCACGTATTGTGCACATCATCCATTTTCGTGCAGAACCAAGCTGTGCAGCAGTGCTTCTTGAGTTGGTAGTTTGGCTGCGTTCTATCACTTCAGGAATGTTCTCAATTTCAGTAAGATCCTGTTGGACTGGTTGTTCCGATACAACATGTAAGCAGTACACACTGATGCAAACCGTCAAATGCCCTGCTAAATATCCAGCTATCTGAAATTTTGCAATTATATAACCGTCTTTCGTATTTGAAAACAGCGGCTCTGGTTCAAATGGCTCTGAGCACTATGGGACTTAATAGCTGGGGTCATCAGTCCCCTATAACTTAGAACTACTTAAACCTAACTAACCTAATGACATAACACACATCCACGCCCAAGGCAGGATTCGAACCTGCGACCGTAGCGGTCGCGCGGTTCCAGACTGAAACAGAACAAAAGCATGTGATGGCAAATGAAAAATTATGATCCAATGTTCTGTTTAACTGTGTATATTTCCTCACAAAAGACTGAAACGCTCGGCCACATCGGCCGGCTAGAGGCTCTGGAATTCCCACTGGAGAACCTATAGACAAAGAGTATGCCACTATAGTCTGCATGTGTGAAGATCTGTGACATTTTCACTGCACTGACCTGTACTGCTTTGGCTATAAATTTAACATCACTGTATTAACTACACTGACGCAAGAACTGTAGTACTGAGACATGAGGTGTACAGGTGTACAGTTGCATGACTCGTCCCCCCACCATGTGCAAGCGAAGTGTGCACTGAAATGGTCACTAAACAACACTACATACGCTGATGTCTCTTGGGTTGTATTCACACGTCAGTGCTGGTGAAGACATGCGACTGATGCCTGTGATTTTCAAACAGCTGTATTCCAGATATGGTCAAGAAAACGGCATATGTTCATCTGAAGTGCAGAATCACAAATAGTATGACCTCACAAAGCATAAATTTTTTCTTCCATAGCACACCACTGAAGAAACTGCAAAAAGATGGGAATTTAAGGAGATGGGACCTGGATAAACTGACTAAACCAGAGGTTGTACAGAGTTTCAGGGAGAGCGTAAGGGAGCAATTGACAGGAATGGGGGAAAGAAATACAGTAGAAGAAGAATGGGTAGCTCCGAGGGATGAAGTAGTGAATGTAGCAGGGGATCAAGTAGGTAAAAAGACGAGGGCTAGTAGAAATCCTTGGGTAACAGAAGAAATATTGAATTTAATTGATGAAAGGAGAAAATATAAAAATGCAGTAAATGAAACAGGCAAATAGGAATACAAACGTCTCAAAAATGAGATCGACAGGAAGTGCAAAATGGCTCAGCAGGGATGGATAGAGGACAAGTGTAAGGATGTAGCGGCTTATCTTACTAGGGGCAACATAGATACTGCCTACAGGAAAATTAAAGAGACCTTTGGAGAAAAGAGAACCACTTGTATAAATATCAAGAGCTCAAATGGAAACCCAGTTCTAAGCAAAGAAGGGAAAGCAGAGAGGGGGAAGGAGTATATAGAAGGTCTATGCAAGGGTGATGTACTTCGGGACAATACTATAGAAATGGAAGAGGATGTAAATGAAGATGAAATGGGAGATACGATACTGCGTGAATAGTTTGACAGAGCACTGAAAGACCTGAGCCGAAACAAGGCCCCGGGAGTAGACAACATTCCATTAGAACTACTGACGGCCTAGGGAGAGCCAGTCCTGACAAAACTCTACCATCTGGTGAGCAAGAAGTATGAGACAGGCGAAATACCCTCAGAATTCAAGAAGAATATAATAATTCCAATTCCAAAGAAAGCAAGTGTTGACAGATGTAAAAATTACCGAACAATCAGTTTAATAAGTCACAGCTGCAAAATACTAACGCGCATTCTTTACAGACGAATGGAAAAACTGGTAGAAGCAGACCTCGGGGAAGATCAGTTTGGATTCCGTAGAAACACTGGAACACGTGAGGCCATACTGACCTTACGACTTATCTTAGAAGAAAGATTAAGGAAAGGTAAACCAACGTTTCTAGCATTTGTAGACTCAGAGAAAGCTTTTGACAATGTTGACTGGAATACTCTATTTCAAATTCTGAAGATGGCAGGGGTAAAATACAGGGAACGAAAGGCTATTTACAATTTGTACAGAAACCAGATGGCAGTTACAAGAGTCGAGGGACATGAAAGGGAAGCAGTGGTTGGGAAGGGTGTGAGACAGCGATGTAGCCTCTCCCCGATGTTATTCAATCTGTATATTGACCAAGCAGTAAAGGAAACAAAAGAAAAATTCGGAGTAGGTATAAAAATTCATGGAGAAGAAATAAAAACTTTGAGGTTCGCCGATGACATTGTAATTCTGTCAGTGACAGCAAAGGACTTAGAAGAGCAGTTGAACGCAATGGACATTGTCTTGAAAGGAGCAGACAAGATGAACACAACAAAAGCAAAACGAGGAATGTAGTCAAATTAAGTCGGGTGATGCTGAGGGAATTGGATTAGGAAATGAGACGCTTAAAGTAGTAAAGGAATTTTGCTATTTGGGGAGCAAAATAACTGATGATGGTCGAAGTAGAGAGGACATAAACTGTAGACTGGCAATAGCAAGGAAAGCGTTTCTGAAGAAGAGAAATTTGTTAACATCGAGTATAGATGTAAGTGTCAGGAAGTCGTTTCTGAAAGTATTTGTATGGAGTGTTGTCATGTATGGAAGTGAAACATGGACGATAAATGGTTTAGACAGGAAGAGAATAGAAGCTTTCGAAATGTGGTGCTACAGAAGAATGCTGAAGATTAGATGGGTAGATCACATAACTAATGAGGAGGTATTGAATAGAATTGGGGAAAAGAGGAGTTTGTGGCACAAATTGACAAGAAGAAGGGACCGGTTGGTAGGACATGTTCTGAGGCATCAGGGGATCACAAATTTAGCATTGGAGGGCAGTGTGGATGGTAAAAATCGAAGAGGGAGACCAAGAGATGAATACACTAAGCAGATTCAGAAGGATGTAGGTTGCAGTAAGTAGTGGGAGATGAAGAAGCTTGCACAGGATAGAGTAGCATGGAGAGCTGCATCAAACCAGTCTCAGGACTGAAGACCACAACAACAACAACAAGTACAGCACATGATTTTTGCTTTTTGATGTGAACCTTTCCATTAGCACCCCAAAACTTTCTATTCCTTACCAAAGAGGGATATTTTCACTCTCTTCACCCTGTAAATTTTATTAGCAACAAGTCTATGTACTCTTTCTCAGCAAAAATTCTGGTGACCAACCTGGTTTTCTTATTCTGTTTACCAACACATATTCCACTCCCTTGCCGGCCGGAGTGGCCGTGTGGTTCTAGGCGCTACAGTCTGGAACCGGGCGACCGCTACGGTCGCAGGTTCCAATCCTGCATCGGGCACGGATGTGTGTGATGTCGTGAGGTTAGTTAGGTTTAATTAGTTCTAAGTTCTAGGTGACTGATGACCTCAGAAGTTAAGTCGCATTGTGCTCAGAGCCATTTGAACCATTTGAACCATTCCACCCTCTTTTCTAGTATTGTCTTATATCATTTCATGTTCTACATTAACTCTTATTTCCTTCAATAATTTTTTTGCTGTGGCTTTTTTTGGTATTTAATAACCTGTTTTCGTTGCTTCTTGTAAGTTTTCATCACTCCTAATATTGTTCTTGGACTGTATAATTCTTCTATTTCAATTTCATGCTTATGATTACAGTCATCTAATTTGTTTTGTGTACCAGTATCTACTAGGATCTTACTAATATCTATTTCAGTATGTGGTTGTTGTTGTGGTCTTCAGTCCTGAGACTGGTTTGATGCAGCTCTCCATGCTACTCTATCCTGCGCAAGCCACTTCGTCTCCCAGTAATTACAGCAAACTACATCCTTCTGAATCTGTTTAGTGTATTCATGTCTTGGTCTCCCTCTACGATTTTTACCCTCCACTGCCCTCCAATACTAAATTTGTGATCCCTTGATGCCCACCAACCGATCCCTTCTCCTAGTCAAGTAGTGCCACAAATTTCTCTCCTATTCTATTCAGTACCTCCACATTAGTTATGTGATCTACCCATCTAATCTTCAGCATTCTTCTGTAGCACCACATCTCGAAAGCTTCTATTCTCTTCTTGTCTGAATTTTTTTTCGTCCACGTTTCACTTCCATACATGGCAACACTCCAAACAAATACTTTCAGAAACGACTTCCTGACACTTAAATCTATACTAGATGTTAACAACTTTCTCTTCTTCAGAAACGCTTTCCTTGCCATTACCAGTCTACATTTTATATCCTCTCTACTTCGACCATCATCAGTTATTTTGCTCCCCAAATAGCAAAACACCTTTACTACTTTAAGTGTCTCATTTCCTAATCTAATTCCCTCAGCATCATCCGACTTAATTCGACTACATTCCATTATCATCGTTTTGCTTCTGTTGATGTTCATCTTATATCCTCCTTTCAACAGACTGTCCATTTCGTTCAGCTGCTCTTCCAGGTCATTTGCTGTCTCTGACAGAATTACAATGTCATCGGCGAACCTCAAAGTTTTTATTTCTTCTCCGTGGATTTTAATACCTACTCCGAATTTTTCTTTTGTTTTCTTTACTGTTTGCTCAATATACAGATTGAATAACATTGGGGATAGGCTACAACACTGTCTCACTTCCTTCCCAACCACCGCTTCCCTTTCATGTCCCTCGACTCTTATAACTGCCATCTAGTTTCTGTACAAATTGTAAATAGCCTTTCGCTCCCTGTATTTTACCCCTGGTACCTTCAGAAATTGAAAGAGAGTATTCCGGACAACATTGTCAAAAGGTTTCTTTAAGTCTGCAAATGCTAGAAATATATGTTTGCCTTTCCTTGATCTATTTTCTAAGATAAGTCGTAGTGTCAGTATTTCTTCATGTGTTCCAACATTTCTACAGAATCCAAACTGATGTGGTATGTAATTTAAAATCTCTTCCATAACACCACGTGCAAACTATTTAACATTATTGAATGTATCTACATAATGCTGTCTCATATTATATTGAGTGGTTTCTGACTTTTTTATATGATGGTCCACGTTGTGCTCTCAATTTCTTTAATGCCTTCCCAATACTTTCGTCTTGTTGGTTGTTAGCATGTAACTCTTCTTATGTCAAATGACTCATGTTGCATATATGTGCCAAATTTGACAAATACCTATCAGTTCCCCGTTTCTGATGTAATTTCAGAACTAGTATTCTGTGTCTTACACGATTAGCTGTTGCAGTGGATGAACTGTTCTCTAAAATAGCTGCATGAAGCTTTTAACATTCACAATATCAAGGAGGAAGGGTATGGGGGGAGGGGGTGAGCAACATGGTGCTCACCTTTTGAAAATATTGTCATCCAGTCCGGTACTTTGTACCATAAAATTCTGGAAAAAATATCTACTAGATTCCATAAATGTTCTAAAAATTTCAGTTAAACTTAACCTGTAAATTAAAGTCTGAGCAGCAGCTCTGACTTTTTACAACAAATGTCATATTCAGTATCTTGATATTCAGTGCCCAGTCTCACGTCAGTGTTTCAATAATTATTAATATCTGCATTTTCTTTCCAAAAAATTGTGGCAGTCACTAAGACTCCCCTCCCACTTGGTAGTACACTGAAATTGTGTTGGTATTACTAAGAGTGTGCGCAAAGGTATTTTCAAGTTCTAGACCCTACATACATATCATTACCTCTTTAACAATCTTGTTAATATTATTCAGAAACAATGAACGTATTTTGTTTTTTCTATTTTTGAAGATGGGCATAAATTAGTCCTTCTCCTGGTAATATACATTAATGTAAATACATAGGCATTTGAAGAGTTAAATACATTTTGCATCTACAGGTGGCACACGTCCACAGTTGATGTTCTTAGACAAATAATGACTGAAAACCGTGATTCAATGCATAAGAGGCAATATGGTTTGTTGAGTCAATTGAAACATTACTTACTGAGCTATCAATGTTAAAATACTGGTTTTGCTTCCATGTTTGCCTTAAATAGTTACACAGCATCCTGTTATATGCAATAGCCTACACTCTGATCTGATTAGTTTCAGAAAGCATACACAATACTCTCACTGTTGATAGCTCTGGCCTTGTATAAGTATTATTCAGGTATCAGTTATATTGTCTTCCTTTCTAACATAAAATGTATTGGCAATGAAGTCATGCTGCATCTACTAATGCACTGTCATATAGTGGTACTTTTTCATAAACCCAAATTTGACTAATAAATAAATTAGAAAGGGCACCTGCAAAACTCGCCTTAGTTCAACCATGCCATCAACCTGGGTGCCAGGATTTCATGATTACCACAAAAACCTTAACTATTAGACATTCTCAAAACCCCCACACATACGACTAATGTTTTCAGTGACACTTACCTTCCCACAAATGATTTCCAAACACTACCTCCACAATTTCTTATGTTCACCTCCCATAGTAGGATAAGCCACCATCCTCCACATATTTCGTGGTGCTATTCTCACAGACCCTGTGGGAAAATTCCGATTCTAGTGTTTGGAAAAGAAAGGTGGAACTACAAGCTACAATGGAAATTTCAGCCAGACTTGTTCATGTGGTGAAGTACACTAATGGTTAAGCCGACTGCTTGTAATAAGAAAGAAATTGAGTTTTGTATCACAGTGTGGCACATATTTTCAATTATCACTACATGTGGAAGTGATTAAAGGCGTCATTGGAAGAAAAATATACAAAATACACATAAAATTTTAACACGCACCCAACAACAAGCCATGTCAATTTTCCATCACTATATATTACTTTGTTTCTCCTTCCCTACTTACTACTTCTCAGTTATTTCTTTTTGATGACTGTACATTAATACCACAATTATTTATTTGTATACAATCATTGTTTCTTGGAGTTGCATTGTATCAGTGTCCCATCACACCTATTTCTTATAGGATTTATTTGAAAGATCGGAAACAGTCACTGAAAGCAGAAATTGTATCAAACATACCAATATAATCAATGTCATTGGGAAAGAATTTAGTTTTATACCATATTTTCCATGTAACTGCCCTGACCGAATTATTTCTATTCTGAAGTAAATGTTATTCGAACAGTGAACTCAGAGAATGATGCAGAGAATCACCTTGATACACACCTAGTCAATATCAAATTTTATAAAGGGAGTAACATTTCCTGAAAACTATAACCTCTACTTTATCAAAAACCAAGCTTAAAACCATGGTGCTGACCAGGTATTTATTTACTCCACTCTTATATTAGTCCTTCTCTTCCTCTGTCACCTCACTGTGAATCTGCTTCTTCTTCCCCTCTCTACCCACATCTTCCACCTTCCCCACTCTGTTCATCTCCAACTGCCTCCTCAGTCTGCACATTTCCTCACCTCACCTTTCTCTGTCCACCTCATTCCCCATCTGTCTCCAACACCAGTTACAACCCCCAGCCCCTGTGGGAGGATGATGGCTTTTACCTGCACGGTATTTATTTTCACATTGTAAAAAAAAACCTCCTGGCAGATTAAAACTGTGTTTCGGACCAAACTTGAATTCAGTACCTTTATCTTTCAAACTGAAGTATACTACCAACTGAGCTACCCAGGTGCTAGTCACAATTCGTTCTAAAAGCTTTATTTCTGCCAATACCTCCTTTCCTACCTTCCAGACATCACACAAGTTCTCCTGTGAAACTTACAGGATTTCAGCTCCTGGAAGAAAGCTGTGAGGACGAGTCGAGACTCGTGCGTGGGTAGCTCACTTGGTAGAGCGCTTGTCACAGACAGCAGAGGTTAAGTCTCGGTCCAGCAGACAGTTTTAATCTGTCAGAAAGTGTCATATCAACAAACACTCCACTATAGACTGAAAATCTCGTTGTAGTAAGTAAGCAACACCCAATTCCTTAAAGAATTGAAATACCCATGCGTAAAACGGCTTCAAACTATGAGTGAATGGATGACTTAAATAACTGACATTAAGCATTTATGCGTTAAAACGTTTCTAAAACATTTGAAATTACACTCTAGGACACAAAAATGACACACCACAAAGAAATTACCTCAATGGGATGGAATTCTGTAGATGTGATGTACATATACAGACAAAAAAATTGTAATAATTTAAGGAAATGGAATGATTTGTTCAAGAGAAAGAGCACGAATTGAATAGGTCACATTTGGCCTTATGGAAGCAGTAACTCGGCTTGGCATTGACTGACAAAAATTTTGAATGCCCTTCTGAGGGATATAGTGCCAGATTCTATCCAACTGGCTCATTAGATAGTCAAAATCCTGAGCTGATTGGAAGGCCCTACCCATAATGTTCCTAAAGTTCGCAATTGAGGAGAGATCTGGCGGCCTTCCTGGCCAAGGTAGGGTTTGGCAAGCACGATGACAAGCATCAGAAAGTCTCACCGTGTGAAACTGGGCATTATCTTGTTGGAACGTAAGCTGAAGATGGCTTGCCACAAAGGGAATAAAACGGAGGATAGAATATCGTCGACGTACCCCTGTACTCTATGGGTGCCATGAATTGCAATCAAAGGGGTCATGCTATGAAAAGACTTCGGCACCCCAGACCATTACCCCTGGTCATCAGGGGCATATGATGGCAACAGTCAGGTTGGTATCCCACTACTCTCTGTGGCATCTCCAGACACATCTCTGATGGTCACCGGGTCTCAGTTCGACGTGCAACTAGTCACTGAAGGCAGTTCAACTCCAGTCAGTGAGATTCCAGGCTGAATGTGCCTGACACCAATGGAAATGGGCTTGTGGGCGTACAGAGGTCGATGGTAGTCGGCACAAGGGGCGCTGTGAGCTATCCCCATTTCTGTGGGGCACCTGTTAATGGTACTTGTGGTCACTGAAGCACCAGTTGCATGTTGCATCAATGATCATGATGAATTCGGGACTCTCTTACACGATTGCTCAGTCCTCACGTTCTGTTGACTCTCTGGTCATGCGCTTCCTTCTTGACACTGTGTTTGGCCATGGTTCCTACCAACAGCGCCGAATAGTGGCATTGCTCCTGTTCCAATGCTTAGCCATTTGATGAGCATTCTAACTGGCTTATTTGAGTTTAACTACACATTCTCCCTCAAATGAGGTTCACGCGCCTATGAGGCATAATTACTCTCCAGCTGAGTATACAGAACAAAATTTGCGAAACTTTATGTCTTGCGTTCTACATGTGCCTTGCTTAGTATCGTATGTATTATTAAACCGGGGACCTAAAACCAATGGAGAGACTTTATCCCGCTGTAACTCTCAGTGGTTCACAGCCCCACAACAGGCCACAGCAGTCCAACCACCCCACCGCCGCCCTACACCGAATCCAGGGTTATTGTGAGGTTCGGCCCCCAGTGGACCCCCTGGAATGTCTCACACCAGACGAGTGTAACTCCAAATGTTTGCGTGGCATAATAATTATGGTGTATGTGTACGTGGAAACGGTGTTTGTACAGCTATCGCCGACACAGTGTAACTGAGGTGGAACAAGGGGAACCAGCCCGCATGCGCCAAGTTAAATGGAAAACCGCCTTCAAAACCGTCCACAGGCTGGCTGGCACACAGGACCTCGACACTAATCTTCTGGGCGGATTCATGTTGGGGACCAGAACGCCTTCCCGCCTGGGAAGCAGCACGTTAGATCGCGCGGCTAACTGGGCAGGTGCTTAATATCCTTACCAGGTTCAAAGTGAAACTGGACTGCAGCGTCACACATTCATCCATAGGCCTCCAAAGTTTACAATTTCATGGCCAATTTGAACAACCGCTTCATGGTATGTAATTTTGTTTTGTCTCAAAGTGTATGTTTAAAGTTTTTTGGAAGTGGGGAAGTGCTATCATTATCAAACAATGGAAGAGTATGCTCAGGGTAAATTGAACTCCTTTTTAGGAAAACCTAGTTTCTCACCTGTCACAGTGTTTGTGACATCATATCTCCTTAAATACGTGTTGCACAGTGACAATTTTTAATGTACATTCATTGGTATATGTGGATACTTCGTGCAAAAATTTGTTGCGAGTAGAGTTGGTAGTTTATAAGTTATAAATTAAAATTTTACGTCTGATGCGGCACATTTTAACCCATCCAAATGTTTGTCATATCTCCTTAACTGTGCGTTTAACAATGATATCATTTTTCAGACACATTCAATGTTACATTTGGATATCGTCTGCAAAAAGCTTTACGAATAGAGTTAGTAGTAAAGAAGTAATAAGTCAAAAATGTAATTCTTAAAACAGCAGTTTTACTGCTTGAACAGCCAAAGTGTAGAAAGCGCTGAAGCTTTTTCCTCATTTTTTTGTTGTAACGGCGACCGGAACAGTCGCGGGGTTGAAGTAACGGAAAATGCGGCGGCACCCGCTCAGCGGCCCGCGAATAACAACACAACGGAGTGGACGGACACGACCAATGAAGGACCTTACGACAACAATAAGAACGAGACAACAGAGTAAAAAAAACCTAACTAGTCAACCACGTCCACTCGTAAACAAAACACGTAAGTAAATAAGCTGTCTAAGGCGAGGCGACATGTCCTGAGACGTACGGAATGTTAGACTGGCTGGCTGGGCGAGAGGCAGGGGCTTAAGTACTCTGTCAGGCACGCCGCTATTGGCCGCTGCAACCACGTGTTCCACTGTAGCGCCCTCACGCTAAATGCGGGCCAGGAGGCGCGCGCCGCCACAGTTTACGGCGCGATGGTGCAGAGACCTCTAGGGGTCTTCGACATCCATGACGTCTGGCGAGGATTCAAATTCCGCGGCGCGTGGTACCAGATTTTTGTAGAGGAGGAGAGGGGTGGTTGGTTACAGATTGCTAAGTGCTCTCATTTTCAAATACTAATGGCTACAGTCAGAATATTTAAGCGTGGTGCCCCAAGCTCCTTTTTCCTCTGTGCATCTACCCCTTTGAGAGATTGGTGGTTGTCACCACCACAGGACTTCTATCCAGATAGGAAGTTAGATGTGTACCAGTTTTGGTTGTAATCGATATAGTAGTTTTGGAGAGTTGAACACACATGCTTTTCTTTAAAAATATTCATATAATAGTATATGAGATGTTGAGCATACTTACAGGGTACGTACATACATAGGTATCCAATAAAGAGACATTCAATGTTTGACCTTAACACTTGGTTAGAGTCCTCATAGGACGCACTGCGAATGTGGAAAATGAGCGTGTGTAGTGACGGAACTCACCGCAGGAGAGAGACGGCAACGTCGTCGGGTGGGGGAGAGCGGCACGCAGTCGTGGGCGGCACGGCGTTGGCTCGGGCACTGCACAGAGAGAGACACTGCCTGGTGAGGCGAGTCCACACAGAGGCCAGGGGGAAGCCTGATGCAGACACTGTCACTGAGGACTCGTTCACACACAGATAACAGAACACACACTGCAAAGACAATAGTGGATTCGCCATATGAATGCTTGGTCACTGGACTAATCAGTTTACGCACTGCTTCTCCTGAGTTCCTTTTACCAGTAGCTTAGTATACCAAACAACAACTGCCAGAGAGTAAACAACAAAGGAAAGGTACATACATGTTTCAACATGAACCACGGGCTCCGTCTTTGAATTCCCGTCGCGCTCGCCTGGCGTATGCCACTTCTCGCGGATCGAGGCTTGTGGCAGCAGGGGGCGTGGTTTAGCCGCGGTGGGCGGTTCGGAGCGACAGTGGTTCCTAGGGGTAGGTAGTGTTATGGAGCCGGACCGGAGGGTGAGACGCGCAGGGCCCACAAGCAGTATGCGCCTTTAGGCCGAACTTGACATGCCATGGTATGATTGGTGGCCTTTTAAATGTTTTGTCTGTTTAATAGTTATGGGCAGGTGAGGGGGGGGGGTCATCTAACGATGACTCATTTGAGCGGCCTTGGATATTTGAATTTGCTGTTGGTTCTTCTCGGTAGAAGTCATGTTATGCAAGGAGCTTTCTGAAAGTTCCTATCACATTAAAACTGTGTGCCAGACCGAGACTCGAACACGGGACCTTTGCCTTTCACGGGCAAGTGGTCTACCGACTGAGCTACCCAAGCACGACTCACGTCCCATCCTCACAGCTTTAATTCTGCCATTGCATCGTCTCCTACCTTCCAAACTTCCTGCGCAGAAGAGCTTCTGTGAACTTTGGAAGGAAGGAGGCGAGGTACTGGCAGAATTAAAGCTGTGAGGACGGTCGTGAGTCGTGCTTGGGTAGCTCAGTTGGTAGAGCGCTTGCCCACGAAAGTTCGAATCTCGATTCAGAACAGAGTTTTAATCTGCCAGGGAGTCTCATTTCAGTGCACACTCTGCTACAGAGTGAAAATTTGATTCTGCAAAGGAACTTTCTGATTCAATAAACTGCCTGATTTGTGTTGCGTGACTTAATATCTTGTGGTGTTGCCTTGGAAGGGGCCAGGGTAACGTGTAGCAACCAGAGACACTTGTTATTGCAATTCAGTTTCCCACGTTCAGTAGTGGATTCGATGACTGGGTAATCCTGTACATTGTTTTAAGTGTGACTATGTTTAGCCTTAGCCTAGTTTTTGAAGAGGATCATCTGAAGTATCTGTTGATCTGCACAAGTTCTGTGGTCGTGGGGTTGTATTAAATGAGAATGATAGGGGAATTTAGACGTTCCCTTTACTTTGTTCCAGTTTTCTTCCGGTCTGACACGCTTTGACTGCACATGGACCCAGTGTGTGCTCATTGTATTATGGCTTCATGGAATGCACCGCCGCCACATACCCTTGGGCTGCCTTCACTCAAGATATGAAAATTGCTGTTTGAAATTTTGATGTTTGAGGCTTTGTTAAGTCAAGTTCTCTGGTTGGGCATACTGTCGAGCCCCATTAAGATGGCCACATGTTGGTCGGTTGTATATGAACGGCACGTGTCATATCGACATGTCGTCTGGACTTTTGAAAATATAGCCAGTCGATAGTAACTAACTGGCACATTTGAGTTTCACGTGGTGTAAAACGCAAAAGGGTATAGAACTATTAAGTGTTACTATGCCCTGAATGTTACTTATGTGTTCGTTTGCTAGCCATTTGTCAGCTGAAAGTAAAAGAAAATCATTCCCTGTCTCAGGGCTGCTTACAGCTTACTAGATCTGTTGTTCAACTATTTGTCAATTACATGTTTTCATGGAGTGACCTTTCTCGCCATTTATTTATTTACTTATTTATCTTTTGCTAAAACTTGGTTCTGGCCTTTTTAAATGGTATTCTTGAATTACTGTGCACACGTGTTTACTTACTGAATCACTAAAGTGTTTTCTATGATATACCTTAAGAGAAGTTTTTCTGTCTGAAGACATTTATATCTATCTGTACACATTATTTCTCTTATTAATCACTTAAATGCTCCATGGGGAGAGATGCTCATTAGCCTTACCTCCATTTAACAGGTCCTACAGTTTTTGTAAAGTTCCACCGAGAATAACAACGTTATCCATGATACCCATTCACCCTTAGGCTTAATTGCACTCATTTGGATTTCTATTGCTTATACGAAGTGCAGTTTGAATAGCAAGGGACAAAAGACTACATCTCTGTCTTGTATCCTTTCTAATTTGAGCACTTCGTTCTTGGTATTCAATTATTATTTTTCTCTCTTGGTTCTTGTACCGCATATTATCCGTTTCTCCCTAAAGCTTACACCTATTATACTGAAAATTTCAAGCATCTTGCACCGTTTTGCATCATGTACGCCTTTTTCTAGGCCAACAAAACCTATTTCGTAGGTCTTGCCTTCATTGCGAAACACATTGTCAGAACTGCCTTCTTGTTCAGTTTATCTTTCTTAAATCCAAACACATTCGTGTAACAGACCCTCAATTTTCTTATCCATTCTAGTCCACATTATTCTTGTTAGCATCTTGATGGTTTGAGCATTTAGGTTGATTGTGTGTAGTCGCTCTTACATACCCTTTATATCGTCCTCATTGTGTGGATGATTTTTTTCCAAACATCAGATGGCGCACCTCCAGACTCACAGCGTCTGTTATCCAACTGTCATTGCCTTTTACCCAACGATTTTATTAGATATTCCAAAGCTGTGTTTAATTCTGACTCTAATAACGGGTCTACTGTTTCTTCCACAGCGAACCCTGTTTCATTTTCTATCACATTATCAGAAGGTTCTCAGCCTGGTAACGGCCTTCGCTGGTCTCTTTCCACCAATCAGCCCCCTGCTCACCATTAAAGTGTTGAATTCCTCTTACCCTCTTACTGGAAGTACGAAAATTGAACAGAACATTTATAATTATTGCTGAAAGTAATCCTAAACCAATGAATGGTAACAGGAAATTGTTTAAGGAAAGTGTTAAAAAATGAAGTGCTTCTTTACAAATTGAATACTCAAATATAAATACGCAAACTAGATGCAGTAAGAACTGTCATGTTTTTAGCTCCTAAAGCACAGGCATTCGAGTTCTTCTGGACTACAGATTGAGCTTTTCCTATTTTCGGTCTTCACTGTTGTTATGCCGTCATTTGTACATATGTTTTATAGCCCAAATCTCACTGTTCAGAAACTTTAAGCCTTTCAGAGGTGGCATCCTCGTATACTGTTAGATCTGACTGCGTTAATTTCTTCTCCGCTCTGAAGAGTGATCACTATGCCATCTGTGTTCTTTCTGTTGTTCTCAGGAATCCCTAGCAGTCTATGCTATCGTTCAAGTTTTGTCAGATTTCTCTATCAGCTTCTGATTGAGAAATCGTGCCCTATCTTCAGTTTTCTCGGGCCACAGACCTCATTCGCTTGCGTCTCTAGACTTCTGTATTCTGGTCATCACTGTCGTAGTGACAGCATCGGTGACGCTGACTGGGGATCGGCACTCATCTCAGGCTTCACGGCGCACGTGACGCCGGCTGGTGCACCCGTGGCCCAAAGGGACAGCTCTGTCCCAGGCGTCTCTCCAGACTGGCCACTGGCGGTGCTGACCATTGCTCAATGGTTATGCATTTTAAATGCAGTTGTAGGTTACACATTCTCAGAAGCAAATTCTAATATAACACTAGGCACTCGCCACATGATTCTCCCAATGTAATGATGAGCTTAACTGCTTAACAACAAATTCAGGTAAAATTGTAGGCCAAAATGTGGGTCACTCATAGCCGTCATTTTCTTTTATATATAGGATTCTGTTCCAGTACAGGTTCGTACTGGCCCATAAAGCTGCCGCTGTTCCCACTGTCCAAACAGTAAGCACAATTCATTGAGGCTTTTGAGAGCCGCTACGCCACGCAGTCGATATTGTGGCAAACTGCTGTGAAAGTACACCATACATGTTTTAGCAACACCCCTTTTCCAGATGTTCTGTAGCACAGAAATCATAAATGGAAGCATCAGGTGTTGCTCAGTATTATGTATAGAATGATCAGAAAAAATTATGTTGTTGTTGTTGTGGTCTTCAGTCCTGAGACTGGTTTGATGCAGCTCTCCATGCTACTCTATCCTGTGCAAGCTTATTCATCTCCCAGTACCTACTGCAGCCTACATCCTTCTGAATCCGCTTAGTGTATTCATCTCTTGGTCTCCCTCTACAATTTTTACCCTCCACGCTGCCCTCCAGTACTAAATTGGTGATCCCTTGAAGCCTCAGAACATGTCCTACCAACCGATCCATCTTCTAGTCAAGTTGTGCCACAAACTCCTCTTCTCCCCAATTCTATTCAATACCTCATCAGTAGTTATGTGATCTACCCATCTAATGTTCAGCATTCTTCTGTAGCACCACATTTCGAAAGCTTCTATTCTCTTCTTGTCTAAACTATTTATCGTCCACGTTTCACTTCCATACATGACTACACTCCATACAAGTACATTCAGACACTTAAATCTATACCCGACGATAGCAAATTTCTCTTCTTCACAAACGCTTTCCTTGCCATTGCCGGTCTCCAATTTATATCCTCTCTACTTCGACCATCATCAGTTATTTTGCTCCCCAAATAGCAAAACTCCTTTACTACTTTAAGCGTCTCATTTCCTAATCTAATTCCCTCAGAATCACCCGACTTAATTCGACTGCATTCCATTATCCTCGTTTTGCTTTTGTTGATGTTCATCTTAAACCCTCCTTTCAAGACACTGTCCATTCCGTTCAACTGCTCTTCCAAGTCCTTTGCTGTCTCTGACAGAATTACAATGTCATCGGCGGACCTCAAAGTTTTTATTTCTTCTCCATGGATTTTAATACCTACTCCGAACTTTTCTTTTGTTTCTTTTACTGCTTTCTCAATATACAGATTGAATAGCATCGGGGAGAGACTACAACCCTGTCTCACTTCCTTCCCATCCATTGCTTCCCTTTCATGTCCATCGACTCTTATAACTGCCATCTGATTTCTGTACAAATTGTAAATAGCCTTTCGCTCCCTGTATTTTACCCCTACCACCTCCAGAATTTGAGAGAGAGTATTCCAGTCAACATTGTCAAAAGCTTTCTCTGAGTCTACAAATGCTAGAAACGTAGGTTTGCCTTTCCTTAATCTTTCTTCTAAGATAAGTCGTAAGGTCAGTATTGCCTCGCGTCTTCCAACATTTCTACGGAATCCAAATTGATCTTCCCCGAGGTCAGCTTCTACCAGTTTTTCCATTCGTCTGTAAAGAATTCGCGTTAGTATTTTACAGCTGTGACTTATTAAACTGATAGTTCGATAATTTTCACATCTTTCAACACCTGCTTTCTTTGGGATTGGAGTTATAATATTCTTCTTGAAGTCTGCGGGAATTTCGCCTGTCTCATACATCTTGCTCATCAGATGGTAGAGTTTTGTCAGGACTAGCTATCCCAAGGCTGTCAGTAGTTCTAATGGAATGTTGTCTACTCCCGGGGCCTTGTTTCGACTTAGGTCTTTCAGTGCTCTGTCAAACTCTTCACGCAGTATCGTATCACCCATTTCATCTTCATCTACCTCCTCTTCCATTTCCATTATATTGTCCTCAAGAACATCCCCCTGTGTAGCCCCTCTATATACTCCTTCCACCTTTCTGCTTTCCCTTCTTTGCTTAGAACTGGGTTTCCATCTGAGCTCTTGATATTTATGCTAGTGGTTCTCTTTTCTCCAAAGGTCTCTTTAATTTTCCTGTAGGCAGTATCTATCTTCCCCCTCGTGAGATAAGCCTCTACTTCCCTGCTTTGCCATTTTGCACTTCCTGTCGATCTCATTTTTGAGACGTTTGAATTCCTTTTTGCCTGCTTCACTTACTGCATTTTTGTATTTTCTCCTTTCATCGATTAAATTCAGTATCTCTTCTGTTACCCAAGGATTTCTACCAGCCCTCATCTTTTTACCTACTTGATCCTCTGCTGCCTTCACTATTTCATTCCTCCAAGCTACCCATTCTTCTTCTACCGTATTTCTTTCCTCCATTCCTGTCAATTGTTCCCTTATGCTCTCCCTGAAACTCTGTACTACCTCTGGTTTAGTCAGTTTATCCAGGTCCCATCTCCTTAAATTCCCACCTTTTTGCAGTTTCTTCAGTTTCAATCTACAGCTCATAACCAATAGATTGTGGTCAGAGTCCACATCTGCCCCTGGAAATGTCTTACAATTTAACGGCTGGTTCCTGAATCTTTCCATTATATAATCTATCTGTAACCTTCTAGTATCTCCAGGGATCTTCCGTGTATATAACCTTCTTTCATGATTCTTGAACCAAGTGTTAGCTATGGTTAAATTATGCTCTGTGCAAAATTCTACCAGGTGGCTTCCTCTTTCATTTCTTAGCCACAATCCATTTTCACATACTACGTTTCCTTCTCTTCCTTATCCTACTGCCGAATTCCAGTCACCCATGACTATTAAATTTTGGTCTCCCTTCACTACCTGAATAATTTCTTTTATCTCATCATACATTTCATCAATTTATTCATCATCTGCAGAACTAGTTGGCATATAAACTTGTATTACTGTAGTAGGTTTGGGCTTCATGTCTATCTTGGCCACAATAAAGCGTTCACTATGCTGTTTGTAATAGCTTACCCGCACTCCTTTTTTTTAAAATTCATTATTAAACCTACTCCTGCATTGCATTTTGTATTTATAACCCTGTATTCACCTGAGGAAAAGTCTTGTTCCTCCTGCCAACGAACTTCACTAATTCCCGCTATATCTAACTTTAACCTATCCATTTCCCTTTTTAAATTTTCTAACCTACCTGCCCGATTAAAGGATCTGACATCCTACGCTCCGACTCGTAGAACGCCAGTTTTCTTTCTCCTGATAACGACATCCTCTTGAGTAGTCCCCGCACGGAGATCCGAATGGGGGACTATTTTACCTCCGGAATAATTTACCCAAGAGGACGCCAGCATCATTTAATCATACAGTAAAGTTCTATGCCCTCGGGAAAAATTACGGCTGTAGTTTCCCCTTGCTTTCAGCCGTTCGCAGTACCACAACAGTAAGGCCGTTTTAGTTAGTGTTACAGGGCCAGATCAGTCAATCATCCGGACTGTTGCACCTGCAACTATTGAAAAGGCTGCTGCCCCTCTTCAGGAACCACACGTTTGTCTGGCCTCTCAACAGATATCCCTCCGTTGCGGTTGCACCTACGGTACGGCTATCTGTATCGTTGAGGCACGTAAGCCTCCCCACCAACGGCAAGGTCCATGGTTCATGGGGGGAGGGGGAGGGGATTATATAGCGCATAAAACAGTAACAAGTGTGTATCTGACATTTATAAGTCATCAGAAATAAATTAAAACCAAGGAATACAAATGTAAGAAAAAAAAATAATCGAATAAATACATCAACAAAAAAGAATGGGAAAAACATTTGTATTTCGCATATTATTTAATAGAAGGAAAAATCAGCTTTGTAAAAAGGTCACTGAAATTTGTCGTCAAAAACAAATATGAGTACCTTTGCAAGTAAAAAATATTGTCAATAAACAACAACACATTGCGGTAGAGTGTACTGTCAAAAAGGGATTGTTAATACTACACCATAAATTTAACTTGTTATATCACTGTTATCTCCGAACCTCTCACTATAGATGTATCATTTATAACCACTCCCCATGATGCACTGAATTCGACCATAGAGGCGTATACAGTTGACTTATTTATGAAATATGATAAGCTGGAGCAACAGCATCTCAGGCCATTGGGATTCCCATCATTTTAGTGTGCTTCCACTGGTTGAGAGAGATACTCAGATGGGAGGTTTCCCACGCCATTTTAATGAGCTACTATTCAGTTAGGGGAGATGGGAGGAGAGGGGAGCAGGTTTAAGTATTCCCCTTGGTGAGCATGAATGGATCGTGTACATATGCTGTTGGCTCTCTTGGGAGTGGGGAGTGGGGGGGGTGTGACAGATGCCGTGCGGAATGGCTGTCTCATACGTATCTGCTTCCAAAGGCACGAATGCATTGCTCGCCACAGTACCAAAGCACCCTGCCAGAAGGCCAAAACAAAATGGCGTAGTTCATTCATAAAGTGGTTAAGAACAAAGTTGCCACGGCTTGTTGACAAATATTTATTCACATTATAATTGCGCAGACTGTTCGCTCCTTCACTCGTTTTCTCTGATTTACTGAAGACTTAGGCAGTCGACACTTCTCATAACCCTATTTTCCGTTTGCGGTAGGGATAGAGTCGCGCCCTCAGCGGACGCCGACTCACCTCACGGGTGCAATCTCGCAGATGAACGGCAGTTCCAGGTCGCAGCGCACATCCTTATAGAATCCTCTGTCCGACAGCGCCAGGCAGTTCTCGGGGACACCACGATCATTGTTTTTCGGCTCTCCAGCATCCCACACTTGAAATTCCATGTCTGCTAGGTGCCTGCCTGTGAAAAGAAAACGAGTCGTTGACACAACAAATATGTTCAGTTATTACACAAACATAGCTGGGGTATTAGCACGCTACGCAGATGGTGGAGTTCATATGACACTTCCTGAACCGGCTCTCACAGCCAGCCTACACAAATGTGCGCACACCCGCCCTAGGAGAGAGCGCACACGATCGCAATAGTGAGAGATAGAGTGTGTGTGTGTGTGTGTGTGTGTGTGTGTGTGTGTGTGTGCGAGAGAGAGAGAGACAGACAGATAGAAAGCTAAACAGACATAAATGTTACGACATTAGTGCTCCAACGCAGAGAAAATTCTTACACATAATATTACGATCAAAATTGGTACGCCATCAGTGAATCATACTATGTAAAGGAAGGATGTAAAACATATCAGCAGCACTAATAAAACAATTAACAGTCCTCGCAGCAAACACTACACTGATTTATAACCTATTTAGATGAACTAAGGGATTATCAAATCTCAACTTTTTTTGGAACGTCTTAGCACATTAAGACTGTGTTTGCAACTGAGACTCAAACCTGGAACCTTTGTCGTTCATGCACAAATGTTTTACTGGTTAAGCTATCCAGGAAGAATTTATGACTCGCCCTCACACCTTTTTATCCACTGATAGCTCTCACCTAGTATTCAAACTTGATCGAAGCTCTCCCGTATAACTTGTGGGACTAGCAGCCCTGGAACAAAGGCTGCTGTGAAGAAATGGCTTAGCCGCAGCCTAGGGCATTATTTTCAGAATTAACTTATATTCTGCTACGGAGTGACACTGATCTGAATCCTCCTCGGAGATAAAGCTTTCTGTCTGAGCCCAACTCGAACCCTGACCTTTTGCCTTGCGCAGGCACGTGAGCTACTGCCTAACACAGGCAAATTATCTCAGTGTTACAACTGTGAAGTGGGTCATGAGTGTTGCCTGGATAGCTCTGTTGGCAGAGTGCCAATGAAAGGGAAAAGTTGCAGGCTGGAGTCCCAGTTCAGCTTTCAGTTCTAATCTCTCAGCAAGTGCCAAACTAGTGCACACACTGATGTTGGGTAAAAGAATAATCTCGAAACAGTCATTTAGTCCTCTAGGCTATGGGTAATACATTTCTCTGCAGTATCCTTTCTGCTAGAGATGCTAGTCCTACAAGCTATGCAGGAGAACGTTTGTGTAGTTGGTAATTAGGACATGTAATACTGGCAGAACTCAAACTACAGGCATGGGTTATAAATCGTGCCTAGATGGCTAAATGAGAAGGGAATGCCTAGGTGGCTAAGTAAGAAGAGAATTTTCCTGAGAAAAGCCAAGCTTCCCAGTTTGAATCCTGGTGGGGCACAATTTTAGCGTGACAGGAAGTTTCAAATCAGCATGTACTCTCCTGGAGAGAGAGACGATATCTGCAAATATGAGTACTTTTAAAATAACATGTTGTCCACCATTAACCAAGCGAGCAGCAAGTGAAAATATGATTAGATGAGCCAGAAGTGAAACAATATCTACTACGAGCGTGATTACAGTTGAAAGTAATCATAAAGCTAAACTTTACCTCCAGCTGGACCTCTTAGATATGTTATTACTACAAACCATTAATGCATCTCATGTCGTATAATCTCTAAATGGATATAACCAGCAGTTATTTCATGACGAAAACAGCACCCGTCAGCAGCCTGCAATGACAGTAACATATGATGACATGAAATCTATATCGCATTGAGGCTATGTTGTTATCGATAAATACGTCTGATGAAGTGCAAATGGTTTCAATAATAGCAATATCATGGAATATTTACACTTCATGAATAATATTTAGAAATGTCACATTTCTACACACAATGAAAACTCAAACATGCATTAACACTACAGCCGGTACTTAGCTGAAAAGCTTGAGAAAATGTTAAACTATGGAGTCATAACAAACTTCTGATAATGTGATAGGTAACGTAAACAGTGTTGCGAACGGTTTTGACTTTTCAACTAAAATAAGTACCTACAGACAAATGACACATTGACGTCTGAAGAGGTACCTTGCTTGTTGACTCATAACTGCTTTCTATACAAGAATACAGCTGTTAAGGGCGAAAGTCACTGAGAGAATTTTAATGATATTTATATCTCTCCACAGTCAGTGAAACGAACAGTAGAATGAACATACTGTGGGAAAAGACGCTTGCAACATTAATGGAGAGAGATGATGACATAGGATAGTTGTCAAATGTTTTACAGCAACCTACTTTGCTCTTGTGGTTATTATATTAGATGTAGAGGCACAAGCAAGATGCAACGTGGATATATTAAAGAGCTCAACATGCCAAAATAAATTTCACGACGAAATGTTACACATTTAGAATGCCTACAACTTCACTTCCAAATCTTCTTCCAAATATCCCACATCAAGCCGAAAAGCTTGTTGCTACCTGTGCATAAGATAAAAGATTCTTATGTACGGGTACTCATATGACAGAGTGAGGTGAAACACCTAACCTTATTGTAGCCTGTAAATATGTTGTAATTGATTTAAATAATCTATGGTAAGTAATTTAGGGATATACATTTATAATTGTCACCCAGTTGGAACAGACGAAAATTCTGAAACAAGCATGCGTGACTTTAATCCAAGGAAATATAATGCAAGACTTGAGTCTGACATACTCGTACTGTCCTCCTTTCATTGTATTTCCTGTCCAGGTCAGGCTGCCGGCCGTTGTGGCCGAGCGGTTCTAGGCACTTCAGTCTGGAACCCCGCGACCGCCACGGTCGCAGGTTCGAATCCTGCCTCGGGCATGGATGTGTGTGATGTCCTTAGGTTAGTTAGGTTTAAGTAGTTCTAAGTTCTAGGGGACTGATGACCTCAGATGTTAAGTCCCATAGTGCTCAGAGCCATTTGAACCAACCAGGTCAGGCCTATTTAAAACTCTTGGTTCTACTCGTATTCAGTCAGATGACAACATGGTGCAAGTGTGATGACTGGGCCGGTCGGGGTGGCAGAGCGGTTCTAGGCGCTACAGTCTGGAACCGCGCCACCGCTACGGACGCAGGTTCGAATCCCGCCTCGGGCATGGATGTGTGTAATGTCCTTAGGTTAGTTAGGTTTAAGTAGTTCTAAGTTGGGATTTATTTTGAAAAATGTGTGAGTAAGTTACACTTCTGGCAATAGTACTACAATCAAAACAAACATTTGACTATGAACTCCAACTTGTGCGTTTCATTCATGCCAAATGATAGGACTGGCGGTAATACATCTGCATCTTTTCTAATTCTTTTTATTTTTTTACTACCTGCACAGATGGAGAACATCATTACTCCACACTGTCAGTGGGGGTGCTTCACGGCCTAACAGTGACTCAGTAACAAGCGGGGAGTAGAATCCAATGTGAAGAAACGAATTTGTCATGCAAGTCGATTTCAGGAAGCAGAGCCTGAAGTGCAGGGCGAGGTCTGGGGTGGTTTAATGCTCAGAAGGCACTGGCCCAATATCATGTGATATGTGCTCCCTCCAAGGTAGGTTCGAAACTACTCAGCTGTGTTACCCATACCAGCTCATCTGCCGCCATCGCTATGTCCACTCGCAGGGATACTAAATTCCTCCGATCTGAAAAGATCATGTAGGGCCGAAAATGTCAAATCCTTGGCTGTGAACTCCAGCGCAGAACGAAAGAGGAGGACTGTGAGTGGCGAGAATGAGTTGGTAATGGGGAGGACCGTTGCCACAAGTGGGAGCCTCCCCCCCCAGGAAAAACGTCTTGAATGCATGATTGAAGCGCTCTACCTCCAAGTCAGAAGCAGTGTGAAACAGGGTAGCAGGCAGATGCTGGATAATACTGGGAATGCAAAAATCCTGAAATTCCCATGACACAAACTGCCTATCATCATTGGACATGAGGGTCTAGGAGATCCCTTCATGGAAAAAATAACTGACTGTACAAACAGTGTCAGTCGACGATATGGAGGACAGCTTGGCTACATACGAGAAAATGAAAAATCCATTGGCTACCAAGAAACACATTCCGCCCAAAACGTAGGTCAGTGAAACTGCTAAATATCTTGTCGCAAGGGCCAAGGCAAGGAGAGGTGCAGTGGTGCAGCCTGCTTCTGAGCACAGGCCCTGCAAGCCCCCATTAAATGCTCAGTGTTACCATTTATCGCTATCCAGTAGACATGGTGCTAAGCCAACACCTTCATGATATCCCTGAGTGACACAGTCAGCAACTGGAGTATGAGAGGATTCAGCACCAGCGAACAACCACTTAAAGGCATTGGTCCTCTGTGGCAATGAGGATATCGTGACAATGTTGAGCTGATCACAGAGGAGGAAAAACATACACCACACCTGACCAGCCACCAAAGAGATGCACTCCCACCAGCCCAACTAGATGGTAATCTCAGTTTTCCGAAAATGTAAATCAGAAGCAGTATCAGTCACAATTTCAACTGCTGCCAACAGCAAATGCGTACTGCAAAGCATCACTCAAAACCAACACGATAGCTTCCTACTGATCCAACTACAGATCAGGCCTCACTGGTACCTGCATGAATGCGACAGCATTGGCATGATGGTGGGCAGTGAAGTGATAGCGAATCTCATAGCAATAGTTACTGAGAAAAAGAGCCCAATTTTGCAACCAGTGGGCAGTTCTCTCCAGCAGCTTGGTAGTACGGCCAAGTAAAGAAACTAATGGCTTGAAGCCAGTTATGAGGAGTAATCTTGTCACAAACACGAAAATGTGAAACCCCGAAAATATGTAATATTTTGCGCCCCTTTTTCCACCTGTGAACAATTACACAGAGGAGTAGAATTGTGTTTGATGTATATGTGATTAGCTTTTTTGTCCCATCTGGGCTCCAGTGGGACAGGATGGCACCAGTGCCATATTGTGATGTGTCACAGGCCAGGTTAAAGGTTTACCCAACGTGAAGGAAGCCAGGCAGGGTGCAGAGTACCAACATTGCTTGAAAGACTGATAAGTCAAGTGACACTCCGCACATCAGACAAACTTAACGCCCATTTGGTGAAAACAGTGAAGAGGCTGGTAGATGTGCATGGCCCAGGGACTGAAGTACACATACCGTGAATTTTTACCCAAAAAGGTCTGTAGCTCCTTCAGATTCTGAGCGCTGGCAAATTGACAATGGCTTTGATCCAGTCATCTGTAGGAACACGACCATCTTTACTAGATACATGCCTGAAGAAATGCAGCTTTGAGGAAAAAAACTGCACTTCTCCACCTTTCAACGAAGGCCATTCTCCAGGAGGAATTGGAAAACCGACTGAAGGTTCTGTAAATGCTCGTCAACGAGCGAGGTAGCGCAGTGGGCAACGCATTCCGGAGGATGACAGTTCAAACCCGCGTCCAGCCAACCTGATTTAGGTTTTCTGTGATTTCCCTAATCACTTCTGGCAAATGCTGTGATGGTTCCTTTGAAAGGGCACAGCTAATTCCCTTCACCAACGTTCTGTAATCCGAGCTCGTGCTCCACCGCTTAGTCGATGGGACGTTAAACACTAATCTCCTCATCTACACTCCTGGAAATTGAAATAAGAACACCGTGAATTCATTGTCCCAGGAAGGGGAAACTTTATTGACACATTCCTGGGGTCAGATACATCACATGATCACACTGACAGAACCACAGGCACATAGACACAGGCAACAGAGCATGCACAATGTCGGCACTAGTACAGTGTATATCCACCTTTCGCAGCAATGCAGGCTGCTATTCTCCCATGGAGACGATCGTAGAGATGCTGGATGTAGTCCTGTGGAACGGCTTGCCATGCCATTTCCACCTGGCACCTCAGTTGAACCAGCGTTCGTGCTTGACGTGCAGACCGCGTGAGACGACGCTTCATCCAGTCCCAAACATGCTCAATGGGGGACAGATCCGGAGATCTTGCTGGCCAGGGTAGTTGACTTACACCTTCTAGAGCACGTTGGGTGGCACGGGATACATGCGGACGTGCATTGTCCTGTTGGAACAGCAAGTTCCCTTGCCGGTCTAGGAATGGTAGAACGATGGGTTCGATGACGGTTTGGATGTACCGTGCACTATTCAGTGTCCCCTCGACGATCAGCAGTGGCGTACGGCCAGTGTAGGAGATCGCTCCCCACACCATGACGCCGGGTGTTGGCCCTGTGTGCCTCGGTCGTATGCAGTCCTGATTGTGGCGCTCACCTGCACGGCGCCAAACACGCATGCGACCATCATTGGCACCAAGGCAGAAGCGACTCTCATCGCTGAAGACGACACGTCCCTCCATTCACGCCTGTCGCGACACCACTGGAGGCGGGCTGCACGATGTTGGGGCGTGAGCGGAAGACGGCCTAACGGTGTGCGGGACCGTAGCCCAGCTTCGTGGAGACGGTTGCGAATGGTCCTCGCCGATACCCCAGGAGCAACAGTGTGCCTAATTTGCTGGGAAGTGTCGGTGCGGTCCCCTACGGCACTGCGTAGGATCCTACGGTCTTGGCGTGCATCCGTGCGTCGCTGCGGTCCGGTCCCAGGTCGACGGGCACGTGCACCTTCCGCCGACCACTGGCGACAACATCGATGTACTGTGGAGACCTCACGCCCCACGTGTTGAGCAATTCGGCGGTACGTCCACCCGGCCTCCCGCATGCCCACTACACGCCCTCGCTCAAAGTCCGTCAACTGCACATACGGTTCACGTCCACGCTGTCGCGGCATGCTACCAGTGTTAAAGACTACGATGGAGCTCCGTATGCCATGGCAAACTGGCTAACACTGACGGCGGCGGTGCACAAATACTGCGCAGCTAGCGCCATTCGACGGCCAACACCGCGGTTCCTGGTGTGTCCGCTGTGCCGTGCGTGTGATCATTGCTTGTACAGCCCTCTCGCAGTGTCCGGAGCAAGTATGGTGGGTCTGACACACCGGTGTCAATGTGTTCTTTTTTCCATTTCCAGGAGTGTATAAATGCTCCCCTCTAGTTGGGCCAATTGCTGATATGCCTTCATCATAAGTGATGCAACAGGGAATGCCCTGAATCAATGCCCAGTGCAGACAAGATTCCAAAAGGCAAGCAATCAAACTGGTACAGCCTAAATCGAATTCTGAGGATCAGGAAAATCTGATAAACTGCGTCAAGTGGCAAATGCAGGTGAGCATCACACAAATCGATCTGTGACACATACTGGCCCCTCCATCAATTTCGCCAACAATTCTGCCTGCCACGCAACAGAATACGAACCCGTGACTCATTACATGTCGACAGTCAGTTTAAAATTTCCACAGAGGCGTACAGTGCCATCGGGATTCTGAATCATTGACATACGAGCTGGCCATTTACTCGACGAAATAGGAGAGACAGTGCCTTGATTCTGCCAATGCTGCAAGTCGTCCTTTATCTAGTAAAACATGATGAAGACAATGGGGGACGGGGGCATCATATTTTAGGTGCTATGAGTGTTTAAGAGATACAAGCCTTGAAATTTTCAGATCAGCTCACGTTATTTACCAACTGTGGGCTGTATGACTACACTAAGGAGACCCAATCATGAAAGGGAATGGACTGAGATACTAAATGAATTTCGCCAGTCGTCTATAAGTCGAAAAAAGAAAAATATCAGGCCCAAAAATATTTATTGCAAATGGTGAATTGACCAGTAACAATGAACATTGCAGTTCCACATTCTTATAACACGCAGAAAAAAAGGACATCCCCCACAAAAGAATGCACTGTTTACTATAAGACACAATCTGGCGTACTGGCGTAGCGTCGTTGAATTCCTTTCACCCAAAAGCCTATATGTATACTAATTAATTTGGCTGACCATCACTCCCATGTTAATTTGTAATTTGACCAATCGCCCATCGACTACCAACGTGAGCAGAATAGCTGAGGTGACACATGTGGGGTGTTAGAGAGAGCACAGAGTCTACAAACTGGTACATGGCCTATTCAAACAGTTGCCAAAAGGTTGATTCAGTGGGACACCCCACACTTGGCCACTGTGTGTGGGCATTCTCGTAGAACACGCAACTAACAACACTTGTGGTAGAACCACTGTTTGCAACCACAGTGAATCCACCAATCCATCGCACCAGAATCATCAACAGTTTCAACACATATTGCTATCGCTAGACGCAAGGCCGCCATGGCTACCCTATGAGGCAACAGAAGCTGTTTACTTTGCACACATAATTGAGCCAAATGCCACTTATCAAAAACGCCATCCTCTGCTGCCGCCGAAAGCCCATGCAATTCGGCAATCTGGGCAAAGCCGGCTAAAGAAGGGTCGGACGTGGTCAAAATCCTAGTTGGAACCGTGTGCTTAGGAACTAGCTGTATAACTACGTCTCCAAAGTAGGTAGCACATTTGGGGACTCAAAACGACACATGCGCGAGAGGCTCTGCAATTCAGAGATTCAGGCCGCATAAAACTGTCCTGGGACGTGATGATGCTGGTTAAACTCCAGATATGTGACCACTACATGGGTTTGACATCCAAAATATTGCGTGAGCAATTACCAAAGCAAGTGAAAGGGTTGTTTCATGGGCTCAGTGATATGTGTTACCTGACAATGTAGCAAGAACTGACACAGGTAGTTCTCCCATCTTTCTGTAGACTCATCATGACCGGAAAATAGCATCAGAGGCTGGCGTGGAGTGGGTTGGGAGGGGGGGGGGGGGGGGGGGGAAGGCGGTGGCAGAGTATAAAACTGCCCAACAGGTGCCTGGCCCCTTTCCAGTGAGGGAAGGGTGTGAAGCAAGTCTGCATTCTGGCTAATCAACGACTGCATCTGCTGCTGCTCCTTCTGTGGGAGCAGCATTGCATAAATGCCAGGTCCATGGTAGTCCAAGCTGAACACTATAAAAAGGGGAAAATGGAAAATAATTGAGTCATCACACATGTAAAAGCCCTACGTTGCCATTTTAGTATCTGTGCTGGCGTGACAACATCTCTAATCTATAGTGATGGCGCTAGAATTTCACACACCTACGGTGGCTCAATAACAAGTGGGGAACAGAAATCTGTGAGACGAAACGAATTCGCCATGTGGCTCAATCTATGGGAAGCAGAGCGTCATAAACATTGTAGAGACATGCATGGAAAATAGTTCAACCCAAACCTAAAGGCAAGGTCTGTGGTGGCTGAACTCTATGTAAACATTGGCGTGCTCTGCTTACTGTCGCCTGCAAGGGAAACAGTGCTTAAGTGGGTCCACCCATGCCACCTGATTTGCGTGCCAGGTTTGCAAACAACTGCGTTGCCCCCAACAGCTTATCTACCTCCATCGTGATGTCCGCCGGTGATTACAATTTTCATCAATATTTCGATAAATTGACAGCTGAGCTAGTCAGCAACTAGGAATAACTAACTAGTGATTTCATAGTCTGAAATTTATCTTACAACGACGTCTAACATAGCCTCACCAAATCTACATCTGCATGAGTATTCCACACGTCAACAAAAGCAAAACGAGGATAATGGAATATAGTCGAATTAACTCAGCTTATACTGAGGGAATTAGATTGGGAAAGGAGACATTTGAAGTAGTAAATGAGTTTTGCTATTTGGGGAGCAAAATAACTGATGATGGTCGAAGTAGAGACGGTATAAAATGTAGACTGGCTATGGCAAGGAAAGCGTTTCTGAAGAAAAGAAATTTGTTAACATCGAGTATAGATTTAAGTATCAGGAAGTCTTTTCTGGAAGTATTTGTAAGGAGTGTAGTCATGTAAAAAATTGAAACATGGACGATAAATAGTTTAGACAAGAAGAGAATAGAAGATTTCGAAATGTGGTGCTACAGAAGAATTGCTGAAGATTACGTGGCTAGATCACATAACTAATGAGAAGGTACTGAACAGAATTGGGCAGAGGAGGAATTTGTGGCACAACCTGACTAAAATAAGGGATCAGTTGGTAGGACACGTTCTGAGGCATCAAGGGATCATCAATTTGGTATTGGAGGGAAGCGTGGAGAGTAAAAATCGCAGAGGGAGACCAAGAGACGAATACACTATGCGGATTCAGAAGGATGTAGGTTGCAGTAGACACTTGGAGATGAAGAAGATTGCATAGGATAGAGGAGCATGAAAAGCTGTATCAAACCAGTCTATGGCCTGAAGACCAGAACAATAACAATATTTGAACAATCGGTACCAGGCCAGTAGATTGTTTGTGTGTTTATTTTATGAGCTTCTAAATAGAAGTGAGTAACCCATTTAAACATGTCCGAGTGCTTTAGTAGCTTAATCGTAAAGCCCTTGCATGTTTGTGTCTCCTCATCAATAGTATTCATAGGAACTGTGAACACTATGTTATGATGTGTGCTGAGTTGGTGAACTTTCACTCATAGCTCCAGGCTCTTCTGGACTTGATCACATAGCATGAGGCTATTGTCAGTTGCCATTACTGCAGTGAGGTAGACATAAATTTCCAAGACATTACGTACACGTCCTACGTTTTCCTCAATCGGTCCACTACTGTGGTCACCCTAGTTACTGCCCACACACTGAGACTGACCTCTCATCTATTGTCAAGTGGGAGTTCATTCCAAGGTGTGGTAGGTAGTGGTCTGTTTGTTGCTGTAACCAAGAAGACCTCCTACATGTCTGATAAACTGGTTTCAGGCATCATAAAGATCGTGAACCAGCTGGAGTCACTTACCCTATTTCAGAGAAAGCCTCTCATGTTTAAAGATCAAGGCATTCACGTAGAATGGGATTACTGGTGGGTGGGAGCTTCAGTTTTAGGCGCATAATAGTTAATGGCTGCCAAGTGTGGGAAGAAGTCCAGGGCGTACTGTGTGAATATAGGGGAGTTATCCCAGATGTGGAATGGATCCTCCCAGATGCCACGAGGAGCACAGGGAGCCAGCAGCTGCAGGTAGTGGTTCGTCTCTGTGATAATGATGTGTGCCACTCTAAATGAGAAGAGATTCTTTCTCTGCTTTCAAGTGGCTATCTGAAGTGGTAAGGACTGACAGTCTTGCTTGTGAGATGAATGCAGAGCTCCACATCCGAAACATCATTGACAGGACTGATTGAGTATCTATGGTACAGAGCAGAGTGGAAGGTCTGAATCAGAGGTACAGACGGCTCTGCAACAGTTTAGACTTTAGATCTCCCGATTTGTGATATAGCGTGGTGGGAGTTGGGATGTCACTTCATTACACTCAGGAAGCAGCTAAACCAGTAGCAGCGGTGGTGTGGAGAGGAATATATTGAGAAAGTACCAAAAAGGGCTTCAGTTTCAAGGACGAAGAATCACAGGACGAGGATAAAGCTAGAAACTGTATTATAAAGGTAAACTGTCGTGACTGTGTTGGGAAGGAAACAGACCTTCAAGCGCT
Organism: Schistocerca americana; assembly: GCF_021461395.2. Lineage (NCBI taxonomy): Eukaryota > Metazoa > Arthropoda > Insecta > Orthoptera > Acrididae > Schistocerca > Schistocerca americana. Next base: position 54,650,212 of record NC_060126.1, on the reverse strand, counting down.
AACAGAATGCACTGTAGCTCAAATCTTTATAGGTACCACAAGCTGGCTAAAGTCAGAAGTAGTTTCAGCCAAAGTTTTTGCATAGGATTTAATGGGGTTTAGGGAGGACAGATTAAATACAGTTGATAGTGGTCTGTTTGTTGCTGTCAAATGTAACTTATATTTTACTCACCGCAATTCAGATGATGCAGTTGCTGAAAGGTTCAAAGAAAACGCGAGTGTCATCTCAAATAGGTAAAACACTCACATATTTATCGTAGGTGCTGACTTCAATCCACCCACTACACATTGGCGGAAATATATGTTCAAAGCCAATAATAGACATAAAGCATCGTCCGAAAGTATACGAAATGCTTTAACCGAAAACTACTTTAAATACTTATTTCAGGAGCCCATTCGAATTGTATCTTATCAACAAATAAGCTTAAGCAAATAGGTAGCATCATGACAGATACAGGAGTTTGTGATCACTGGATCGTTGTAGCGAGACTGATTAAGAACATGCACATCCGCCAAAACTAAACGCATAACATATCCATTTTAAAAAAAAATATAAAAAAGAAGAACATAAAACGTTCACTTGAGATGTCCCAAAAAGACGGCCTTCTTCTGCCCAACTATGTAAGCGTACACAAGATGTGAACCCTTAAGAATGCTATTCATGGTAACTGATAGACTTATACCAAGTAAATTAGTAAAAGACGGAACTGACCCCATATGGTACACGAAACTGGCCAGAACGCTGCTGCAGAAGGAACGAAAAAAGCATGCCAAATTTAAATGAAAAATTTGCAACATTTCTGATGCCTCACTGAAACTCTAAATTGAGCGCAGACTTCAGTGTCAGGCGCTTTTAATACCTTCCACAACGAAACTCTGACTCGAAATCTGATAAAGATGAATATATTCTGGTTTTGCCTAAAATACGTCAGCACCAAAACACAATCAATATCTTCACTGCACAATAGCAATGATAATGTTATCGAAGACAAGGTAGAACAGCAAAGTTACTAAACACATTTTTCCAGAAATTCCTTCAAAAAAGACGGATGAAGGAAATATTTGAGAATTAGAGCAAAAAACAGCTGCCAACATGAGTGACTTAGAGGTAGATATCCCCAGCTTAAATTATAAAATAATGGCTAATCTTCTGGTCCAGACTGTACAGGATGTCTGAAATACAGCTCTCAAGTTTTAAATATAAATTTAATGGGGAAGTTAATGAGACATTATATCAATGAGTACATATCATGAAAGAGAATTCCTTCAAGTTTTGTTTAACGTTAGTAGACGCCAACGTCGGATCCATTTATTTCCCTGCAAATGTCGAGACGATATTCCACTTCTCGTCACGCATTCACCAACCACCGCGACGATTCTTTCACGTAAATGACCGATGTCTCTGATCTTTTCACTATACACAACATTTTTTTATGTGGCCCCAAAAGAAAAAGTCCTGTGGGGTTAACTCTGGGCTTCGTGGTGGTCAAGGTATTGGACTAGTCCTGCCTATCCACCTTCCTGGAAAGCGAAGGAACTTCTAATTGTAGACTACGTCTGGCCAATGGCTCCGAACACACGAAACAAAATGGTTCAAATGGCTCTAATCACTGTAGGATTTAACATACGAGGTCATCAGTCCCCTAGACGTAGAACTACTTAAACCTAAGGAACCTAAGGACATCACACACATCCATGCCCAAGGCAGGATTCGAACCTGCGACCGCAGCAGCAGCGCGGTTCTGGACTGAAGCGCCTAGAACCGTTCGGCCACAGCTGCCGGCGAGCACACGAAACACGGATCTGTTCAACATCTTCAGAAGTTCTCGGTCTACCTGGTCATTTTGCTTTTAAAACACTACTGGTTTCCTTGAAAGACATTAGCCAATGACGGATAGTTTTTGCTGTAGGTGGTTCACCACCATACTGACGTCTAAAATTACGTTGCACTGTTATAACTGACTCAGTTTTCACAAGCAAAATAACACCGCTTTCTGTTACCGAGTACAAGTTGTTGCCGAGTTGCACTGCTCTATCCATTCAGAATGGACTGCTATAATAGCTCCATAAATAGCAATCACATACAACCGCTCGCTCTACAAAATATCCACACCTAAGGGCTGGAAAGTGCCACAGGTCACACCATTACTCAAGAAAGAATATTTAAGTAATCCGCTGAATAACATACCCATATCACTGATATCGACTTGCAGAAGGTTTCTGGAGCTTTTACTGTTTTCAGACATGAATTACCTTGAGGAAAATCATCTATTGACATATAGCACAGATTCAGAAAGCATCGTTCTTGTGAAACACAATTAGGTCCTTAATTACCAAAAGTAATGAGTGCTGTCGACAGGCTGTCTTAAATTGATTATATGTTCGTAGGTTGGCAAAAGGCTTTTGACACCAGTGCTGCGTGCCTGTGGAGTAATGTTTCAGTTGTGCAACTGGATTCATGATTTCCTGACAGGAAGGTCACAGATTACAGTAATTGATGGAAAGACATCGAGTAGAATGGAAATGGTATCTGGCATTCCTAATGAAGTGTTATTGGCCCTCTGCTGTTCTTCATCTGTGTAAATGATTTATGAGACAATATCGGTAGCCCTCTTAAACTGTTTGCCGATGATGCCGACATCCACAAGCTTGTAAAGTCATCAGAAGATCAAAACCAATTGAAAAATGATAATACAAGATATCTGTACGATACAACAAGTGAAAAATGACCATAAACAACAAAAAGTGTGAAGGCATCCACAGGACTAACAAATGGAATTCGTTAAATTTTGGCTACATGATAAATACACAACTCATTCACCTAAAAACTAGGGCCTACAACTAGGAATAACATAAATTGGGATGATCACGTAGCTAAACTTGTGGTAACAGGGTGCTCTAAATTCCCTTTACAAACTTCTAGGACCTGCAGAGTGGTGGGCTGAGTAGATAATATTTTGGATTGGAAACCATATCCAGAAATGTACCGCTTCTGTGACAAACCATCTGAAAATATTTTGGTAATGCAACCACTCTAACAAGTAATTTGTTACGCGTGTCCCAGTGCATCACTTGTTTTACATCCACTGCACATGCAAGTGCTTGTGTACTCGTTGACAGGTTCCCCTCAATGTGATCCAGTACAGTCTGTTCCTATTTGGCTGTGCGGCATCTCCGTGGAGTACTATAGTCACGACTGCTGATGATGAAGGTACTCCTTTGTCGAAGCCGTTGCATAATTGAGATAAGAAGGTATGCAATGGTGTCGGATATTGTAGATAATGATCTTCATAAAGGTGCAGCTCTTTTATTACTGTGAGCAACACGGTCAAGATCAGCGAGAAGGTCGTAGATGGCTAAGACGAATGGGTGGGCATGAAAAACACCCGGTGGTAGCCTGAAGGCCACTCATCTAGCCTGTACATAACAAAAAGTGAGTGAGAAAGGACAGTCTAATAAAGCATCCTGATAGATGGCCATCACTTCCTCAATAAACACACCACCCATGTTTAGGCAAGAGATGGTGTTCGGTGCCAACAGAAGACGTGAAGGCATATCCCACATGATCGACAGGTAAAGAGGCTTCAGTGTAAAACACAGTAGCATCCGGAAACTCCCATAAGAGCAAGGAGAACGAACAATGGAACAGCACTGGAACGACAGAACGTTTTGGATCCCAGAAGAGATCCACTTGAAATTGGGTCCATGAAGCTAACTGGTGGAGGGAGGGGGTGACGTGGGAAACAGATAAAAGATGGAAGATGGGAATTATCTCAGAGAGAAGCGACGCAGAGCCCAACCAGCAAACCAACCCAAGAGTGGGAAGCAGGTGGGTCATGTCCTGAAGCTGCAAAGGAATAGAATAGGAGTGGCAGGCAGGGAAAGAGCAGATAACATAGGAAATAAGGACCTGAGACCCCCAAACTGAAAGTGGGGAGAGGGATCCAGCATCAACTAGAATACTATCGACAAGGCTAGTACGAAAGGCACTGATGGCCCCACAGATACCACAATGGCAGACCAGCTCCAATTGGAGCACTGTAGAAGGGAACCTGAGCCATAAACTTGAAAACCATAGCCCAGACAGGACAAAACTAAGGCCTGATAAAAGTGGAGAAGAGTCTGACAATACCTGCCCCAAGAGGTGAGTGCAAGAAAATAGAGGACATTGGGTTCATGGAAACAGCCAGCCTTCACAAGACGGATATGGGGCAACCAAGTAAGCTTGTTGTCAAAACAAGACCCAAGAAATGGAAATGGGGGACCATGGTCAGGTGGTGGGTGTCGGGATGAAGCTCTGGATCAGGACTGATCATATTACTGCAACAGAAATGCACCTGTGTTTTAAGGGGGGAGAATTGAAAAATGTGTGTGTGTGTCCATGCTGATGCACAGCAGATGGTATGCTAGAGCTGTCACTCCACAGAGGAGTCTGTCTTTCGTTCCCTTGGGTTCATTTGCCAGTAGAAGTATGAACTTCTTCCTTTCCATTTTCTTGTTCGTTACTATGTTATAGATGACAGATTCATTTATTGCCTCCGTGTCCAGTATGTTGTAGAAGACATGCACTGGCCATTTCCTACATGCAACCTTCATAGTATATTTATGGGTTATTTGATCAACCACGTCCACCCCATACTTTGTTGCATTGTAGAACGTCACAGTTTCAGGTTTCTTTTCCTTCCTTGCTTATTGGGAGTGCACTCAGCATTCGGTTTCCTTACTTCATCGGGCATTTCACGGCTGATCTTGTTCATTGTACCAACTGATAAAGTTTTCTTTTCTTTGAGTTTTCTAGCAAGTTGAAGAGACTTAAGAAAGTTGTCTGTGGTCACATTTCTTCTTTGATTTACAAATGGCTTCATGAGATGCAGAAGATGTACTCTCCAAGTGATTGTCTCTATTTGTGCATGTCCTCTTTGGCGAGGTATGGGAAAGCATTACATATATACTTTGTCGTTACATCAACAGCCAACCAGAATTTGAGCCCATATTTGCCTCGTTTGCAGGACATGAATTGAGTAAACCTGCATCTTACCTTCCTTGGTAACAGTTGCTCATCAATGGTTAGATTTTCTCCAAGGCGGTAAGCGCGAATATTGTTTTCAATGAACTTTCCCTAAATTTCAGATACAAGAGCGAATTTGTTGGCTGCCAGGCGTTCAGCCTGGGTTGATTTTTCATCAAAACGGAGAAATTTGAAAAGCTCCTGAAATCTGTCCCTTGACATAATGTCCTTGATAACAGCAGGCCCCCAAGAGTACGACCAGAGATCATCCAGAGACATACCTTTTGTGCACAATACACCCCGAACATACATGGTATAGTTTCTCCAGTTCCTCAAGTGATATTGTGCAGTCATTCTTTTTTATTACTTTTCGAGAATTTGATTGTGTCTATTTCTTCATGAGGCGTAGCATTGCGTCATCAAAAATAAGACGGAAGGCACTGATGACAGAGCTCTATACTCACTGGCAAGTAAAAGCAGTGGGGGCCTCCTCTCCCCTTCAGAACATACACGCTGACTGCCTTCCAGAAGATGAATAATTTCGAATCCCTACACGCTTCCATCCCTTGCAATCATCTTTGTAGACGCTTCCAACTGTACCTGGTGTGGTGAAAAAGATGATGAATGACGTATATCAGAATCTGAATCCTCTTCCACTAATCGCCCCTCGTTCACAATGTCTTGATCTTCACTTGTGCAGGTACATAATCATCTTCTTCAACAGTGAAGTCAGTTTCCGATTCATCTTCGGAATTCTCTTCATCAGAAAGTCCACGCTGACGATACATGTTCGAAAACGTTTTTCACGGACAAAGACTACCTGAGTGACACAACAATGAGGAGCAACTGCTCTGCGATATTGCTCACTGTTGCCACTGTACTGTTGGCTGTGTTGTTGGATAATTTACTTAGGAGGACTGGGTGTGTGTGTGTGGGGGGGGGGGGGGGGGGGGCAATCACTTGGGGCGCGCGTGACGGGTTGGTGAGAATGCGTCGGTATCCAGAACACTCTGTCTTGCCTGTGAGCTCAGTCCACGACCAGACGTATCAACCAGTTCGTCCCTCCGTTTAACTCCGGCAGCCTCCTGTAGTTGTCGAGAGTTATTGCAGTGTATCCCTTAGGCGTTGGTTTTTGGAGAAATAAAATCTCTTCTCATCACTTGAAACAGTCTGTTCTATCGAAGGTTTTCTGCTAACACCACCGGACGGCCCACTTCCCACTCTTTTTCCCACCCTCACCAAGCCCAGCAAAATAAATAAAGTCTCAGTAAATGAAATACAAAATTATAGAAGCAGCTTGCATAATTTTAACATAATTATCCTAAGAAGGGGACCTGATACGTTAGCTCCTACCAATTTGATTAGATCAACTGTAATGCAAATTGCGGGAGTAAAAGCAATGATACATGGAACTAACAAAACATATATTTTTAATCCATCACTCGGATTCTTTGTCGTAGATCAATTTGTCAAATAGGTTCCCTAGCCTGACGCTTCCGATCTCAATTGTAACAGAAACAGTGAAAGTGTGGTGCGAATTAGCATCAATAAACCATTTGAAATTGTTATGGTATTTTTTCTACTGTATTTTAGCATCCCATATGTTTCTAATGAGTACCAGAAATGGGAAATATGAGTTCAAATAACAAAATATGCTCGTGTAGAATGTCACGCCTTACAGGTACTGAGCACAACGGAACATATCGTACAATCACAGACTCTAGATGCTCGAGGAAAGGTTGAGGTTATGGAAGCACCTAAGGAGCTCTCAGTTAGGCTACGTCGATCTGAGAAATGAGTCGTTGCAATAATACGCGTCGATGGGGAAAAGTGAGAAAAAACGGTACTGGTTCAACACTAACAGAGGTTGCTCATCAGTGAGTTCCAACTTGTGGTACTCCATACAGTGGCATCATCCCTGTACTCTGGCCCGCCGTTGTGACCGAGTGGTTCTAGGCGCTTCAGTCTGGAACAGCGCTGCTGCTACGGTCGGAGGTTCGTATCCTACCTCTGGCATGGATGTATGTGATGTCCTTAGGTTAGTTAGGTTCAAGTAGTTCTAAGTTCTAGGGGACTAATGGCCATAGCTGTTAAGTCCCATAGTGCTCACAGCCATTTGAACCATTTGAACCTGGACTCCGACGTGGAACTGTCCATGTGAATTTCGAGGCAATTCGATGTCGATTAATTAAATCTACAATTTCATAGTAGGATGGCAAGCAAACTTCCTTCTCTACCATTCGGAGAGAAGAAAGAGCGCCTGTGAAATACTTTATTCGATTGTATCTCATGGACTCACACCACAAAGAAAACATCACGAAATTAATCATTTATTGCAGAAATTCGTACGAAAATAACGGGCATAATGCCTCACGTACTGCGGAGAGAGAGAGAGAAGGAGAAGAAGCATTTATTCGATCTCGACTGCACCTAACATACAACAGGTATTTCATCTTACAAACAAGACAACCCAAAATTAATGAATTAAATCTATTGAATTTGTAGAAGAATGAGAAGAAAAACACATTCTACATTACAGTTGATCTACTCAAATTGGTAGGAGCTCACGTATCAATCTGATTTTCAGACATTTCACACACCATCTCATCAAAAGTACCCGAACTTCTGTTGGTGGACGTGGATTTGGGCCGTGTCTATCCTTTGTGTTTATGATGGCTCGAACTTTCCTAGGGAGGGTTTCAGTCAGATGACTCAATGTCTGTGGAGGAAAGACGACCCACTCTTACTCAAGAGCCAAAACAGAGAAGGCTGTATTGTTGGCAGCTGGGATCTGTAACGAAGTCGAAGTTCTAACACTTCCCAAAAGTGTTCCATTGCGTTCAGCTGTGGACTCTGGGCACACCAGTTCATGCTAGGAATGTTTTTGTCCGTAAACGATTGCTTAACAAATGCGCTTTACGACAGAGTGCACTGCAACGTTCCTCCACTGTGCGCAGTGCGCACGGCTGTCAAATGTTTTCATATCCTTCCGCATTTAGTGCTTCCTTAAGCGCAGTAAGGCAACCACACCTTCACTACAAAAACCACCTACATACCGTAATACCACCTCCTTCGTACTTTACTGCTGGTACTACCCAGTATCGCAGGTAACTTTCCCCACACAGTTGCCAAACCAAACCGTTCCACTGGATTGCCACAGGGCAAGGCGTGATTCAGCACTCCAAATCACTCGTTCCACTCATTCACTGTCCAATGGCATTTGTCTCTGCACCTCTTGAAGCGTCGCTCTGCATTGCCTAGAGACACATGTGGCTTATGAAGACCTGCTCGACCATTTTACCCCATTCCTTTTAAAGGCCTGTGCGCAGTGTTCAGTCTAGCCGGACAGCTAGCACCACTCTGGAGCTCACTACTCATTCCTTCTGCCGTTTTAACGCGATTTCTCACAATCGCTCTCCGAATTGCTCGACAGTCTCTGTCTATCATTACATGAGATCTTCCTGGTCTTGGTTTAGCCGTGGTTATTGCTCTGGGGAGTTTTGACTCACTGTTACATCACCGACAGTTACCTTGGGCTTAATAGTGCAGCCTCAGTGCTACAGTTAAGAACTGACGATAAACTTGACTGGCGCCGTGGTGTACATGTACTGGGTGGTTATAATCAAACTTTTGCCACCAGAGCCAATTTAGATGGAAAACTATGTATCATATGGGTTCCTAACTTTATAGGAATGATTTTCAGAGTGCGTGCACAGGATTTGTGTTGTTAGTAGCGTTAGTGTCACGACTTGCTGGTAGACGCCGGTACTGACACAATGACGCAGGCTTGACATCAGTGTGCATTTATCAAAACAACAGCAAAATTATGCTGTTCTTCATGCGTATCGAAGCATTAACGGAATGCGAAGAGGTCCTCTTTCCACACCTCTGCATATACACTATACTCCGCAAGCCACCAAATGGTGTCTGGCGGAGGGTACTTTCAGTACCACTATGTGATCCCTCCAACCCTGTTTGACTCGCGAATAGCGAGTGGGAAGAATGATCGTCGGTAAACAACATGATTTGGAAATTCGATTTAACTGTCGATTAGGGAACTTTTCGTGTCCAGTTGCACCACAAAACACTGAAGAAGTTACTCTCGCCGTGTATAAGAGTGTTGGATGCAACGGGCGATCTCCGAGTAGTGCACGAGCTGTGTCACAACACCTGAAGATTCCGTCGTGCGCCATTCGTGTTTATCACAACGAATGCTGTGAATGGAGGTGCATCTGAAGTGCTACTATTGTCTAAAAGACATTATAAGTACCATTAAGTACCATTGTGACTAATGTACAGCTAAGGAGGAAAAAATCGAAACATGTTTGTAAAAAGTGTGATAAATGTAATGTGTAAACTATATAGATACTCCAGCTACACTCAGCTCCAGTACTGAGTATTTGGGATGGAATCACGTTAATGAAGACGTGCACATGTCAGAAACTGGTCGTGTGTTAAATAAAATCACCTATTCTGACTGGTAGCAGATATTATTCTATACCCCATAAAGGAACAGTTACGGTTTTAAATTTATGGCTGAGCCAAATACATAAGTGTACATTAAAACAAAGTCTCGAGATAAATGGAGAACTTTTAACATATTGCAAAAATCTGTGAAAGTCAGACAGTATAGTCCCAGCAAAGGCGATAGTAACGCAACTTATTGGTTTTCTGTGTTGCATTCTGGTGTGTAGGCATCAAGAAATAACTCGTACATGATCTTTGTATGTAGTGTTAAATCCAATCCAGCAACATTTACCTACTTTGGCTGAGGTTTCTGGTCGGTTGGTTCTGAGAAGAACCCTTGCGAAGTAGCTTCGGGCTCATGTTTAAGCCAGGAGATCTGTAGTAGATAAGCCTGGCATCAATCCTGTTCAACTTGTATACATCTGATTTCTCTGAAACGCAGTCAAGGAAGTTCATCTACGCAGACGATCTGGCCTTGGCCACCCAACAGAAAACTCTTGAAGCTGATGAGGAGATCCTATCCGCATATCTAAGCACAATAGATGAATACTTCAAAAAGTGGAGACTGATACCAAATCAAGAGACTGAAGTCAGCTGCTTTCACCGTAAGAACTGAACGCCCAATGCGAAGTTTAATGTCACCTTTAATGGTCAGGTCCATCACCACCATTACCCTCCAAAATATCGAGGAGTGACTCTTGATAGATTTCGTAGTAACAACGTACAGAAGCTGAGTGGTACTTCATGGGGCGCAGGAGCTACGACACTGCGATGCGCTGCCTTAGGGCTGGTCTAGTCTGCTGCCGAATACTGTGGCGCAGTGTGGCTCAATAGCACACATGTGAGAAAAATTGACGTGGAGCTAAATACCGCAATGAGGACAAAAACAGGCTATATCAAACCTACTCCTCTATACTGGTTACCACCTCTAAGAAACAATGCTCCACCAGACCTCCGAAGACAGAAAGTCCTCCCCAAGGAGTACCAAAAATTTCATAAATTCCCCGAGCTTCCAATGCACTCTGATGTTCCTGCACTCCCAATGAACCGATTAAAATTCAGGCAGCCATCTGTCCTATTGGCAGAATTGCTACAAGCAAGCAGCTACTTTCAGTATGAACAAAAATTGGACAGAAATATGAAACAGTATTGCCCATGAGGAACATCAGACCCTCCAAAGACCTGACACAACACCAGCCGGTATGGAACTAACGCGACGTGCCTGGAAAACAATTAAACAGATCCGCACAGGCGACAGCATCTGTGTTTGAAACCTCTACCGATGGGGAAGATCTTCTTAATGTCACAGTGTAAATGAACACCAGACGATCCATCACATTGTAACAAGCTGTACCGAAAGATCCTATCATGGGAACTTGGAAGATTTCTTTGAAGTGACAGAGACAGGCCTTGAATGGATCGACAAATTAGATATTAATTTATGGACTTATTGCAAATTATGAAATTAATATATTTTTGTAAAATTTTGAAATCCACAATTGTTAGTTGCTGTTCATGTGTAATGCCATACGCTGTATATTAATAATAACTGCTTTGGGTGTGATGTTTCGAGGAGTGGTGGAAATGCAAAAGGAGTATACAACATACTAACCTGTTTCAGTAACGAAGTCGCCTTCGACAGCTTCATCCGTGAAGCCTATCAGGTAGATCTCCTTTTTGGGCTCTAGGAGGCCGAGCACGGCCTCGGCGCGGCGCCACGTGTCGGTGACGGCGAGCGTCGCGTTCTCGAAGCGGCACGTCCTGGCCGCGTCGGCACGGGCCGCTCTCTCCACGTGCACCCTGTAGAAGCGGCCGGCGCCGTCCACCCACTCGTAGTCGTCCGGCGCGGCTACCGAGAGCCGGCGCTCGCAGAAGAATGGCGCTCGATTCTCACAGACCACGTCGTTTGTGAACCCGTCTTTGTTGAAGTCGACGCAGTTCTCGTTCCCGTACGCGTTGTTGGGATCGTTAGGCAACCACGGCAGTTTGGACACTGGACGACCTGTTGTAGTATAGGAGTTTCAATAAGAAACCAGGTTAGGTAACCATAAAATTAGCAGACATTACACTGAAACCATTAAAATGAACCGTGGCACAAGTTCAGCAGCAAAATGACATTAGGGAAGCGGACATACAGGCGTTTATAATTAAACTTTCCCTATTTAACACATTATAACACGGAAATTAGCTACCGTACGAGCACCAAACTTGGCAGCGTAAATGTCCAGAGTATGGGGTGCATGATTTAGATGCGATACAACTCCGCCGTCCAGTTTCAACTATGGCCACCAGGTGCCGTGATCAGTCATCGTGGTTCATAGTCTCACACACCTGACCAGTCGCAGTGCACTTGCTGAAATCTCAACATGAGGTTGGACTAAAGGAGCAGGGCATTATTTGTGAAGCTCTGTTATCAGAACAAGAGTAAAGGTGCACTGCACTTTGAAAATATCGCCTGCTGAAAGGATTACGGAAGGGTCCTCTTTCTCCACCTGCTGTGCGGAGCATGACGATGAAGTTAGAATCGACGGGAGAACTGGGCGTCCTTCCAGGACGAAGCCGATGACCGGTGCACCACAGGTGGTTGATGAAAGCGCTGTTGCTATGGCAGACAACGCTGCGCGCAATTCCCAACCGTCAGGCAGTGTGCGCGCTGTGCAGCGGCAGTTGAACATCCTCTCGTCCAGTATGCGGAAGGTGCTTCGAATCGTTCTCAAATGGTATCCGTACAAGATCCATAAAGTACAGCAGCTTACAGAACCGGACCCACAACGATGTGTTGACTTCCCTCTCCGCTTTCTCGCAATACTTGAAGTTGACGAGGGCTGGTCCTGGACCATCCTACGGACAGAAGAAGCAGATTTTTCTCTGACGTTTGAGGTGAACACACAGAATTGCCGAGTGTGGGGATCTTCACCTCCGGTCACTGTGCACGAACTACCTCCGTATGGTACACGTATCACCGTATCGTGTGGTTTCAATGCTACTTTCATCATTCCACCGTTCTTTTTTGAAGAGCTTGGCGCTCAGTGACCGAAGACATGCTGTGTGACTGGCCAGTGTTACGGCGATGTGCTTTGCCAGCGGGAGAGAGACGCATAGAACTCAACAGTTCTGATGTAAGATGGGACTCCACCGCAGATTGTTCGTGAAGGCTTCTCCGAAACACATTTGGAAACGATCGAATTATGAGCCGATCATTTCCAAATCCTTGGCTGGCACGATTACGTGATCTCACTCCCTGTGGCTTCTCGTTGTGGGGCCACCTGAAGGACAGGGTTGACCAGGGGAACATTCACACATGTGCTGATCTGAAGCCCATCAAATCAAAAGAAGTACCCAGCATACCTACGGACATGCTTCGGTTTGCTGTGCACAATGCAATCCTGCGCTTTAAGACTCTTCTGGACACTGATGGGCGTCATATTGAGCCCCTGTTATTGTAGTAATGGTACCAGTATGTAATGATATGGAGTGCCGTAGCAGCACATTAAAAATCTTCCAATTGAATTGATTCTGCATTATTTCTCTTCCCCATGCCCTTGACATTAATGCTACCAAGTTTCGTCCTTGTAAGGTTATTAGTTTCCGTGTTATAACGTATTAAAAATGGGAAGTTTAATAACAACCACTCACTGCATTAAAGAAGTTCAGTAAAAATCCTACTTCACACTTTTCTTCAGACCGTTTACTGAGGAAATAAAAATAGTGACAAGAATACCAAGTTTTATCACCTCACAGATGTTGAAAAGCGACTGTAGGTAAACTACCTATCATGACAAAGGTAATAAGAGGAAACAATGGTGTCTCTATTCTCATTGGTGCTGAAATGCTGTACTGATAAATATCTTCTCGAGATAAGAAAATTTTAGTAGACCCCAGTGTGTAACTGTAGGCAGGTATGATCTGTGTATCCAAACATATGCTTCCCAGACGAGCTGCTGTTGTATCTGAGATGGAATTCCTGGCCTCATCATGCGAAATAATCAATCCCATCAGCAACAGTCTCACTTGTCGAACAGGTGATTTCATTCTGAGGAGTGTATCTCATTGCAGGTAGGTGTTTACTGCTATATAAGGAATGAACTAATGACAAAATTTTTTCATGTCCCAAATTTTGGGTGCACGATACTACTGGCAGCTATGTTCTCTTTAAACTTCTGCCGGCCGTTGTGGCCGAGCGGTTCTAGGCGCTTCAGTCTGGAACCGCGTGACCACTACGGTCTCAGGTTCGAATCCTGCCTCGGGCATGGATGTGTGTGATGTCCTTAGGTTAGTTAGGCTTCAGTAGTTCTAAGTTCTAGGGGACTGATGACCTCAGCAGTTAAGTCCCATAGTGTTCAGAGCCATTTTTTTTAAACTTCTGCTTGACAGGATATTTTTATTAAGGAGGCAAGAAACTCTCGTCCGCCCATAACAACGCAAACCTGACTACTGTAGTACCTTTATTTTTCTTGCAAGATAAGTTATAGCTTCATTCCAGTTCTTTGAGATATAAAGGTAACTGTCTCATTACAGACTGTATGCCACTTTGTGACACTTGACTGCACACCAGACGAAATGATGAGCTTCAGCACGTCATGAATTCATTTCCTAGCGACGTCGTCATAATGATAAGCTGTGTGCTGACAATGATTGAATTCATATGTTCAATGTTTGTCTCTGTAGTTGATGTCTTTAGGCACTGCAGATTTGGTTCGACTGCTCCTTTCTGATGTGTGTTGAGGTATTACTGACTCCACAGTCAGATCATTTTTCTCCAACATAACTTAATGATCATACCGCTCCACATACCATCAACAGATCTCTATGCCATTCGTGCAATATGTTGATCCATAGCTAACCACTGTATGCTCTTCTCGCTCAAATTGGTAGCATGTCAGTCAGTCTTCTTCATGCGTCATACCTGGAGTGCATACACACTCCAGTGAAGTTGCTTGCTTCAGGCTACTCACTCTTGTGGGGACTGACGAACTTCCTGGACATTCAAATTATAAAATTTCCATATGAATATCAGAAATCCACATTCTGAACACCATTGTACATCTTTACTAAGTATATATGGACTGTCTTTTAGTATGTTTATGAAACCTACTCGTTTTAGTGCAATTGTTTATAAAGAAGCCTGTGAGGATGTTAACAGTTGGAGTGAGGTTAATGTGTCCAAGGGTGCATCAAGGGTACATCAACGACTTCAAGTAGGAAACACAAGTAAAGTATGGCATGAGATGATCAGCAATTTGCCTATCAAAGTTTTCTGGTAAGTTTTACTACTGAACTACTGCATGGGAGAGAAACTGACTGGCTGGAAGGTAATAAGGTCGTAATGCTATGTATGATTATAAAGATTTTTATCTACAAGCACAGAATACAATTTAGTTGAGAAAGATTGCTGATCTGGCCCTGGCCCCATCTTAGGGACTGGGCTAGTCTGCAGTCTTAATCTACAACATCCACTCTTTCTTTGACACAACATATCCCCCTTCCAAAACCCTTTAAAAATTTAACCAAATATAATGAGCAAAACTAAATAAAAATCAGGAAAATTGTAAATTTGACAGAATATAGAATGATTTGAAAAATCATTTACTTACAAAATTTTCACAGTATATAAAAATGGTTGAAAATAAATTGAATACAAATTTTTAACTGGGAAAGAACTCACATGTTTGTGAAAAATTTTTTTCAGAATAAGTGGATGATTTGTTTTATTTTAGATTTTTTTTTAATCTAATACATTTATAATTTATATATTAGCATTCCCATAAATATAATATTCAAAAATCCACAACCTTCTTCATTTTAAAAATCTAATAAATTTTTGGTTTTATAAATTATAACAAATAACTTATGACTAATGTGTGGGACAAATTTAAATTTGGCAAAGATACTTTTGTTGAAAGACATATTCAACAAAGAGAGAATCAGGTTGAATGTAAAGTTTGAAAACATTTCCTTAAACTATCTTTAATAACAGAATGTCTGAGAAGCAAAACTCTCTCTTATCTATGAAAACAAGAAATACAGTAGTTTATTGTTACTGTGAGGAAACAGATACAGTGTAGAATCATGAATTCTACAATTTACTAATATATAGTAAAAGATTATATTTGGATTATATATTATTTTTATAAGTTTCTCACTCATTAGTTGAAGGAGTTGCAACTTTTATCTTTGACGGTACATTTTCAAAAGTTTTTCTCCCAATAACTGGAGAATCTAAACATCATTTTATTCATAATGGCAGGAGATATAGTGGAGAACTTAAAAATATTGAAAGATGATGGCGTTATTAGCCATGCAATAACTAAACAATATACATATATTTTAAGAATTCTCAGATAGTATTCCATGCTGAGCATCATAAGTTAAATTCCTTTTTCCATAAAAATTATATAACATAGTTTATCATTAGGAATTTTATCATTAAAAGTAGCAAGTAATGTCATAATAGTTTTTCTGTTTGTACAATATTTCCCCATCAAGATATATTTATCACATTCATAGCATAATTTGTAATAAAATTATGTGGATTTATACCAATACTTTATTTAAATTGTGTTATGCATTTAAAATCACAAACTTTGAAACGCCACCTACAAACTCATGGAAGAAATGATTTCAATTTGTATCACGTTGTAAAACATATTTTACACTTCTAAAGTCTTTCTGACTAATTGTTTTGGGATTTTTGGAAATGTTTCAGATAAATAGAAACAATGTGTTCCTTTATGTCTGCACCTAATACTGTCTAACTTCATATTGATTTTCGAGAGTAAAATCATCAAATTTAACAACACAATTATCTTCTGGTTCTTTTAATTGTTTAATTTCATTGTTATTTTTAATAAAAGTATAACTTTTCCTCATTTCTATTTTCAATGTCTTTGAACCTTTTTATAACTTTTGGAAATTTCGGTTGATCTAAATTTTAGAGTAACTAAATGAATAATTATTTTTATCATACTTTAACCACCCTGGAGCTCAAATATAACTATCGATCATTAATGTTGTTTTTGCATTTCTGCTTGTTCCTGTTACAGAACATTGAATTAAATTATACAACAGCTTGCCATTCTTATATCTTTTCTTGCATTCTTACATTTGGTTCCAAGGCAGTTTTCAGCTAATTAAGTAATTTGTATGAACACTAACTGAGACACTTATTTCAATTAAAAAGAAATTTATCAATTCACAAAAAAATCATCTCTTCCTGTAAGACACGGCTATAAAAATGTTCATTTAATTGGTTTTATACAGCTTATAAACTTCAAATATTACATCAAAAAATAACAAATTAAGTTGCTATGGAGAAACAATAATAATTCCTACTGGGGTGTATAGTTTAAAAAGATAAAAGAAATTCATAAATTCTACAAAGCTTTATTTATTAAGGAAGACAAACTTTTAAACAAAGTTATTACTGAGAGCAATGATAAATTATATATTAATATAAAGCATAGTACGGAAGAGGTTTCGCACTTCAGTAAACAAATTATTGGATCTAATATGAAAACGCCTGCTAATAGTTTGACAAAAATGTGTAGATATACCTTTTGAAGTAACAAATATAAAATCTGATTTAGGTAATAGGATGTTTGTAGAAAAAGACAAATATTTTCATTTAGAAACTAATACTATTATTTCTTTTAAACATATAATTTATGAACCAAAATATCCTACGTTTCTTCTCATTCATGAGGTAAGAATTGAGGATTTACGAGTAAGTATCACTGATGGAAATATTATTTTGATAGATTTTAGTGCTGTTACTGTCGCAGTTAATTCAGAAAAGAATTAAGAAATTTTAAAGGATTCGATTAACTGTTTTGTGAATTAACTGTAATAGTTTATCTGTTGTACTACAATAATTGTGGTGATATTCACTTCTCAAATTTTGTTTAATTCTTTGATAGAAATTTATTGAACTGGGTTTTAACAAGACCTTAAAGTTTGTTCACAATTAGGGCATCTATTTATAATTGCATTTATTTTTTTTTTCTTTGTGTTCTAATAATATAATAAATATTTCTAAAGTTACAACCATATAACTTTAAAATCATAAAATTTGGCTTTAAGTTATGGTCTTCAGTTTCTTGTACAGTATGTGGTAGTGTTCTATTTATTTACTCAGTTCTTCCATTTAAAATTTCTATAGGTGAATAAAATCTTTCCCCTAATTTTTGTTTATATTTTCCCGTAACTCTATTCAGTTCTTTTAAATAACTTACTTGAATTTAATTTTTTTCTGTCTCTTTATATGATGTTTATATCAAGCAATTAATTCTTCTTTAATTTCATATTCTCCATGTTTACAGATTGAAGATTAATCTCCATGTGTAACACACTTTTTGAATGGTTTGGTTTCTTCCTTTTCTGATTTAAAAATTAATGGACATAAGCCAGGTCATTATTTGTCATTGAATTTAACCCCAATGGCACTTCAGGGTTTAAATATTCAAATATATTTTTATCTTGATATATTATCAAGTCATCTAATAGCATAGTCAGTATCTTTATATTCTAGAATTTCAGCAACAACTTCAGCTATAAAAAACGATTCGTTTTTTCATCAACGATAATTAAGACTTGTTCATCATTCTAGTTAAGTTAATGGTTGATGACATGGTCTAAGAAATTAATCCATTTAATACAAAAATTGTTATTAGAATTTTTTATTTTTATCGTCATTTTATATAATTAATTTCATATTTTCGTTTTTTTGTTTCTAATAGTTTTTTCTACATAAACAGAAGCCATAAAATATAAATTTTCTAAAAATTGTGCTGTTAAGAAATAAATTGATAATTTTACTTCACATAAATATACAAAAGATTGTTATTGAACAATATGTAGATCTCGTTTAAATGAATATTGCAGAAATATATATAAAAATAAAGACCAAAGAACATTCAAAATTATTATTACTGATTACGAATGATACAAACAAAAGTTCTGCATGCATAAATTTCGAAAAAAATGTATGAATTATCAAAAAATTAAGGATTTCAATTTTAAGTAAGAATCCAACATCTAAATACATATACTGGAATAAATTGAAAAATGTATTACAGAATATAACAAAAATAATAGTTTTTAAATTCTCAGTGTCAGCTAAAAATATCACATGTATTTAATAATCACTATTTTGTATACTGTATTATTGTTTCTAATTTTTTCTTTCTATTCCTTTATTATAGATGATGAAGTATTTAACTATAAAGTTATTTAAAATTGCTGTTCTAAATTCCTAAAATCTCCCTAAATTACTTATTTTACAATAGTGATGAAGTTGAGCTACTGTGATATTGCATAATTCTTCTCTCATTTACAAAGAAAGAAATTATTATATTTTTAAACAATTAAAATTATTTAATTTAAATTACTAAACTAAAAATTAATAATAAAGATTTATTAAATTGTTAACAACAGATAAATCTAATTTAATAATATTATTTTGAGAGAATAATTTGTAAAATAAAAAATTAATTGTTTTAAAAATTAAAAATGGTGTTTATGTAAGTTATGAGTAATGGAATATTAGATTTAGGGCAGCTAATATATACAATAAGAAATTTATTATGTTTTTGGAAAAGGAATGCCAAGTTTATATTTTTATTAGCTATATATTTTAGTATAAAAATTCTTCATCAAGAAATCCATTTTTATATGTTCTATTCTTTTATATATTCATTTATTATTTTTTTTCAAAAATAATTAAAAACATATTCATTTATTAATTTTAATTTTATTATTAAGTTCCATACAAATTTTTTCACAATATTTAGTACCTAAATATTCACAAGCAATAATATTGTATAAAAATTTAATTCTAACCACTAATTTTTTGTAAAATTACAATTATTAGGTTTTTTAAGAAAGGAATTCATTTCTAATATAAAATGTTAAATTTACAAAATTTTTATCCCATTTTTCTGAAAATTTTAAATTTTTATTTAGTGTAGGAGATTTTTGAAAATATCTAAATGATTTTCTAATCAACTTACATATGGTTAAATTTATAATTTTTCTGAATTTTTTCATTTAGTTCTGTTCATTATATTTAGTTAAATTTATTCTTAATGGTAGTTGGAAGAAGTTGGATCAGAAGGAAAAAAATTAGAAACAGTAAACGAAAATTGCCAATAGCGCCACCATATGCCACTGGATTGACAATTTTCATTTACTCAATTCAGTTGTGTAACTCGTAGAACTGAATATAATTTGCCATTACCTATATTTCTTGTATATTAATAATCAGAAAAGTGATAAAAGGAGATAATGGTAAGTGCATTACAGAGCAATCCTTTTCTTGTTGCAAAACCTATTGATTTTCCAGCAGGGTGGTAATGTTGATATACCATGATGTATCGATGGGAGACACTTGTTATGGTGTAAGAGACATTCTTTGTTCCAAAGATTGTACAGCTACACAAATAATAATGACAGTGCACAAAATCCAGTGCATGCCAGGTAGTCATTGAAGAAAGCAAGTCAGGAACCTTAGCCAGAGAGCTTTATCACAATAAGTTCTGCAGCAGTGTAGTCACTAATTCTGAGAATCAGAAGCCAAAGAGAAGTTCAGATAACGTGAGCACAGCGCCAGAAAGAGAATCATAGTAGAGCACAGCATGGTATGGAGTGTAATTCTCTCAAGAATCTGTCTGCTTTAGGTACAACCTGGCTGCAGAGGCTATTCCTCATGGCAGTATTCAGACACCTCCTGTCAGTCACTGGCGTAATCCTCACCATCTCATCGATCATTATTTCAGCAGATTCCTTTATCATTCTTTGCCATTAGGCACTTCTTAGACACACCACCTTGGTGTTCTCAAAATCAAAAGTATAGTCTTAACTCACTCAGTACCCTGCCACTGCTGATTTCTCCATGTGTCCCAGACATACAGATGTAACTTCCCATGATAACATTCGGCAATACAGTGCTGCATTTTCCCAGGGTATTATAAGTCACATTCACAGTAGTGTTTCACTGTTATGCAGAGTTTCAGTACATCCTTCGCCAACAAAAAATGGTTTTGATGTCGCATTGTCCAAGAGTTTTCACAATCTTGGCTGAGAGTGAACCTCTATGCCTATAGACTGCCGTTTCAAGTAACCTGTAAACTGGAAAACCCTGCTGTCCATGCCCTGGTGGATGGCAGCCATGGATAAACATAGAGACATTCACAGTATCTCAACACTTCGTCAGAAGTAGATGAGTGTCACATTCACTGTAACACTGAGACAAATTTAAATCTGGGTCATCATACAAAAGTTTTCACAGCACTACTCGCAATTAGGAATCCACTATTTTAACCACTGCATCATCTCACCTCACACAAATAATCATGAATTTGGATGTTAGTGGTGTGATGAAGAACAGACTCTACAAAGAGTCAATGGATTTCCTGTTAATGCAGAAAGGTGTAACATACACAAATACTCAGGAGTACAAGGTCTGAGGTATCAGCAATCTGATGAGATCTTTCAACATCCCAGTGTTGTATCTTAGTGCATTCCATGCAGTACAGTTCATATCATGTAACATTTTATTTTGAAAAAATCTGAAGAGATCTGCACTACTAGAAAATGTATCCTGTACTCATTCAAACTAAAACATTATAGCCACTCAAGAAATGATTAATGTACACCACGGGAAACGATTAAACCACGTTATATGGACCTCTGTGCCTTATTATCATACAGGAACAGTACAAAAGCCAAATATACAAACTAAAACTTTATGTGTTATTACCATATATGTCCACAAATTCGCCCTCTTTGGCTTGATCTGTGATTCCAATGTTGGCGTACCATACCCCTTTCACTTTCTGGAAGATCTGCTTCAGCCCCTCAAAGGCACGGCGGTCTGTTGGGACAGCCAGCTGGGCTCCCTCATCCTCACAGACCTTCTTCGCTGCCGCCCACGGCATGAAGACACGGGACAGCTTGATGAGTGCATAGCCAGGCACATAGTGGTAGCCCTGTGGAATCTCCAGCACCTTTTCTGCAACAGACCAAGTCCACATCATAGCACTTCACACTAGATTGGATACATATCATTGTAGTGTAAGCCACTAACAGCTGATAGTTCTAATGTATAGAGGCACACATGGTTCATAAGTATTGGTGTTAAGAACTGTGAACTATCTGATGAACTGTTCGTTTATTGGGAATGGAGTTCTCCTCCCCTATGTGTGGTTCAATAAATGGTGGTTTCTGTAGGTGTTAATTAGCAAATAGCTGTCTCTTCTACAATTCTTTTTGCTTCATTATAGAATAAGTCATAATTTGACATTAAGTCAAAGGCTGAAAATATTCCATGAATATTAGGTTTACCGCTCCACATCTTACCAATTCTATGTAACTGTCTGTGAAATAATTAGCATGAACAGATCATTTCATTATTACCCATAAACTCTGGAATATGTTGGTATAGAAGATCATACTTCCAGGTTAAATTTGAAGTACTGCTTTGAGATATCATGATTGCCAAACTAACAGTCTATCAGTCTGCAACATTAAACAGAACATTTCATAATGGAATGACAACCTGAAGAGAACAAATCGTGTTTAACCATGTAACAACATGTGTGCTAGTGATAATACACTCCTGGAAATGGAAAAAAGAACACATTGACACCGGTGTGTCAGACCCACCATACTTGCTCCGGACACTGCGAGAGGGCTGTACAAGCAATGATCACACGCACGGCACAGCGGACACATCAGGAACCGCGGTGTTGGCCGTCGAATGGCGCTAGCTGCGCAGCATTTGTGCACCGCCGCCGTCAGTGCCAGTCAGTTTGCCGTGGCATACGGAGCTCCATCGCAGTCTTTAACACTGGTAGCATGCCGCGACAGCGTGGACGTGAACCGTATGTGCAGTTGACGGACTTTGAGCGAGGGTGTATAGTGGGCATGCGGGAGGCCGGGTGGACGTACCGCCGAATTGCTCAACACGTGGGGCGTGAGGTCTCCACAGTACATCGATGTTGTCGCCAGTGGTCGGCGGAAGGTGCACGTGCCCGTCGACCTGGGACCGGACCGCAGCGACGCACGGATGCACGCCAAGACCGTAGGATCCTACGCAGTGCCGTAGGGGACCGCACCGCCACTTCCCAGCAAATTAGGGCACTGTTGCTCCTGGGGTATCGGCGAGGACCATTCGCAACCGTCTCCATGAAGCTGGGCTACGGTCCCGCACACCGTTAGGCCGTCTTCCGCTCACGCCCCAACATCGTGCAGCCCACCTCCAGTGGTGTCGCGACAGGCGTGAATGGAGGGACGAATGGAGACGTGTCGTCTTCAGCGGTGAGAGTCGCTTCTGCCTTGGTGCCAATGATGGTCGTATGCGTGTTTGGCGCCGTGCAGGTGAGCGCCACAATCAGGACTGCATACGACCAAGGCACACAGGGCCAACACCCGGCATCATGGTGTGGGGAGCGATCTCCTACACTGGCCGTACACCACTAGTGATCGTCGAGGGGACACTGAATAGTGCACGGTACATCCAAACCGTCATCGAACCCATCGTTCTACCATTCCTAGACCGGCAAGGGAACTTGCTGTTCCAACAGGACAATGCACGTCCGCATGTATCCCGTGCCACCCAACGTGCTCTAGAAGGTGTAAGTCAACTACCCTGGCCAGCAAGATCTCCGGATCTGTCCCCCATTGAGCATGTTTGGGACTGGATGAAGCGTCGTCTCACGCGGTCTGCACGTCCAGCACGAACGCTGGTCCAACTGAGGCGCCAGGTGGAAATGTCATGGCAAGTCGTTCCACAGGACTACATCCAGCATCTCTACGATCGTCTCCATGGGAGAATAGCAGCCTGCATTGCTGCGAAAGGTGGATATACACTGTACTAGTGCCGACATTGTGCATGCTCTGTTGCCTGTGTCTATGTGCCTGTGGTTCTGTCAGTGTGATCATGTGATGTATCTGACCCCAGGAATGTGTCAATAAAGTTTCCCCTTCCTGGGACAATGAATTCACGGCGTTCTTATTTCAATTTCCAGGAGTGTATATCATATACTGTGTGAAAGTCATTTATTATAGTCATTATTGTATATTCTTATTGTCCCTATTCACTGGTCAGCTAGAATTTATGACGACCTACCGAACAGATGGTATGTCACAGATAACAGCAGTGATGTGTAGTGACATGGAAGTGGTGAGGCCTTGGTAGGTTGTGCAAGGAAGTTGGCACCATATCTGCATGTACAAGTCATCTAATTCCCATAAATTCTGAGGACAGTTGCAATGAGCTCTGATGCCACATTCAATTACATCCAAGATGTGTTCAACTGGTGGGCCAGCACATCAACTGGACAAACTTCTGTGCTCCTCGAACCACTCCACCACACTCCTGACCTTGTGACAGGGTGCATTAACTTGCTGAAAAATGCCAATGCTGATGGGAAACATGATCGTCATGAAAGGTTGTACGTGGTCTGCAACCAGTGTAGGATACTCATTAGAGGTCATGGTGCCTTGCATGAGCTCCACAAGACTCGTGGATGCTCACATGAATGCTCTGACCCATGGATGCCCACATGAATGTTCACCAGAGGATAATGTAGCTGCCGCTAGCTAGTCTCCTTCGCACAATACAGGTGCCAAGCAGATGTTCCCCTGGAAGAAGACGAATTCACACCCTCCCATCAGCTTCATGAAGAAGTATGGGGATTCATCAGACCATGTAACATTCTGCCACTGTGCCAGCATCGAGTGTCAATGGTCATGTGTCCATTTCAGTAGTAGTTGCTGATGTCGTAGTGTTAACATTGGCACATGCATGGGTCGATGGCTGTGGTGGCCCATTGCTAGAAGTGTTTAGTGCACTGTGTATTCAGGTACACTTGTGCTCTGATCAGCATTCAAGTCTGATGTTAGTTTCACCTCTCCTCTTTCACCAATCTGCACAGCCTATGATGTCTAACATATGTAATGAGGCATGGGCACCCAATGCCACGATGTGTGGATGTGGTTTCACCTTGGCTGCACCATGTCTTGAGACACTCACCACAGCACTCTTTGATCACCTGACGAGTCATGCAGTTTCCCAAATGCTCGTGCCTCTGGGCCATCATAGTCTGTCTTTGCTCAAACACACACAGAACGTGTGCCTCCCCCATTCTATACACAGATTGCATGCTCAATGATACTCCATGCGTTGCGCATGTGTCTGACTACCAGCCATTCCTCCCCAATGATGCTGCTATCGCTTGAATAGGTGGCCATAATGTTCTGTCTGATCAGTGTAAGTTTTTTATGACGAAGATTCGTTGTATTTATGTGGTCTCACTTTGTTAAAGATATATATTTAGGCCTTATGCTTTTGTTTACTAATGCAGAATATGAAGTTCTTCTGCATCCGCAAAACTGAAAGCATAGTAGTGCTGTAAACCCTTATTCTGTTACATTAACTGATCTCTAGGGATAATTTCACTATGCAGACTTGAATGGTTTTCTCTCATGTTTGTGTGTTCAGAACATTGTGGTGACGGTCTGAATTCGAAACTGGACGTAGATATATTTTCATAAGGCGACTGTTTTGTGAAGCATTTGTTTGCCGTTGACTACTTTATTATAAAAACGTTTAAAATTCTGCTCACACAAGTGAAACAGGTGACTTCACTCACTTGGCGAAAACTACAGACGCTGGTGAAATGCACCATGAGAATTATATTTTTCAAAGAATGTATTTCAGCACATGTTAAAGTTAAAATGAAGACAAGAATCTGTGTTTCGACGAAATTAAAGGAAAAGAGCCACTTGGCAGTCGCGGTGGTCAGTCGCACACTCTAAGCATTCTAGCATCAGCACCAGCAATGCAGAATGATACGTCTCGTTTTGGTTATGAGCTTTTCATAATTCCCGAACACACTGTTAAACATTGTTGTTAAAAATATCGTGCTACTTTAGTTATCATTCTAAACTAAATTTTAGTTCTCAATAGTTTCATGTCTTGTTTCGATAAGTTTTCAAAAGTTCTTTCTTTATTGCAGTTTTAGTACAGTATGTGTTAGTTTTTTAGTGTACGGAAAAGTAGCATCGTGTGTAATAAATGAGGATACATAGGTTAGATAGTATGGAAGAAATGTATGAGAATTGTGGATTGCCAATGAAATGTTCTCACATAGTTTTAGATTATGCAATACTGACACGAGAATCGTGGAGCAAGAAAGATTTGTGGCCCTCAGGCAGAATTAAACTGAAGCATTTTGAATTAGATAACTTGAAGGGGGAAAGAGCCAGCCAGAAATGGAAAAAGGCAATGAGTAAAAAGTAAAGGGAGAAGTCACATCTCATATGGCGTTTAGTAATCTCTTTGACTTGTTATCTACAATAAGGTAAGACCTTCAACCTCTTTTTGAGCGAAGTAAATTGCAGCAGACTCGTAGGAACAACGTTAAGCCTAGATCAGTACAGAAGTAGAAGGAAAAGAGTCATACGACTCAGTAGCAGTCACAGGAAGTCGCAGGAGCAGTACAGGACAAATGTTACTGGAAGAGCAACGTGTAGCACACGTGGGCACAGGCATCGTGAAACCTAGTGCTATCCTTAGCTGGGGTGACGTAGGATGGAGGGGCATTTCACAGAGGATATATTACTTATAGTAGGACGAGCAGGAAACAGAATGGTAAGCAACTTACAGTATAATAATAATGATGACGAGGAGGAAATAAGAGGTACAAATGCACACACCCGTGTGGGATTTGTAGAGCTTTCGCAGCGCCTCTGAAAGGCTACCACCTTTATGGTTTTACTTTTATCCGTTTGAGACAGAAATGCACACCGGCTTTTGCGCCTACAGTAATCGTGTTTTTTCTGAGTGGTTGTACCAGTGAGCTACAGGAGAGATGGACACCCTGTGCTACGTTTTTTTTTTCCATTGCACATCGCTTCCTTTTCCTTAGGTGTCCTCATTGTATCAATGGTAATATTCATGTGATTCATTTTTGTCCTCTTCCAGCGCTGGGTCTGAAAGTTCTATGGCAGGGTGTGTGACGTCTGCTTAGACATTAGAAGCAGTTTTCACAGGTGCTACTTGTTTAGACTGAAGACATTCCCAACATGTTTTTTTCTTTCCCGGGTAGCACAAGGCGCAAAGATGATGGAGGGGGGGGGGGGGGGGGGGAAATCTGCAGGTTTGGAACGCCCTTGTGCTTGTTGTTAGTCAGCCCTGTCTCCCAGCTGTTTCTGGAACCGGATTTTAGTCTCTGGTGCCGCCATGTTCGGCACTTGGACGCTGGAGCTGGTGATGGACGGTTCATTTTTGTATGTGGTCCGTGAATTATGTATTCAACATGAGCATTGCATGTGAAATATTTAGTTTGAAGTACGCACTTCTTTTGCAGAATTTTTTTTTCTTTCTCAGAATATTTGTTGAGGGAGACGTTTTCATTAATTAAATTGGGCAGTCGACTGGATTACACAGTGGCCGTTTTAAACAAAGGGCACACTTTGCAAGCATTTTTCTATTAAACTTCTGTGTGTGCTAGATTAATCCGTGATTACAGATGTGTGAAATGTGCTATTGAGATTGCATGTGTGTGAATTATTTTGCACGTACAAGCACACACGAAGGGTGAGTACGTCGAAAGCCATTGTCTCCAGTGGACCCCGTGGTCGCTGGCTGCACAGACTGTGAGATAAAGTTCTCGACTCGACTTCAGTCCAGATTATGGACAATTATCTAGCGTGCGGCTTGTCTAGGTTGTTTGTAGATCTTGTTTTGGATTGGAAATGTTTTGCTAAACTTAAATTAAGAATGTGCGTGTGGCAGTGTTTGTAACCGTAGTGATTGACCACGAACTAAAAAATTGTCTTAGACTGATTAACGGTCTGGTAGATGTGCATAATCTGGGGTTAAAATGTTAACATGATCTAACAGCGTACTCATTCCTGCTTCGCTATTCCAGTCCGCATGGGCTATATCAAGGTTTAGTGAGCTAGAAATTGTCTGTGTGCTTAAGAGTAAGGAGGACATCTTCTATCTCCAGACCATTTCCAAATTAACAGCGCATATAGTAGATTAATATTATTATAAAGGAAGAAAGTAACTGTTTCCTTCCAACAGTGGGTTTTGTGAAATAATTAAATGTAGAGAATCAGTATTGGTAAGATACAAATTGTATTAGGATAAATTAATACGGAATTTGTAAGCGTAGAGAAAAATTTGTATTCGTATGAAACCGGTTCGTTTTAGCATGAATTAACGAGAGAACTACCCATATTTCACCAAATGAGAATTTTAGAAAGAATAAAGTTTATGGTGTTCAGATAATTAAGAGGGTCTTCCAGTTCCAAGTACCCATTCCTGCCACACTTACCTAGTATGACTGTCAATATCACTGTAGCATAACTAGAACACGCTGTGTGCGTGGCAAAAGAGCGATGTGGGCACTCATTCAATGAATGGTTCAAATGCCTCTGAGCACTATGGGACTTAACGTCTGAGGTCATCAGTCCCCTAGAACTTAGAACTACTTAAACCTAACTAACCTAGGGACACCACACACATCCATGCCCGAGGCAGGATTCGAACCTGCGACCGTAGCGGTCGTGCGGTTCCAGACTGAAGCGCCTAGAACCGCTCGGCCACAACGGCCGGCCCCCTCAATGAATGGCTCGCTATGCGTAAACTTCGCTGTTTTAAGATCGTTTTAACGCCATCCGTTGCTCGAGTTAGTCCCACGTCACGATAACAATGTGGTATCATTCATCCGCGATGCAATTTTGTTTCTCGTGAAGGGCAGACAGTGGTGGGCGGTGCTCTTCGTATATTTATATTCATGTGCACAAAGCCACGATCATACGTCTGGCCTCGCACCTGCCAACATCTCTGTCTAAGGTGCACCTTAGATGCGCTAAGGGTAGGGGTTTGATGTGTTATATTTAATGCGAGACACAGTACAATAACGAATAAGTGAAAATAAAGTAAGTACTCTGACACCCTCGTCTTATTTGGCGACTATATGCATGATTTTATCAAGAAATTAGGGAGCTTACTGAGATGCAACTAGAACAATTTTGCGTTTAATTAGGTCACGTAATTTGTTCCTTTCATTTACACAAGTGCTTAATTTCATTTTATGGTGTTCCGCGAAATGAATAAGTAATGTCAGTGAATAAGCATTACGGGACTCATGTAGTCAAAAGATCGCGTTCTAAGATTCTGCTCGAGATGGATTTGGTCGAAGACGGAGGAGAAACGGTGGTGCCAGCAGATGGTGAGTGCGAACCTGAAGCGCTATGTGGTGGCGTGCCTAAGCCACCAGATTTTGGCAGAGGGCGAGCCGGAAGAGTAAAACAGTGAACGTAGGAATGCGGGACCACAAGCAGAGTCGTTTGGTGCTCGCCTTTGCGAGGAGCTAGCCGCGGACATGGGTTCTGCTGCGCCGCCAGCGGACATTCAGGACGTAGAACAAACTGGTGTTCCAGCATACGCAAACACTGACGCGCTCCTAGAGCAAGAAAAATAGTGTGGATAGTAAGCTTGAACGAAATCTTAAAGAAAACAAAGATAGATTGGAATGTATGGATAGTAGGGTACATCAGAAATTAGATGAGCAGATACATGCTCTTAAAAAGAGGGTCGATGTGCATAATGTGATATTAGATGATATGGGAACCAGAAATGATGCAGTGCTTGCGGAGAATACAGCGACAACTGCATCGATTCGAGACTAAGTAAAATGGGTAGAAGTTGGTATTACTGAGACTGTGGATGGCATTTGGGACTAAACAGTGGTTGCCGAAAGCGATCTGGCGAGGTGTGGTACCATAGGTGACAAACGTCATGGGATACCTCCAAATATCGGACCCCCTTTTGCCCGGCATAGTGCAGTAGCTCGACTGGTATCGAACCAACAAGTCGTTGGAAGTCACTTGCAGAAATACTGAGCCATAATTGCAAAAGTGTTGCCAGAGCACCATTTTGTGCACGAACTGACGTCTTGATTACATCTCATAAATGTTTGATGCGATTCATGTCGGACAATCTGGTTGATCAAATCATTCGCTCATTCGATCGAATTGTCCAGAAAGTTATTCAAACCAATCACAATGAAAATTCCGTCGTTATTTGGAAACGTGAAGTCCATTACTGGCCGCAAATGGTTTCCATCTAGCCAAAGATTTTCATTTCCAGTCAATGATCGGTGTATTTGGACGAGAGGACCCAGTCCACTACATGTAAACACAGTCCGCACCGTTATGGAGCCACCATCAGCTTGCACAGTACCTTGTTGACAACTTGGGTGGAGCCTGCGCATTTCGAGCCCTAACATCAGCTCTTACCCACTGAAATTGGGTTCAAAAAATGGTTCAAATGGCTCTGAGCACTATGGGACTTAACATCTGTGGTCATCAGTCCCCTAGAACTTAGAACTACTTAAACCTAACTAACCTAAGGACATCACACGCATCCATGCCCGAGGCAGGATTCGCACCTGCGACCGTAGCATTCGCGCGGCTCCGGACTGAGCGCCTAGAATCGCGAGACCACCGCGGCCGGCACTGAAATAGGGGCTCATCTGACGAGGCCACTGTTTTCCAGTCGCCTAGGGTCCAACCTATAGCGTCACGAGCTCAAGGGCGGCACTGGAGGCCGTGTCGTGCTGTTACCAAAGGCATTCGCGTCGGTCATCTGCTTACATAGTCTATTAACACCAAATTTTACCGCGCTATCCTAATGGACATGTCCATCGTCCGTCCCACATTGATTTTTGCAGTTATTTCACGCAAGGCAGGTTGTCTGTTACCGCTGACAACTCAACACAAACGCCACTGCTCTCGTTCGTTAAGTGACGGCCGCCGCCACTGCGTTGTCCTCAGTGAGAGGCAGTGCCTGAAATTCGGTATTCTCTGCACATTCTTTGACACTGTGGATCTCGAATTATTGAATTTCCTAGCGATTTCCGAAATGGAATGTCCGATGCGTCCAGCTCCATCTACCATTCCGCGTTCAAAGTTTCAGTTCCTGTTGTGTGACCGTAATCACGGCGGAAACGTTTCAACATGAGTCACAGGAGTGCAGATGTCAGCTCCGCCTATGCACTGACCCTTTATGACTTGTGTACACGATACTACAGCCAATTGCATTTATGTGTGTCGCTGTCTCATGACTTTTGTCACCTCAGTGTATACCTAATAACGAACAAATTAAAGAAGCAGTCGCGAGTGTCTGTACAGACCAACAGGTTGTCTTAGAGGGTGTTTGTCAACAAGTGAAGGAACAATAAGTGGCTCTAATAGCCCAAACAGACGAAATTACCAAAACTGCAGAGAAAGCAGACTCACTTCCCACACTGAAGGAGTGAATCACACTACGTTGTGAAGCGAGTTCAGATAGTACACTACCAGTAGCGTTTGGCGATTTGGAAGATACGCGATCGCAGTGATAGTTTGGGAAACAAGAGCGAGAAATCAGCCGCAGACACTGTCTCTCTATGTACTGCAGACAGCAAATTCAGATGCAGACGAGAGGCCACGAGATTAGGGAGGGCTAAAGAAATCGAAGAGCAGGAGAGGAGGAGATGAAAAGAGGCAGAGGAGATAAAAGATTTGGAGGGGCCATTTTGTGAGGTACGTGGAACTACACCCACGACTAATTTTGCAAATAGTCACTGGGATTCAGATTCCGAGAAGTATTGTAGACACTCTTTGTCAGTGCTTAATTATTCACATCATCCAGGCCCAAAAATCAGCATCATCCTGTGATGTGTTTGTCACAATTTGACAATGCACTACCGTCTTCCTTGGGACACGCCCTTAGGAGAAAGTTCGTGTGTAATCATTATGAGATGAGGCACAAGCTAGGATGCAAACACCACTGAAGGATAGTTCTATGTACTAAAATCTCTGTAGGGATTTCCTAAATGAGTTCTATTCTAACAGTCAATTAGATATCCTCATGAAGCCTAACTGTCGTGAGAGCAGTGAAAGAGATCCTGTAAAATATTTTAGAAAGTTGGACAAGCAAAACACACTATGTGATCAAAAGTATCCGGACACCTGTCTCAAATGGCTTAAAGTTCGTGGCGCCCTCCGTCAATAATGCTGGAATTCAGTATGGTGATGGCCCATCCTTAGCCTTGATGACACCTTCCACTCTCGCAGACATACGTTGGATCAGGTGATGGAAGGTTTCTTGGGGAATGCTTCACTGAGGAGAGGTATCAATGTCTCGGTGAAGCCTGGCACGAAGTCGGCGTTCCAAAACACCCCACTGGTGTTCTATAGGGTTTAGGTCAGGACCCTGTGCAGGCCAGTCTATTACAAGGATGTTATTGTCGCGTAATCATTCCGCCACGGCCGTGCATTATGAATAGGTGCTCGATCGTGTTGAAAGATGCTATCGCCATCCCCGAATTGCTCTTCAATAGTGGGGAGCAAGAAATTGCTTAAAACATCACTGTAGACCTGTGCTGTGTTAGTGACACGCAAAACAACAAAGGGTGCAAGCCCCATCCATGAAAAATACGACCACACCATTACGCCAACGCCTCCGAATTTGACTGTTGGCGCTACACACGTTGGCAGATGACGTTCTCTGGGCATTCGCCATACCCACACCCTGCCATCGGATCACCACCTTGTGTAACGTGATTCGCCACTCCACACAACGTGTTAAGTCGTCCATTGTTTACGCTCCTTACACCAAGCGAGGCGTCGTTTGGCATTTACTGGTGTGATGTTTGGCTTATGAGCAGCCGCTCGACCATGAAATCAAATTCTCAAAAATGGTTCAAATGGCTCTGAGCACTATGGGACTTAACATCTATGGTCATCAGTCCCCTAGAACTTAGAACTACTTAAACCTAACTAACCTAGGGACACACACACATCCATGCCCGAGGCAGGATTCGAAACTGCGACCGTAGCAGTCGCGCGGCTCCGGACTGAGCGCCTAGAACCGCTAGACCACCGCGGCCGGCTCAAATTCTCATCTCCAGCCTAACTGCCATAGTACTTGCGTTCGATCCTGATGCAGTTTTCCTGTGTGATGGTCTAGACATATGTCTCCTATTACACATTACGACTCTCTTCAATTGTCTGCGAGTGGCCGAGCGGTTCTAGGCGCTTCAGTCTGGAGCCGCGCGACCGTACGGTCGCAGGTTCGAATCCTGCCTCGGGCATGGATGTGTATGATGTCCTTAGGTTAGTTAGGTTTAAATAGTTCTAAGATCTAGGGGACTGATGACCTCAGATGTTAAGTCCCATAGTGCTTAGAGCCATTTGAAACATTTTTTGAACTGTCTGCCCTCTCTGTCAATCAACAGACGAGGTCGGCCTGTACGCTTTTGTGCTGTACGTGTCCCTTCACGTTTCCACCACACTATCATATCAGAAACCAGAAATATTGGAGCTAGGGAGTTTAGGAGCATCGAAATCTCGGGTACAGATGTATGACACAAGCGACACCGAATCACCTGACCACATTCGAAGTCCGGAGCACCCCATTCTGCTCTCTCACGATGTATAGTGACTACTGAGGTCACTGATATGGAGTACCTGGCAGTAGGTGGCAGCACAATGCACCTAATATGAAAAATATATGTTTTTGGGGGTGTTCGGATACCTTTGATCACATAGTGTAGGTACTTT
Organism: Schistocerca americana; assembly: GCF_021461395.2. Lineage (NCBI taxonomy): Eukaryota > Metazoa > Arthropoda > Insecta > Orthoptera > Acrididae > Schistocerca > Schistocerca americana. The sequence goes on along the minus strand of NC_060126.1, from coordinate 54,617,115 downwards.
GATACGCCATATGACATACAGGGGTATTTCACATCTGCATTACCAAGTTACCGCACAAACTACCGAGAGAGATTATCGTTACCGGAAGAAATTTGCAGGGTTTGGTATACTTTCAAAACTTGCTACAAGAGATGTGATGTGGCCAGGATTCCTGTGGGGCTAATCCCGCGAGAAAGTTTGAACCTGATTGACCCTACAATGAAGTTAGAAACAGGGATATGTAGAATGTGCAACACGTGCAGGGCCATAGGACGTGGGGATGCTGCACCTACCGTGACAGCTGGAGAAGTTTCGAGAGAAACAGACCAAGAAGGAACAACGGCAACTCGCTGCAAGTAGTGCGTAGTTAGCGTACAATAACGAGTGCCGAAATGAAGGATGCGGCTCGCGTGCATGACCAGGGGATAAAGTGCTGGCACCGAAGTACAAGAAAGAGGTCGTGGAGGGTTTGTACATAGCTAACGGTAAACTGAGGGAGAGCCTCCTTGATGAAGTGGAAGAATCTGGATCACTCACGCAAACATTAGTTAGCATGGAAATAAGTAATAAATATAGCTGATACTCGTGTACTCGACTCTAGGACAGAGAGGAAGAGACACAGTGAAATTGTCAGATTTGCAATCGAGCTAATTATGAAGGAGGCAGCGAGCCGACATCGCAGGTGCAATGTGAAGGTACGAAGTCTTGAGCTTGCAGTGGGAGACAAAATACTCTCCAAGTCGCACCAACTGTCTAAGAAACGTAAATTCATAACGAACAAGTCCTTAAATGTTTACAGCGACCCATTCAAAGTTTGACGAGTAGCACACCCCAATACTATTGAAGCAGAAACGATCAGTGGACGATAGTCTCGTGGGCTGCACCACATCACCCGCACAAAACTGTGAAAGTACTGAGTGTAGTCTCTAAACAGTGAGTTTGCTTCCTGAGATTGCCCTTGTTAAGAGATTATTTGTTTGATCAGAGGTTACGGCAGGACGAATAGGTGAACTTAAAGAAAAGCAAATAGTGTAGGTGCGATATGCCCAAGAATTTTTGGCGTCTTAATCTGAGGTATAGACTTGTGTAAGGGGATTGTGAGTCGCACCGAAAGAGTGCACGACGTTTTTGTGCTTTTTTTATACCTAATGGAAAGACATTGTGCCCACGATGGTGGGTTATGCCTGTGAATGTTAAGTAACACCTAAATACTGCGATAGTATGAGTTTTCTCGCGCCGTTGGAGCGCATGGGGTATTGAGCCCAAGTAGAAGAGGATGCTTTCGAGAATTGCGTTTCAGGAAGAGTTGAGTGTGCTTTGACCGCTGTAAATGCTTTAGCTGAAGGGTGACCACGATCTGACTGATGGATGTAATGATAAATGTTCGAGATGAAAATGAGATGAAGACGAGCCATCCAACGCGAAATAACAGGGAGTTTGTGTACAGACCAGGTTAACACCAATCTAAGCTAACACTAGAGGCCGAACCTTTAAGATGTTAAATGATGATGCTGTGTTGTCCTATCGAATGACATACTTGTAGTGTGCTCTAATGTATTGTGCTGTTGCAGGATGTGGATCTGTTTGGCTGTTGTAACTAACTGTTCAAGTCAGTGAGATTCATCCTGGTAAGAGCTGATTAGCCAAGTGTACTGTGTGGCATTGGTGCTCAGAAGAATTATAACTGTTGTTGTACTATGCGAAGTAGAGGTGTAATCGACATAGTAGCAGCCAGCGAGTAATGTGGAGAATGTGCTAAGCAAAGCAATGTAAAGTGACATATCTACAGGTAGTGATATAATGACTGACTGATGCTGTGAGTTCGTGTTGAATGTGTGGCTGATGATCACAAAGGATCGAATGTGGATCATTCTCGTGACTCAGCCGGTCTTAAACACCAACAGTTTTGTATTGATGGAGTATGAGTTTTTTTGGAGCTATTATTGGCATTTCGACTTTGGTGGTTAAGGACATACCCGTTCGACAAAGCTGTAGCTGAGAGATGCACTGCTTCGCTCCCCTGTTTTCTAAAATTATAATCTATTTTGAATATCACAGTATGTGGCGTCGACTTAGACCCACGAAGTCTTTGCAGACTGAGTAAATGTGAAGGGTCACTGCATCACTGTTGTACTAGCCTGTTGTCGAATTGGTCGTTGCGTAATGAACTGTACAATGCTAACTATCTCTATTCATAAGGTGAATCTCTTTGCGAGATGATAACATATTTAGTCAGTAAGGTAGTATTCTAAGTCCTAAAGAGTTGCGAATACGTGTTTCACATACTCAACTTACCTGTAAATACTGTCATATGGCGCATCAAAGTACCTACACTATGTGATCAAAGGTATCCGCACACCCCCAAAAAGATACGTTTTTCGTATTAGGTGAATTGTGCTGCCACCTACTGCCAGGTACTCCATATCAGAGACCTCAGTAGTCATTAGACATCGTAAGAGAGCAGAATGGGGCGCTCCGGACTTTGAACGTTGTCAGATGATTCGGTGTCAGTTGTGTTATACGTCTGTACGCGAGATTTCGATATTCATAAACATCCCTAGCTCCACTACTTCCGGTTTCTGATATGGTAATGTAGTGGAAAAGTGAAGGGACACGTACAGCAAAAAAGCGTACAGGCCGACCTCGTCTGTTGATTGACAGAGACCGCAGACAGTTGAAGACAGTCGTAATGTGTAATAAGAGACATCTATCCAGACCATCACACAGGAAAACTGCATCAGGATCCAACGCAAGTACTATGACAGTTAGGCACAAGGTGAGAATACCTGGATTTCATGGTCGAGCGGCTGCTCATAAGCCAAACATCACGCTGGTAAATGCCAAACGACGCCTCGCTTGGTGTAAGGAGCGTAAACAATGGACGACTTAACACGTTGTGTGGAGTGGCGAATCACGTTACACAAGGTGGTGATCCGATGGCAGGGTGTGGGTATGGCGAATGCCCAGAGAACGTCATCTGCCAGCGTGTGTAGCGCCAACAGTCAAATTCGGAGGCGTTGGCGTAATGGTGTGGTCGTATTTTTCATGGATGGGGCTTGCACCCTTTGTTGTTTTGCGTGTCACTAACACAGCACAGGTCTACAGTGATGTTTTAAGCAATTTCTTGCTCCCCACTATTGAAGAGCAATTCGGGGATGGCGACTGCATCTTTCAACACGATCGAGCACCTGTTCATAATGCACAGCGAGGCATGACGAGTTAACACGTCCCTAGCAATCAAAGGGTTAACTCAGCATTCCTCTCTCTCTATGAAACTAGTGGAGTGAGCAGGCGCGTGTTCCCGATAGCGTCCGTCCATCTCGTCCTCTCCTTTTTAAGAGGTGTTGACGCCGCTATGGGAATTCCTCATTTTTATTCAAAAGTTCACTGCATTGCAGCTTACATTAAATAGTGTCGACTTAATTCCTCGATTCAAATGAGAGTAGCCATTTTTGATGTAAATCAAACATCTTCAAGTACCCACGTATGAACAACGATATTTATGAAATGTCCTAAGCACTCTATATGAGGACTTCCACAGCTCAAACTAAAGCTACAATATTTACAGGTATGTAACTTCAAGTGTTAAAGTTTAGTGTACTTGTACGAATGTTGCAAGAACTGCGCGACTACAGAAGAATGAGGCGGCGGCCGGGGAGACACAGTGTGTTTGTCACGCGGACACAGGGCTAACGGTACGGGCTTTCACTCAGCGTCAGGGGTGGCTCAAGGGCAGCCTCCAGCCTGGAAGGAACTGCGTCCGCCACCTCCCCTCACCCACTGCTCACAACGCACCCATCGGCGGCCACTTCGGCACTGACGTCTTTGAGGTGACAGCCTGACTGGGCGACCAACTGAGCGGACTCGTTGAATGAACTAAAGTCAGGCACGCCCACAGGCGGCGAGAATACCACAGTTCCCACCTCTGTACGGTGCTACCACCTAGAGAACAGTATAGGGTAGTACTTCCAGTCGGAAGTTCCCGCCGTTTTTGCTGTACCTTCGCGCAGAGGCATTGTATAGCTGAGTGTTGCTCTGTAGAGGAGCCTTTCAGTGCTGTCTGCGTGACATTTTGTGATTTTTTCCTCAAAGCTATAGTATGAGGTAAATACTTTTCATTTGCCCAAATTTATGAAGGAAAACGTAAAATTGGAACGAGGCAAATTCCAGGTTGAAACAAAAGGAGTCATTTCTACAGTAAAATGGATGGATAACCGTCCAGTCACTTTCCTGTCCTCCATTCATGACCCATGAGAAACAGCCACAGTGAAAAGGAAAAACAACGATGGTACTAGTTCAAATGGCTCTGAGCACTATGGGACGCAACTTCTGAGGTCATTAGTCCCCTAGAACTAGTTAAACCTAACTAACCTAAGGACATCACACACATCCATGCCCGAGGCAGGATTCGAACCTGCGACCGTAGCGGTCTCGCGGTTCCAGACTGCAGTGCCTAGAACCGCACGGCCACTTCGGCCGGAAATGGTATTAGTACAGAGATTTCTTGTCCTGAAGTTGTGGCATAATGCAACAAAATAATGTGTGGTATCGATAAGTTTGATCAATTACGAGAGAGGTATGCTACTGGCAGACGTTGTGTAAAATGGTGGCACAGAATATTTTATTTCCTGGTGGACGTTGTTGCAGTGAACAGTTTTATCCTGTGGAAAATAAGTAAAAGAGAAAGTGGACAGCACGATCAGCTCACATACAGGATCCATCTAGCCAGACAATTGATCGCTGGCTTCTCATCCCAAAAAAAGGCGCGGACAAAAACGTGTCTTTCTGGCAAAAAGGGGTAAAGTACCTGAAGATTTTCGTCATGTGGCTGTAAGGAAGCATCAACCCATTTTAGGAGAAACCAACTGGATGTGCCGTCATTGTAGTACCAAAGCTGCGGAAAAGAGCACTCGCTGTGTTTGTACATATTGTCAAATACCACTCTACATAGAACCATGTTTCACAAAATGTCATGGGAAGTAATTATGAACTATCATTGTAACAAGAGAAGTAAATTTATCAAATAAATATGAAATATATTGAAAAAGCTGTTTTTGCCATTTAAGTCCAAGGAAGGGCAGTGGGAAGAATACTTCCCACCTTGTTGTGTGACCTCACTTTCACAGTTGGAGCAAATGTGATATTCTATATGATAAATATACCTATCTGTTTACTACTATCTGCTCTTCATTCATTAAAAAAAACGGCTCAATAATTTTGCCCACGAAAGGGTTAAAAAGGAGAGGACGAAATGGGCGGACGCTATCGGGAACACGCGCCTGCTCTCTCCACTATATTCATAGAGAGATTGATTGCTAGGGACGTGTTAACTCGTCACGCCTCGCCGTTCCCCTGGAGCGCCCGACGACTTTAAGCGCGGCGCCTGGGCTTTCCCTGCAGCGCTTAGGGCGTGTTGACGCGTCCCGTGCCACCGACCGATTCACCGCTAGAGACGAGCTTCGGCGCGCTGGCTCACGGCTAACTGAGCACGACAGACATAAACACGCAGAGCTGTTTCTCCGCCCTGCTCTTCGAGTAGCTGTTGGGTGGTCTGACTGTACAGTTCGAGATTGCGTATATGTCTGTTGCTGTGTTCCCTCTTTGTAGAATTCGACTTAGCTTCTCGTGTTTTCGTCAGTTTTGTTGTTTCCTCCTTGATAAATGTTACGTCGTCGTGGTTGCGCAGATAAAGAGATCCTGGATATGCTCACTAAGAGCGACAGTGAGTGTGAATTCTCTGACGTTCCTAGCAGTGATGAGTCTTCAACAGAACTCCTAAGCTGTAGTAACCAACCTTTTACATCAGAGGGGAGACCAAGAATTAGTCTGAAGTTCCTCTGAACCCGAGGAATCAGAAAGTAACAGCGACACGGTTTGACTGGAAATAAAACGATTTCCAGCCGTTAAACCATTACTTTGATGACACGAGTTCACAATATTCATGTCTGAAGAGCTGTTGCAATTTATTGCAGACGAAATAAATTGTTTTTTTGTTTTTACGTTTACACCAGAGAAAATACTACAGAATCTGTGAATTCTCGACTGTCAAAGTGGAAAGACCTTGGATTTAGGAAACTTATTGTTTTGTTGCTGTTTGCAAGTTAAGAAGTCAAAAATTACTGATTATTGGTCCAGAGATGAACTTTTGAACACGCCAATTTTCAGCGTAATTATGCCCCAAGACCGTTTTTGTCTACTTGTGAGGACGCTACACTTCAGTGGTAGCTCTGCGAGTACTGGAAGTTACAGTTTATTTAAAATTAGAACGATTGTTGACAACGTTTGTAAGATATTCCGTAATTCGTTTCAGACACATCACAAGCTTTGTATAGATGAAAGTCTCTTGTTATTCAAAGAACGATTATCTTTTAGCTGGACTTTGTGACCGAGCGGTTCTAGGCGTTTCAGTCTGGAACCGCGCGACCGTTACGGTCGCAGATTCGAATCCTACCTCGGACATGGATGTGTGTGATGTCCTTAGGTTAGTTAGGTTTAAGCAGTTCTAAGCTCTAGGGGACTGATGACCTCAGATGTTAAGTCCCGTAGTGCTCAGACCCATTTGAACCACTTTTTTTATTATCTTTTAAGCAGTTTATTCCAACCAAGCGAAGCAGATTCAGAATAAAGACATTTGTACTGTGTGACTGTCAGAGTGGGTATATTTTGGATATTATTGCATATACAGGTGGAACAACAGAAATTGGACTCCACGATTTAGAGAAAAGTGGCGACGTAGTGGCAACTCTTATGGGACCGTATTTGGAACAGGGTCATCTTCTATAAGTCGACAACTGGTACTCCGGCCCAGAGCTGTTCCTCTGGCTTCACAACCATGGAACAGTCGCAAGTGGCACTGTCCGTAAAACTGCAAAAGAAATTAAAACGAGGAGAAACGGAATTTAAGTCCACTGGTAAGATCCTTGCTATCAAGTGGTGCGATAACAGACAAGTATGTATGTTGACCACAAGTCACACAACACAAATGGTTGAAGCAGAGAAGACTGACTGAAATACTGGCGAAAAAATAAAGAATCCGCAATGTATTGCAGATTACAATTCGAGTATGGGTGCAGTTGACCGTTGTGACATGTTACTAAGATCAGTGGGGTCAGTGCGTAAGACTGAAATCTTACAAGAATTTTTTTTTCACATTCTGGATTTGTGCATTCTAAATGCTCATGTTCTCCACCGGTCGGTAAGAGGGCGGAAAACGGCACTCGCAGAGTTTCACCTTTCTCTCGTGAGGGAGATTGCTACGATGATGAGAATCGTCTATGATTCACAGGGAGACATTTTCCGACTGTTATTGTTGATGAACATTCGCATAAAAGTACGCTAATCCTCAGATGCATGATTTGCACGAAACAGAAAGTATGCCGGAAAACTGGATACAATGCAAAACTTGCAACGTTCCATTATGTGTTGTACCCTGATAACTAAATCTGAGAAAATTTATTGACACTCCTGAATGAATTACTAAATAGAAAAAAGGCAAAAAATCTAAAACAAAATCTATTTTCAACTTCTCCAGTGCCGGTCTAAAACCTGGATCGAAAAGAAGGACGGGAAATACAGGGTGTTTCAAAAATGACCGGTATATTTGAAACGGCAATAAAAACTAAACGAGCAGCGATAGAAATACACCGTTTGTTGCAATATGCTTGGGACAACAGTACATTTTCAGGCGGACAAACTTTCGAAATTACAGTAGTTACAATTTTCAACAACAGATGGCGCTGCAAGTGATGTGAAAGATATAGAAGACAACGCAGTCTGTGGGTGCGCCATTCTGTACGTCGTCTTTCTGCTGTAAGCGTGTGCTATTCACAACGTGCAAGTGTGCTGTAGACAATATGGTTTATTCCTTAGAACAGAGGATTTTTCTGGTGTTGGAATTCCACCGCCTAGAACACAGTGTTGTTGCAACAAGACGAAGTTTTCAACGGAGGTTTAATGTAACCAAAGGACCGAAAAGCGATACAATAAAGGATCTGTTTGAAAAATTTCAACGGACTGGGAACGTGAGGGATGAACATGCTGGAAAGGTAGGGCGACCGCGTACGGCAACCACAGAGGGCAACTCGCAGCTAGTGCACCAGGTGATCCAACAGCGGCCTCGGGTTTCCGTTCGCCGTGTTGCAGCTGCGGTCCAAATGACGCCAACGTCCACGAATCGTCTCATGCGCCAGAGTTTACACCTCTATCCATACAAAATTCAAACGCGGCAACCCCTCAGCGCCGCTACCGTTGCTGCACGAGAGACATTCGCTAACGATATAGTGCACAGGATTGATGACGGCGATATGCATTTGGTTTACTGACGAAGCATATTTTTACCTGGACGGCTTCGTCAATAAACAGAACTGGCGCATATGGGGAACCGAAAAGCCCCATGTTGCAGTCCCATCGCCCCTGCCTCCTCAAAAAGAACTGGTCTGGGCCGCCATTTCTTCCAAAGGAATCATTGGCCCATTTTTCAGATCCGAAACGATTACTGCATCACGCTATCTGGACATTCTTCGTGAATTTGTGGCGGTACAAACTGCCTTAGACGACACTGCGAACACCTCGTGGTTTATGCAAGATGGTGCCCGACCACATCGCACGGCCGACGTCTTTAATTTCCTGAATGAATATTTCGATGATCGTGTGATTGCTTTGGGCTATCCGAAACATACAGGAGGCGGCGTGGATTGGCCTCCCTATTCGCCAGACATGAACCCCTGTGACTTCTTTCTGTGGGGACACTTGAAAGACCAGGTGTACCGCCAGAATCCAGAAACAATTGAACAGCTGAAGCAGTACATCTCATCTGCATGTGAAGCCATTCCGCCAGACACGTTGTCAAAGGTTTCGGGTAATTTCATTCAGAGACTACGCCATATTATTGCTACGCATGGTGGATATGTGGAAAATATCGTACTATAGAGTTTCCCAGACCGCAGCGCCATCTGTTGTTTAAAATTGTAACTACTGTAATTTCGAAAGTTTGTCTGCCTGAAAATGTTGTCCCAAGCATATTGCAACAAACGGTGTATTTCTATCGCTGCTCGTTTAGTTTTTATTGCCGTTTCAAATATACCGGTCATTTTTGAAACACCCTGTAGATGCAACACGTGTAAAATTATTCAAACAGTGCCTGACTTCTTCATATGTAGCAGTTTGCTGGCAAATGAACGGACGTGGTTATTGAGATGGCGCAATATCTGTACTGTGGCAAATGTAATTACGCCGAGTACATTGCGCAAGTATAACAAAACCCAAATAATCTACGTCCGATACACTTAAATTATTATCACGTAACATGGACAGTTATATTCTTTTATCCTTAGTAGTACAAATATAGATCACATTCGGTCCACTTGTAAAAAACCTGTTTTCGATAACTGATTTCAAATACCTTTGATCATCGAGAAACATCATACCAAAGTTAAAACTTTGTTCTCAGTGCGGTTTTTCTTCCTCTGTTGTTAGCCAGTACTGGAAATTAAACTCACTGCTCTGGGGAGGGTGGGGGGCTTAAAATTGGTTGTTCGAATGAGACTGGCTTTGAAGCATTAATAGAAAACGGTAAACGGTAAACGAAGTATCGAATATACCCTGCTTTCATCTTTTCACAAAAATCATTATCTTTTCGACTAATTTGTAGATTATTGGAAAATAGTAGGGGAATGAAAGCATTTGCTCCATATTTTTGTGCTATTGCAGTCTAAATTTCATTTTCATCATGCGTTCACTCTACTAGATATATGAATGCGAAGTTTACATTGTTTTCGGGGGCTTATTTTCGCGCCCAACTTTCGTTCCAATTATACAGCTTCGAATGTTTTATAGAACATATCTTTTAGCAAAACCAGTACGAAAATACTGCATTTTGACGTTTAGCAAAATCTTCAATTTTGCGCTTAATTCATTCAGTACTGGAATGTGCTAGTCAGATGGAACTTTATATTTGACTACCTTGTGTTGTTAGGTTACTACATGCCAAGTTTCACCTTTGTTGTGGCATTAGTTCAGGAGATGTAAGAAGCCAAACTTCGAAAAGTTTTCGGGCCCCAATTTTTTTCGCCGATTTTACCTACAGTTTTCTGGCTCAATATGGTTCGTAAAATTATTTTCATTATTATTCTTAAGAGAACTCATAAAGTTGTATAAGATGGCCACATCTGATTTCTTTACAAAAATTATTGCCCGAAATATTACAGCTCAAAGTCGCCAAAAATTTACGCTGGTTCTGCGTGAGTCGTAATCAGTCGAGAAGTATTCAGCAGAGGGCGCGTTGGGCAGGGCAGCCCGCTCCGGTCCCGGCGCCGTCTCCATGCGACAGACAGGCACGCAGCGCCTCAGAGCACCAAGCAGATGGTGTGCCTCCAGCAGTCAAAGCGTTATGCGGGCAATCGCTAAAGAACTATTATTTTTATAAGGTAGCACCTGGTTTTGCAGCAGCGAAGAACAGGAGCTAGTGTACCAGGCCTTCTGCATGTGGCACTTCATGTCGTACACGGGGACACGATTTCTTCAATAAGGTTGGTTGAGAACGAGTCTGCACGTGAGGTTATATTAGACGATAGTTGCAGACGAATGAAAACAGTGGTTTAAGGTGCTGGCCACGGCGTCCTTTCGCGAGATGAATGCAGAAGTCATTGACAGTTGGTTGACTGAGACAATGAGACACGTCACTGAATCAGTATGAGTGAGGTGGGGTCATGTACACTGCCTGTGATCACGACACAGGATCTAATGAAGGACAGGAGAGAACTAAGGCCAGGATAGGTTACTTGTAAAGAAAGGTAGAGGGAGAGGACTCTCAAGAGTGATCGTGGATAGCCCATAACCCCCAAGTTTCTTTGAAAGAATGCCCAGCTCTAGAATGACCCTAGGTCACCCCATTAAGACAGTGAATTGTACCTTTACTGTAAAGTGATTTTGTTTTTCAAGTGTTTAGCAAGTCGGTATGCTTCCTCAGGAGGGTGTGGATTGATGAGAGCTGTTCTCAGCAGGGGATGTCGACCAACATGTGTTACAGAGCGATTTCTAATTGTTTCTTCTTTGCTACATGGTAGTAGCATGAACGGGCTACATGGCTTGTGAATTAAGAGTGTTTCCTTTACAACCGTTCATTTCTATATGATAATCTTAAGGCTTCTTCTTGCATATAGTGAGTGAGAAAACAATATCGCGTAAGTAGCAAAACACTAATTTTACAGGAGAGACAAAAAAACTGTAGAATACCTGATACGTTTCATAAGGGCACGAAATAAGCATTGTTGCTCTACAATGATATTCTGGATCGTAGCAAAAAGTGAAACAAAAAAAATAATCTTAGAAAGCTTAATTACGGCAGATACGCGGAACTGTCTCGGTATTTATGGAAGAGGTTGGTTGGATGGTTTTGGGAAGGGGACCAAAGAGCGAGGTCATTTGTCCCATCGGATTAGGGAAGGAACCGTCTCGGAATTTGCCTGAAGCACGATGGCCGGGAACGCGTTTGTATCCTCGTCCTCCTGAATGCGAGTCCAGTGTGCTAACCACTGCGCACCTCGCTTGCAGGAGAAGGAACGTTATTTACGTGGAATTTGCTTGTCAGTCTCCTCTATTTTTAAAATTTTTATGCAGCGACAGAAACTGATATTGTTTATATAAGAATATACAGCCTACAGTTGCAGGTTAATTTTATCGTTTACCTAGGTTTCAACGTTAGTAATAACGTCTTCTTCAGAACCTAGGTTTCAACGTTAGTAATAACGTCTTCTTCAGAACATAAAATATTATTTAAATGTTTGCCTGAAACATTGCCTGTTTTAGGCACACATTTAAATAATATTTCATGTTCTGAAGAAGACGCTATTACTCACGTTGAAACCCAGGTAAACGATAAAGTTAACCTGCAACTGTAGGCTGTATATTCTTATATAAGTCTCCTCTATGATTTACCCCTTTTATGTTGTTACTGGTGCTGAAAAACAATAACAACAATGTTTCGGAAAGACTTCAGACTTCACGTGAACAACTTCAGATGTACATACGTTTCACATAGATCTGATAACGTCTGTAGATTTCTTCAATAAAAAACTGCCGAAGAAGGAACTAAACTGCAGCTGTCACTTGTAAAACATTAATGGAAGACGATGATCACTTGTAAGGAATGTTGTCACAATAACAATGACAATATCGCCTCTTCAGATATCATGGCATACTCGCCAGGAAGTGCAACTTCAAATCCTTTCAGCTTGCACTCGATGGAACTGTGAAATGCGTCACAGTCCATCTGAGTATGACCTTCCTCCAAATTTGTTGCGTAATCAGCACTCCTGAATTAACTGATAATCTTAAAATAGCGTTTGATAATATCACGTTTCTATTCTGATATGTGCAGCCGTCAGAGTGCAAATGAATGAAAATGCACAGGATTTTCCTTAATCGTTTTGGACAGTGTGTCCACAATATGTAAGGCATTTGATGCAACAAGTTCACCTTGTGTTTCATCGAACCAGTAACACACTGCATCGTGACTTTGTAAATTATACATTCTATAGCTATGGACAGCCAATTTTGTTTTGTAATAAACTGCACTTTCCTGTAAATGTGGTGCATCTATCTTGTCTAGAGCCCTGTGTAAACTTGCCTGCTAAAGAGCTGTATGCGATGAAGAATTGTATGTGCTGCTTCCGCATATCTTCTCCCAAGTTTTCGAGCCTGTAACTGCAACACATCTCGCACTGGTCTTCCTTGGTAAAAAATAAGCTAGGATCACTCTCTTCGAAGATCAAGTTAATGGTGGCTCATCTTAATGGTGAAACCTGTTCCTTACTACATTTTTCAGTGTAGAGTCCATACAGCTGTTGTTTGCATTGAACAATAGGCTCAAGAGACAGCTTGGACGAAAGCTCCCTGCAGTAATGTGATGGCATTTTGGGAAGACAATCCAGAAATTCTTTTACAGAGCTTTTCTCATCTTTCATCTTCGTTCGTTGAATTCTGAATCAGGGCTCATACTATGAGTGGAGTTATCCAGCCAATATCTCACTGTCCAGTCTTTACTGCCAATATTATTAAGAAACATTTTCTTGCATACTTGACATTTTCCCGTATCATTTCTCAGATAATAAACCAGCGTGCGTTTTCTCCTGGATTCACAAGTGATGTTCCCTGGACGTTTGGTTGGAATTATGTCCATAAGACTGATTACGCAAATCTTTCTCTGATCCCTTGACATCTTTTTCCAGAAAGTGTTAAAAAGTGCCTACTTTTCACCAGCAGAAATATAATGACACTTCATTTGTCATAACCGCAATCGAAACGGTTGCGGGGTTGTCGAGAAAGAAAGCGCGGCGGGACCAGACGGGAGTGGCCCGCGAACAACCAAAACGAACAGGGAAGGATGGACACGAACAACGACGGACGACCCACCAACACCTAACGAACAACAACACACAAATAGCAACGGGGTCACAAGCGAAACCTCACGAATCCACAACGTCCACTCGTACACGGAAACAAAGTAATGTAAGTAAACACGCTCTCTGTAGGCGAGATGTCGAAAGACTATCAGACTGCCTGCTGAGCGAGACTCAGGCGGTTAAATACATGATAGAGTACGTCGCTATTGGCCACGGGGACCACGTGCTGCACCATGGCGCCCTCACATTATAAGCGGACTAGGAGTGGCGCGTAGCCACCACTTACGGCACGACGGCTGGAGAGACCTCTAATGGTAACCAAAGTCCATGCCGTCTGGCGCGGATTCGAAACCCGAGGCGCACGGTACCAGATCATTTGAGTGGATTTCTGACACATTTTTGAAGTACACAACAGACCTAATTTTCGTGTCTCTCTTGCCGGCGGCAGGCCCGGGGGGAGGCACCAATTGGGGACAGTGGCGGTGACTCGAGGACCACGTCTGTACTCAACGGAGGCAGCGGCGGAGGAGGGGGCAGCAGTTGGAGTCCTGCAGGAGCACGCAGGCGAAGCCCGTTATGATGGCAGTGCTCCAACAGTTCGACGTCTGCACCGACGTCAAACGTTGCCCATGGGCGGCGACGACGTGGCGGGCGTCCAACACGCCTTGCTCCCGTACGCGCAGGCCCACACTGCCATGCCAGAGGTGTAACACTGAGAGGGCCGGGAGTGGGGGCGGGAGTGGGACGGCATCGGCAAATGGAGCAAGGTCCGTGGCTGTCGCCCATGGAGGAGCTCCGCAGGACTGCGGCCGTCAGTTGGCGTGGTGCGGTAGGTGCTCAAAAACAGAGTGAGGGCCGATGTGGCTGGAGACGTGTGGACCGCCTTTGTCAACTTTTGTTTAAATGTGCGGACAAGCCTCTCCGCTGCGCCATTTGAGGAAGGGTGGAAAGGTGGGCTATGCATATGTCTGATACTGTTGGCAGAGGATGCTGTGAATTGGGAACCAGGGCCGAGAGTGTGGCCTCCGTGGTGGTGGACGCCATGCAGGCGACATATGTGTATTTGGAGTAGGCATAAAGATAAGTAACCACATGGACCCCAAAGATGGGCCTGCAAAATCAAGATGGATGCGATCCTGGCGAGGCACAGGCCAGGGTGCAAACGACTGAGGGGGCTTGCCTGGCGACGAGCACACACAGTGCACCTGCAGACCGGGCGGTCAGTATCGCCATCGATGCTGGGCCAATACACGTGCCGGTAAGCCTAAACTTTTATGTGGGACGTACCCCAGTGCCCACGGAGTAACAAACTGAGCACTTGGTACCGCAAATCTGGATGGATGACCACCCGATGGGCATCCAACTCCATGGCAAACAGAAGGACATTATTGAGCACGGAGAGCTTGTGGCACAGATGGCGACAAGGGCTGAAATTGGTCCGTATCCGACGAGTAATATAGGAGGGCCACCCATGGACCACATAGCGGAGAACCTGCTGCAAGATAGAGTCACGCTGGGTAGCCACAGCAATTTGAGCAGCCATAAAAGGCAGTGTGTACAGCGCATCCCAGTGGGCGGAATCACTGTGAAAGCAGAGGACCTCCTGTTGGTCAAACGCAGGATCAGGGCCTGCTGGGAGAAGTGACAAAGCGTCCGCATTAGCGTGGTGGGCGGTAGGCTTGTACCGGATGGTGTAAGCGTAATTTCGTAAAAATAACGCCCAGCGCTGGAGACTCTGAGCCGTCCACTCTGGAAGGTGAGAGTGAGGTCCGAAAAGCGTAACTGATTGGTCCGTCAGGAGGGTGAACTTTGCCCCAAAGAGATAGGTGTGAAATTTTTGGACGGCGAACACGATCACCAGGGCCTCCTTTTCCATATGGAAGTAGTTCCGTTTTGCTGGGGTCAACGTCTTAGATGCATAAGCGATGGGCTGTTCGGAGCCACCGGCATTCTGATGCGAGAGGACGGCTCTAAAGCCGTATGCCGACGCATCAGCTGCCACAATCAACGGCCAGTCCAGAGAGAAGGGAGTAAGACAAGGGGTGGACTTCAACATAGCCTTTAAATGGAGAAAAGCCTGGTCACAGACAGGAGTCCAATCAAAAGGCACCCCTTTGCGATGCAAGTGATTGAGGGGTTGAGCAATGGAGACAGCCTGAGGTAAGCTTTAAGTAATAAGTAACCTTGCCCAAAAAGACCTGGAGCTCAGATAAGTCCTTGGGATGAGGAAGGCTCTCAATGGCCACAACATTATGACGCGAAGGGCAAATGCCATCTTTGCTAAGCCAGTGGCCTAAGTATTCCACTTCCGGTTGAGAAAAACAACACTTGTCCAGCCAACAGACTGTGAGGCATGAAATAAGGCGCTGAGGTTTTGCAAATGTTCCTGGTGGAAACGCCCGGTGACCAAGATGTCATCCAGATAATTCACACAGATTGGGATGGGCTGTGTAAGCTGCTCCAGGAGCCACTGGAAAATGGCCTGCGAAGAGACACCAAATGGAAGGCGCTTGTACTTGTACAATCCAAAAGGCGCATTAACAACCAAGATGTTCTGGGAATCAGCATTCAAGGGTAACTGGTGGTGTTCCTCAGCCAGGTCGATCTTAGAAAAGTACTCTCCCCTGGCAAGCTTGGTGAGAAGGTCTTCCTGTCGGGGAATGGGGTAAGTGTCTACGAGGGACTGAGCATTGACAGTAGCGCCGAAGTCCCCACACAGGCGAAGGGAACCATTGGGTTTCCATATGACCACCGGTGGTGTCGCCCAGACACTGTATGTCACAGGCTCCGGAACGCCAGTGGCCTCGAGCCGATAAAGTTCCTGCTTGACTGCTGGCTGTAAGGCCACCGGAAGGGGTCAGGCCCGGAAAAAGCAAGGCTGCACATCCGGACGAAGTGTGATGTATGCCTGAAAATCGGAAGCACATACGAGATCCGTTTCAAACAACAACGAAAATGTGGAACACATATCGTCCAAGTCCTGAAAAGGAACAGCTGTGGAAACGACCTTAACTTCATCGGAAATTGAAAAACCAAACAGCTGAAACGCATCCAGGCAGAAATTTTCGAAGCCGATGGATGGTCGACGACAAATAGGGTAAGGAGCCGGGGAACACGTTTGTACGTCGCCTGGACGACGAACTGCCCATGAAGGGGAATGGAACCGTCTCCGTAGGCTACCAAATGCCGAGAGGGAGGTGACAACTCAGGAGAGCCCAGGCGGGTATACATCACTATATTAATCAGGGAGACGGTGGCCCAGTGTCGAAGTAAAAACTGACATCCTCAGTGAAAAGGCGGAGCGGGACTACCGATTGCAGAGCATGGACGGTATCTTGAGACCCAGGAGGGGCCGGACTGGAGCGAGTCGAGCGACTACGACAAACCGGTCGGGTGTGGCCCTCCTTGTTACACAGCGTGCACGTTCTCCGGCGGTGGGGACAATCAGCTCGAAAATGTGCGGTAAAGCACTGTGGGCAAGATGGAAACTGGCCGCGCGACCGGCGACGAGGGGCGACCGGAGGCGCCGATGCCATAGAGACGTCGGACAAAGAGGAGTCTCGAGGCGCCGGCCTCTCTCGGCAGGGCCACGGCGGCGTGGCGAGGGCGGAACCCGTCGAGACGCACCGATCGCCACCACTTGCAGCCGCGCCATAAGAAGCTCAGTAGCCGCCTGAGCAGTTTCAAAGGAGTGTGCGATGCGGAGAATCTCTTCCAAGGAGGGGTTATCGAGTTTCAACGCAGCAGTGCGGACCTCAGGATCGGGAGTCAGCTGAACCACCACATCCTGGATGAGGGACCCGCACATGAAGCCTTACAATGTTGATTGGTGCACGTAAAATCGCATTGAAAGCTGAGACCCTGCAATTCCGTGACCCAGGAACAACACACAAATAGCAACGGGGTCACAATCGAAATCTCACGAATCCACAACGTCTACTCGTACACGGAAACAAAGTGATGCAAACACGCTGTCTGTAGGCGAGATGTGGATAGACTAACACGAATATCATACCGCCTGCTGAGCGAGAGGCAGGCGCTTAAATACGTGATAGAGTACGCCGCTATTAGCCGCTGGGACTTCGTGCTCCACCGTGGCGCCCTCACATTATAGACGGGCCAGTGGCGCGCGCGCAGCCACAGCTTACGGCGCGACGGCTGGAGAGACCTCTAGCGGCAATCGAGGTCCATACCGTCTGGCGCGGATTCGAAACCAGCGGCACTCGGTACCAGATCATTTGAGCGGATTTCTGACACATTTTTGAAGTACTGATGGAACTCCAGCCAAGAGAGGACCACATGGTAGCGTTGGGAATAATAGTTCATCAGCAAAAGGCATATCTCCTGGAAAGATAGAGCCACAGGATCTGACAATGGTGCCAACTTGCGGAGAAGAAAGAACGTGTCTGGGGAAGCCCAAGGAAAAAAAACAACGACCGCTGCAAGCACTCATCTCTGACTTGAAAAGCTGTGAAATGTTGTTTCAGCCTATGTAAGTATGTTTCCCAGTCTTCTTTGTTTAAGAAAATGTTCAAATGTGTGTGAAATCTTATGGGACTTAACTGCTAAGGTCATCAGTCCCTAAACTTACACACTACTTAACCTAAATCATCCGAAGGACAAACACACACACCCATGTTCGAGGATGGACTCGAACCTCCGCCGGGACCAGCTGCACAGTACATGACTGCAGCGCCCTAGACCGCTCGGCTAACCCGCGCGGCAAGTCTTCTTTAGCATCATTAAATGGTTTGAACGACGGCGGACGTGGGAAAGCATCGGACACCCGAGGACTCGTAAGCTGTTGTGGTAATGCGTCCCTGGCATCGACTTTGTCGGTTATCAACTGCAGCGACTTTTATAAGATGTCTAACTGGAGCTCCTGCTGCTGCTTCTGCATGAGCTGCAGCTGTTGCTCCAGAAGACCAACTTCACCTCCATGCTAACAACTACCACCAACTACCACCATTTACCTCGTCGCCAAAATGTTGTAACCGCGACCGGGACGGTCGTGGAGTTGCCGAGAACGAAAGCACGGCGGGACCAAACGGGAGCGGCCCCCGAACAAACAAAATGAACGGGGAAGGACGGACACGAACAACGACGGACGACCGAGCAAGACCTAACGCACAATAACACACAAATAGCAACGGGGCTACAATCGAAACCTCACGAATCCACAACGTCCACTCGTACACGGAAACAAAGTAACGTAAACACGCTGTCTGTAGGCGAGATGTGGATAGACTAACGCGAATACCAGACTTCCTGCTGAGCGAGAGGCAGGCGCTTAAATGCATGATAGAATACGTCACTATTGGCCGCACGTGCTCCACCGTGGCGCCCTCACATTATAGACGGGCCAGTAGCGCGCGCGCAGCCACAGTTTACGGCGCGACGGCCTCTAGTGGTAATCGAGGTCCATGCCATCTGGCGCAGATTCGAAACCCACGGCGCTCGGTACCAGATCATTTGAGGAGATTTCTGACACATTTTTGAAGTACTCAACGGACCTAATTTTCGTGTCTCTCTTGGACTATTATGAGTAATTTTGCCACTTCGACTTCTTTTGTTTCGATATACGCTTGTCCGCGCATTGTCAGAGATTTGTTGACGTTTTTCTTCCAATCTTCAGGGCAGGCTTTACATTTCGTCTTCCTGTCACACAAAATCTTTGGTCTTCACTTTGAACATCCTTGTTTCCCTCATCTTCTGATAACTTATCTGAATTGTCTGGCAAAAAATCAGCACCATCGTGTAGCAATAAATGTGAAGAAGTACAGACGTCTCCTGTGGCCACTCTGACAGCTGTATTATTCTAAGCACTCCTGGATGCAGTCAGCGAAGTTTCCAGACTAGAAATACTTTTATATCAACTTAAGAAGACCACAGTTGAGCTTCAAATTCAAGTCTTTGCGAGAACGACGATTACAATAGCTTTAATAACACTAGTAGTCACAATAGAAATTACATGTGCCATCAGATGTAAAAAAGTTAAGTAACCAGGAACATCATATAGGAAATTAGTTCTGCTTCTGTGCACGTAACTTCACTGTTACTATTGTTGTCGCCTGCTGTTCGTTCTGGATTTACATGAGAACCTACAATCAAATTAGCTTTCAAAATATTTTTAGCACAAAGAAGCGCACAATAACACAAGTGGGGCGTAACAATAAGTCAATAAATTTTAGGCTTTTAGAGGATTGCTTTTAATGCGAGGTAAATAACAAAACAATTTTCTTACCACTGTCAGTCACTCTCAAGAAGGATTCTTTGCTTTCATATGCTAAGTACAGCTGAGAAACAATTTCTTCCTCACCAAAGAGATTCACCTTGTAAAACGCTGTCCATTGACGTGAACTGAAGATGGAACCAAGGAACCACTTTCGAACAGTGGAAGGTACTTAGTAACCAATAACAATCTGCTGTGGTTGCGCACGCTTTTGAATTTACGTGGTATTGTTTACTACGTCCAAAACAATCCACTAACGCAGTATTTCATTCTTTTGCACTACTTTTTCGCTGTGTTATATATGTGGTATTGTTTTAGTTCACTTTATTTCTAGATAATTGAAGAAACCGTCGTTCTGGCAGTAAAAGTAGATGCGCTGAGAGTCAAGGATACCATCTGACTCAAAAACGCAAAATCAATGATCTGTCATTTATGCCATATCGTTTTCTCACTAACGATATGCGCAGATTGTTCGATTTTTTAACGATAAGGTTGTTGTTGGTGACTTAATTTCACCAACTACGGGTTGGCTGTCGATGGGCGATTACACTGTTGACGTTAGAACAGTTGTTGAATATAGGAAAGGCGTGGTATCATTTTTGTTCATCATTTTAGATTCACGTAACAGAATCAAGCAGTTGTGTCAGGCAATGGATGACCTTTTGTCAATGAGGACCTATTAATGATTCAGCTATGCTATTGGTGCCTCGTTACCCGTGGACTGAGGTTTTCTTTTCTCATGTTAATATCCTTGTATTAACAAAATTTGTGGTTATGGGCTTCTTCTCTGACACGACATTGCGAATTTGTGCAATTGCTTGCAGCTGTCGCAGAGCGAAATGCGCTTACGTTGCAGTAGACTTAAGGACTCTTGGACCTTAATTAAAATAAGGATTAATAATTATGTATTTGAGAGTTAGTGTCCTAAATCATTGATGTCGTTGTTTTGTCAGGCTTGAATCATGTGTAACCACAAAAGAAATAGAAAGATCATGACGTTCGTTTTCTGTATGTTGTTTTGCTCATTATGAAATTTGAGGCAAGATTAAACTTTATTTGTGCTGATGACTTTTTCTTAATTAGATAATCAAGGTACTGGGTACCTTGATTATCGTAGAATCATATCGTAAATTATTTGTGTTTGTACTCTCGGTGGTGGAGAACTATGATATCATGGACTGAGAAGGAATGCCCATGAACACTGTACGAGTATTAGCAAAATTCAGTCTCTGAATATTTGAGGTAAGATATATTTTTCGAGGGTGAGAGGTCGTACGTTGTAGACTAGTCTTCATTTTGCTGTGCTTTTAGTACCTGCTGACAAGGACATTAGAGCCTCATGTCAGACAGCACAGCTCTCTAGAAAAAATGTTAGACCCTGGCCTCTCACTGCAAGGACAGAACCTGTGCATTTTTTCTGCATAGGGATTGAGTGGTCAAAAGGTGCAATATTTTTCCTTTCACTTTTGTTCACTTGGAACAGATACGCATGTCTACATTTGCGCCCGCAGCAGTTATGTTTCTTCGGAATAGTTGTACCAGAGAGCTATGGAGGACAAATGGACATCTCGTGTTACGCTTTTTTTCATTGCACATCCCTTCTTTATCATGTGCCCTCACTGTCTCAGGGATAATATTTATGTGATTCTTCCGTTATTGGGTTTGAAAGATGAATGCCACGGAGTGTGTTGTCTGCTCAGATGTTAGAATTAGTTTTCATAGATACTGCTTCTGCAGTCTGAAAGTTTTGCCAACTTGAGATTTCTTTCCTGACTAGCAAAGTGGAAAGAGCGACAAAGGTGAGTGGGGATCTGCTGGTTTTGGAGGCCATTGTCGGTGATGGCTCTCTCCACAACAAGTTCCAGAAGGGGCGTGTGGTCTCTGGCGCCGCTATGTCCAGCACTTGGTTGCAGAATCTGGACTGTTAACTTTTGTATGTGCTTCGAGAATTAAATTTTCGGTTGAAAAAATGCGGAATTTGCCGTGGGACATCGTGGAGTATTCCCGACTCAGCCCCTATAGTTTCATGAGGTTCCGATAGGTGACGGCGCTCTACTTAACCTTCAAAATGGCGTCTGTAACGGGTGTGCGTTCCTAACAGAGGGTTGTCACCAGAGCATCGCAGATATTCACAGGCGCTTGCAGAACGCCCACGGACACCGGGCAGTGAACGGAAGCACAGTGAGCCGTTGGGCGAGGAGTCTGTCACCATGGCAACAAGGTCGCGCAGACCTATCCGATCTTTGGCGTGCCGGCCGTGCGGTGGCTGCAATATTGAAACGTGTTCATCACCACAAAAATGCAAACGAACTTCACCTTCTCCATGAAAACGCAACCCCTCACACAAGTCTCTGCATCCGAAGTGAGCTCAAAAACCTTCATTGCACTGTTCTTCCTCATCCACCCGCAATCCCGGATCTCGTATCTTTCGACTTCCATCTGTCTGGTCCAATGAAGGATGCACTCTGCGGGAAGCAGTACATGGATCATGGGAAGGTTGATGATGCAGCAAGACAGTGGCTCCGACGTTGCCCAGTAGAGCGCTACCATGCGGCCATACAGGCCGTCCCAGTAAGGTGGTGTAAGGATGTCGCACTGAACGGAGACTGCATTGAAAAACCTTGAATGAAACCAGCTTGCCTTCAGAAAAAAAGTGTTGCATTGCTTATTGAACGCCGCTTTATATTGGTAAGACACCAACTGTATTAGGAGAAATTAATGTAGAATTTGTAATAGTCGAAAAAAATTAGTATTCGTAATAGACCAGCTTGTTTTAGTATGAATTAACGAGATAATTACCCATTTCCCGCCAAGAGTGAATCTTAGAAAGAGTAAAGTTCACGGTGTTCCAATAACCATGTTGTTTCGCACCCACTTCCAAGTATCCATTTCCGCCATGCTTAACCAGCATGACTGCCATCATCAGTGTGGCGTAAATAGAAGACGTTGTGCGCGTGGCATAAGAGGGGTGTGGACAATCCTTCACCAAGTGTCGCACAATGCGTAACCTTCACTGTTTCAAGATCATTTTAGCGTTATCCGTTGCGCGAGTTAGTTCCTGATCACCGGAAGAAAGTGGTATAAAAACTATTCAGAGATTACATTCATCCGAGGCACACTTTTATTTCTTCCTTGTGAAGGGTACACAACGGACAACGGTGGATGGACCTGCCGTGGCCATACATCTGGCCAATTCACACTTGTTCAAATCTCCTATATAAGGAGGCGGGTTTGAAGTGTCATAGCTCTTTAAACTGTCAAAAAAATGAAAATTTGTCATTTATATGTGTTGTTACCAAAATTCCTATGGAACAGACCAGGATGTGTGAGGAAGAAACCCACTTGAACACAGAGTTAAGCGAATTTGTGAAAAAGACAGTACAATGGATGTTAGTACGCAAAAAACAGTACAATAGATCCTACAGCGGAGGAAGGTAGCACAAGAGTTTAAAAAATAGAAAAGATTGATTAGTTCAGATTTTAGCAAAGCCGCTTAGCAATGGAAGAACCTAAAATTAAATAAACAGCTGAAAATCGGTCTCGCCAAGAGGATGGCGTTACGGATGACATGGAAAAACATTTAGGAGAAGCTGGATGTATACGTTTCCTCGATACGAGAATAAATACCCAACTGAACTCAACGAGAAAGTAAGAAAACAATTAAAACAACTGATGACAAAATTTCTACTCAAAATGGACATATTGTCTTTTGGTGCCACAGACAAAGCAAAATAATTCACAGCAATGTCAGGATGGCAATGCAAAATTATCTGAGAGATGGATGTGTCCATTTCCTAGGTCTTGGATAAAGTTTAGAAAACCTAGGCATAGGCAACGACGATCGTGTTGACGATCTGAGGAAAGAAATGAAATTCATGCACCTCGAAGTAAGACAAGCAAAAAAAATCTTGAAATTGTTGAACACCTGCATGTCTCAATTTGACGAAGATAATGCGCCTAGCGTAGGTAAGCACATCATCAGAGATAACAATAGCAATACGTGTGCTACCACTGGACAAAGCTAAGTCAATGCAGCCCCTGTAGCGCATGCTGGGAGGGTATACAATGTTTCCCTGTGTATATCATGGAGGAAAATATACTCAAATATCCACCATTTACCAAATTTTCACTGGGATAACGTGAAATACAACCAGCTTTATTCATTTGCAGGTATCTTAGACAGTAGCTACAATAACATCCAGATAGTTAAGTTCACAGCAGGATACGTGCACGGAGACTCAGGATTATGTGGTACTGACGCACTGGAAAAAAATATCCGGTTTACGATGACATCGAGAGAGTAATTTTGGCAGAGCACTCGTCAAAAGGGCCAACGACCTTTCCGCAGTGGTAACACCGGTTCCAGACAGATCACCGAAGTCAAGCGCTGTCGGGCTGGGATATTACTTGGATGGGTGACTATCCGATCTGCCGAGCGCTGTTGGCAAGCAGGGTACACTCAGCCCTTGTGAGGCAAACTGAGGACCTACTTGACTGAGAAATAGCGGCTCCGGTCTCGGAAACTGACATACGGCCGAGAGAGCAGTGTGCTGACCACATGCCCCTCCATATACGTATCAGGTGACGCCTGTGGTCTGAGGATGACACGGTGGCCGGTCGGTATCGTTAAGCCTTCATGGCCTGTTCGGGAGGATTTCAGTTACTCGTCAAAAGGACATCACGGGAAATAGCATAAGGAAGCCTTAGCTTTACCATGTACAACAATTAGCAAGGCACTCTGTGAGGTTGCTTTGAGAAATATTTGAACAAGACATAAGACGCTTATTGAGATGAGGAAATGGCATCCAATGATGTGTTAAAAATATTAAACGGGAAACTACCAATGATCATCACACAAAAATGAATGACCATGCATAATCACGATGTAGACAAATAATTTATCCGCAATCAATACGATGGAATTATTGGAGGAGGATAGGCAAGGCAATGCAACGGACAATCAAAACGGACTGTGCTTAATCGAAAATACAGGAGAATGAGACACCACCGATGCATGAAGACACGCGCAATGAACGACAAAGAACAATAACAATGAAAAACAGAACTCTCATAAATCAAACAATGCGTGATGGAGAAGAACTGAATGGGCATTATAACATCGGTCATAATAGTAAGAATATTCATTACTAGAAAAACAAAACTAAAACACTATACCACATTGATACGACAAGGATATTTATGTGAATGTGAATGCCTAATGACTATTGTGGTGTCACCGCCAGACACCACACTTGCTAGGTGGTAGCTTTAAATCGGCCGCGGTCCATTAGTACATGTCGGACCCGCGTGTCGCCACTGTCAGGGATCGCAGACCGAGCGCCACCACAAGGAAGGTCTCGAGATACGGAATAGCACTCGCCTCAGTTGTACGGACGACGTAGCTAGCGATGCACACTGACGAAGCCTCGCTCATTTGCAGAGCAGATAGTTAGAATAGCCTTCAGCTAAGTCAATGGTTACGACCTAGCAAGGCGCCATTAGTAACATTGCATGTATCTATGGAGTCTCACATATATCGCCAATAGCGATGTACCAAAAGGATGGATTAAAGTTAAGTATTCCAGAAGCTACGTACTTTTCTTTATAGCATTCATTACGTATCCTGTTTCAGACCTCACGCACCCTGCTTTGGCTTAGCGCGTGCCTTTCGGCTTCCTCTCATTGTGTCTAGGGTGTCTTGTCTAGACACAACAACTATAAGATGGATATGATAGACGTCCATGAATTATGGATTATTAAAAAAATAATAGGTGCACTATGGATTCCAGATGGTTGGAATATTAGAAGAAATGAGATCTATAAAAATATACAGATCATATCAGAAGTAATGGCTAACTAAAGATTAATCTTTTTTTGGAGACCTCTACTAAATGAATGAGAACAGGTTAGCGAAGTAAATATTCTTGTATTTCTGGAAGAAGAAGTCAACAATTGCAAGGATTGCAGAAATAAGGAAATAACATCAAAGCACGGGAAATACCACATTGCTCTTTTTTAATACTGAAATACTAAATTTAGGTTTTCAATACAGAAGAAATAAGAACATGGACGAAAGAAAGGAAAAGAAAACACAGGAAGAAAATGCCGGAGTACTTTAAAAATAGGAAAGAACAAAGTAGGTGCAATTGAAGCTATTACGGGATCCTAGTTGGTCGATACAAAATAAAAAATAAGAACAGGAATAACAATCAGAGCTAAGGTTCAGATGAAGCTACTGATCACAATCCACAGGAAAACTGATTCATACCAAACAAGTTAGGTGTAGCATCTCGTAGGTCACTGTTAAATCTTTAATAATATTCACTAGATAGCCCCTATCAGTTTACTGTAGGTCACTATTTCTTCTTTAGTATTGACTAGATAGCCCCTAGCAGGAAGCACCAGAGCTAGCTTCTACCATACATTTTTATTGTTTTTCATTGTTAAGTGTCCTTTCTGCCAGCTAGAGTGTAGCTGTTAACCTTGTGTGGCAGTAGGTTTCCTTGTTTCGTATAGTAAATCACATATTAGCTAGATGGATAGGGAATGTGTCTGATGTGTGGAGATGCAGGAGGAGTCGGGCACAGTCCAAACGCAGCTGGAAGCTTTGTTGGCCATAGTCAAAAGGCTGCAAAGTGCCACCTTGAGGTGCGGTGGGGATGGGGTGCCTGGGGCAGCCTCTGCTGTACTAGATGTGAAAGGGGGGGTGGGGGGGAGGGGAGGATGTCACAGCCGGCCACAGGTGTGACTGAGCCAGCCGGCCCACTCTCACCTCAGTGTGGGAGGCAGACTGTGTCGAGGTCTCGAGCCTCAAGGCAAAGGCTGCATGGGGGACGCAGGCTCCTGCCAAAGCTCATGCACATTGCTAATAGATTCAGTGTGCTATTGATGCTCGGGGGGGGGGGGGGGGGGGGGGGAGGGACGCTGAGCCGGATCAGAATGCACCTTCTGCCAGGATAGTGGCCGCTCTTTCAGCAAGGTCCAGACAGCCATGTGGGAATAGGGATTTGCTAGTTATTGGAGCTCCAATGTTAGGTAGGTCATGGAGCCCCTCAGGAACATAGCAGCTAGGGAAGAAGTCCATCGTTCACTTGGCGTGCTTGCCGGTTGCCGGGGGGGGGGGGGGGGGGGGGGCGTTGTCTGGGATGTGGAAGAGGCTCTTCCGGCGGCTACCGAGTGTGTGGGGTGCAGCCAGTTGCACACTGTTGCACATGTCGGCGCCAACGATGCCAGTCGTCAGGGTTCCGAGGAACTCCGTGGGTCCTTTCGATGGCTGGCTAAATTGGCGAAGGCGTCTTCCATCTCTCGTGGAGTGGAAGCCAGGCTGACGATTTGCAGCGTCATACCCAGGGTGGACCAGGGTCCTATGGTTTGGAGTCGAGTAGAGAATCTAAACCAGAGGCTACATCGACTCTGTGACTTAAATGGTTGTAGATTCCTCGACCTACGCTATCGGGTGGAAGGTTGTAGGACGCTTCTCGACAGATCAGGGGTGCATTACACACAGGAAGCAGCTACATGTGTATCACTGTACTTGTGGCGTGCATATGGGGGTTTTTTAGATTAGATTCCTCCCCACAGGAAACAAACCGTTGGCCTGAATAATTACCAGTTCATGACACTGATGTGGATGTGCCAACTGTACAAATTGTTAGTTCGCCTAAACAGGTCATTCCAAAGGATTCAAGTATGCTAAATCTCATGTTAGTAAATTGTCGAAGTGTCTGTAGCAAGATCCCAGCGTTTCTCACCGAAATAAACAGTAGTAATGCCAATATTGTATTAGGTACCAAAAGCTGGTTGAAACCAGACATAAATAGCAGTGAAATTTTGAACTCGGATCGAACAGGACTGATGCAATGGGAGGTGGTGTGTTCATTGCAGTTAAAAGCTGTTTAAACCCAATTGAGATTGATACTGGGTCAGACTGTGAAATAGTCTGGATAAAGCTGGCAATCAGACAAGGCGTGACCATTGTATTAGGATGTTTTTATAGACAACCAGCATCCGCAACAAACGTCGCAGAACGTTTCAGAGAATGTCTTGAGTACATCGGAAATAAATATTCCAAATTATCCATTATTTATACGTGGAGACTTTAATCTGGCGTCCTCTGACTGCGAAAATTTCACGTTTATCACAGAGGGCAGAAGCAAAGACTCGTGTGAAGTTATTCTAGGAGCGATCTCAACAGACAACCTTAAGCAATTGGTTAGAAAACCAACTGTAGTCATACACTACTTGGATTTCTTACACCACAAAAAGAATGTATCAAACTGCTTATGGAAGAACAACACAGGGACCCACTCCTGCAATTGATAGTCTGGGGTATATTGACGTGGGCATGTATGAGTCTAGCGGAGCTCCTGCTAGGTACCATGATGGCCATGAACTATTGTACAATGGCTGAAGACCACTTGCACCCCTTCATGACGATCTTGTTTCCAGACACCACTGTCATTTCTCAAGAAGATAATGCACGATGTCCAAGGAAAGGAGTGTGATAGAGTGGTTCGAGGAACACAGTGGCCCCCAACTGGCCAGATCTGAACCCACTTGAACACACCTGGACTGTGACTGAACATAGCGTCAGAGCTCATTGTCCTTCTCCACAGCATTTATAGGAATTAGGTGACTTGTGTGAATAGATGTGGTGCCAACTCTCTCCATGCTACAATGTGTCGCTAGTGTTATCTGCGCCAAAGGCGGACATACCGGCTATTAGGAAGGTGGTCATAATGTTCTGACTGATCAGTGTAACTGACCTTTATTATTTGTAAAATTAGGTATTCCTTGAAAAAAAATGTGTTGCTGTTTTACCTTCAGTTTAATGTTTCTCTTGGTGGAATGCAATAAGTCAACAACACAATACGAAGTGTACAATTCAAGTGGGTATTGATATCTCTAGTTAGATACAAATAACTTTGTGCATATACATAGTCATAAAAAAATTTATCCTTTCATATTTAATTATTCATACTATACAAATTCGAATTGATGCTGAAACATTTTATTTAAATTTTTGTAAATTCATTTTTTAATTTTTTCCAAGATGTACCAGTGATTATTATCAGCAAGATGTAAACTCTTCGATTTTATGTTATACCTCTGTCCACAAGCGGTGTGGACACACTTGGCAGGACTGTGATGTGAAATTTACAGTCTTAGCTTAAGGGCTATTTATATGCAGCCAATGTGTTTTGTAATACTGCTAAACGCAGAGTATCTTTTGATCTTTTGGTAATAGCACAGAGAGCGCATATATTGGTGAATATACACTACTGGCCATTAAAATTGCTACACCACGAGCATGACGTGCTACAGACGCGAAATTTAACCGACAAGAAAAAGATGCTGTGATATGCAAATGATTGGCTTTTCAGAGCATTCACACAAGGCTGGAGCCGGTGGTGAGACCTACAATGTGCTGACATGAGGAAAGTTTCCAACCGATTACTCATACACAAACAGCAGTTGACCGGCGTTGCCTGGTGAAACGTTGTTGTGATGCCGCGTGTAAGGTGGAGAAAAGCGTACCAGCACGTTTCCGACTTTGATAAAGGTCGGATTGTAGCCTATCGCGATTGCGGTTTATCGTTTCGTGACATTGCTGCTCGCGTTGGTTGAGATCCAATGATTGTTAGCAGAATATGGAATCGGTGGGTTCAGGAGGGTAATGCGGAACGCCGATCTCGATCCCAACGGCCTCGTATCACTAGCAGTCGAGATGACGGACATCTTATCCGCATAGCTGTAACGGATCGTGCAGCCACGTCTCGATCCCTGTGTCAACAGATGGGGACGTTTGCAAGACAAGAACCATCTGCACGAACAGTTCAACGACGTCTGCAGCAGCATGGACTTTCAGCTCGGAAACCATGGCTGCGGTTACCCTTGATGCTGCATCAAGGGTGTACTCACCGAGAAATCTGGGTGCACGAATGGCAAAACGTCATTTTTTCGAATGAATCCAGGTTCTGTTTACAGCATCATGATGGTCGCATCCGTGTTTGGCGACATCGCGGTGAACGCACATTGGAACCGTGTATTCGTCATCGCCATACTGCGTATCACCCGGCGTGATGGTATGGGGTGCCATTGGTTACACGTCTCGGTCACCTCTTGTTCGCATTGACGGCACTTTGAACTGTAGACGTTACATTTCAGATGTGTTACGACCCATGGCTCTAACCTTCATTCGATCCCTGCAGAACCCTACATTTCAGCAGGATAATGCACGACCGCATGTTGCAGGTTCAGTACGGGCCTTTCTGGATACAGAAAATGTTCGACTGCTGCCCTGGCCAGCACATTCTCCAGATCTCTCACCAATTGAAAACGTCTGGTACAATACGCCAGTCATTATTCTCGATGAACTGTGGTATCGTTTTGAAGCTGCATGGGCAGTGGTACCTGTACACGACATCCAAGCTCTGTTTGACTCAATGCCCAGGCGTATCAAGGCCGTTATTACGACCAGAGGTGGTTGTTCTGGGTACTGATTTCTCAGGATCTATGCACCCAAATTGCGTGAAAATGTAATCACATGTCAGTTCTAGTATAATATATTTGTCCAATGAATACCCGTTAATCATCTGCATTTCTTCTTCGTGTAGGAATTTTAACGGCCAGTAGTGTAATTGTCTCATAGTTCAGAAACTTTTATATCTTGAGTAACCATTATAACGATTCTGAATACGACTAACCTTTGATCAGTGAGTGTTTCATTGTACTAGAAATATGATCCGAGCCCAACATGATATCTCACGGAAGGGAACGGAAGGGAACAAGAAAAGGAATATTTTACGACTCTAGATGTGGATGAGGGATTCGATGCAACTTACATAAAGTAAATGATCAACTTCCTGTTATAAGACAGATCACTAAACATTAAGCAATGAAGGCCCCTATTACAATGGACAGGCGTTCTGCGACACTTCACAAAGATTCCTAGACTGTGGTGGATTAGAGTTCCAAGTTTCAAAGTTACTAATACAAGTTCGCATGACCACGATTCTTATGAGTGATTGTCCGTCACTAAAGACATACTTATCTAATAGTTATCAACGAGACGAGTTCTAATTAGATACACATTTTCCATACACAGCCATGATCATTTCCCCTCAGCAATAAATTAAAGCTTTGGAAGTTTCTCCCTGCCATGACTTTTCCTAAGAGAAGAACAAAAACTGGAGGTAAGAGACATGGCGACAGTAGTCATGTGCAGATTTCAGTCCATGTATGTGGAATGCAGCATGTAAACATCTTAATTTTCGCGTATTACACGTAAGTATGGGGGAGGGGGGTGGCTGATTGCTTTCCGTTTTAACCTAACGCATCTCTTGTGACAAGGACACCTCACTCTTTGAATGAAACTGGGGATTATAGTCTGCAGTACGATGTTTTATCCTGCCCCTATCAGCAGAAATGGTATTTGCTAATAATGGTTCTATAAACAGAAAGTGTTACTTATTTTTGTATTAACTTACTGATGTCACCACTGTAGCACAGGCTGTAAATGTGCAACTATGTAATCACAATGTGTACTAAGATTAAGAGTTATACATAGGAAAATGAAATAATATTTGTCTTCATACGAACAAAAAGTTAACATAATCTTCTGTTGGAGGTTAATTAATTATAATTATCGCCATGTCATTAATACTAGGTAAGTTTATTGACATGATATTTCATGACTAAATCTATTTGTCTGACATGGCGTTGACAACTGATTTGAGTAACAATGAAAGATGTTACTCACGTACATTGCAGGGCACCGAAAATATCGGCAATACGTCTGGTTCATTATGGTCATATTTTTGAATCTCTCTTACATATTCCGATTGATCTCAAAATTTACTCACCTTTTTGACAAGAAATTTGAGAAGTCCCATTCTGAAAAATTAAAAAAGATAATCATGTATTACATACTTCCTTCCACGGTACATTTCTTTACATGTCTAGGCTAAGCAGTAATAGGATATTGGTAATTTTGTATAATATCCGTGAAGCAAAAGTCGTTACAATTTTGTGTAACAAACGCTGTCGGTGTCCTTGCAGTTATTATGCTTCTGGAAAAACATGTGTAACAATAAATTCCACCCTGTGTCCGCTGTTTGGTACCCATGTTGTAGTTCAGTGATTCCCGCAATCTAAATGCCGTGACGAAATACCACATGGTAACAGATGTTCCAGCAGTGCAATCTAATGCAAATGGTCAGCGGAGTAAGCGACACCATTTGTGGCTCTAGCAAGCCATAAACATCAAGACTGTATCGCTACTAATTTCGCTGTACTCGCTACAGCATGTTGATCTACATGCAGTTCGAAGGTCACCTGTTGACTTTGTTTGCCTAGTGCTAAGTGATACTCAGAATTCAAATGTCATAAAGAACTGATGTGTTCCGGATGTGGATTCCATCCCAGTATCTATTGCCAACGCCATCTAAGCAAGCCTTTCATGCCTAACCCGGACTGGAACACGGCACCGATTGTCGTTGCTGTATCGCTGACTATCATAAGGGACATGAAATTTCTAACTTTTGGCCAGGATCAGTTTCTCGTGTCCTAACACAGGATAGAGATAAGACAGAGAGTTTGAGGTCAGTCTGTAACTTCCGAGCGGTGAGGAGCAATTGCAGAAAGACAAATTCCGAGTTAAGGCAGGCTGATGACTGGGATCAGCACCAAATACTGTCACAGAGCATCTACAAGAGATGCAGATTCTGCGAATCGACGGGATGCTTGCAGCAGGAGACTCGTGGAATTCATGGGTCTGATTAACACTGTTTATTAGCGATCACACCAAGTACTACACTGAAGGCTAATTTCTAAACATTAGAAAAACAGACAGATGTTGGCCACGAGCGACACGGCTCTCCAGCGATCTGACTGAGAACTCCCCTCTGAATACCAAAACGTGGGTTTTTATAGAAGCGTGACGCCGCACTATTACTCTCCTCCTATAGTCGCTGGCACTTCATAAACTTCGGCCGATCTGGCGAGACGCTCTGCACCACCAAGCCGCCTCTGACCAACCACATATAGATTCCTCTCCTTCTCCTACTCGGTAAGTAGCGGTATTTCGGGACTTCAACAAACTCCAAGTTTGATAGTAACAGCTTTCAGCTGAAAGCTAAACCCACTGACACTGCTGTTATGGCCCGCATCAACAATGTTTTACGTCACTTGGCCCCGCCGTCAGTCGTTTTGTGAGTGGGAAATGTTGTAGTAGCACCCCAACCTGTGTTTAAGTCGCTGACGTTGCAGTTCTCAGCAGAAAGTATCAAGTTTGCTGTCTCTGCTAACACGTGCCTTTTCGTGGCCACCGTCTACTGTGAGCCTTACAAGAGCGTCTAGGCGATGGATGGAATTACCACATAATTCTCTGAAGTGAAACTTTTCCTCTAAACAGCACTCCAGACCGGCTGTAGTTTTTAGCCGGCCGGAGTGTCCGAGCGGTTCTAGACGCTTCAGTCTGGAATCTCGCGACCGCTACGGTCGCAAGCTCGAATCCGGCCTCGGGCATGGATGTGTGTGATGTCCTTAGGTTAGTTAGGTTTAAGTAGTTCTAAGTTCTAGGGGACTGACGACCTCAGAAGTTAAGTCCCACAGTGCTCAGAGCCATTTCTGGATGCAGTTTGCAGGGCTCTAGTGTACCTATTTAGCTCCAGTATCATCAACGCTACCACTTTTTCCTGCTCTCTGCATTTGTGTCTCCGACTTCCCATCTTGCAGTGCCCCTGATGGCCCCTAACAGCCTTAAGTGTAAAATCGTACAGGTCATTACAATGCCAATATATGACAAGTTACCAGGACTCAATTTCCAGTTATCATAGACGTCGAAATTTTTTGAAGAGGACCGGGATTTTTCTTCATCACCTATTGTCATTGTTAGATAATCACGGAAGATGCTGAATATGGTTTCATCAACAAGTGTTAACATGGACTTGAAATTATGTGATGTGTGTTTTCTATTGGATGGAGATTCGAACCTAGGACCTAACCAGATGGTTAAATAAGCTTCGCCAACTGCCAGACATTGTGACAAAATAAAACACCTACAGCCGTTCTTATGACTTTATTTTATTTTGTTGCAACCAGTTTCAGCGCTTCAGTGCGTCATCTTCAGGCTGTTGTTGATGCGGTACAGGTTGATATGGTTCCTACCCAAATAATCTTACGTGCCAGCACTCCAACCATCAACTGTCAAGTACAGCTGGTTGGAGTGCTGACACGTAAGATTATCTGCGTATCCAGTAATGCTGGTAACTGATGTGACATATATGTAGGGGCCATATCAACCAGTACCGCATCAACAACAGCCTGAAGACGACGCACTGAAGCGCTGAAACTGGTTCCAACAAAATAAAATAAAATCATAAGAACGGCCTTAGGTGTTTTATTTTGTCACAATAGTAAACGGCCGTCGTCCCAGAGACCTCCTGCCAAAGGACGGACATACAAAAACTGTCAGATATGGCGTTATTTCATTTGTAATGGGATATTTGAACTGTAAATGGCGAGACGAAAAATTTTTCATTCATCGGGATTCAAACACAAAACTTTTGTTTTCTAGTCATGAATAGAAGTTGAATACCAGTTTATTTCAACACCAGTGAGGGGTGCACATGTTTCAACAGGGAATAACGTGATGAAAAGTGGAATGCTGAACAACAGTATCACCGACAGCCACTCTCGTCTCCACGCTGACGACCGACACCACAAAAACGACGCTTCACCAGACATAGGGAAATCGACACGGACATCGATTTGAAGCAGAAGGAAATCGACCGAGCGCACAGCGCAGCACGGTGCAAGTCAGACCATAATGGCACAGAACCTCCAAGAAGGTACCAGGAATCACACCAGTGAAAACGTATCGTCCTATGAAACGAGTGACTACTTGAGTGAAGATCAATTAGCGACTGACTCAACAACAAAACCCTAGCAAGTAGAAGCCACGATCACCACCTCTCAAAGCTTGCGACGTCACACAAACGTGCTGCCAGCAGCTACTCTTCACTTTGCCAAAATTAGCATATAAATGTCCTTAACATGGAAATACGATCAGGCTCCCAGTTCGGATCGGTGGTATTATAGATCGATACCATCCTCACCGGCGTCTCACAGTTGGCAGTAGTAACGCACATTTGCCACAGACGCCGATGTTGTCGCGTGGGGTCCCGGCAGGTCTGATGATGCAAGCTGAACGCAGCTACGCCTCCAGCGGCTCTGTACTACGAGCGGCCTCTGCCGCCGTGATTACGATGGCCGGCGGCAGTTACGCGGCCCAGTCTCACTCAAAGTCTTAGATAGCCTTAAGTCTCAGTGAGCCTTTGACAGCCTGCTCGTGCATTAGTAGTGGGAGACTGACACTGCACGGTGCTCGTTAGTTTGTTTCTTGAAATGGGAGGACTTTATTGCCGTTTCTTCTTTTGTAAAGTTTCTTCGTAACGCTTCGAGAAAGCTATAAGTAAAACTTACTTTTACTGTGTTTATGTGTTCGCTAATCGTTTCTGCTCCTGCCCAGCTTCCTACGACGACAGCTGTTGCACCACTATGCATTGCATCTCTCCTACACAACACAAGGCATGTCAGCCACGAAACATTACATCACATCATTTCAAATCTGAACAAAAAATGGTTCAAACGGCTCTGAGCATTATGGGACTTAACATCTGAGGTCATCAGTCCCCTAGAACTTACAACTACTTAAACCTAACGATACCACACACATCCATACTCGAGGCAGGATTCGAACCTGCGACCGTAGCCGTCGCGCGGTTCCAGACTGTAGCGCCTAGAACCGCTCGGCCACTCCGGCCGGCAAAGCTGAACATGTTAACAGTTTTTTAACGGGTAATAAAATCGTACTCAACATCTTTCGTGGGTGCAATTTCATATTGGGCTAGGTAACTTATACTGGCAAACAATTTGATATTTAACGCGCCTTCACCGCTAATCAGTAACTACGATCAGTTCTGTGTTAGAGTTACAATCTAAATCTACTGAGACTGCTATTTTTGCATTCCTTAATGAAGCCTTAAATGCTATAGACAGCAAAGAGCATATCTCAGCCATATGTCTAGATCTCTTTAAAGCATTAAATGTCATCAATCACAACATCTTGCTTAAGAAACTTGAATCTGTAAGTATTAGGGGCCCACCCTATGAATGGATCAAATCATATCTCCAAAATAGAGAGCAAGTGGTTGAGCTTGCTATCCACGAAGGGAACAAGATATACTGCTCAGAAAAGCAGAGCATTACGTACAGTGTGCCACAAGGCTCCATTCTAGCACCAGTTCTGTTCCTACCCTTTTAAAATGACTTGGTACCTACCAGTGCACGCAATAATTACATAAATTTCGCAGATGACACAAATGTGATACTACATGGAAGGATCAGAGAAGAATTACTGCCTCAGATTAAGAATTGTACCACCGACATTACAGACTGGTTTTCTGGAAACAATTTAGTAATAAACATAGAAAAAAAGTTACAATGCACTTACACACAGTGCAAAATAAATGCCCAGTAACACCAGACATAGAGTTGAAAATGTAAGCTCTACAAAATTTCTTGGAATATGGATCCAAGAAGATCTAAGATAGATCCAACATGCAAAATATATTAGAAATAAATTGAATACCATTTGTTATACTATCAAAATTCTTTCTGGTTTTACATTGAAAGAGACACTGAAAACTGTATACTTCGCCCAGGCAGAATCTTTACTGCGATATGACATAATCTTTTGGGAAAATGCATTTGCCAGCAAAAGATGTTTTATATGTGAAAAGGGAATTGTAAAAGCCATAGAAAATGCTGCCGCAAGAATCTCATGAAAGTCGTTATTTAAGAAACTTCACATCCTTCCAATACCATTTCTGTATACCTTACAAGTAATAATATTTGTCTGAAAAATTTTAGTAAAAATTGCAACAGTCTTGTGTCAACTAACCAGAGTATCCATCTGCATAACACAAAGAGAAAGCAGGATATACTGCAAGCAGGAAACACACTGTACAATAGCTACCTAATAACATTAAAACAATAAAAGGTAATTCAAAATTTAAAACTGCTGTAGATAAATATTTATTGCAAAAGTGTTGTTATAGTATAGATGAATATCTTGAAACATAAAAATTTGTTCTGGCCATGTTCTGGCTTTTATATGTAAACCTCAACACCTTGACATAGAAGTGTGTCACCTTTAGTATTTTACTTTGGAAATGGATATTTAAATGTATATGGTACTTTTTAATTTCCATGTTATTTGCTTATATGTTTCTTTCCCTTAATAATGTTAACTCATTCAGAAATATTACGCAATTCTGAATTTCTCGCAAGATATCCACCTATATACTTTTCTGTTTGATGGCATTACACATGTATTATATGAACATTTGTATCATTATAAGATCGCTGTCATAATCATTTTAACCACGTACCATCACATCTCCATATTTGACTTCTCCTATATCATCATGTGCTTCTCTGCATACAATGTGTGATCTACAGGATAAATAAAATTACAAATTACAGATTAGCTACAGGTGCTGGATTCGAACGCATATCGGAAACAAATCAGATCTTCGAGTTATTTATACACTCCTGGAAATTGAAATAAGAACACCATGAATTCATTGTTCCAGGAAGGGGAAACTTTATTGACACATTCCTGGGGTCAGATACATCACATGATCACACTGACAGAACCACAGGCACATAGACACAGGCAACAGAGCATGCGCAATGTCGGCACTAGTACAGTGTATATCCACCTTTCGCAGCAATGCAGGCTGCTATTCTCCCATGGAGACGATCGTAGAGATGCTGGATGTAGTCCTGTGGAACGGCTTGCCATGCCATTTCCACCTGGCGCCTCAGTTGGACCAGCGTTCGTGCTGGACGTGCAGACCGCGTGAGACGACGCTTCATCCAGTCCCAAACATGCTCAATGGGGGACAGATCCGGAGATCTTGCTGGCCAGGGTAGTTGACTTACACCTTCTAGAGCACGTTGGGTGGCACGGGATACATGCGGACGTGCATTGTCCTGTTGGAACAGCAAGTTCCCTTGCCGGTCTAGGAATGGTAGAACGATGGGTTCGATGACGGTTTGGATGTACCGTGCACTATTCAGTGTCCCCTCAACGATCACCAGTGGTGTACGGCCAGTGTAGGAGATCGCTCCCCACACCATGATGCCGGGTGTTGGCCCTGTGTGCCTCGGTCGTATGCAGTCCTGATTGTGGCGCTCACCTGCACGGCGCCAAACACGCATACGACCATCATTGGCACCAAGGCAGAAGCGACTCTCATCGCTGAAGACGACACGTCTCCATTCGTCCCTCCATTCACGCCTCTTGCGACACCACTGGAGGCGGGCTGCACGATGTTGGGGCGTGAGCGGAAGACGGCCTAACGGTGTGCGGGACCGTAGCCCAGCTTCATGGAGACGGTTGCGAATGGTCCTCGCCGATACCCCAGGAGCAACAGTGTCCCTAATTTGCTGGGAAGTGGCGGTGTGGTCCCCTACGGCACTGCGTAGGATCCTACGGTCTTGGCGTGCATCCGTGCGTCGCTGCGGTCCGGTCCCAGGTCGACGGGCACGTGCACCTTCCGCCGACCACTGGCGACAACATCGATGTACTGTGGAGACCTCACGCCCCACGTGTTGAGCAATTCGGCGGTACGTCCACCCGGCCTCCCGCATGCCCACTATACGCCCTCGCTCAAAGTCCGTCAACTGCACATACGGTTCACGTCCACGCTGTCGCGGCATGCTACCAGTGTTAAAAAAAGACTGCGATGGAGCTCCGCATGCCACGGCAAACTGGCTGACACTGACGGCGGCGGTGCACAAATGCTGCGCAGCTAGCGCCATTCGACGGCCAACACCGCGGTTCCTGGTGTGTCCGCTGTGCCGTGCGTGTGATCATTGCTTGTACAGCCCTCTCGCAGTGTCCGGAGCAAGTATGGTGGGTCTGACACACCGGTGTCAATGTGTTCTTTTTTCCATTTCCAGGAGTGTATTTCAATATGGGTATAATGACTTTCTCACGAATATCTTGGTTACTGAATATCACTAGGTGCTAGCTAAAGAGAGCAAAATGGGGATTTTGGAAATGCACGTAGACCAAAGTGCCATTATCAGTAGAGTGAAATTAGTAGTGATATACCGTTGGTGTTACTTGCACAGAGAGCTTGACACTGTGGATCGCAGTTTTTCCAACTGATTAGTTTATTAACCAGTTTACCTGAAATCACTCGCCATGGTTGATAGGTGGTTGGAACAGCAATAATAATAGAAATTATGGTATGAGTTTGCGAGGCACGATATTATTGTGAAATCTCTTACTCATAAAATATTTTGACTAATATTTAGTGACTGATTTATGCGATACTAAACTAAACTATGTCCGAACAAGCCTCGGAAGGCCCAACGGTTGTGACCGACCGCCGTGACATCCTCTGCTGACAGGAGTCACGGGATGCGGATATGAAGGGGCATGTGGTCAGCACACCGCTCTCCCAGCCGTATGTCAGTTTACGAGACCGCAGCCGCTACTTCTCGATCAAGTAGCTCCTCAATTTGCCTCACAAGGGCTGAGTGCACCGCGCTTGCCATTAGTGCTCGGAGGACCGGACGGTTACCCATCCCACTGCTAGCCCAGCCCGACAGCGCTTAACTTCGGTGATGTGACGGGAACCGGTGATATCACTGTGACAAGGCCGTTGGCGATCTATGCGACACAGCTATAGGTATTTGTTGTCTCGGGTAATAATCAGAGTGGTAACTTTTTGGAACAGAGTGTAAATATATTGGGGGTAATGAATGGGGAAATTGGGGGGAGGGGGTTCTGGTGGACTCAGTCTATGTGCCTCCAATTCCAATAACTTCGAGCGAAGTCTGATACCACATAGGAACAGCAGTTAATTTGGAAGGTGTGCCGCTCGGGATTAGCCAAGCGGTCTCAGGCGCTGCAGTCATGGACTGTGCGGCTGATCCCGGCGGAGGTTCGAGTCCTCCCTCGGGCATGGGTGTGCGTGTTTGTCCTTGGGATAATTTAGGTTAAGTAGTGTGTAAGCTTAGGGACTGATGAGCTTAGCAGTTAAGTCCCATAAGATTTCAGACACATTTGAACATTTTTTTTTTTTTTTTAAGGTGGTTAAAACTTCCATCCAAAACGCAAGTACAAGATGTTCCCTATGAATAGTGAAATCGGTTGGTTCTTTTGCAAATAAATATTTTGTAGTCCTGTACGGAAGATAACATGTACCCTAACTTCGTTGTTGTGGTGATGGATCTAGTGAGCCCGCCGGAGTGGCCGTGCGGTTCTAGGCGCTACAGTCTGGAGCCGAGCAACCGCTCCGGTCGCAGGTTCGAATCCTGCCTCGGGCATGGATTTGTGTGATGTCCTTAGGTTAGTTAGGTTCAAGTAGTTCTAAGTTCTAGGCGACTGATGACCTCCGAAGTCGCATAGTGCTCAGAGCCATTTGAACCATTTTGTATCTAGTGAACTCGGGAAAAATCTTTCGAAGCACCCTATAGATGTTTGTAGTACGTGAAACGAATCATTTTACAGCCATCCCTTAATATGATATTAAG
Organism: Schistocerca americana; assembly: GCF_021461395.2. Lineage (NCBI taxonomy): Eukaryota > Metazoa > Arthropoda > Insecta > Orthoptera > Acrididae > Schistocerca > Schistocerca americana. The sequence goes on along the minus strand of NC_060126.1, from coordinate 54,576,885 downwards.
ATTCGTCCGATTTCATTGGACTGTCTCTACAAGAACGAGTAAAATTGGTATACGAATGAGTGAAAATGGTGTAGGTGCGCCAAGCGGAGACACGCACCTGTCCTCTGGAGCAGTGGAGGGCTATGGAGGTGTCCCGCAGGTGCCACAGGCGGCAGTCGCACGACAGGTGTCCCTGGCCGGCGGCCAGGCCCGAACCCAGGCTGCTCAGGGCGGCGGCGGCAGCCGCCAGCACAACACAAGCAGCTGGCCGGTGCATCCCAGCTGTGGCCCTGCAACAACAGACACACTCTCTCACGGGGCTGGCAGAAGCGGCCGCTCACTTGCACAAAAGCTGATCACGACATTAACTGATAAATAAAAGGAGCCGACTGTCTCAGCAGATGACAACTTGTCTACATCACTCTACGTCCGGCGCTGTCTCCAGTAATGTCTTTAACTTAAAATAGTTCTCTCAGTTTTGCTAGACGCATCTTTGCTTTGGAACTGAGTCACTTTTGACAGTATGGATAAGGATGTTTGATTCCTCTCTCGTATGATTTGCAAAAACGATGAGCTTCGTGCCGGTTCTGATGTAACCTATGGTCACAAATTTCGATGATCAGTGCAGATTTATAACTTTGCTTACGTGATTTCCTTTGTTTTCCTGTTTTATCTATAGCTGTACATTGGGCCACTGTGTTACAGTCGCTATATTACACTACTGGCCATTAAAATTGCTACACCAAGAAGAAGTGCAGATGATCAACGAGTATTCATTGGACAAATATGTTATACTAGAGCTGACATGTGATTACATTTTCACGCAATTTGGGTGCCCCCGGCCGTAATAACGGCCTTGATACGCCTGGGCATTGAGTCAAACAGAGCTTGGATGGCGTGTACAGGTACAGCTGCCCATGAAGCTTCAACACGATACCACTATTCATCGAGAGTAGTGACTGGCGTATTGTGACGAGCCAGTTGCTCGGCCACCATTGGCCAGATGTTTTCAATTGGTGAGAGAGCTGGAGAATGTGCTGGCCAGGGCAGCACTCGAACATTTTCTGTATTCAGAAAGGCCCATACAGGACCTGCAACACAACTTCTGGATACGGATTATTCTTTCTCCTTACATATTTATCTCCTTCTGGAGTAATTTCGTCCTTACTCTCCTTACCTTCATGTGCGACTTGTCCGCTCATTGATCACATGGTACATTTTATTGCTCGGAATACAATTTATCCTAACCCATTTTACACACAACATATACAATATACTCTGAATCTATTTTACCTATTTCTATTGTTCCACATTTTTTATTCAATGAGGGGTTTCACGTTTGATACGTGATGAAGCCCTCTCGATTTTCTCGTCCTCAGTGTTTGTACTTCTATTGCGTTCGGATGAGGGATACAGCACACACTGTACGGACCATTGTACAGGCTTAGGAACTTCTTGCAGATTCCCTTACCTCTGTTTGACAGTTTGTGTGACCGAACCCACACCTTCTGTCCAATGAAGAATTTTATTTTTCTCGTTTTCTTTTGGTACGCCTTTTGCCTCCGGTCTGCCGCACTCTTGATATTTTCCAGCGCGAGATCAACGATCTTCTTATGTCTTGATTGTCTTTCCTTTGGCCAAAGTATGACTTCCCGGATTCGATTAGGGGGCTCCTTATTCTTTAGCGCTAACACTGGTGGCAACATCGTGGAGGCATTTGGCAATTCATTTAAGATCTCCTGAAACGCCTTTAGGTGTATGTCCCACGTACAACCTGCACAGCCGCCCTAATTCCTTCATTATTCTCTCGGCGGGGTTAGACGACGGGTGGAACAAGGATATAAAATTCGGCTTTATTTTCCTTCGCCTCAACATCCGCAGCCAATGTTTAGATCGTAATTGCGGTCCGTTATCCGGTATCACTCGTTTCACCGGCCCGACCTCGCGCACGGAATCGTTCGCGAATGCCGCCGCCACCGTTTTCCCCGTTGCTTTCCTCAGCGGAATAAAGCAAACGAACTTCGACGTCAATTCCACGGCTACAAGAATGAACGCGTAGCCAGATTTCGTTCGAGTTATTGGCCCGAACAAGTCCACCGCGGCGACCTATCGCAACCTGCTTGGAATGATCGGGTACATCGGTGCAGCAAAAGATATGGTGGGCGGTTTCGTCCTTTGGCATGGTTTACACACTCTAATTACCCACTGTATCCTCTTTAACATGCTATTGAAGTAACAGGCCTCTCGTAACTTCTGGAAGCACTTCCGTGCTCCGAAGTGTCCCTAACTTAGGTGTATATACCACACTAGCTTATTTATTAGCTCCTCAGGTATTACCACCAGCCATCGCGGATCTTCTATGCTCCGTTTCCGGAAGGGGATTCCATTCTCTATTCGGTAGTACTGCCGAATAGCAGCTTGGGACCTGTCCTTCCACTTCTCTTTCACCTCCTTTAGTATCGGGTCCTTCTCTTGTTCGCGCCCGACATTCTTTAGTGACATCGTCACAAAGTTTTCGAACGTGACGTCTTTCAGGTACAGAATACTGACATTATTCTCGCCCGGGTCACCGTCTATGCCGTGTTTTAGGCCTATCGGAGCCCGAGACAACGCATCTGCTATCAGGTTTTTTTCTCCTGGAATGTATTTAATTGTGAGATCGAACTCCTGTAGATACAGCGCCCAGCGAGCTAACCTGCCGTGGGCCAACTTTGCCGACATCAGAAATTGTAATGCTCGATGGTCGGTGAACACTTTAGTATTTCTCCCATACAGGAAGTACCGAAATTTGCTAAACGCAAAGACGACAGCGAGTCCCTCGAGTTCCGTCACCGAGTAATTTCTCTCTGCTCTCTACAGCACTCTACTCGCGAAAGATACGGGCTTCCATGCCAACATATCCTTCTCGCGCCGAGGCCGTTTAACGAGCTATCCGTCATCAGATAAAATTCCCTACTCAAATCTGGATGCGCGAGAATCGGTGCATTCACCAATGCTTTCTTTAACCTCACGAACTCATTCTGTGCTTGCTCGTCCCAGTACCAGATCGTGTTCTTGCCAGTAAGCGCGCAAAGACGTGGCGTGGACAGCACACTCAGGTTTACAAATTTCTTAAAGAAATTCGCGACCCCTAAGAATCCTCTAAGTTGTCGCTTAGTCGTGGGTCTTGGGAACTCCGCAATTGCCTTGATTTTGTCCGGGTCCGTTTGTATCCCGTCCACCGAAACTATATGCCCCAGGAACTTTATCTTCTGGCGCCCGAACTGCGATTTTTCCAGGTTTACGGTTACTCCTGCCCTTTCGAAGGCGTCTAATAATCGATTTAATACTTCATTATGTTCCTCCCAGGAACTTTCCGAGATTAATACGTCGTCGACGTAGACCGTAATTCTTTCACGCAGGTCTTCCGGAAGGATGCTGTTCAAGCCTCGTATGAACGCCGCCGCCGAAACGTTGGTAGCAGTTACCGGAGCATAAAAACGCGGTATACTGCCTACACTCTTGATGCAACACGATTTGCCAGTAACTAGCTCGCATGTCTATGGAGGATAACACCTTCACTCCATGAAACCGTTGCAATAATTGCTGCAGGCTTTCCGGTCTGTCTGTTTCTGCCTTTATTACCGTATTTATCTGCCGAGAATCCAGCACCAACCTCACCGATCCGTCCCTTTTCGGTACTACTAGGAGTGGTGAGTTGTATGTACTCACGGCGCGTTCTATAACGTCTTGTTCTAACATCTTCGCAATCTCCTTCTTGACCTTTTCTTTATGCGCTAGTGGAATCGGGTATGGCCTGACGAAGAACCTTTTATGTTCTCGTATTTGGAATTTGTACTCGAAGTTCCTTATCGCACCCGGTGCGTCTGAGAATATTTTCTCATGGTTCCTCAGAACTTCTAATAATCGTACACGGGCATCCTCTGGCATGTCTCCTACATTGCGCATGCTTTCCTCATTTATTCGTTCGAAGACCTCATCCTTTCCATGCGTGGAGGACGGTAAACTCACGCCATTTACACAGTTTATGAGGATCTCCGGCTCAGGGCGCAATTCCGGGTAAGTGAGAATTCGTCGGCAGCTAGTTTCCGCTCCATCCCGTAGGACCCAATTATTGAACTTTAATTCTACGGGGTTTCCATCTCTGTTCAGAGACACGATGCCTCCACCCAGGTCTACAATTGCCTGGTGAGCGCTCATAAAATCCATCCCGAGAATCATTTCTGTGTTCATTAGGGGCACAATGAAGAAGTTTGCCTCGAACCCTTCGCCCTGGCATTGGAACGTAATCCTAGTCTGCCACTTGACTTCTACACTTTTCCCGTATATCGCTCCCTTCACCTTTGTACCTCGCAACGGCAAAGTCGGCAAAGTTCCCGTCTCCTCGCATTTCTGGAATGCGGCCTCACTAACGATCCAAACCGGACTTCCCGCGTCGACTATGCAGTCCAGTGAAATTCTTTTCACCGAGATCGCGATTACTGGGCTGACGGCCGAAATCCGGTTACCCGCCTGGTCCTCCAGTAATGTTTCCCTAATGTCGTCCTGACCAATGTACCTTATCTCGCGGTTGTTCGTTATCGGGGGTCGACTAAGGTTGTCTCCCTCGATTGGCACAGGTCATAATGTTTGATTTCCTCCTGGTTCTGGGGCATTCCTCCGTGGATCGGCCGATCTGATTTCTACGTTGTCGGTGATATTTTCCCTTCTCTTTCTCCCTGTGGCCTGTTCGCTTCCTTCACCCCTATTTTGTGGTGAATTCGCGCGATTCCCGTGGTTGTTCCTACCTTTATCCCGGTTATCGTGCCCGTCGTGCCGGCCATTGTGTCCCTGGGCTTTGTAGTAGCCATGCTTGTTACCATTTTTCCAATTCGCCTTGTATGGCTGGAAACTGGTATTCGCATGCTCCGCTACATGTGAGCTTGTACGCTTCCGCGTTTTACTGCGGCCGCGACTCACTCTCCTATTTCTTCCTACGTCCTCTCCTCCTGCGGTCTGTACCCTTTCCGGTATACATTGTCCTATATCATACTCCAATTCTTGTAGGAGTAATTCAAACGACTCTAACTCGTCCTTACAAAGCCCGGCTAATATGATATGGCGAAGCTGCGGTGGAAGCTATTATACACAGCCTTATCAATTCGCCCGGACTGTAAGGGTTGTACAAGAATTGGTTATTCTGCAACATGTTTTCAAACAGTCTTGCAGGATTCGCGAAACCGGATTGACTAAGACTCGACAGCATCATTATCTGATGTTTCACCGGATCTTGCGCAGCTTCGGACCAATATGCCGAGAGAAATTCACTGAAATTCCTTCACCGTTTTACAATTTCTCGCTATGGCTCTCATCCGTACTGCGGGTTCAGCCTCAAGATGCCCGCACATGAACTCGATTTTATACTCATCCGGCCAACTGGGCGGAAGACAGAATTGGTACTGTTCCAAGAAAGCCCGTGGGTGGATTCCGTTCACAGAATTTCTAGACTTCGAACTTCCGTACGGAGAGAAAGTGCTTATAGTCGAAGCCTTCCGCTTCCCTCCGGCATGGATCTGTGCACGGTTTTAGGTGTCGTTCCCGACACCTCCCTACATTCCTGCGTTCGCTAGCCTCCTCGTAATCATCCTCGTGTCCGGAATCGCGTCCCTCGCTTTGGCACGCGCCCTTGCGCACATGGTCCTCCCTCTCGTCACCGCGAGTGAGGAGATTTTCCACGTGGGCCATGCGTTCACATATGTCATTCGTAACTATCCGTTGCCGCCTATTGACTTCGCACTGGCCTTCTTGAAATTTCCGCAATGCCTGTATCTCCTCGTTATCCCTCGAGTTCAGAATCGCAGCACTCTCGCTTCCCTCTGATATTGTTAAGTCCGCAACCTTCTCCCCGAGTTTTACTAACTCCTCCTTTACTTTCTTTGTCTCCTCGCTATTTAATGTCTTAACCGTATCTATCTTTTCCTCAAGATCCACAATTGCCCTACTGTTTTCGTGAACCTTTTCTTGCGTTGCCTCTACCGCTTTTACTCGCGCTATTACCTTTTTCTTTTCGGTAATGCATCGTTCCCTTAAAGTTTGGAGCCCCTTTTCTAATTTTTCTCCGCGGGTTTTCATTTCGATACTAACCTTTTTTTGTTCCTTTTCGAGGGCGTTTAGTTTACTGCCAACCACTTCGAATTTCTCATTGACGTCCTTTCGAACCCCTTCCATTTCGGACATCATGCCCTCTAATTTCGCTTCCTGCCTTTTATTATATTCTTCCTGCCTTTTATTATTTTCTTCTAATCTGGAATTTACTCAGCTTAAGATCGTTCTCACGTTCTTTTCCATCATTTTGACCAGTTCGGTCATCCACGTGTTACTATTTGTGTCTGCATTGGTCGGCGCATTTTGGCTACTCGTTGCATTCTCTAATTCATCTGCGCTCGCGCTCGGGTCCGAAGTCCCGCTATTTGGTGTGGAATTGGCCAGCTCATTTCCCAAGTTCAACATTGCCGTAGCGCCGCTGAAATCTTGGTAATTCCCGTTGCCTGCCTCGTCTCTCTCGGCGGCTACCTGATTGAGGATAACTTCCTCCTCACCCGGCCGGTTTTCCCTAGCACCGCTCCTCGAGCGAGCACGTGTCTCCATTCTCGACACTAGGCTTACGTTTCGGGCTAAGTGCCTAAATAACGGCTTCGCTCGCGGAAAACAGACTTCCTACTTTCGCTGCACGAATCGCGACATATTCTCGTAGCTTGACGTAAGTTAATTTCACACGCAGCCTAGTACATTTATTTAGTCACACGCAGCCTAACACGTTTGAAATTCCCCCAAAATACATGGATAAATACACACAAGAAAATTGCCCCCAAAATCACACAAATAAAATCACAAGCAACGCAGTATATTCAACGCCGTATTCTCAACGCTGGTTCTATTCACAAATAGGAATTGTGAATCCTGTGGAAATCTAATTTGTTAGCACATCCTAGCAATCTCCCAGCATCACAAAGGGTTCCTAAACTGAAAGAGATCCTAGGCTAAAAGGGTCGCCATTATGCATGATACTTGCTTTCCCCACCCTCGACAGGCATCCTCAATTTTATAAATGGGACCTGTAGTATAGAAGACGCCGGCGGCCATTTGCAGCAACAAGCATCAATACTCAAACTAAGGTTTTAGTCGGTGATTTTGATCAACTTAGAATTAGAATATTATTATAATGAAGTTTTAATACCACCTTACAGAGTTTATTAAATGAAATATTCCCATGAGTGGGACATAGACAGGTGATTAACTGAAATACGCATACCAAATATTCTGTGAAATGATAAGGGAATATGGTGTGGCTGGGAGAAGTCACTGTAACATATTTATATAATACAATCACATTTATTCAATAAACATTACCATCTCAAATATTCCCTCTTACTTATCACGGAATGCTGGCGTGAAACAAATAGTATCATATCTAAGTAAACTTAGTTAAACATCCGGCTAACATGTGCCGTGAATCGACAATGACTACCGCCTGCACATTTCTATCATCATTTAGCCACACACACACACACACACACACACACACACACACACACTAACATTCACTCTATTCATTTTATCTAACAGATAAAAGAGGAAGGTTCCCATACACCAAGTGGGACAACATTGGGAGAGAGCACATGGTTCCAACTGTAACTTTAATTCGGGCAAGTCCCGTCTTCACGTTTAACTAACTCCGCGAGTTTTACTGGATATTATGAAGGAACAATTAAATCACACGCGTGAATTTACGTAGAAGATCCAGCTCGATCACGAAATGTGATTACGTCGAGCTGAAGCTTCTCACCAAGAAATGCACGGGGTCTGCGGACCACGTGTTACCAATCACTCCACAATCAGTAGTCAATAAACACATTTAAATAAAATACACTTTGCATATATACTTCACACTCACACTGAAATGCAAATTGAGCAATTCTGAGTATTACTCGGCAATGAGCGCCCGTGCACTCCCAAGTGCAGTGAACACAATTCCCATGAAATTACTTGGCAAAAGAAATCATCTCCCTATCTCTCCTAACCGAGATAATTCTAGGAAATACCGTAGTGGCTTTCCTCAGCAGGGAAGCTGCTTCCAAGTTCAAAGTGAACATGGAATTCTAAATCTTCGCTAACTATCGGAGCGATAGAGCAGAGCGTGCTTACTCACCCAGGTCTTCCCAGCAACAACCCCGAACGGTCTCCCTCGTCCGGGTCCACACATCGTGGCCGCAAGGACTCAGAGATACCGCACACGGTTCTTTGCCAACCTAACGAGCGCTAATGACGCGCGTGGAGCTTATGCCTCTCTGGTCCAGTGCAGTCGCGCTCTACTAGATTCGAGGTTGGCTACACTTCCACTATGCCTATAGCACACCCACAGCCGACATCTCACGCATACCTCATCATACGTTCGCATTCACACTTTGCAGACAATTACCATATCTAATATTAAAATGATCGTCTATATTTAAATAAGCCTATCTTACTAATTATCATCAGGCTCTTCCCTGAGTGTCGGAAGGGCACTCAGGTGTCTTTAGTTGTGGGGTCGAGCCATGTAGCGGCTTACATGGAGCCGTTACAACGTCCCCATCTGTTGACGCAGGGATCGAGACGTGGCTGCACGATCCGTTACAGCCATGCGGATAAGATGCCTGTCATCTTGACTGCTAGAGACACGAGCAGTTGGGATCCAGTACGGCGTTCCGTATTACCCTCCTCAACCCACCGATTCCATATTCTGCTAACAGTCATTGGATCTCGACCAACGCGAACAGCAATGTCGCGATACGATAAACCGCAATCGTGATAGGCTACAATCCGACCTTTACCAAAGTCGGAAACGTGATGGTACAAGTTTCGCCTCCTTACACGAGGCATCACAACAACGTTTCACCAGGCAACGCCGATCAACTGCTGTTTGTGTATGAGAAATCGGTTGGAAAGTTTCCTCATGTCAGCACGTTGTAGGTGTCACCACCGGCGCCAACCTTGTGTGAATGCTCTGAAAAGGTAATCGTTTGCATATCACAGCATCTTCTTCCTGTCGGTTAAATTTCGCGTCTGTAGCACGTCATCTCTGTGGTCTAGCAATTTTAATGGCCAGTAGTGTATATTGAGTTGTGGTGAGTTCATGCTGTTTTTCTTTTAAATTTTTTTGGTGTTGTCTGGCATGTTTGTTGAGATGTGATATGGTGTGACTGAGTGATACACACTTTTACTATTTCATACTGGACGAGGAGTCTTTTGACTCCGCTCCAGAGTGTGTTTTGTTTCTATTCCGACATCTTAAATCTCATGCTATTAGCTGTGATACTTCAGTTGCTGCTGCTCTTGTAGCTGTTATGTACGGGGTCCAACAACGTGGTTATCGTCGCCCTTACAATTACAGCATGGAGTGATACGTAAGATTACATTCGCTTTCTCGCACTCTTCCTCACATTTGCACACACAGTCAGCCTTAACAGTACGAAACTGGAAACGAGTACAGGACAGACTACTAAAACATTTTCGCCAGACTAGCAAAGCCGTTGGAGGAGCATGTCAAGAATCGATGGTTGACTGATCACTCGGTTCCTTTTAGTAATAATCCCAGATTACGAAACAGGCTATGTACTTTTGTATTAGCGGCCAGAGGATCACTACGTTAATCTTCAACTTTCTTATGAAATAGCTAGTGGAGTACGTGGTACCGCCCAGGTATGCATGTAACCCTTCATTCGATGCCTGCAAAACCCTAAATTTCAACAGCACAATGCATTACCGCATGTTGCAGGTCCTGTACGGGCCTTTCTGGGTACAGACTATGTTCGTCTGCTGCCCTGGCCAGCACATTCTCCAGATCTCTCACCAATTGAATACGTCTGGTCAATGGTGTCCGAGCAACTGGCTCGTCACAATACGCCAGTCACTACTCTTGATGAACTGTGGTATCTGGTTAAGCTGCATGGGCAGCTGTACCCGTACACGCCATCCAAGCTCTGTTTGACTCGATGCCCAGGCGTATCCCGTTATTACGGACAGAGGTGGTTGTTCTGGGTACTAATTTCTCAGGATCTATGCACCCAAATTGCGTGAAAATGTAATCACATGTCAGTTGTAGTATAATATATTTGTCCAATGAATACGCGTTTATCATCTGCATTTCTTCTTGGTGTAGCAATTTTAATGGCCAGTAGTGTATATGGACAAGAACGTGCTGCCAGCACAGTGTTACGCGTTTCTTAAAATTTCTGCATGGTATTGACCATCGAAAGATGTTCCAAATTATTAAAAATACTGCATACCCCAAGGTCTGTGATGAGGACGACGATGATGTTTGGTTTGGGGGGCGCTCAACTGCGCCGTCATCAGCGCCCGTATAAATTCCCAACCTTTGCTCAGCCCAATCTCGCCACTTTCATGAATGATGATGAAATGATGAGGATAACAGAAACACCCAGTCATCCCGAGGCAAGTGAAAATCCCTGACGCCGCTGGGAATCGAACCCGGGACCCCGTGCTCGGGAAGCGAGAACGCGACCGGAGACCACGAGCTGAGGACACGAAGGTGTAGCCCACCTTCAAACTTCCGAGTGGGCGCCCTTGACTCCGAGCATTACTACGCGCTGTGACGAAATGGCGCTGTAGCATTGACCGAGTGGCGAAACTGCTGCATGCGTACGCGCTCCCATTAAGAACGATATCCATTGTGAGAGGAACTTCTCGAGAATGTGACTCTCCGAGTTCCCACGTGTACGGTTTCTTAAAGACGTATTCATTTGTAATGTGTGGCCGCTGCACAGTACTTGTCTGTAGGATTACGAACCCATCGTCATTGTAACTGTTGCAAACCTAGGCAATCTAACAGTGGGTAGCACTCACTGATTAATCGTATAACAGCCTTCATTTAATTAATCTGATAATCACTATACACTGTGTGATCAAAAGTAGACGGACACCCCCAAAAACATACCTTTTTCATATTAAGTGAATTGTGCTGCCATCTATTGTCAGGTACTTCATATCAGCAACCGCAGTACCCTTTAGACATCGTGAGAGAGAAGAATGGGGCTCTCCGCTAAACTCAAGGACTTCGAACGTGGTCAGGTGATTGCGTGTCACCTGTGTTATACGTCTGTACGCGGGATTTCCACAGTCCTGAACATCCCTAGGTCCACTATTTCCGATGTGAAACTGAAGTGGCAAATTTTCTAAAATGCAACGACTTATTTGTGAGTTTCCTTCGCATGTAACATACTCGTTGACCTTAGGTTGTTAAACAGTGCCTTATGTTTAATGAGCAGGATATAATTAGGTGATGCACTATTATTAAAAGCACAGTTGCTACTCACCATACAGCGGAGATACTAAGTCACAAACATGCACAACAAAGAGACTGTCAAAGTATGAGCTTTCGGCCAACAAGGCCTTCGTCTAAAATAGAAAACATACACACACGCAGACTCACGCAAACGCAACTCTCTCTCTCTCTCTCTCTCTCTCTCTCTCTCTCTCTCTCTCTCTCTCTCTCTCTCACACACACACACACACACACACACACACACACGCACACACACACACACACACACATGACTACGGTCTGTGGCTGCTGAAGCCAGACTCTGGCTTGTGTGTGTGTGTGTGTGTGTGTGTGTGTGTGTGTGTGTGTGTGTTTATCTATTTTCAACGAAGGCCTTGTGAAATAATTTGTAAACTATAGAATTTAAAAATTGCTTCACTAAACTAAGAGGTGACAATTTTCTTTTATTTTCATTCTCCCCACTCAACATGTTCTCATTGAACCTAGCACAACACATGTACTTCTTTCTGATTCCACTATGAGCATCTAGAAATTTCAGGAACTACCTTTAAAAGTAATGAATTTTTTCTTCTATCAGTATTTAGCACTGAAAAAATATACAAAAATTTATTTCTGTGACAAAGGATGCTTTCTGCTTTCACGAAGTGCTTTTAAAGATCTCAGGAATGACCTCTAATGAAAATAAATCGTTTTTCTATTAATATATAACACTGGTGCACGATAAAAAAATTATTTCTGGTACAGAGGAATGTTTATGTAGTATTTATTCTGAAAGAAAGGATTTCAAAACTCTTCCACACTGAATAGATTGAGAAAACGATTTGCATTCTGAAACACACTGTACAGTCTTGTGTATTAGCCTCTACTTTGTCCATGAGCGGAAACACAATTTAGTTTGGACATAAATTGATTTGAAAATCGAACTTTAATCTTGTCATAGTGGTTCAAAAGCACAAAATCTAGGAAAGGTTATTCATATGAAATTTTGAACCGCAGAAAAACAATTAACTGCTAGAATATGAGTTTCGTCCAGACTAACAGAAAATAACGGGAAAACGAAAAATCTGGGAATGTAGAAACAGGTTTTACAGTAACTATGCTGTTAACTTGCTACTGCTTGTAGCGTTGTACATCTAAATAAAATGTGCAGTGTAGAAACCAGCTGCATAATACGGTGAGCAGATGATGTCGTGAAAATATCTAAATCACATATACGGGAAAAATATTTTGCACCTACTGACAGGAAAACTTGTGTGCATCCCTGTGTGGGTTACCATTTCTTTGGATCTCGAATAAACGAAATAGAATTTTCAAACCAGTGGGAGCAATTCGTTGAAAAGAAAGAGGCCTGACAGTATTGCTTTGTGTACAATTCCTATTGCACAGAGAAATTCGCAACAAAAGCAGACTCATAATCGACAAGTTGAATTTCCCAAATAAACATGCTGCCTAAAAGCTGAAGCTGTTCTCCATTTATTTTCCAGTTTTGTGAAACATCGATTCGAAGTGTTAGACGAGAAAATCGTCAGCAGATTCTTCGCAAAAGTAAGGTAGCCAACCGTCACGTATCGTGCTAGATCGTCCCAGAAATCGTAGTTTTAATCCCGCAGTGGAATAATTACCTAACGAAACAGTCCCGCAAAATGCCCACTGCGTCCCGCCAAATTCATAGTATATGTGCACCAGTCCTTTCTATCTGCGTGTATCGCAACAGCTTTCGAGCGACATATGCTAGTAAAAGGGAAAGAAATAGAGGTACCACTATTATTCAAGGTCAAAAAGTGTCGCCAGCGGCAATTTGTTTCCTTTCAAATCAGTGCGCTCAAAGGCGCGACATTGTTAACTTAGGTGTATATTTGTGTCGCTTCGAAATGCTGCCAACCGTGAAGAAGCAACGTTGTAAATTCACGGAGGACCTGCAAAAATAATTCCCTTTTTCCAGACGAGTTTAACACCATTAGATGCACGATGCAATATATGTTACGGCATACATTCCGTTGCTCACGGGCGGCAAACATGATACACAAAGGGGTTTGACATCCGACAGCCATAGTTAAAAGAGCGCTTACGGCCGCTGGTACGTCCTCTTCACTGACAACTTATTTCCTTTGTCACACGGCGGTAAAGAAGCTGATAACGCCGACATAAATTTCAGCGGCGTTTAGTGTGAACGCCAGTAAACGTTAGCATCATACTTAACGACGGCTTAGGCAGAAGAATGGTCGGTGTGGTCTATGCAGCAACCAACTGTACACAACTATTCCAACATCAGCAGATCCGCTAACCGGGGACAGCTAACACACGATGGGGTGACTAAAGTCATCGGATAGCAATATGCACACATACTGATGGAGCTAGTAACCCGTACACAAGGTATAAAGGGGTGATGCGTTCACGGAGCTATAATTTGAACTCATGCAATTCACGTGAAACGGTTTCCGACATTATTGTCGCCGAACGGCGGGAGATAACAGGCTTTCAAAGCAGAATCCTAGTTGAGCTAGACATACGGGAAGCCGGCCGGAGTGGCCGAGTGGTTCTAGGCGCTACAGTCTGGAACCGCCCGACCGCTACGGACGCATGTTCGAATCCTGCCTCAGGCATGGATGTGTATGATGTCCTTGATTAGTTAAAATATTTCTAACAAGGGGAGGCCGCCAATTGTGAAATTCAGATTCGATTCATACTGCGCATAATAGAAGCTCATGGCCAGAGGTGTAATGTGGCAAAGCACCAAGATGCACTTCTCAGCCGTTGTCGAGAAAATCGACAGTTAAAAGAAACCGTTGTGGTGAAATACTCTCTACGATTAGCAATGTATATACATCGTCGGGGCGCAGCGGTAAGCGCTCGGGTTTTTTTTTTTTTTTTAGTATTTGTTTTTTGTAATTTTAATGTCGCCGGATCGAATCTCGCGCCATGCAACCTTTTTTTTAGTAGTTGTTTTTTGTAATTTTAATGTGTATATACACACAATAATTCTCGGCAATCAGTTGCAACAATTATGCATATAATAAGTTGTTGAAAGTCGTTCCTCGTGGAAAAACTGGCGACTTCGAGCATCATTATGTTTTCCGCAAACAAAGTTGTATTTCACAAATGTTATTAATTGTCTTCATAATGTTAACCACGTATAGTTAACGGAAGACGTAGAAACGATATTCCGAAACGAATACGTGTAGCGTAAGTCAAACGTTCGAATTAGAACAGAGACCCCACGAACACAAATTTGCTGTGGCAGGTATGAAATATAAACTCCGTTACTCGCTCGTTGCACTTGAAGGACAGATGTTGAATGGGCCGGGACGAGCAGCCGCATAACAGCGTAGTTGCTTGCTAACTTCGAAAGAAGGTAGATGCGGTCCCTAGCGCAACTTATAACATCGTCGAAAATCAGTGCGAACGGGAGAGCTTTGGTACACCCTGTTAAATAAACGGAAAAATGGAGGCGGTACAATTGGAGAGCGATCCGCCTTCACCAACATGCATAAGCAATTCATTAATAGTTATTATATATATATATATATATATATATATATATATATATATATATTGGCGAGTAAGTGCCGCCATTACAATAAGCACTGTCAACACCCAAATCCAGGACGCGTCTGAAGTGGGAACCATCGGCATCCTGGTCAGCGTCTGTTCACACAATGTGCGGCTGGTCATAATGCGCCAGGAACTAACAATCCCTGGTTCTAAACACCCAGTGGAAACACTGGACCAACTTGATTACAAGCAAGTATGACTCGTGCAAGTAATAACAACATTACCCCAGGTGGTAACCAATCCACTCATCAACAGATGGCAACCAGGAATTCGGATTCTGGGGAACCTGGACTTACACGATTACATCAGAGAAAGTCGGAGCTCTCTGGCAAACTTCCACTTAAAACACCTACATACATTGGAACCTTTAACATAAATACATTAATCCAACCAGGAAAACTTCTAAACCTTACAACAGAACTTGAAAAGCAAAAGATAGTAATACTAGCTTTACAGGAGACACATTTTACAGATGAAGAAACATCAGATTATGACAACTATCGCATCTTTAAGAGCAAGACGGATAAACGAATCGGAAGAGGAGCCCCCCATCTCGGGATGGCGTTTATCATACACAAGAGCGTGCTCAGCTCCGTCAAGGAAATTACTCCCGTAAATAATAGGATAATGACGATGCGCTTACAATGTGCCAACAAAACATACACAATGGTTAATGTTCATGCTCCCACAAACGGAGACAACAAGAAAAACCCCATAGAAACAGAAAAGTTCTGGGAAAATTTGGAGAATATAATGGCCAAGATTCCAAAAGATGATACAAAAGTTCTACTCGGCGATTTTAATGCCCAAATTGGTAGAGAGAAAATCCACCAAAAAACCGTAGGCAAATATCCTGCACATAAATTTACCAATAAAAATGGTACAAGGCTCGTCGAACTATGTAAGCAGAATAACCTGAAGATAATGTCAACATCTCTAAGAAAATGTCCAAGAAAACAAAAGACATGGAGATCTCCTATACAACAAATTGGCGAGTTTCAAATAGATCATGTGGCGATTTCATACCCAGTACAAAAAGAAATTTACGACGTCCAAGTACGCAGAGGAGCAAACATTGATTCAGACCATTACCTAACTAGAATTAAAATCAAGTTTACAGCACGAAGAAGTCATCAGAAGAAAACAGAAATACAGAAATATGACACCAAGAAGATTAAAGAATCTAAAGTAAAAGAAGAATGGGAGAAGGAAAAGGCAAACACATGGGAAGAATTTCATTCTAAAATCACGCGAATAGCTAAGGAAACTATTCCCTTGAAAAAGATATTCAAACACCCTTGGTGGGATTCAGACTGTGAAAATGCATTGGAAAGGAGAAAAAAGGCATTTCAAGAATATAACAGTAAAAAATCACAAGAAAGTCTACATTTATTTAACGAGGTTAGAAAACAGGTTTCAAAATCTATTAGGCAAGCAAAAAGGAAGTACACAAAGGCACAACTGGATGCCATAGAAGAAAATTTCCAAAACTATAATACAAGAGACTTCTACAGAACTTTCGCAGATAAAATACGAGGATATATCCTTCAAAATTTATGTTTCAGAAAACCAGATGGTAAATTAGCCCTAACAAACCAGGAAAACTGTCAAATATTGGCTCAATATTTTTCTAACCTACTAAATTGCCCAGAACCTAGTTTAAGGTTTCCCAAAGAAATCAGTGCCAACGCTCAACCGGATTCATTACCACCAACACAGGAAGAAATCAAATGTCACATTAAAAACTTAAAAAATAATAGAACATCTGGCGAAGATGGCATTGTTGCAGAGCTATTAAAAAACCTAGGACCAAAGACGTTGCAAGAGCTCACAAAAATAATAACAAAAATATGGGAAACAGAAAAATTACCAGAGGATTGGAAATGTGCCCTTATTCACCCATTACATAAAAAAGGAGACAGAACAAATGTCAATAACTACAGGGGAATCTCACTTTTACAAGTCACCTACAAAATTCTCTCAACATGCCTGCTGAAAAGAACACAAGAGCAGCTGGAACGCCAAATTGGTGATTATCAAGCAGGCTTCCGCCCCGGTCGCTCATGCATAGAACAAATATTTAATTTAAAGACAATATTAAAACACAAAGCAATTAGAAATGCCCCCATAATTTGTACATTTGTAGATTTTAAGAAAGCCTATGGCTCAATTGACCGGCAATCTTTGTTTAACATTTTAGAGGAACTTGGACTTGACTCCAAAACACTAAGGCTTATCAAAGAATCACTGACAGACACTGTATCTAAAGTTAAATTCAGGGGAGAAATCTCTGAACCTTTTCTCATAAAAACTGGAGTACGTCAAGGTGACGGGCTATCTCCACTTCTGTTTAATATAGTCCTGGATAAAGTCATTAAGGAATGGGAAAAAGAATTAAAAAATCAATCCTACTGGAAACCAATCCATCTTGGTAGAACCAAAGACAACGTGGAGATATCTTGTTTAGCATTCGCGGACGACTTGGCCATACTTGCAGATGATGAAGAAATCGCCACCAAACAAATAGAGATCCTTAAGGAATGCGCGGATAAAGTAGGTTTACAAATTTCGTTTCAAAAGACAGAATTTTTCTGTACGAAATTCCATATACACAGTTTGAACACAAAATATGGAAAAATAAATGGAGTAAAACATTTTAAATACCTAGGTGAAATTTTGGAGCCAAGCGGAAGAGAGAAAGTTGCACAGAAGATCAGACAACAGAAAATGAAGAGAGCATATGGTATGACACATGAAATATACAATAAAAAATGCATCTCCTCGAACACAAAAATCAGACACTACTGCGCAGTAATTAAGCCAGCAGCACTATATGCTAGTGAAACGCTCACACTCCACACAAAATGTGATTTAGAAAAAATACTAAAAGAAGAACGCAAAATTATGAGAAAGATTTTAGGTCCAAAATTAACAGAAGAAGGATACCGGATACAATCAAGAAGAACCACAGAAACTATATCAAACCTGGCAGCAGACATAAGAAGGCGAAGATTAAAATTTTATGGACATGTCACTAGACTACCCCCCACACGACTCACCAACAGAATTCTCACTTACATAGAAAAAGTCAAATCAACAACACCATGGATTAGCCAAGTAAAATTAGATTTACAAAAAGCAAATATTGAACTTAAAGATGTCAAAGATAGAAAAACTTTTAGAAATAAGGTGGAAAAGTGGATTGTATTGTCGGAGAAGGAAGCACTAAAGAGACCAGGAACAAAATGGACAGAAGAAAGAAAAAGAAAACATGGAGAACGAATGAAAGAAGTATTGGAGAAACGACGTCAGAAAGCTTTCCGTGATCCTTCTGGGTCCATTCGCGATAAGTAAGTAAGTATATAATTTGAATTACAATAAACCAATAAAAAAATTGCATGGCGCGAGATTCGATCCGGCGACCTTCGGATTACGAACCCGACCACAAGCCACGACGCTGTAGAGAATTATTAATCGTAGAGAGTATTTCATCGCAACGGTTTCTTGTAACTGTCGATTTTCTCGACAACGGCTGAGAAGTGCATCTTGGTGCTTTGCCACATTACGCCTCTGGCCATGAGTATTTATTATGCGCAGTATGAATCGAATCTGAATTTCACAATTGGCGGCCTCCCCTTGTAAGTTGTAGGGGACTGATTACATCAGAAGTTAAGTCCCATAGTGTTCAGAGCCATTTGAACCATTTCAACGTACGGGAAATTCCATTTCGGAAATACTTAGAGGTTTCAATATTCCGAGATTCACAGTGTCAAGATTGTACCGAAAATATCAAAATTCAGGCATTACCTCTCACCACAAACAACGCAGTGCAGGCGGCCTTAAAGGCCTTCCTGAACGAGCGAAAGCAGCGGCGTTTGCGTAGCGTTGTCAGTGCTAACAGACAAGCAACACTGCATGAAATAACCTCAAAAATCAGTCACGGACGTACGACGAATGTATCCGTTAGGACAGGGCAGGGAAATCTGGCATTAATGGGCTATATTAGTAGACGACCGATTCAAGTGCCTTTGCTAACAGCACAACATCGCCTGCAGCGCCTCTCCTCGCCTCGTGACCAAATCGGTTGGACCCTAGACGACCGGAAAACCGTGGACTGGTCAGATGAGTCCCGGTTTAAGTTGGTAAGAGCTTATGGCAGGCTTCTAGTGTGGGGCACACTCCACGACGCCGTGGACCCAAGTTGTCGACAAGATAGTGTGCAACCTGTTGTTGGCTCCATAACGGCGTGAGCTACGTTTGTATCATCTGGTGAAACAGTACCGATCATTGGCTGGAAGTGGTAATGTTCGGCTACTTCGAGACCGTATGCAGGCATTCAAGGACTTTCATGTTCCCAAACGTGTCACTGGGCCACAAAATCGTCCACTGTTGGTTTGAAAAACATCCCGGACAGTTCGAGCGCATGGTTTAGCCACCCAGATCGCCCGACATGAATCCCATCGAACGTTTATGGGATATAATCGAGAGGTCAGTTCGTGCACAAGATCCTGCACCGGCAACACTTTCGCATTCATGGGCGGCTACTGAGGCAGGTGCTCAATATTTAAGCAGATGACTTCCAACTACTGTATTGTATTTGTTGAGTCCACGGCACGTCGAATTCTTGCGCTAAGCTGGATGAAAGGTTGTCCGAGACGATATTAGGAGATGTCTCGTGACTTTTGTCACCACAGTGCATGTATACGAATATTATTCTTACATTTCTGTATATACACAGGTCTTGGAAAAGCTGCAGTATTTAACGACGTCGTGGAAGTTATGGAAAGAGCCAAATGTAGCTTAAACTAGCTTTACGTAAGTTTCCCACTTGTTTATGGAGCAAGAGCAAATAGACAAACCACTTGGAAATTTATTATATTCCACTGTGCGTATGGAAAAATAAAACTTGTGGAGGGTGGATCAAGTAAAAGAAATTACCAGAAATTTGCTTCTACAATAACTGCTTCCAGTGTCTACATATTCATTCCTCAGTACAACGAATTCGAAACATATGTTTGCATTCAGTTAAATCAAAGTCCTGTCTGGAATGGTCTGGGGTAGAGCAGACGTACCAACCGTTTATGGTGCGCATGCCTAGGACGGCTACGTTCATTACTCCACGACTGCTCGTTCACGAAACAAGCTACCGCACAAATTAAGTGACCACTGTGCTGTGAAGAGACGGGAGGAGACGAAGAGCAGTACTGAGCAACAATGGTCGGCGGTGTTTTGAAAACTTAATGAACGGCTGATAACAAATATCTGCTTGGCAGGCGTCCAGTGCCTACTTCCGTTTGCCACAGACGAAAGTTCCAGCCGCAAGAGTATTTTCGTTGAAGTGAACATCGGAAAAATCGCCACTTAACTTTGCCAAACTACGTGAAATGCTCATTGTTAAACTAATATGGGCAATTGTGAGAACTTCCATGAAATTCTAAATCAAAACCCTGAATTAATAAATTAAATGTCACATGTGTCAGAACGTGAATTTAAAAATAAACGAATACTTGAGTAACTTACGCTTTTTTCATAATTTCAGCGCAACCGACGCTCAGAATTACTTATCTCCAATCCAAATCGGTATCATCGACGAGCATATCCCGCACTGTCTTTTTCATAAAGTTGGTAATTTTTTGGCAGGAAAGGACATGTAAGCAACGAATTAGTACCGGATGCTGCAACAACTTCTTTACAAAGAACACCGAAGCATAAGAAATCAGAATTTGTGCGATTACGAAAAAAGCTGAACAGCCAATGTCGAAATCACCTCACAGAGAAAGCAGATCGAAAACAGTAGAACAGCCAGGACAGATTTCCTTCATCATTATAAACTCAGTAGGAAAAAGACAGTAATAGTTGACACAACATTAAATAAATGCCAAATGAAAAATTATACAGGAATGCGCTCTTACAAGGAGTTTGTTCGGGACACATCAATATTAAAACAAGTTGTAGACATTGTATGAAGCTTGGATTGTTGCTGCTTGCCTTCGAAAACACGCTTTCAAAAATTAGTATTAAGTCTCAAAAGCCCACACGAATTAATACAAATGCTGTGGAAGCAATTGGGAACGTTTATGTGAAGGATATCAAAACAAACGCTTCGGTACATGAAATTTTTATGACGCTGCTGATCCAAGAATTATAGTTCAGTAAAGCTTGACCGAAAGTTAGGGATGTCATTAATGTGTGGGAATACACTCCACACATGTAAAGACAAACATGCAAATAGTGCTCTAGTATGTGTAAGGGGCGTTCAAAAAGAAACGAGCCAGAGGCATAATTACAGAAACCATTACCTGTATGTTAGAAGTATTGACCCTGGCTGTTGAGACACTTGTTCCACTGTGACACAAGCGGTGAATGGCTGTCTCATAAAATTCCCAGCGCTGCGATGTTAACCAGTTCCGCACGTACAGCTGGACGTTGTCGTGAGGGGTGAATCGTTTGCCCCTCAGAGCCTTTTTAAGGGGACCGAAAATGGTGTAATCACCGGGAGAGAGGTCCGGACTGTAGGGAGGGTAGCCGAGAATCAAAACGACCAGGCAATCTCACCCGTGAGGTCGTTCTGCTCCACGACAATGAAAAGCCTCCAATGTGAGGTTCTCGGCCACCCTCCATACATTCCGGACCTCTCTCCATGTGATTACGCCATTTTCGGTCACCTTAAAAAATCTCTGAGGGGCAAACGATTCACCCCTCACGACAACGTCCAGATGTACGTGGGGAACTGGTTAACATTGCAGCCCCAGGAATTTTATGAGACAGCCATTCACCGTCCTGTGTCACAGTGGGACAAGTGTCTCAACAGCCAGGGTCAATACTTCTAACATACAGGTACCGGTTTCTGAAATTATGCCTCCGCCTCGTTTCTTTTTGAACGCCCCTTGTATGTTCGTTTCTCTGCCGCATAAATGGATTCATTGTGATTTAGGTAGTCAGCCAACTAAAGTAAACCGGGATAGGAGTTCCTACGTACGCTTCTTGTTGCAGCCAGCGCAATACAAATGTCTGGAAATCTCTAGGAATTAGGAGAACAAAAAATACCGGATCCATCTGATTGGGCATTTTCAACAGCCATTCATCCAAAAAATTGCGTAAGAAATTACTGTTATTACGAAATTTATGTACCTTACGATGACGGTACGATCTACTATAAATTGTATTGACTAACTTATCAACAAGATAACTACTCAGAATCCACTGAATTGAAAGTTTTGCCGCAAGTTATGTCCCACTGTACTGGATGTGACGTCAGTTTAACAAATGAACGTAAGATTTGTTCTGCAGTCTTTCATTTACTCAGCAACCAAAGGCGTAAAATTCTTCAGGGAAATCAAAGCGGTAGGATTCGGAAGTTCTTAGTTAACAAAATCATTCACAAGGTGTGTCAGCAACTTAGTGGACGCACGTAACTGATCTTTCCCTGACAACGCAATGCATGAAAATGTAGATTCACAAGCTATTAATGAAATCTTGATACATTCTCGCTGATAAATAGCACCATTGCTTCATAAGAACTCCCCAGTCCTTAAAACTAACTATTCAAAGTGTCTTAAGAATACCTCATTCCTTTTGGGAAGGAGGTTTCAATTGTGTCATGACAAAGATTTTGAATTCGATTTCACCATCGTAAGTTGCGATGATCTCTCAGTAACAGGCTTCTGTAGTTTGCCCTTATGTCTTTAGATCTGTCGTTGTTTTCCAGTGAGGGACTTCCCTCAAGGTGAATATAAATTTTCCTTGACATCAAATGGAAGCCGTGTCTACAATAGTGAGATAGTTCCAGCAAAGTAACAGAAAAGGACTTTTGGGGCTGAAAAATACAATTAATCAACCTCTACGCGTTTCATATATCTACACATTAGTTCAGTGGGACTCAGAACAGGCCCACTGGCAACCCATTTACGCTGGATTAGTTAAGAAATTCCAGGAATGGTAATTATTTTGATAGAAGAAATGAGATACAAAATTATGGAAATGCGTCGGATCAAATGGCACCTTAACATGGAATGGAAAAAAGTGCAACTAGGAATTCCTGCGAATGAGTTAGCAGACAAGTTCCCAAATAGACAGCTCCAGAAAGCGAAATAAAAAATGATGATGGAAGTCAGCAGTGAAATCGCATGCACTGGAATCGGAAAATGGGAAAGAGAATGGTCGGCAACTATAAAAGATTTGACCACGACAATTTTTCCTTCAGTTGAACACCGTCTTTCGGTACGGTAACCATTGTCTAATCTAACAACTGTTTTAACTTACCTCCAGTGCTGCTTGCGCATGTGCAAAAGGTTTTATGATGACAGATGGAAATTTATGGGTATGTCACAAATTTAGTAGCGAGAGAAATGCACTAAGGAAGTGCATAATAAGAAAATAATGCAGCTCGGCAGTAGACAAACAATATTACTTTTACTAAGACTATACCAGATCAAAAATTCATACCATTTGAAATGCATAGTGTGTATTTGCATGCGTGTGTTTGGATCTTACTGGTGCTAAACCTCGAGGTCGTCAGCGCCGTTACACTTAACGAAACAAACGAATGTGGAGAAAAGCTCAAAAATATTTGCACACTCATCGAGTGACTGCGTGGTCGCTTCGAACGCATTTCACATGCGGTAAAACAAATTGGAAAGAGGAAAAATAGCTATACATAAAACTAAAACGTAGAGGAAACAAAGCACAGTAGACGTAAAAGAAAGGCACAGGGAAATATGTCTGGCTGGGCACTTACAAAATACTTGGGTGAGCCAGTCGTCTTGTTAACAAATTAAAAACCTCTCTCTAAAATCTCGTAAAAAATTTGGAAAAGTCACAAAACTTTAAAACTTGGACCACATTCATTTGAAAGTTACCTAAAATGGATTACAGATCCGTTGGAAAATCCACAGTGGCCAGCTGGTCGGGAAATAAAACGCAGTACAATAGAATGTGGCACACAGTGATCCGCACGCTAGAAGCACCTCACACCAAAGGGTCATCTGGCGAGTAGGAATCCATGCGTCATTCGGAAATGTTAAAGTATCCTAACATATAAACAATTGTATCACGAGTGAACGGTAAAGGAAATAAACACCCTACCTGAAAACCTTACGTGACGTACACACTTACTTTTTACGCTGCAATACTTTCCGCGGACGATATGAAATGTACGGCATCGTACTGTTGTAATAGTATGCTCTCATCCGCATAATCATAATTCGTTACATCTCGCCTTGTGCATCACTATCTTGTATAAAAATCAAACCTAAACATGAAAAACAACAAAATTAATATCGTGATGCAGCGTGTTTCAAAACTAAGAAAATAAGAACGTTTCCACGCCTCAAACCGGTGGCTGAGGCACTGGGGCCGGTGATTGCCCGCCGTTGCGTTGCGTCAGCGTTACTGCCTCACCCGCCCCCCCCCCCCCCCCCCCGCCCTCCCTCTGCCGCCGCCATCCTTCGTGGGGAAGCACCGACCCCTGCTGACCTTATCCGGCGACTCGCAACTATCTGTATTACGCCAGGGTTGCCGGCTTCCTGCCGCGCGCGCGTATCGCAAGACGCAATCCGTGCTTCAACTGTGTGGAACAGCAGGCGTCTGCGCACAGAACGAGATTGCAACGTGGATCACAGCCCGTGGCCTGAATGGAGCGCGGCGGCCTGCGTTGAACCACAGTCAATACAGCAGTCATTACACTTACTGTTCTTACCGTTTGACAGCTCGAGCAACACTAGCGCTCTAAGCGGCAAGAAGGGAGAACGTCAGATGCGTAGTAAGCATGTTTGCTTTGCATCCCTTTGCTACGTAATTCACGAAGTATTTGAATTATTTTTTAGCCTCCAAGAGTTTGTGTTATATCAGAAGACATATACAGGGCTATTACAAATGATTGAAGCGATTTCACAGCTCTACAATAACTTTATTATTTGAGATATTTTCACAATGCTTTGCACACACATACAAAAACTCAAAAAGTTTCTTTAGGCATTCACAAATGTTCGATATGTGCCCCTTCGGCAGACATCAAGCCGATAATCAAGTTCCTCCCACACTCGACGCAGCATGTCCCCATCAATGAGTTCGAAAGCATCGTTGATGCGAGCTCGCACTTCTGGCACGTTTCTTGGTAGAGGAGGTTTAAACACTGAATCTTTCACATAACCCCACAGAAAGAAATCGCATGGGGTTAAGTCGGGAGAGCGTGGAGGCCATGACATGAATTGCTGATCATGATCTCCACCACGACCGATCCATCGGTTTTCCAATCTCCTGTTTAAGAAATGCCGAACATCACGATGGAAGTGCGGTGGAGCACCATCCTGTTGAAAGATGAAGTCGGCGCTGTCGGTCTCCAGTTGTGGCATGAGCCAATTTTTCAGCATGTCCAGATACACGTGTCCTGTAACGTTTTTTTCGCAGAAGAAAAAGGGGCCGTAAACTTTAAACCGTGAGATTGCACAAAACACGTTAACTTTTGGTGAATTGCGAATTTGCTGCACGAATGCGTGAGGATTCTCTACCACCCAGATTCGCACATTGTGTCTGTTCACTTCACCATTAAGAAAAAATGTTGCTTCATCACTGAAAACATGTTTCGCACTGAACGCATCCTCTTCCATGAGCTGTTCCAACCGCGCCGAAAATTCAAAGCGTTTGACTTTGTCATCGGGTGTCAGGGCTTGTAGCAACTGTAAACGGTAAGGCTTCTGCTTTAGCCTTTTCCGTAAGATTTTCCAAACCGTCGGCTGTGGTACGTTTAGCTCCCTGCTTGCTTTATTCGTCGACTTCCGCGGGCTACGCGTGAAACTTGCCCGCACGCGTTCAACCGTTTCTTCGCTCACTGCAGGCTGACCCGTTGATTTCCCCTTACAGAGGCATCCAGAAGCTTTAAACTGCGCATACCATCGCCGAATGGAGTTAGCAGTTGGTGGATCTTTGTTGAACTTCGTCCTGAAGTGTCGTTGCACTGTTATAACTGACTGATGTGAGTGCATTTCAAGCACGACATACGCTTTCTCGGCTCCTGTCGCCATTTTGTCTCACTGCGCTCTCGAGCACTCTGGCGGCAGAAACCTGAAGTGCGGCTTCAGCCGAACAAAACTTTATGAGTTTTTCTACGTTTCTGTAGTGTGTCGTGACCATATGTCAATGAATGGAGCTACAGTGAATTTATGAAATCGCTTCAATCATTTGTAATAGCCCTGTATATTTCTAGACTGACTCTAAAATAAGCACAAGTAGGGATAATTCAGTGGCAAGCTACAACACATTCGCGAAGGGTCCTACTAAGCCCCTAGATGATAGTCCACACCACACATGGACCCCTGGAAGATTGACCGCTTTATCCACATAAACATGCGGATTTCCCAGTGCCCAGTACACACTGTTATCCCGATTCACGGTTCCATTAAGTTTAAATTGTGCTTCGTCACTCCACACTACCTTCATCACAAGTTGTTCATCATCAGTTACCATTTGCTGATACCATTCGCAAAATTGCATTCGGCGATTAGGATCGTCATCATTAATCGCGTGCAGTAATCGTGGAACGTAAACTTTCCACTTTGCAGGTTTCAGAGTTCTTCGTACCCTTTTACTGCTGACCCCCACTTCACGTGCACATTCCATAGCAGACTTGTGTGGAGAATTAACAAACTTTTCCAACACGAGAGCCGACGCAGCAGGATTTGTAGCTGTACGCTGTCTTCCTGACCTTCTTTTGTGAATATCACAAATCTTTCCATGCAATTGAAACTTATTAGTGATGCGTTTAATTGTTTGGCGTGTTGGCGGTTCTGTTTCAAACTCCCGCCTCCACTAACATTGCACTTCAATGGCATTATTAAACTTGAAAAACAACTTCACGATACATTTACGTTGCTCGAATGTCAAGCGCGCTCCAGCCACCTTCTTTTCTCAACACCGAGATGAAAGTACTAACATCAGTTGAGCCAAAGACCATAGTAAAACACACTCGTAACTCAAGTCGAACGATAGCATTGATACCTCGATAGAGTCTGACAAAGAGTGTATACCTTTTTCTGGCCGACTCTGAGATGTGAGTAGAGGCGTCATATAGCGCATAACAAGACAGAATATTTGCCGTACAGGTAGAGATGAATGCGGCACCGGATATGTAGTAGTCTGTGTCTGCAGATTTGAGCGCATGTAGTCAGTACCAGTTACAGACATTCACCTTAAGAAATATATCGATGTGTGAGCGACAGTTATTACTCACCATTTTAAGATCTAAAATGTGCCAGTTGCAGACCAGTCAGTGGCTGCATTCTTAAAAACAGACGCTACGAATTATGTGGATGCATTACACAAATTGGAGGTAAAATAACTATAACGACTGATGAGAAGGTATTTAATTATCACACATAGATAAGACAGAGTAAAACAGAATGTGTTGGTGAAAGTCAGTAGAGAAGTGAGAGGAAAATAAGTGCCGAAAACCGCACCCCTAGAAAGAGATTTTTCATATTTGACAATGCATGTTTTCTGCTGGCTTTTTAGTTTTAAATATTCTTGACAGGGTAGTAACATTAACGTACGTTATACATCAAGGCGGTTCAGCACCGTTAGACGAAGTTCACTGTATATTACAAAGGTTTCTGTGGTGTCACCGCCAGACACCACACTTGCTAGGTGGTAGCTTAAATCGGCCGCGGTCCATTTAGTACATGTCGGACCCGCGTGTCGACACTGTGTGATCGCAGACCGAGCGCCACCACAAGGCAGGTCTCGAGATACGGACTAGCACTCGCCCCAGTTGTACGACGACATTGCTAGCGACTACACAGACGAAGCATCGCTCATTAGCCGAGCAGATAGTTAGAGTAGCCTTCATCTAAGTCCATGGCTACGACCTAGCAAGGCGCCATTAACCATTTTAAGATAGAGTCTCACTTGTATCATCAAGGAATGCTGTATTCACGTGAAGGATTAAAAGTTAAGTATTAAAGCAGCTACGTACTTTTCTTGCTACCATTCATTACGTATCCGGTTTCAGACCTCTATCTAGCCTACGTGAGATTACGCGTGCCTTTCGGCTACTTCAGTGTGGCGTAGCTGTCTTGTTACGCCACAACAGTTTCCACATCTGTATTGTTCTCGAAATTTAACTAGAGTTTGTCTTTAGCAAATTCATCAAGTATGTCCCTAACAATCATCACCTTCTTCCACTGTTCCTTCTCCTCCACAGCTTCTTCTTCCGAACACTAAATAGTATCTGGAGAACATTCGTGGCCACACACTGCGCGAAGTTTCAACAGCCGGTATTTGTTGTTGACTAGCTGATGTGGATCTTTGATGGCTGCTGCGTCCATTGATTCTATGGCACATATGAAGTTTTTCATTTTAGCAAGGTTTTCGCGATTCAGATAGATTAACAAGATTATCAAGATCAGTAGCAATGAGATGTAATCCTCGGCCTGAGGAGACCAGGAATATACAAAATCCCGTGCCAGTGTGGGAAGTCTTATATTGGCCAGACGTGTCGTACGGTCAAAGACAGATGCGACGATCATGAACGTCACACGAGGTTGGGTCAGCCAGAGAAATCTGCGGTTGCTGAACATTGCCTTGACACAGGACACGGCATGAATTATGAAGAAACCAAGATCCTCTCGCATGCTTCCACATACTGGGACTCCATCATCAAAGAGGCGGTCGAAATACGTATAAGCAGTGACATAATAAACAGAGACACGGGGTTTCACCTGAGCAAAGCCTGGGAACCAGCCTTGGCGGCACTAAGGAATCGTCAGCCACAGATTAGCAACCGCACCGAGTCAACGCAGATGGGAAGCCTTAGCGTAGATGCTTAAACCGCGCGCCAACACCTCGCGCGCGCGAACGGGGTCCGTCGCTCCCGGCCGCATTTTCCCGCGCCGCGGCGCGCTTCCGCAGACCGCGACCCGTTTCTCCAGCAGAGGACTCTGGTATTCGACGCTGTCTACGACTGGTCTTCGATGACGTTATGCCCCGCTGGCCCCTGCGCTGTTCTAGAAATCCAGCATATAAATTGGCGCGTTTCTCAGCGACGCGACAGTAGCACCTGAAGATGGCGGGCAGTTGTCTCGCTGAAATATTGTGCGGTTTCTACAATATTATCCGGCGTAAGTCCCGGGAACCTAACAAGCAGATGCAGCGCCGGGAAAGCCTCAAACAGCTCATTATTTGTGTTTCCTTGTTTCAAAGTACTTGGTAATGAGTTAATGGATCTTGACACATGCGATAAACTGATCACACATTTCCGAAAAGTGATGCGTAACATAATAACTACTGATTTGTGATTCAATTGTACAAAGACTTCACAACAGATAAAGTACCTTTCACTAAACCACACACGGCTGAAGTTGTATAGAACAAAAGGATCGAAGTAATGTAGTTTCTTCATCCCCTCACTCTACGTAGATAAACGAACAATAAAAGATAAAATACTTCCATTGCATTTTGTAACTGGCTTTTCATAATTCTTAATAATGTACAGCAAACAAGTTTCAGGCGATTTGAGTGGCAGCAAATCAAAAGGATCGACTGTGCTACAAAAACGCTGTAAGAATTTGGCTACCGTCTTCTTCGCTAATTTTTGTACTAAGTATAATGTAACCGGCTCTATGACACTGTAGAACAGTGATGTACACTACTGGCCATTAAAATTGCTACACCACGAAGATGACGTGCTACAGACGTGAAATTTAACCGACAGGAAGAAGATGCTGTGATATGCAAATGATTAGCTTTTCAGAGCATTCACACGAGGTTGGCGCCGGTGGCGACATCTACAGCGTGCTGACATGAGGAGGGTTTCCAACCGATTTCTCATACACAAACAGCAGTTGACCGGCGTTGCCTGATGAAACGTTGTTGTGATGCCTCGTGTAAGGAGGAGAAATGCGTACCATCACGTTTCCGTCTTTGATAAAGGTCGGGTTGTAGCCTATCGCGATTGCGGTTTATCGTACCGCGAAATTGCTGCTCGCGTTGGTCGAGATCCAATGACTGTTTGCAGAATATGGAATCGGTGGGTTGAGGAGGGTAATACGGAATGTCGTTCTGGATCCCAACGGCCTCGTATCACTAGCAGTCGAGATGACAGGTATCTTATCCGCATGGCTGTAACAGATCGTGTAGCCACGTCTCGATCTCTGAGTCAACAGATGGGGACGTTTGTGAGATGACAACCATCTGCACGAACAGTTCGACGACGTTTGCAGCAGCATGGACAATCAGCTAGGAGACTATGGCTGCCAGTGGTCTCGCGGTTCTAGGCGCTCAGTCCGGAGCCGCGCGACTGCTATGGTCGCAGGTTCGCATCCTGCCTCGGGCGTGGATGTGTGTGATGTCCTTACGTTAGTTAGGTTTAAGTAGTTCTAAGTTCTAGGGAACTGATGACCTGAGATGTTAAGTTCCATGGTGCTCAGAGCCATTTGAACCATTTTGAACTATGGCTGCGGTTACCCCTGACGCTGCATCAGACAGGAGCGCCTGCGATAATGTACTCAAGGACGAACCTGGGTGCTCGAATGGCAAAACGTAATTTTTTCGGATGAATCCAGGTTCTGTTTACAGCATCATGATGGTCGCATCCGTGTTTGGCGACATCGCGGTGAACGCACACTGGAAGCGTGCATTCGTCATCGCCATACTGTCGTATCACCCGGCCTGGTGGTATTGGTTACACGTCTCGGTCACATCTTTTTCGCATTGACTGCACTTTGAACAGTGTACGTTACATTTCAGATGTGTTACGAGCCGTGGCTCTACCCTCCATCCGGTCCCTGCGAAACCCTACATTTCAGCAGGATAATGCACGACTTCATGTTGCAGGTCCTGTACCGGCCTTTCTGGATACAGAAAATGTTCGACTGCTGCCCTGGCCAGCACAGTGAATACCCGTTTATATCTGCATTTCTTCTTGGTGTAGCAATTTCAATGGACTAGTTAGTGTATTTATGTATCTGCGACAAAGTGTTGTTCACCGAAACAGTACTTTCGTAAAATCAAACTCTTGACTCGGTACACGACGCACGCGACCTTTACTGCCGACACTGCTGGAATGAGCTGTGTGCAGGCGGACGTAGAGGCGGCCAGCCCCACGGCACGCTGTGGCTGTTGCTAAGGCCAGCTAGCGGTAAACATCCCATTCCGCTGATCTGCTGCTGTGGAGTGGAGCGCAGTGGCCGACCTCGGCCGTTCAGCGACCCCTGCGTCGCTCTCCTGACAGACTATCTCACCTGATAATGTTACTTTAAATACGTCTTGATTGCACATGCTACGTCACATGTGAAAGTTGCTGAATTGGACGGGTTACTCCTGTAACTTAAATATCAGATCTGACGATGGTTCTGAATGAACCGAAACCGGTCATATGAATAATAAAAAAAAAATTGCAATCAAGACGGATTTAAAGTAACATTATAAAATCACTGATTGCTGTTATCCCATAAGACATTATGTCTGTTTTTGCAAATATCTCACCTGACTTGACCTGACGTGACGTAGACTACTGTAGGCTCACTGCGACGACTCGGCGACACTCTGGATGCGACAGTCAGGCTGCGGAGCGCAACGCAGAGACAAATATTGATTCGTCTCCCGCGCGTCTGAGAAAATTGTTTTATGTAAAATAAGCGTTGCTACCTCCGAAATTTCCTGGGAGATCAGAAGTTTATGTCGGACCGAGACTCGAATCGGGACCTTCGCCTTTCGCGGGCAAATGCTTGGTAGGTAGGAGACGAGGTACTAGCAGAACTGAAGCTGTGAGGACGGGTCGTGTTTCTTGCTTCGATAGCTCAGTCGGTAAGAGCATTTGCCACCGAAAGGCAAAGGTCACGAGTTCGACTCTCGGTCTGGCACACAGTTTTAACCTGCCAGGAAGTTTCATACCAGCACACGCTCCTCTGCAGAGTGAAAATATTCTGGAATTCTAGTTCCGTCAGTTTCTCAGTAAAACTTTTATTTTTCACCTGGAAAGAAAAACACTTTTAGGATACGCTTGTTTTCTCCGCCTCGCAAACGTTTTACTTCTCTCTGAACGGCAAGTGACTATTCTGCATCGCTTTAGAATCTCGTTAGCTGCGCTGATAAACTGAATACGACTCATCGTGAATAGATGACGCCACAAGATCCACTGTTCATTACCTTACAATCTCCAACTATAAAACGACATGTGCTTCGAAACTTTTCATTGTTTGAAACGGTGGCACTCACCAATTCTTGTCCTCATATATTGCGACTACAATATTGGTTTCCGAACTAAGTTTCGGCAAATTTCTCGCTCGCCACCTTCCGGCTACACGAACACGTTGCTCGGCTGATTTCCCAAGGACTGTCACCGTAGCTACTCGCCGAAAAAGGCTGCACTGAAATCAGAAAATAGCGAGTTTTAAGAAATGTAAGTGATTAATAGCGCAAGACATAACCGGCAGTCGGTATTTTTTGTAAATGATTGAAGCAGTCAGGTTACAAAGTGCCGGTGGTTCACATTTCCTGGCGGTCACAAGCGGTGCAGCTGTCGCCGCACACAGAGGCCCACCGCATGATTTCACACATTTCTCTGGCAAAGTCAGCAGCAGCCGGCCGCTGCAGCCGAGCGGTTCTAGGCGCTTCAGTCTGGGACCGCGCGACCGCTACGGTCGCAGGTTCGAATCCTGGATGTGTGTGATGTCCTTAGGTTAGTTAGGTTTAAGTAGTTCTAAGTTCTAGGGGACTGATGACCTCAGATGTTAAGTCCCATAGTGCTCAGAGCCATTTTTTGAAAGTCACAGCAGTGCCGTGCTGCTCGTTGATGGCGTTTCGCTATTGCTGTCATATGTTGTCACTGTGAAAACTTGTGTCATACGTCTACAATTTATGTCATTTTTAGTGTCACAAAGCCTTGAGCTTAATATGATTTCTTCTCAGTCAGCACGCAGTCCAAAGTGTGGTGTTTACTTCGTAAAGACAGTTTTTACCTCTCGTTTGTTTTATAACACGCAGCAGCTACTTTTAGACAACAGGACAATCCTGAGCGAACCTATTTTTTTTCCGTGACTTAGTCGCGAAATGTGTTGATAGTGCACAAAAGACGTAAACAAAAGAATGCCTTACACGTTTCTCTCTTTTGTTATCACTGAAAGGGAGAGAGAATCACTCGTTGATTTCAGATTAAACATATTATCTACTGAAAAGTGTGAAATTCTTCTGCAATGGGACACTCTTCATACTGACGTCAAAACATTGATAGACATCAACAATTTCTGCCAGCAACACTTACCAGTATTTTTGTGAGCAAAGCATTCTTACAGCTCACTACAGGATGGGAGACTTGTCACATATATTAACGTGTCACTGGACATGGGGTTATCTGTGTTTGTACCATCGATCGCGTTATTCGTCAATACTGGAAACAGTCATAACGCTGCTGTCAGCTTCAGAAATAATTTAGATGTAACAGCACTATGCGGCCTATAGTGTACTGGCTCTAAAGCAGAATTTATTTAATTCGTGAAAAAATGAATGAGCTGTTACATTTTAATGTTAACAAAAAATTCAAATTTCAATTATCTGAATTTTTACAACAGTTTCATACACAAGTATGGTTTATATGCTGTGCGAAATTCATCGAAGAATCTCTCCTACTTATGAAGAAATGTGTGCTTACAGCAACAAACGCAGCCAATAGTAACTAAAAAAATTATGAAATGTCACATATAACATAATTTATTTTGTTGCGTTTTTGAACTTTCATTGCTATGAGCCTGAATCCTCAATTCTTCCTGGTCACGCTGACAAAGTTTTATGAATTTATTTGTAAAAGTATAGACAGTGGAAATTAAAATGTCTGTGGTGGCTCTCTTACTCCAAATTTGATGTCCTACCCCCCTAAAATTTGAAGATCATAACTACGTACGATAATGAGAAAATAAGTGCTTCATTATAAAATAGTCATGCGAGACTGTAATATTTGAACTTGGTTTTTTAGCAGAATATTTTACTCGAAATCGCTTGAGAATTTTTTTGTGGCTCTGTGTATTTCATACACACACACACACACACACACACACACACACACACACACACATACACAAACACACACGCTCGTATATTGTCGTTCGTCAGACGACCAGACGCGACTGCATGAGGAAGTTCCCACTTCAGCACTCCACGCAGATCTACGCATATATTTGTTTTTATTGTTTGAAACGGTGGCACTCATGAAATCTTGTCCTGATATATTTTGCGACTACAGTTTCCGAACTAAGTTTCGACAAATTTCTCGCTCGCCGCTTTGCGGCTACAAGAAAACGTTGCTCGGCTGATTTCCCTAGGACTGTTCACCACAGCTATTCGCCGAAAAAGGCTGCACTGAAATCAGAAAATGGCGGGCTTTCAGAATCGGAAAAGTTGTCTTCACTTCTACGTCTGCAACTGTTCACGTTTTGAAAAGATTGGAACATCAGACACGCCGTGTTGTTTAATTTCCACGAATAGAATTTGTATTACAGCTGAAGATCCACGACGTGAGGAGGCGAGACTGAAGGACGACGCACACAAAGGCGAGAGGCAGGTACGTCCTATACAGCCACTCACATCTGGAGACGGGCAGACAGCACTTGCTACCTGTCTGCATCTGCCAATTCGTGACTCGTCATCACAAGCTAAGCTCCCTCTTCCGGTAGTCGCTACTATGAAACTTCACTTCATAATTCACATCTTATAAATCTGCTCTCAGAACCGAGGAAGACGTCTAGCACGAGTCGTGCTGGCTCAGCGCTCCTACCTGGTGTTCAGACGGGACACGGTTTTCCGCTCTGGCACGTCGTACCGCTGCGACGTCCCGCGAGGTACTGTCCAAAACAGGTGAGGCAACTCCTCTGCCGTCACGTGACTACCGCTCTCCGCAGACGCATACGTTCGAAGGTGCGAGGCGTGACCTTAGTTTCCTGCTGATTTTTCCCCAGAAACTTCCTGCGCCAGAACGCTGCACCCCGAGTGTATCATTCCGGCTCCCATTGCCTTCGACGTCCACTCAGCATTTCTTACTAAGGAGGAGTTATTTATTGCAATCGCACCTTTTTTTGCAGTTATCTTGTTATTTAAGGCGAATAATGGCTAGCAGAACTAATCTCACATTTTATTCTACAGGGTGATTATAATTAAAGTTAAGCTTTCAAACCGCTGTAAAAATAACACCACTGGTCAGAGTGACGTCAAATTGCAGCGGAATATAATCGGAGAAATAGAGGAATAAATAGTTACAAAATGTAGCAATAGATGGCACTGTAAGCATCATAATTTAATAGTGGTCGACTACAAAAGACAAATGAATTATACAACTATGGTACTTTAAACATAGCTGCGCTACAGCAATGGTTCCACGTAAATCAGACTAAGAACAGCCGACCAGTTGCAAAGGATAAAGTAATCTTTACCTAGGTTTCAATAGATATAAATCTATCTTCTTCAGAAGACGGCAGTATTATAACAACATGAAGTGATATGTCCTTATCGTTTAGGCAAACATCTGCATAGTTGCCTAAACGATAAGGACATATCACTTCATGTTGTTATAATACTGCCGTCTTCTGAAGAAGATAGATTTATATCTATTGAAACCTAGGTAAAGATTACTTTATCCTTTGCAACTGGTCGGCTGTTCTTAGTCTGATTTATACAACTATGATTAAGGTGTACGTTTGACGTTAAACAAACTGTACTACTCAGTGTCCATGGATGTAAAGGTGTCATACTGTTAGTCACATAAGTCCATTCACCACAGCAAGGTCACATCAGATCGGATTCGAAAAATCGGTTTACAATTGTCCTGAGGCCAAAAACCGCATAAAAAGCATCACTCATATCGGTTCTTAATTGTCCTGAGTCCAAAACCGCATAAAAAGCATCTATCAAAATGAAATCGGATTATTAACGTCCGTGTGACTGGCGCAAATCATGTACAATATGCTGTCCACCGTTTTCTGCAACCTGTTGAAATCGAGAAACAGCATGTTCTACAACTGATGGAAGTGTTTCCGGGCTCACGCTCACAATGTGTTGCGCAATGCATGCCTTCAATGCAGCTAAGTTTGCTATCGCAACACTTAACACAACATCTTTCAGATAGTGCCACAGCCAGAGGTCACACGGATTAAGATTGTAATATCTCTTTATATTCTACTCATTATCCCTGCACAATTCTATGAGTCAATTACGTTTCCTACTTGACCATCTATATACTCATAGAATCGATGCGCAAAGTAGTACAGTACTATTACTATTCCATGAGCGCATAATTACTCTTTGTAATATTCTCTCTGGTGTGTACTGAGAGGACTTCTAGGATCTTTTTCGTGCCGAATAGCCGCATCGAATAGTTGTAATTTTGCTATCGAGATTACTGGAAGAAAGAGATTGAAAATATATTGTATGTCACTCAATAAAATATATACTGAGCATTTACATCAAAAGTGTGTAAGGAATTTCATTATATATGTATTCTCTAATTGGAAATTTGCACGCAGGTGTCGTTTCGTTTTTAATCAGAAGGGAACTTCCGATGAATTGGAAACGAACCTGCAATTATGAGATCCGAGAGTTCCATTATTTCATCGCATAACTAACTCCATCAAAGCAAACTTTCCGCTTGATCTGAGGTGTCCCGACTGACTACGCAACGCAAGGAAACCAAGACTTTTTGTTTACACAGGATTGCAGATCGCTTCGAATCATCGAGACTGCGGACAAGCAGACTCATCGTCCGATTCTGATTAAACAGGTAAAGCTTAATTATAACTTTCTCGAGCGACTGTGAAGACTGTGATATGGCTGCTTATGAATGAGATCATTAAAAAATCCCCCAGTATAAACACAATATTAATTAAAATTATAAGATCAGGTGATCGGGACAGCCAGGCTGTAGGGAAATGGCGACTGATAATTCTAGCATTTCCGAAATGGCGCTTCAGCAGGTGCTTAACTGGATTTGCAGTGTGCGGAGTTGCGCCATCTTGCATAAAAATAATCCCATTCACACATCCACGCTGTTGGGGAGCTGGAATGACGTTGATCCGCAAAAGATACTAGTAGCGCTTGCCAGTGATGGAACAGGTAACAGGACCGGAAGCACCTGTCTCTTCGAAAAAATATGGCCCTACGATAAATGATGCCGTAAACCACACAGTGACCCTTTCAGTATGAAGTGGTGCTGGTTGATTTGGGTGTGGATTTTCAGTTGCCCGTATTCGACAATTCTGTGTATTGACATATCTTTTCAAATGGAAGTGGGCTTTGTCTGTCCACAAAATCTCCACGGCCAATCATTGTCCACTTCCATGCGGGAAAGAAATTCTGAAGCAAAGATCTCTCTTGCCGGAAGGTCAACAGGAAGCAACTAGTGCACTTGGGTAATTTTGAATGGAAAGCAAAGAATGATGTTTCGTAGGATTTTACGCACTGTGCTCTCAGGTATGTCCAATGTTCGGGCAGTTCTCCGTGCACTGCACGTTTGCATACTCGTCTCCTCCTGCATTGCTGTGGCCACCGCTTTCACTGACGCCGAATCAATTCGTTTCCTCCCTCTACCAGGTTGGACACCTAAAGAACCCGTCTTTTCGAATTCCGAATCATTTTCTCCAGACCCACGGCAGTCATTGGTCCAACGCCTTTTTTCAAACCCTTCAGGGTCCGGAACTTCTGCACAGCGACGTGTGCACAGTCATCATTCTTGTAATACAGCTTTACAAGCAGAGCGCGGTCCTGCATTGTGACAGTCATGGCGAACGTCGCAGAGGCGAAAGGTGGAAAAGCCGTGTACCCGCCGTGTTTATACCAACTTCAGTGGGTCGTGCGCATGACAGGTGTTTTCATTTACATATTCTGACACACACAGCGCCATCTATTGATCAATTTTGGCACTATTTTTTTTTTTCTTTTGCCATACGTTTTCCCCCTTCTCCGATAATATTCCGTTATTCAGACCAGTGGTGTTATTTCTACAGTGTTTTGAGAGTTTAACTTAAATTACAATCATCTTGCACATAGAAATTATCCTAATACCTGTAGACGTAATAGGACTTCAAGTAATATGTTAGTTTTAGGAAATAGCAAAGATTTTGCAATCGTTTCCTCCATTACAAGTCCTTCTAATTCAAAACCCTAGACATACTGTATTTTTCGAAGTTACTTTTAATTTAAATCTTACACAGAAGCTGAAAGAAGGCTAACTGATAACAGAATTTATAAGAACTGTTCACCCAGAACGCTGAAATGTTTCAGTCGACAGTCTGTTCTACCAGCATCCAGGCATCTATTCCGAGCTGTTCTCCGCACTTCAGTTCCCGCGTCAGCTCCTTCGTGGTACGGCAAGTACGATGTTTCCAGTCGTGTCGAGGTCGGCAGAACGGATATTTTGCAACATCAGTTATCACAGTAGCCGTCATTTTTTAAAGCCACTAATTTATACGGTTTCTAATAAGTGGCAGTTACCTCTATTGTGATTTGCTGACGAACACATCGCACGTATGACTATTCATTCTGGCGAAACTTTTGCGCCGGCCGCGGTGGTCTAGCGGTTCTAGGCGCTCAGTCCGGAGCCGCGTGACTGCTACGGTCGCAGGTTCGAATCCTGCCTCGGGCATGGATGTGGGTGATGTCCTTAGGTTAGTTAGGTTTAAGTAGTTCTAAGTTCTAGGGGACTGATGACCACAGATGTTAAGTCACATAGTGCTCAGAGCCTTTTGAACTATTTTTGAAACTTTTGCCCCACACTTAGCGGTTTTTGTATCAAAACTTAAGTGAACGAAGATAATACATCAGAAATTGCTAGTCCACCGTACGATTTCTTAAAACACAACGGCACTACATGCTAGATTGGCACATAAAAAGTTACCTCTCCAAATATCAGTACTTTACGTAAAATTTCAAGGTTAATTTCTGCAGCTTCACACTAACTGTAGCAAATTTAAGACTGTGGACCATCATGTAAGGCAGTTAATTGAGGTAACGTCATAGAAATTATTGTCAGGAAAGGGGAGAAAAGATACAAAGAGGGACAAAAAATATGCTGATGCAATTAGTTAATTTATGTTAAAACCACCTACATTAACTTCCTTTATCCAATTGACGGGATTCTGTTACTCTGGATTACACACTTCGTTTCATTGTTTTTGAGCCCAGTAAGTCCTTGTATTCAGAGAACCGCTACCCGACGTCAACAGAAACCAATGGAGCATATCTTGTCAGCACCGGTAGAGGAAGTTCAGTCTCTATTACAAAGGCTTCCACATCTGGATTGTTCTCGAAATTTAACTAGAATTTGTCTTTGGCAAATTCATCAAAGATGTCCCTAACACTCATCACCTGCTTCCACAGTTCCTTCTCCTCCACAGCTTCTTCTTCCGAACGCTAAATTGCATCGGGCAAACAATTATGGCCACACACTGCGCGAAGTTCCAACCGCCGGTTGTTGTTGTTGTTGTTGTTGTTGATTATCTGTCGTGTGTGTTTGATGGCTGCTGTGTCCATTGAGTCTATGGCACATATGAAATTTTTCATTTTAGCGAAGGTTTCGCACAGTAAAACTGCTCATCTTATCCTTCTGAAGACAGTAAAATGTAGAAGGTGGACCCCTACCATTTCTTGATACAAAATTTGACGACATGGAGCCTTTACCAGAACCTTCTCTGCAGACACGGTGTAGATCACGTGCAATACACATCACGTGGCTGAGGTTGGCGAACACATGTTGCTGAAAGCCTGGAAGCATGTGGCGTGTGTGATTAGTTAACACAAGCCTGAAATGTTCGTGTTGTATACAACATCGTGCAGGTATTTGTCTTCTCGAGTTGGTACATTTCAAAAAGTGTAGATTTTACACATTCACCAGGTAATGGAAAAACCAAAATATTAAAAACAAGTCTTTGCAGCTCATCAGTAGTTTATATCATATACGAAAGTTGGTTTGAGTGTTTCTACACCTGAAAGACGTCTATTCAAATTTCGCGCCGGTCGTATAAGAGCGGCGCTGTAATGGTAGTCAAGAGTGATGAATGTCTTTAAGCCGACAAAGACTCCATTATCAACACCTCATTGAGTTGAAAGAGGTCGTGCAGTAGGGCTACGAGAAGGTGATTTCCGGTCAGCGGTGGCCACGAGAATATAAGATTGTACGAAGAGCGGGCTCCGAAAGGCCAGGTGACACTACCGAGAGGAAAGACCATCGTGTTGGGCGGACGGTTCTGGCGCATCGTGCTGCATCTGCAGCAGAAATTAGAGCACCAGTTGGCCCACAGTGACACAACGAACGTTACAAACGGTCACTTCAAAGACAGCTCCGAGCCAGACGCCCTGTGGAATGCATTCCACTGACCCCAAACCACAGCTATTTGTGATTTCCATAGTGTCAAGCGAGACGTCATTCGAGGGCAAGCTGGAGGTCTCTTGTGTTTTGTGATGAAAGCACATTTAAATTGCTACAGCTAAAGAGCGTAACAGCTTCGATGCGGGTTAAATTGTCGATATATCGTAACAATATTGTCTAGATTCTCCTGTAATAACAGGAAACAAACGCAACCTGCTGCGCCTATCACACCTCCTAACTCTTAAATATCCACGATGACGGCACGTCATCATTTCCGTTCCGTTATTTTGTCTGCTAGATGCCCATTGGATGGAGGGAGACAGTCATATGGTACTGTACTCGAATGCACCACGCTAGTGACAACTATACATTCTACAGATACGATGCATTTGCTCTATTTTCTGAATGTCTCATTTTGTGTGTGTTCGCACACATGCAGTCAGTTACGGCTAGTTCTCACGAGCAGTGTTATTATACAAGTACTAAGCGGAAGAATCAATGTGTTTAACAGCCGTAAGTGATTCCCTATGGCGTTCTACTGGAGAGTGGACACATGCCACATGTATCAGCCTTAATAATTTGAGAAGCGTGTGCTCTAGAGACGTGGCGTTTGGAGGAAATCGCTATACTATCCTACAGTTGAGGAAAACTACCTTACATCAGACCATGACTTTGAATCTTCGTTGTTAAATGTGTGAATCTGTACTTAAATTGCTGAATGACTGAGACCCACACTATCATAGCGCAACGCAGTCTCACTGCTCAAAAAAAAGATAACCTGACTTCAAATAACTAATTCAAAAGAATGGCCCTGACTAAAAAGAAATCCTGACAATAACCTATACAGAATGAGATTTTCACTCTGCTGCGGAGTGTGCGCTGATATGAAACTACCTGGCAGATTAAAACTGTGTGCCGGACCGAGACTTGAACTCCGGAGTTCGAGTGTCGGTTCGGCACACAGTTTTAATCTGCCAGGAAGTTTCAATAACCTATACATTTCATTAAGAACTTACCTCACATAAATCTTCATTACGC
Organism: Schistocerca americana; assembly: GCF_021461395.2. Taxonomy (NCBI): domain Eukaryota; kingdom Metazoa; phylum Arthropoda; class Insecta; order Orthoptera; family Acrididae; genus Schistocerca; species Schistocerca americana. The sequence continues at coordinate 54,535,657 of NC_060126.1, read as the reverse complement.
GAACTACTGCAATACAGCGAGCGTCGGCACTGCCAGCTAAATAACAGATTCTAGCTACTAAAGCCACTAACTACTAATAGGCATATGGTTAGCAAAGGAAAGATTTTGTTGCAAACCAAATAATGTATTTTTTACCTTAATAATGTGTCAGATATATAATCATCAATAATTTTCAATTTCCAAGTCGTATGCTTCCAGATTGTTGGCCTACCCTAACACTTCAGACCTCTACTCTCCATCAATGCTAACTTCTCACATTTAATATCCACAACTGCTGGCTGTTCACCTCCAACTGCCCAACAGTACTTCCATCACTACTTAACTTCCAACAACGAGTCCAACCAGCCACAGAGTCTCTTACAAAGAAAGCGCAGTCAGAGATCCAATGCAAAGCGCTACACAGCGCTGCCAACACAGAAGCAGCCCACTTACAACTTCTGTGTGCGAGAGAAATGCTGCCAGGGCCACGGTGATGCTACTGGAAGCAGCAATAAAACTGTTAAATTCCTTTGGCTACTGATCGTGGTGTTTACTCCCTCGTAAGAAGGTACTGTTTTTTCATGTGCATTTCGTGCAGCAGGGCGTGAGTAGTAACTTAAACTACCGTTTATGTCGTGTTCTCCTCGCTCTATTGCTTAGTGAGGGATAGCCCAATATGTCAAACCCGCTTCTACTACTAATCAGCTTGATTGTCGTGGGAAATGTGATTGAGGGTATGTACGATTCCGACATAAATGGCGTATAAAATCCATCCATTTTCTAAGAGACAGAACAGCAGTCTCCAGACTTCATTCTAGTTTATTTATAAGCAGTTCGAGAGGCGGATATACACCTATGATACCTTCGTAGTGAGGGACAGCTCAGTCACTTCCTAGGACACCAGAATAATATAGAAGAAAGTAGATTTATCATTTCAAATCTTGTCATCATAGTGACTGGGGTAGAAAACGTACAGGGTAGTTGTATGTCTGATGTTGGATATATGTGTACTACATTAGAGTATTAAGTGCGTTGCATTCCCCAACTTCAGTCTGAGGGAGATGGTGCAGTGGTTAGCACACTGGATTCGCTTTCGGGAGGGCGACGGTTCGAACCTGTATCTGGCCATCCTGGATTTGGTTTTCTGTGATTTCTCTAAATCGCTTCTTGCAAATCCCTCGATGGCTCGTTTCAAAGGGCATGGAAAGCTTCCTTCCCTAATCGGATGGAACAATGATCTCTCTGTTTCCTCCCCTCCTCAAAATGAACCAACCAACAAACCTGACTTCGTTCTAGTTGGTTTGTAAACAGGTGAAGAAGTGGATATACACCAACGACATCTTCGTAGTGAGGAACAGCTCCGTCACTTCCTAGGACACCAGAATGGTGTAGAAGCAAGTAGTTTTACCATCTTAAAGTTTGTCACCATAGTGATTGGGGTAGATATCTTGCAAGGCAATTGTATGTCAGATGTTGGACGCAAACGTCCTGCATTAGTGTTAAGAGCTTTGCATTCTGGGTGAATAATACTTAGGAAACCATATGGCTGCAACAATATACCGTTTTAGATGCAGAACCATGTACCCATAAGAGTGTCTGTTTATGCTCAACAATCCTTTCTCTCGTGCCGGTATCTTCTTGGTACTGACTGCAGAAACTGGAATAATACTCTAGAATTGATACCACTGTTGATTTATGCAAAATGTTTCAAACACCATCTGCCTGGAGCTCCATCATGTATTAACGACATGTTTCATCTTAACTGTCTGTTATATCACCACAACAATGTCTACTATACACCGATAAGGGGAGCTAACATTGATATGCACGCAACTGGAGAGATTTTGTGTACGTGGATGTGTGCTGTGGGTAAGACTGCTGTGGAACAGCCTTAGTTGAAAAGCACTGCTTTATGAGATGTGCCATGTAGTGGGTTAAGTACACTCCTACTTCTGGTCAGTTGCAGATTAAATTGGCGACTGTATTGAGGGGAGGGTTGGTCAACGACAATGTGGGGGGGGGGGGGGGGGGGGTCTGTCAATCGCCGACTTTATCCTATGAGTGCAAGAATACTCTTCGTCTCCAATTCAGATAGAGAAAGATGAACAGCCGTAATCGTAATTTCCACACTATGATGGATGTGCTAGAAATATATAAATAAACTATATCTGTATAGAACGTGCCTGGTAGACTTTGGTGTATGTAACTGAATAGATGTACTGCACAGTTGTCTGTCTGTATCGCTGTCTAGTATATGGTACTTGCAGGGCAGTGCAGGGTTGGTTTAGCAATGATACAGCAATTTGGAAGCATTCAGCTGTTTCATTGGTTGGAGCTGAAATTACAGAACAACTGCTAAAATTGCGAAAACTGATCACGTTATCAACTGCATTGTTTATTAGAGTACATTGTCCCATATTCCTGGTGTCTTTTCCATCCCATTGTCCACTGGTACACTGTTGATAACCACATAATGATTGACTGACACCACCTGTTTGAGATGGAGAGAGCCTTGGCTGAACACTGGACGTCTGCTAATTCTCAATGTGGGGTATGGGATTAAATGTAGAGGTCCTCACCTGTGGACAGTTGTTTGGAGGTGGTCTTCAATGCTGCAGACTCGTCCTATTTCCATTTTTCACCAACAAGATAACAGTACCTCCTTTTATTTCTACTACTCAATGATTGTTGTGAACAGCACCTTTCGGCAATGGTCAACACTGGTACAGTGGTCATGTAGATAACTGCAAAATAAGGAAACAATGTTCTTCGAAATGGAACACTGAGACATCTGCTACCCCATCACAGCGGAAGATGAGGTTAACTGTATAGGTCATCACCTTTGGACAGCTGTTTGGAAACACCCCACAACGCTGCAAACTCTTCCAGTTTCCATGTGATCAATGTCTTTCACATTTTTGTCAATAAGAAACATCGCATCAGTGTTTTATTTCCACCACCCTGTGTATTGTGGAGCTGCCAGGTTTACACCATACGATGTCCAGCTTTCTGTGAGAGCCAATGGACTGAAATGTGTTAATGTCGGTTTAGCACCTGAGACAGACCTCAAAGTTATGGTAAAAAAATATAAGACAGTGTATAAAGCTGTAGTTGTACACTGCTTGGATATATTACAGCTGAAAAACGAAGTATTGAACAACTTCTGAAAGAACAACACAGGAACCTTCTCTTGAGATTGGTTGTCTGCGGAATATGGTCTTCCTCCAGAACAGGCAACAAAAGAGTACACAGACCTCTCTGGAAGTAACATCAATCGGTGTGCACCTGTTCCAGTGGAACTATATGTGTATATGTAATATGCTCAATGTCAGCATGCAGACAATATTTTTTTTTATGTGTTGGAAGAGAGAGGTGCGCTAAAATCTTATAGGAGGTTCTATCACAAGGAGTGATATAACTGGCTAAAGTCTCGATGCAAATTGTTTTTATGTTTTACCTGCTCTGGCTGTTACGAAATAATGATGAGGAGTACTCTCAAATGTACTAAATGACTGTGTAGATGTTGGTCTGTATCGGTAATTCATTTGTCTGAAATGAATGTTATGCCCTCGTCCATTACAATTTGTTATTTGAACATGTGGAATGCTCTCAAACGACTCTGATTTTGCTGATAAAAATAATAAAATTGATTTTATCTATTTTCGTTGAATCTGTGTTTATTATTATCGCCATGTTTGCATATTTAAACATGTGTATTACCACAAGTCCTGCTTTATTTCATGCTTCATAACGTCTAATTGTAAAGTAGACTGCACTTGATTTATAGGTCATAGTGTTTTTCCCAACATATAAGTAGACTGCATAAGTAGACTCCTTATCATCAGGTTGTTTTGTGACGATCAGGTTGCTTACAAAACTACAGTGCAAGAAGCTGCTACTACTGCGACATATTTGGCTGGATGTGGAGTACTTCCTCTGTTATGGGTGGCACAAACTTCAGACATAGGTGGGTAGAGGGCACTTATGAAGCAAAAATGGTAGATGGCAGCAGACAGACGGTATTTGTTTCCGATCTATCAGACGAATCTTATGTGGTTATCTTCTAGGTTACGTTAGGAGGTTCCATTACAAGACACGCTCTCATGAACTGTTTTCTTTCTTTTACGTTTTGTAGACAGCAGTGCAATACAACAATGCATTGGTAAAACTGGACCTACCATAGTGTACAAAACAACAATATTCTCATGAATTTACAGTCTGCTGTTGTTGCACATTAAATGACTGTGTTTTTCCTGATATGTAAACAAATGGCATGGAAGGCTGTGTTCTGTAATATTATTTCTCGTGACCAAAATATTTGTAACACACAGCTTATTTAGAGACACTGATTTGAGTGCCTGAATAGCTCTGGAAACATACAATTTTATCCTTCAAACTGAAAGAAATCACTTAACACACATGTTTTTTCTTTGGAGTTTAAAGTCTCACTTTTTCTTTACTCCAATGACAGCTCAGAAATAACGAGGACATTCTGCAGTGATCGGTAGTAGTGAAAGATTTCTCCATTTTACGCATGGTGGGCCTGTATAGAAGATGTGAGGTAATACATCTGTCAGGTCTATAGCAGCTTGGTCATTTGTAATCTGAGGCAATTCTGTAGTTTTTCTTCATGTCATTGGACATCAAAGAATAATGGGACTCAGAGTGAGAGAGAGAGAGATATAAGTTGTATCCTATAGTCGAACGTAAAAGCTATACCAGTTTTGCCTGCAAAAGAAACTGGACTGCGCCTATTTTTGTGGAAATAGAACATTTATTATCATTGCGATTGTGTTTTCTTTTTTCAACAGATGCTCTCTTATGAGATGTGGGTAGACATTAAATACAATTGTTACAGGGAAGTGTTTTCTCTCTCACAATGGCGTGCACTTTTGGATCGAGTTACTGGAGGCACGCTGCCTTGTCCAACAAACAGTTCACAGTCGGGGTAGCCATCATTTCTTTTGCTTTATCATGTGACATGCCAGCATTGGTAGCTGTTGTGTAAGCATCGTTAGCACTGGCCAATTAGCTGGACTACCGAGCCCCACGCTCCACCAGGGACACATTGGACTGAAGGCTCTGCTCCCAAATACGATGGGGGGAGGGGGGGGATGGGGAGGGGGGAGGGGGGCTGCGGTCAGCACAGGCAGCGTGCAGAAATGGTAGCAGCTGCCCATTGCCCAAACAGCAGACATTTGAAAAAGTGATCTTGAAAGTACTCCAGAATTTCTTTGTTGTTCCAGTCTTTCTGAGAAATACGTTTGGCAGCTTACAGGGAGCCTCTATCAGTGAGTGAATTCCGCAGACTGGAGACGGTATATCACTGCCACCAGATGGATCTCTTCGTGGACCATCGGCGACAGGATAGAACAGCCCAATATCTCTACGTAAGGTGGAGAGAGGGAGGGAATGAGGCATGATAGGAGCTTCAAGTGGTTAGATCTTGACTGCACACCAAGGAGAACATATATGCAACTGCTACCCCACTCTCCTGGTGCTATCTTTCGGTACAATGATTTTTCCAAGTCCCCAGTACATGTTTTGCGTTAGATCCATTGATTATGAGCGCTGGTCTTTTCTCCGACAATTTTGACATTTAATTAGAATACTGAAGCATTTCCATCAGTTGTGGTAGCGTGTATTGGCGCTCCTGAATTTCGATTACCTGGGCTGTAGGATAATTGTCCAGCAATGGAGTGGGAGGTGTCTGTAGCGAACTCTGATGTAAACAGTGGTAGACGCAGTCCTCAACTTGGTGCTTTCAGGTAATATACTTATTAAACTCCTCTCTGTCCAACACCAGCATCTTGTCAGTAAGTTGATCTCAATTCCTGTCAAAAATAAAGATAGTACCTTCCACTCCAACCTTTTTCTCGCCAGCTTATAATTGAAGGGATCATCGTATGCAGAGTCTGAGTATATCTGCCACAAGGTTCAAGTGGTATTGTGAAATTTTCTGAAAGAGCGTTGTTGAAAAACTATGCATCATTGGCTTTTTTATATAGAATATTTAAAAGCATTTCAATCTTTAAAAATATGCTTCGAAAAACAGAGAGAAGTAAAACACAGTCAAGGCCTAGGAGACTGTTTTTGAAATCACTAGAGTCAAGCCTGTCATTTACTTCATTTAAAACCTCAGCTAGCTTCTGACGGTTTTCGAGAATTAATTTTCTGTCGCTATATTTCCGTATCGCTTCAATCTTGGAAGGAATGCGTTTACCATCAACACTGTTTAGAATTGCTGTCCGTTTGGAAGACCGGTGGAAGAAGGCAGGAATGTCCTCAAGCTTGGAGAAAAACATCGTTACTGATATTACACAAGAACAGTTCTTCTGTAAAATTAAATTTAGACGATGTCCAGAACAGTGAGTAAAAAGAGCTTGGGAAGCAAGTTCACAGACCTTAGCTTGCAGGCCATTTAGTTCTCCTGCCAGAACAGAAGCACCATCATAGGTTTGGGCCACAAGTTTGTTCTTCATACACCAGTTCTGAAACACGCCAGTCAGCACAGTGAACGAAACGGCAGCAGTTCTACCTTGGCTAACATGTTAAAACCAAGAAGATGTTCCTGAACGTTGCCGTTGCAGTCCACCAGCCTCACAACAATAGAGTAACACCTGTGGTTTCGTCCACAATGCTAGCACAAAATGGGGTTCTATTCCAACCTGAATGCATGTATTCACAAGTCGACTCATTTGTACGTTCAATCAGTTGGGAGTATCCAAGTTTTGAAAATCCCAGACATAGCTCTTTTCTTTCAGTGCGCTTTCAGATCTTCAATTTCGTTTAGAACAAATTTAAAAATCTCTCTGAAATTTCCAGAACTCACGGAATCTTCTGTCTCATGACCTTCGAAAGCTAGCCCCTGCATACACAAAAGAATCGTGAAGTCAATTAGAATTTTCGTGAGACCTTTGCTGGCTTTCACTTCATTGTTGTGTCTGATTTTCATTGGTTTATGATGTTCGTTAGGTAGGTCTGAAACATTAAACGCTTGTTTGGATAGTTCTTTAAATGAAATAAAACTAGTTAGACAATCTTTAGAAGAAGCATGCCGTGCTAAACTTGTGCGCGGGTCCTTTAGATTGTCGAACCCCTCAGCAGACCATATACACTGAAGAACCAAACAAACTGATGCACCTGATCTCCACCAGCTTAGCTGGGTGATAACGTGCTTTCCTCCCACGCACCGGGCCCAGGTTCGATACCCGGCCGGGTTGGAGATTTTCTCCACTCGTGGACTGTGTGTTGTGTTATCCTCGCCATCATTTCATCCTCACCATCGGCCGCAAGTCGCCCAATGTGGCGCCGACAGAAATAAGACTTGCACTTGGCGGCCGAACCTGAATGGGACCTCCGGCCAACAATGCCATACGATCATTTCATTTCATCTTCCTCAGATCGTGTAGGGCCCCCGCGAGCAAGGAGAAGTGCGGCAACATGACGTGGCATGGACTCGCCTAATGTCTGAAGTAGTGCTGGAGGGAATTGACACCATGAATCCTGCAGGGCTGTCCATAAATCCGTAAGAGTATGACGGGGTGGAGATCTGTTCTGGACACCACGTTTGCAAGGCATCCCAGATATGCTCAATAATGTTCATGTCTGGGGAGTTTGGTGGCCAGCGGAAGTGTTTAAACTCAGAAGACTGTTCCTGTAGCCACTATGTAGCATTCTGGACATTTGGGATGTCGCATTGTCCTGCTGGAATTGCCCAAGTCCGTCCGAATGCCCAATGGACATGAATGGATGCAGGTGACCAGATAGGATGCTTGTGTATTTGTCACCTGTCAGAGTCGCATCTAGACTTATCAGGGGTCCCATATCCTCCAACTGCACACGCCCCACACCATTACAGAACCTCCACCAGTTTGAACAGTCCCCTGCTGACATGCAGGGAGTATGGATTCATGAGGTTGTCTCCATATCCGTACACGTCCATCCGCTCGATACAATTTCAAACGAGACTCGAGCGACCAGGCAACATAATTCCAGTCATCAACAGCCCAGTGTAGGTGTTGACGGGCCCAGAGGAGGCGTAAAGGTTTGTGTGTGCAGTCATCAAAGCTACACGAATGGGACTTCGGTCCTGAAAGCCCATATCGATGATGTTTCGTTGAATGGTTCGCACGCTGACAGTTATTGATGGCCCACAATTGAAATCTGCGGCAATTTGCGGAAGGGTTGCACTTCTGTCACGTTGAACGATTTCATGTCGTACACTTTCACACCTCCTTGACAACGAAATGTCTTGCAAGGAAGTAGTGAGGTAGTTACACAAAAGTGCTTGTACAAGGCTGAATTTCAAAAAAATCAAATTGCTCTGAGCACTATGGGACTTAACTGCTGCGGTTATCAGTCCCCTAGAACCTAACTAACCTAAGGACATCACACACATACAGGCCCGAGACAGGATTCGAGCCTGCGACCGTACCGGTCTCGCGGTTCCAGACTGTAGCGCCTAGAACGGCTCGGCCACACCGGCCGGCTGCTGAATTTCGTCCATATTCAATACACATGAAAATTACGTAAGGGAAACCACAGCAGCTGGACTGCCGTGGCACGGAGGCGCGGGGCAGCGCGGCAAGATGGCCTTACCCCCTCTCCTCTTTTCGGCAGTGACGTACCGGTGACCATGGCAACCGAGCAATTACGGTCGACCTGGCCTTCTCTCTGGCCTCCTCGGCGTGCGCTTCCCACCTGCGTCTGCTTTAGGTCAGGGCTAAGCTCTCGCACTTTTACTTGCTCTCTCTAGTGCTGGTGACTTATAAGAAATAACACATGCTTACGTCTTTCGCGCTCGCGTCAAAACTGCATAAATGTTGATTGTAAAAATAATTACTGCTTGTGGTGTGCGTACTGTAAGACCTTCGGTACACACACCATCAGATTATTTGACTTGTCGCTCTAACGAAGTAGGCGAGTGTCGCAATATGTCTCCTGGTCTTATTGTGGCGTGTTTATCTTCTGCCATTAGGTCAGACGATAGAAATGCCACTTGCACGCTTAGAGTAGCAGATTGACGGTGACCAACTTTAAACAGAACTTGATTAATTTTCAGACACATTTATTAAAATAATAAAAATCATAGATATTACGTACCTTGATTCTGGATGCTGTTTACAATTGACAATCTGAAGTTCCTTTGGTCTTGGTACGTTTATCTTATTCTCACATATCTCTGATACTTGACAAAGTGTCTATACATTTCTCTTCATGGTTATGTACAGGAATATGATAATCTTATTAGGCACAGACTAATGCAGACTAATGTAGACTAATGCAGACTGACTAATCGGAGGTCTGTACACTCGTTATAATACCTTGCGCGTTCAGGTATCACTGCGCGAATGTGATCCGCGAGGAGAAAAGGTTCTACGTTAGCAGCAATCTCATTGGCTTCGTTACATATTAATACGCGGATCGGCGGAAGCAGAATTTGGTCCGTCTCTAAGACAGCGCCATCTCGTAGTGCGGATTCAGACGAGCGCTGCGCCTGCGCTGTTGCGCTTAGCGGGGCACTCTCTAGTGGGAAAGTTGTGTACGCGCTGACTACGCGGAACTATGTACACAACACTGCTAATGCTACGACTGCTACTACAACAACAACAACTACTACTACTACAGAATAGTGAGGTAGCCCGGCTTCCCTTCCCTTCTCTGATCCGCTGCCATTGCCTAGAACGTTCTCAGAAAGTCCAGAGTTACAATACATGGCGATGTGATAAGCCATTCCCGTAGTTCCTGATAGATCACTGTGGTCACATTCAGAGACGTGAAAGTACTAGGTAATTTTGGCACATGTGTTCCTGACTTCACCGTTATTATATTTTTGCACCACAGCATAGACGATACAGCAAACCAAGGTTAACATGTGAAAATACTGCTTATATAATTTGACTTACAAAGTATACTCGTCGTTTCATCCTTCTAAATTTCTGATGTCAACGGAATGGACAACTTTGGCTTGGTATCAATGCATGAGAAAAAGGAAATTCTCTTCGAATAGAGGATGCAATATATATCATTCCTTGTAGAATTACGCCAAGTCTCGTGAAGGTCATACACTTTCACTGGGGTTCCTTGCAGTTTCCCTTACTACGTGATTTTTCTCACATTCTTCAGTTTCAACCGTTGGTGGTGGCCGAGCGGTTCTAGGCGCTTCAGTCCGGAACCGCGCTGCTGCTGTGGTCGCAGGTTCGAATCCCGCCTCGGGCGTGGATGAGTGTGATGTCCTTAGGTTAGTTCGGTTTAAGTAGTTCTAAGTCCCATAGTGCTTAGAGCCATTTGAACCATTCAACCGTTGCAAGTTAGGAAAGGGATAGTATTAAAACTTTAAAAATGTGATAGCGGTGCCAGTACCAATGTATAGGTCAGGGATTTTCTGACCACCATTAAAAGGAAGAGGATTGTAATAGTAGAAGTGAGCCACCTATCGAGGACCAGTAGGTAGTTGCAAACCCCAACAAAAATAGAAAAAAATTCTGAAAGTACGTAAGAATTTCATGAATTTGGTTCACAGGTATACTTCAGAAAATGGAGAACTACAGGAAGAACTTGTGACAGTCATGTAAGATGAACTAATACGCACATTAATACACAAATAAACATCTCAAGGGAAAATAAACGTTGGTCAACATAAGAAGAGATGGAAACATCTGTTGCAGTCTACTTGAATCTGGAACAGATAAGGTTGCCTAGACCAAAACTGGATATGAAGATGATGGTGATTATTTCTGTGATATGTTTCGATTACATATGAAGTTTGGACGTAAGTTTTACTGATGTGCATCACTGTAGAAGGTCGCATAAAACAGTGTCATGCGACTTGCTAATACTTTCAGCTTTTTTCGCTATTAACCCTATGTTGTAAATCAAGATGTCTTTCCTTCCTTTTCGCAGTAATTTCTTATCTGTTTGGTGAAACTGAAAGGCTGTAGTAAACAAATTTTCTGTCGCTGCAGGGTCCAGATTGTATGGGCGCTCAAGTGTTGGATTCCTGCATTGTCTGTGTTAACCACGAGACCGAGGAGTTGGGTTGGGTTGTTTTGGGGGAGGAGGCCGGACAGCGAGGTCATCGGTGTCATCGGATTAGGGAAGGACGGGGAAGAAAGTCGGCCGTGCCCTCTCGATGCAACCATCCCGGCATTTGCCTGGAGCGATTTAGGAAAATCACGGAAAACCTAAATCAGGATGGACGGGCACGGGATTGAACCGTCGTCCTCCCAATGCGAGTCTAGGGTGCTAGCCACTGCGCCACCTCGCTCGGTAGACTGAGAAGTAAATGTCTTGAGAGCGAGATCAACGTAGTGTTGATACAAGACGAGTTACAGCTACCGATCGTTTAGGGCTGTAAAAACCACATAAATTATGTAGTGGAGGAATGAACCTATGGAGGAGCTAAGGCACGTCAGAGATGTTCCTCTCTAGATCATTATACTACGGGTCATCAGGAGAACGCATATCATTTCAGTACCTCTTGATCATGGCTTTAAAAGCTTCCTCAACGTTCCTATGCGCCCTTCTGCTTCAAATATTGTGTCCGTAAAGAGAATAGCCATGTGAAACACCGCAGTTGTTATTTTTACCAAAGACCTTATTAAACGCCATGCAGTCCGTAACATCAATAGTTGTCAGCATCACTGACTCCAACCTGGCGTACGTTACTATTCGTCGTGAATATTCAAGCATAGGAAAGGAAATAGTTTTCAGGCTACCTTCGTTTCGTATGATTTTAATTGGCCTTAATGGTACTCACATTGAGGGTAAATGGGCTAATCTGCAATTTCAAGGTCACCAATACTATAAACAAATGACCGACGCTATATTCCTGCAACTAAGGAGCATGGAACCTGGAGTGAAAACGCTTCCGGCAAGACAGCACATCAGCATTTTTTTTTACTTTTTGCCTAATTACCACGATGTTAGTGCCTATATCTTCCACGTCCCTGTTAATGGACAATCAATGATAGCAGCCCATTGCTTATCAGACTGAAATACCCTACACATACAAAATGATAACACTCACTTTTCAACAGAAAATAAAATGTTTACTGAAAAATACTCACTCATTTTAATTGAAATAGAAAATTACACAATCTACAACAAAAATTTACAAACATTTTTACAAATATTACTTTAAGTATCAGTTTATTTTATTTAATATGCACTACAAAATGGAATATGTTCTGAATAATCGTGCCCTTTTACTCCTCAGCATTGTATTAGACTAAATAGACAACGTATCGTAACGACAGTTCTTGTTAGCTGGTTTCGCTTCTTCTCCTGATATTTAACTCCACTTTCATCTCTTGTTGTTGTGAGTAATCAAAGTGTCATTTATCCTATAAGACTGTATACAGCTTCTTTTCTTGGACACTACCAGCCCTGGCTTGCTAAAGTTCCCTTCGCTTCATGCACTACTTGCATGTACACAGTAAACCTCTCCATGTTTAAATACACTAATGCTCAGAAAAAAAACACAACATTTTGAGTGACTAGAGATAGGACGTTCATAAACATAGGACACGTATATTAGTACGTCCTGCAGAAACGAATTTGAACCATATCAACCTCCGGGTTCAAGATCAATATCATATCGCTATAAACTGTAGGTAATGGATCAGTGTAGATTGAGCAGATATGCATGTGCCTGGCAGAAATATGAACAAACCGTACCGTCAAATTAGTGCGTTTGGAAAAGGGCGCATTATTGGCATGGGAGAAAGTGATGCGTCCATCCAGTAAATTGCTGCTCGTGTGAGACGAATTGTTTAGGCAGCCCTTCACGGAATGGCATAGAACACAAGTCCGTCCCCGTCTATTATGGCATGGGTTACGAGCGCGTCGTCTACTTCTCCGCCTACATTTGCGGAATTCGCAGAAACATGCTAGACGGCAATGGTGTATACAATGATGTCACTGGAGACAGGAATGGCATCAGATATGTTTTCCGACGAATACAGGTTCTGTTTGTTTGAAAACGATGCCCGCATTTTGGTTTGCCGCCGACACAGGGAGCAGAATCATAGTGACTGCATTCGCACAAAACATACAGCGGCATCTCGAGGCCCTATGGTGTGGCGGTGCTATTGGGTACAACCGCGAATCACAGTTGGTGCGTGTCCAGGGCGCTGTGACCAGCGTGGGCAACGTGAACGCATGCTGCGACCCGTAGCCGTACCCTTTCTGCATAACACCCCAGATGCCATTTTCCAGAAAAACAATGCACGACCACATGTTGCTCCATGGACATGTGCGTCCTTGGTGTCACAGGATGTCAGCCTCTTGCCCTGGCCCGCCACGTCACCAGACTTAACGCCAATTGAAAATGTGTGGGATATGGAGAAACGACAAGTGCAGCGCTGAACCCAACGCAAACAACCACAGATGAACTTTGGAATCATGTGAATGCAGAATGGATGGCCATACCGCATGCCGTCATGCATGGAACAAGTTATCAGCGCCCATGGCGAACCCTGTGCCTACTATGCAATAGAACACATTGAACCGTAATTTATTTTCAAAGAAAATTCTTAAGAATTTATTTTATTTACTATGGATTCATCAAAAACATTAACACATTTAATCACACTATGTAAGCACGGAAGTAGTTGCCAGGGAGTAACTGATGAAATCATAACCAAATTCCTTTTAACAAATGGGAATTTTATTCACTTTAATACTGCCTAAAGCATTTTTTTAAAGAAACATATTTCAAATTGTAATGAGAAAGCACCCTCTAAATATCAAAGTTACAGTTTATTCAGAGGCAGAAAGAAACAAGTTTTGATTATATGAGCTTTCGGGCAGAGAACCTTGCCGCTCCCTTTTGACACGGCCGTAGTTACGACCGCTCACAACAGCCTCTGAAAGACTACACTGGTTTATTCAGAGGCAGAGAGAAACAAGTTTTGACTATATGCCCTTTCTGGCAGAGAACCTTGCCACTCCCTTTTGACACAGCCGTAGTTACGACCGCTCACAACAGCCTCTGAAAGACTACACTGGTTTATTCAGAGGCAGAGAGAAACAAGTTTTGACTATATGCGCTTTCTGGCAGAGAACCTTGCCACTCCCTTTTGACACAGCCGTAGTTACGACCGCTCACAACAGCCTCTGAAAGACTACACTGGTGCAAATCTGCAACACACCAGATAACTTTAAACTAAGAGTTTTAACAATTTACACAAGCACACAAACTATGCGACCCCATAGGAGGGATGGAAATGATACAAAACACTAACAATTAAAATATTAACCTCGCCACCGAAGGTGCAACTTGATTTTTAACTTCTAAGAAAAGTCTTACGGTGAAAGGGTGGCAACTTCATATACTAAAATGATCATTTAAATAAAATCCCATGAAATGCTATCTTATATAAAATTCTATGAGGTTGGCCAAAAAATAGTTAAGATGCTCTAAAGTACACAGATACCACCTCTCAAGATCATAGGCAACAATGTCAAAGTTTCTAAAGATTAAAACATATTTCAGGTACTAGGCCGTTACACTCCAAGCAATAACTTCGTTAACACACCAAATCCGACAAACATGACAGAGGCAGCTACTAACGTACGGTAGACTGATAGCGAGATTACCGAACAACCCGAACCGCAGGTTGCTCTAACCCGCCCCTACTCTACAAGGGAAAAACGACCACCCAATTTATAAACAACCACCTTCCCACGGGTGGACAAACGGAGAAGAATGGTGAGACGACCCCAAAGCAAAACGGCTGATGACCTCACCAAGAAAACAAGTTGAATACTTCTAATAAATTGCGATTTCTCGAGAAGACCTGGCGCAGCACTCCCAAATCGCTCTCCCGAACCGTCCGCTGCCAGCCGCTTCAACGGACGCAGGAAGGCGCGCCAATCTCCCGTCTCACGGCGTCGCAGCTCGCACCGGCCAGACTGACGTCGTGGGTTGACTCCTGTTGCCCTGGTGTCGACCGCGAAGTCACTACCCCTCGCTATACGCCGCGGCCCACTGGACTCACGTGGCGACCTCACATGCGAAGACGCTCAAAACGGACAAGTCATCTTGTGTCTCAGTGCGCGACCGACCAACCGATCGATCCAACCGCCAATGACCATTGCCTGAGCAAACTCGAGCAGACTGGCGGCCTAACGCGCAGACTCAGATGCAAGAACTAAGGCCCGACCGGGCGACCACTCGCTGAGTACTCTTACTGGTGGAGTGGAAAGACTCTCATTTTTCCGGCTTTAAAGGTTGATCCGAACGACAGACATACTAGCACTCCGAACGACAGACAGACACTAACTGCCTAACAAATGGGGACGAGAGACTGACCCACTGGTGAGCTCATAGCGCCCCTTAAATGCACGTGAACAGGGAGACACCAAAGCTGCGATTGCCACAGCGGCGCCACCGCCAGAAGCGACTGTTTCACACTACGCGCTGCGGCGCGCTCTTCAAAACAGCAATTTTTACCACGGCTCACACACGTTGAACTGAGGTGACTGAAATGCTAATCATTTCTGGAATAGATACTAATGTCCATGTCCTGTAAATATGAATGTCCTATCTGTAGTCGATCAAGGTATTCTGTTTTTTCCGAACATTGGTGTATTTCTCTATTTCATCTCTTGATTTTGCGGTAGATGTTCGCCAGTTTTCGAATTTTCTTGAGGAAGACTCTTTCTCTTTCCTCTACAGGTTGTACTAGCAGTTCCTTGAAAGATGGGTGTAGGAACGTCGCTTCATAGTGAAGACAACGAAGCTCAGTTAAAACCTTCTCTTTCAAAAACAGTGATGGTCCTTTAGTTTCCAATTATTCACACCGTCGATTCCAGTTTGACAATGACCTAACAATTGGAGAATCCATGGCACTATAAATGGTAGCTTTGGCACCTTTTTGCATTCCAAATCGTTTGTGGCCTCCCTAAAAAAACTGCAGAAACTCCACAATGCTTTCCATAGTCGCACTGTGATAAGACCGCCTCGTATTTGTTGGACTCACGCAGAACGATCTCTGTTTGGACTTTTTGCATATGAAATGACTACAGCATTATATACACACTGTTCCACCTACTTTCGACGTCCTGGTTTCATGTTTTCACTAATCTAGCGACTACGCCAGACCTCATCATAAAACCTACAAATTTACGAACTTCTAGGATGGATTCTTGTACGTCAGGAATTTCATTCGTTAAAAATATTTCACTGAAAGTGTGTCGCAGTACTGTATTGATATAGTGTACGACGTATGGGAGATACTTACGTGTGTCTAGTGCTTTCTCAGTATTAGCACCCTGATCTAGCGGGTGATCAAAAAGTCACTATAAATTTGAAAACTTAATAAACCACGGAATAATGTAGATAGAGAGGTACAAATTGACACACATGCTTGGAATGACATGGGGTTTTATTAGAACAAAAAAAAAAAAAAGTTCCCAAAATTTCCGACAGATGGCGCTGGACAGCAAAACGTCAGTGACGGGTGAGAGGTACGCCGATACGTTACAGAATCGCGTCATCCCCAGCCTGGCTGATACACACCCGCTGGAACGTACGATGTTTATGCAGGATGGTGCTCCACCCCATATTGCTATACGCGTGAAAGATCTCTTGCGCGCGTCGTTTGGTGATTAACGTGTGCTCAGCCGCCACTTTCGTCATGTTTGGCCTCCCAGGTCCCCAGACCTCAGTCCGTGCGATTATTGGCTTTGGGGTTACCTGAAGTCGCAAGTGTATCGTGATCGACCGACATCTTTAGGGATGCTGAAAGACATCCGATGCCAATGCCTCACCATAGCTCCGGAAATGCTTTAGAGTGCTGTTCACAACATTATTCCTCGACTACAGCTATTGTTGAGGAATGATGGATATGCTGAGCATTTCCTGTAAAGAACATCGTCTTTGCTTTGTCTTACTGTGTTATGCTAATTATTGCTATTCTGATCAGGTGAAGCGCCGTCTGTCGGCCATTTTTTGTACTTTTGTATTTTTTTTGGTTCTAATAAAATCCCATGTCATTCCAAGCATGTGTGTCAATTTGTACCTCTCTATTTATTCAGTTTTCAAATTTATACTGACTTTTTGATCACCCGGTATAACGGAAGTAGCTTTTCGGGTTGTAGGACAGTAATAGGCTGTTCTGCCACCTGTTCGTAAGCTTATGTAATAATACTGTATTTCCGCCAGTCTTCGACACATCGGGGAACCTCGTAGTTAGCAGAATATTATTTTTCATTCTTCATGTGTCCATCGACTCACTAAGCAGGAGGATGTAACAGTTAGGTAGGTAATCTTACCCCAGCTATCAGCCCAGAAGTCACACATCATTGCACATTGGATTTTGGATATTGCCTCTTTCACTTCAGCTGTAAGTTCACTCCTGATCCTGTCAACCAAATCTTTGATGTGGCTTGCTACAATCACTGGGAAAGGCAGAACTTGTTGGGCGGTGAGCTATACATATTTCACTCCTATATTTATGAGTTCTTGAGCCAATGAACCCTTCTCTGCTAACTATATTAAAAGGTCAGAGATAATAAAAATACATTACCTTCTAATCACTAGTTTATCAGCACTCGAAACTGCAACATTTGATGTGTCGGCCTTCCTTACATTTACGTATTACCATAGAAAAGTAGAGCTTTACAATCTTCAATTTGGCACTGGACACAGCCAACGGGAAGATGAGTATCTTTCCACAACTACCTGGAAACGTCGTAAAAAATATTGTAAGGTTTTCTTATATTTTCTTCCATTGTATATAATTCACATTTACTATACTGCGAAAAGATGAATGAGCCCGCTGCACGAGTAGTGAATAAGATCCCTGACCTATGTTGAAGTTTGTCTGAGGCTCTCTTGCTCGCCAGTTTGTTACGCAGCGCTGGGACGAGCTTATTTGAGACACAGTAGCGAGCAGTTGATTTTTCAGAGAAAGAGATTTGATATTTGTGAATTTGGGAGAAATTGTCTGAAATACGTTAGGGTGAGGATGAAAATTTGTTTGTAAAAATATGTTATTGATTCTATGGACGGGAATATTTTTGGAGGAATTTTTCAAGGTAACCATTGCATACACAAGAATGAATTGTCAGAACTATTAATGGAAGGAAATCTTTGTCTCCCAGATAACTAACAACATTCAAGATTACGGTTCATTTGGTCTCTTTGTTTCGATTATGTCAAAAGTAGTGAAATTAGTTTAAATGTCTGCAATTTGGTTATAATGAGACAACTTTGTAATTGTTAGGATCTTATTGTGTTCTACAGCCTTTTCAATTATAATCACAGCTTAATTTATCAAGAACGACTTTCACAAAGTAAAATCCTCTTCCATCATTCTTAGTGAAGTTTTGAATATTTTGTCGTGTGTGCATTGTACTTTACGCTACAGGAAGCCGCAGACTGTTTCTGGCTAGGAAAAACAAATTTTGTAGTGAGTAGATTATTTTTCTTTAGCTGCTGTATTTGCCGATTTGAATTTGCTTTCGAGAACGTCAGTACATTTGACACAGACAGTATGCCCAGCATGATGTAAGTTATTTTTATTTCAGTTCATATATCACTTTACATTCATATCGGAATTTTTAGGTATTGTGCTTATTTAGCAGATTAATTTGCAGTGACTAGTGTAGGTGGTATCAAACAGTTATTTTCTGCCAAGCTGAGCAATTTATTTTGTGGCTATTTCAAGTCGAACCTTGCATTTCATCCTATGCAACATTCATAACGTACATCAGAATTGAGATGCAGTTAAAAAGATTTCATTAAGTACACTATTAGTTCCTTAGAGGATTTAATTAGATTTATTTTCATTGTATCAAATTGAGCATTTCACTTAGATTAAAGTTTTGTTTCAAGACACAGTTCAAGTGTGCAACAGAGGGCGAACCATAGTCAGTATTGTTCGGCAGCTGAATACGATATCTAAAGTACTTTCCATGAGGAGAAAGTTTCTGGAAAAAGAATATTTAGTAATTTCATTTATAGACAAATTCTTATAGACAGCTTACAGTAAAATTAATTTACTTCTATATTTAATGAAAACAAATTTCGTTTAATTGGGTGTCAGAGCAAAAGAGGTAAAGCTAAAAAAATGATAAAGTAAAGAAGTGACTCGACTAATGCAATATTCTCATGTCTGTAATTTGTAAGGTATATTTTGCAGACATTTAGTAATCATAAAAGTCTCACGTTACATTTTTCCCAACTACAACTCGTTTTTCTTACCCATGGACTATTCAGTATAGTGTACATTTCCTCTTATGATTGCCGGCATTGTAGGATGGCCGCTTATAGACGTGGTTTCACTTGCGCCCGTGTTCCGTTAAATGCCTTGAACAGCTGGAAACTACTGCAACCATGTGGCAATATGGCTAGCTATGGAACTCGACATCTCGCGCCGATTCGACAGCTGAACTCGCTCGTGCCGAGGCCCAAGAGAAAGACAGGCCGCGGCGACTACGTCACGAAGGTAGTCCTGAACTCGCTCGCTCGCTCAGATCAACAGACAAACTGCGTTTCTAAACATGTTAACTCTTAGCTGGGCGTATAAGTACTAACGAGAATTGCATCTTCCACTGGAATCTGCTGTTATGAAGTCTCACTGATTAACAGTACTACAACAAAATTTAATTTAAGATCAATACTCGATATAAAGGGTATAACGGCTTGTTTATAGCATTCAGTCTCTTCTGCTTAACAGTACTCATTACATGCTGGAAATGGTTCCATATGCAAGTGATAATCATTTTAGCATGATTTTATTTTATTGTACGCCAGTACAGGCGTAACAAATTATAAGTATGCCCATGAACTTCACGTCATTATAGGACTAATAACAGTAAGTTCCACAATAGCGGATTCCAGCAGCTGGCCCCACTCAACGCACCCGAGCGGGCTAACACGCGCGGGGCAGACCAGCGCTTTGATTAGCTCGACAGGCCGCCGTGCAGCTGTTGTCGACGTACACGTTGGCGTGGAGAGACAGATACTCGCTCGCTACCAGCTGCTAATTCCCTGCAGGGAGCAAACGCATGCTGTTCTATGTTAGGTAGAGAGAGTACTACGTAAGCGTCAGAAGCGATCGACAGCGAGCCCCTTCTGGATACGCGACACTCCAGCTAAAAGCAGCGGCATCGGGAGTAAAGCTCGGTTGTCCTGCGTGCAAGCGACCATCTCCCACTACAAGATGGCTGCTTAGAGCCGACCAGCTGTTTCTATAAAACGGCGGCCCTAAACTGTAGAATACTGTAGCTGGAGAGTAAGGCTACAAAAGTAGCTTTACTTACGAAAGTAAAGTGAAAAGGATTGCTGTGCGTGAAATTCACAAAGGGAGGAATCTTCGTGGGGAATTTCATAATGTATGTCATCAAGTACGAAGATCACCAGACAAATTCTTCGAATACAAGTGAATGAACAGAGGAATATTCGACTCTCTCGTCAATAAATTAAAGACGAATATTTTTTACATGATCAAGAACTTTTATCAGTCGATAAATGAGGAAGAATGACTGCCTACCGTAAATACAAAAGCATGAGCTTGGCATCCAAGAAGTAGCGGTGGTATAATGGTACCGTTACTGGTTGGAAATAGTGGTACTTATATTTCAACTGAATTGCCAAGTATATTTTTAAAATCTTACGAAAGTACTTGATCTTTCAGTCTTTACACCTCTATTCCAGTACATTACACACATTAAATTCCTACTTGAGTCAACTTTAAGACCAATCTAAATAGCCTGTAAACGTAAAGCGTACAAAATTTTTGAAAAGAAGTCAAACGTTTCGTGAAATGATTTGTCTAGAAGTATGAAACAAAAAATTTGAGAAACTTTGATACATCTCATTTTCTGTACATGATTTTGAGCATCATTCAGAGTCACGTAGAATGTTTCTCTGATCTACTTATTTCTTTTATACATATGATTTCACAAAATGTTTCACCGATTACTTTCATTATTTTGAAGTTTTATTCAGGAAGCATGATACACTCCTGGAAATTGAAATAAGAACACCGTGAATTCATTGTCCCAGGAAGGGGAAACTTTATTGACACATTCCTGGGGTCAGATACATCACATGATCACACTGACAGAACCACAGGCACATAGACACAGGCAACAGAGCATGCACAATGTCGGCACCAGTACAGTGTATATCCACCCTTCGCAGCAATGCAGGCTGCTATTCTCCCATGGAGACGATCGTAGAGATGCTGGATGTAGTCCTGTGGAACGGCTTGCCATGCCATTTCCACCTGGCGCCTCAGTTGGACCAGCGTTCGTGCTGGACGTGCAGACCGCGTGAGACAACGCTTCATCCAGTCCCAAACATGCTCAATGGGCGACAGATCCGGAGATCTTGCTGGCCAGGGTAGTTGACTTACACCTTCTAGAGCACGTTGGGTGGCACGGGATACATGCGGACGTGCATTGTCCTGTTGGAACAGCAAGTTCCCTTGCCGGTCTAGGAATGGTAGAACGATGGGTTCGATGACGGTTTGGATGTACCGTGCACTATTCAGTGTCCCCTCGACGATCACCAGTCGTGTACGGCCAGTGTAGGAGATCGCTCCCCACACCATGATGCCGGGTGTTGGCCCTGTGTGCCTCGGTCGTATGCAGTCCTGATTGTGGCGCTCACCTGCACGGCGCCAAACACGCATACGACCATCATTGGCACCAAGGCAGAAGCGACTCTCATCGCTGAAGACGACACGTCTCCATTCGTCCCTCCATTCACGCCTGTCGCGACACCACTGGAGGCGGGCTGCACGATATTGGGGCGTGAGCGGAAGACGGCCTAACGGTGTGCGGGACCGTAGCCCAGCTTCATGGAGACGGTTGCGAATGGTCCTCGCCGATACCCCAGGAGCAACAGTGTCCCTAATTTGCTGGGAAGTGGCGGTGCGGTCCCCTACGGCACTGCGTAGGATCCTACGGTCTTGGCGTGCATCCGTGCGTCGCTGTGGTCCGGTCCCAGGTCGACGGGCACGTGCACCTTCCGCCGACCACTGGCGACAACTTCGATGTACTGTGGAGACCTCACGCCCCACGTGTTGCGCAATTCGGCGGTACGTCCACCCGACCTCCCGCATGCCCACTATACGCCCTCGCTCAAAGTCCGTCAACTGCACATACGGTTCACGTCCACGCTGTCGCGGCATGCTACCAGTGTTAAAGACTGCGATGGAGCTCCGTATGCCACGGCAAACTGGCTGACACTGACGGCGGCGGTGCACAAACGCTGCGCAGCTAGCGCCATTCGACGGCCAACACCGCGGTTCCTGGTGTGTCCGCTGTGCCGTGCGTGTGATCATTGCTTGTACAGCCCTCTCGCAGTGTCCGGAGCAAGTATGGTGGGTTGACACACCGGTGTCAATGTGTTCTTTTTTCCATTTCCAGGAGTGTATTATTGACATTTGCCTCCCTAACGTCATCTGTTCTCGAAAATCCTAACTTTGGTACTCGATTCGAAGGAAGCCTTATTGACAGTTAAATAACACATCATTATCCTTTTTCTTGCGCAAAATAGCTAGGCCTTGAGCAGATGAACTTTTTGACTCTTCATTTACATACATTCGCAACAGCTTTTCGTGAATATTTCAATTTTTTCTTAACTCAGTAATTACGTTTTCCTTAATTAAGCTGATTACTTTCGAGCAATGAAATATTTTCATACAAAATTAGACTTCACGCTGGTCACTTTGGTACCCCGTTTTCCTGTTTGTCTCTCTTTGTTTGGCTATGAAAATTCGGACAAAACCTCATGGCGTAATTTATATGGAGTCTTGTTTTCGCACTGCTCACACGTTTGACAAAAATGTATCGAGTGTTAATCATACGAGAAATTAGTTCCTTTCTGTGTGTGCCGCGCGGGTTAGCCGCGAGGTCTCAGGCGTCCTGTCGCGGTCCGCGCGGCTCCCCCCGTCGGAGGTTCGAGTCCTCCCTCGGGCATGGGTGTGTATGTCCTCCTCGGTGTAAATAAGTTTAAGTTAGATGAACTAGTGTGTAAGCTTAGGGGACCGATGACCTCTGCAGTTTGGTCCCATAAGACCTTACCACAAATCACAAATTTCCAATTTTCCTTTCTTTCTGCGTGCTGTCATTAAAAAAAAACGTCGTTTCGACAGACGATTTTTACGACCACTCGATTCCCGAAGCGCAGGAAAGGTTTCGGACGCCCCGCGAGCTACCCGTTCTGCGGATATAACAACCAATATCTCAAGAATTGAAAGAGATATCATTCCGCTCTCAACTTTGGGCTTGCTAAGAGTCATTAGATAGTATTCAGGTGCTTTCAGTACAAATAATTAAAATGTAGATCACAGAAGCAAACCTGTACCAGTGGTACCATACTTTTTTTATTACTGTAATATTGCTCATCGGAAGATTATTCGTAGGTCATTATTTTATCGTGTCGAATTTCCATGCTGAATCTGAAGAGGAACTCTTGCCTGCAGTCATGCCGATAGACGGTGACGATCTTGAAACGGAGACAAGAGAAATTTACTGTTTCAATTTAGGGGGACCTGAGGTTGATGTGACGTAACTGTTTAGTCGCAAGTCGCAAAGCGACAGGATGTAAATTGATTGCTATAATATTATGAGTAACTTTAGGCCCGCCCGGTTAGCCGTGCGGTCTAACGCACTGCATTCCGGGCGCGAAGGCGTGCCAGTCCCCGGCACGAATCCGCCCGGAGGATTAGTGTCGAGGTCCGGTGTGCCGGCCAGCCTGTGGATGGTTTTTAAGGCGGTTTTCCATCTGCCTCTGCGAATGCGGGCTGGTTCCCCTTATTCCGCTTCAGTTACACTATGTCGGCGAGTGCTGCGCAAACACTTGTTTCCACGTACGCGTACACCATAATTACTCTACCACACAAACATTTGTGTTTACACCCGTCTGGTGCGAGACGTTCCTGTGGAAGGGGGTGGGGTCCACTAGGGGCGGAACCGCACAATAACCCTGGGTTGGGTGTGGGGCGGCGGTGGGGTGAGTGGACTGCTGTAGCCTGTTTTGGGGTTGTGAACCACTGAGGGCTAAGGCGGGAACGAAGCCTCTCTGTCGTTTTCTAGGTCCCCAGCTTATTAGAGCACAATACAATGTATAACTTTCCTAGGAAAGGGCACAAAACCAGTTAAGTTAGGAACGTGAGATCGTCACCTGCTAGTACACAGAGCTGCATGAGTGATCTTTCATTGCCAGTGTGTTTTACGGTTTTATTTTTGCTTTTTGGTGTTCATTTCAAATGAAGTAAATATGAAATACTTCTAGAAACCATGAAGTTACCTACACCAACGTGTAAGCACCAATTTAATATCACTCCTCTTTCCTGGAGTCGGAGTAGAGATATTTCAGAATGTATGTCGTTTCCTCCTCGCAAATGAATAGCCTCTTCCAGTGCAAACCATATTCATCGAAAAGTGCTGGAATGAACTGCAATAATCGATGTACAGAAAATGTTAGCGGTGTATAATAAATGACCCAACCTGAAACTGCACTATAGACATGATTGCGATTGTTGGGTTCGCTATCATGCACTGTTAACAGTTACCAAGTACATCAAAGCTTTAATGAATCTACAGGTGGGTTAGAACACCAAAGGGCTTGGTACTGTATTCCTTTGTCACGACCAGTGGTTTATTGTGGACTCCTAACCCTACGCAACTTCATATCTTTCACGTTAACAAATCATTGCCAAAGCGGAAAAGAAGCGATAAATAAAACAAAAATTCTTAATATATCCGCCGTCCGTGGATAGGAAAATCTCAGAGTGTGTGTTATAGCATTTTTATTTAAACTTAAGTCTTTCTTCAAAATTCACAAAACAATATTCGTGCGGCAGGACTGATCCTCCAAGCCTACCAATAACTAAATCAGAGATTCTTCCAAACATAAAGTGTCTGTAGTAACCATGCAACTTCACCTAACCAAGCCCCGGACGTCTCGTGAAGAGCTGCGCGGAGTCGACGTTGCCGTCACCTGAGTCCGAGGACGAGTAGAGGCCCTGAGGGGATGGCTCCGGTACGCTGGCGGCGGTGGACGACGACGCGGGGGCTACGGTGACATCAGTGGGCTCACTCGGCGTGAACTGCCTCTCCAGCTGACGCTGACGCTGCACAGGCGAGGGTGGACCTTCGACGTGATTATGAAGTTCTAGCGCTGGTGGCGAGTTGTGACGTGGAGGTATGGAATGGCATGACGGGGTGCGTATGCATTGTTTTGTGTTTTTTTTTTTCTTTTTATTTAAGGAAAGACGAAAGGATAGTCAGAGGAGACAGTAAGAGAAGAGGAAAGCGAACGGCCTAAGTGGCTGGCCGGTGGGTGTCGGCAATGAGTCCCGCCCCGTCTCGTGATGACCTCTCGAGGTTGAGCTACTGGAGTTGGGAACGTTGGCGTTTTTGGCGTCCGATGTCTTCCCTGGCTGCCCCGGCCTCGGCGTCTTCCTCGCCTCTGCAGGCTCCTGCGCCAGCCTAAATACTGCTTGGCGCATGGATATGGCTGGCTCTATTTGTAGTCACGTGGCGAGCGGAAGGAAAGAGGTCCGCGGCTGTAGCGACCTCTTGTGGCGCCGTGGACGCCTCCTGGTGGTCTCTGGGAAGCGTCTGTGTTTCCGGGACGACCGGCCAGGCTGACCCCTACTCGGTCCGGGACCCGCTGTACCGGTCTGCTTCGCGGGAAGCGAGAGTTGCAGGCGCTTAGTCTGGACACAGTAATTCTGAGTGGTCTGAAAAATGAACCTCAGTCCTTTCTATTTGCAATCGGTTACCCACCAGGCCATTGACTGGTGCTACTGGTAACGATGGTTGGCAGCTGTACACGACGGCGTGAATAACAGTGAAGGGTAATTTGGCGGAGATGTAGTAAAATAATTACTTGTGCACACGATTTCTGTGTTTCCCTGCAATCAGCGAGGTTTGTCATCGCCTACCTGTCGGCTGCTGTGGCGACTGTGGCTCGCACCGGACTAATTCTCTTCTAGCAGAGGTTCAGTTGACGGTTAGTTAACATAACCAGTAGGACAGACAAGAGAAAATGTGTCTGTTGTCGTATAATCTACTGTGCTGTTCCTCCAATAACAGATAATAAATTGGTGAGGTAGCCTAGTACACGAGTGTGCGAATTAGTGAACGCCCAGGTCCCATTATTTCTTGCTGCAGGACAAGAATGTAAGATACAAACCATCCAATAGTATGCACAAAGTACTCTGTCTTCAGGCCACAAGTGGCCCATCGGAACCATCCGACCGCCGTGTCAACCGCAGTGAGGATGCGGATAGGAGGGGCGTGTGGTCAGCAGTTCGTGGCAGCCCTGCCAGGATTAAATCTAGAATACTCAGATCCTCTAGTAAAGCAGACAGAAACATATAACAGTATCAATCACTCTTTTCAGGATTCTCTCACTCATTTTGTATTCACGATTAATGGCACTGCGTATTGGTTGCTCTCAGTGTTGTAATAGTTGTCAGATTTTGTGGTAATGGTTCAAATGGCTCTGAGCACTATGGGACTCAACTTCTGAGGTCATCAGTCGCCTAGAACTTAGAACTACTTAAACCTAACTAACCTAAGGACATCACAAACATCCATGCCCGAGGCAGGATTCGAACCTGCGACCGTAGCGGTCTTGCGGTTCCAGACTGCAGCGCCTTTAACCGCACGGCCACTTCGGCCGGCTTTTGTGGTAATGTTTCAGTATTTATTAGTACGTTTATTATACTGGACTCACGGGAAACTGTTTTCAATATTTTTTCGTGTGAAGATCGCAAGCATAGTAAGTGAGGATGTACTGACAGAATTGATGTACGCCCTGTAATCTCTCTCAAACTATTAGGCGCTTTGTCACGGTTCGCGCGGCTCACCCGGTCGGAGGTTCGAGTCCTCCCTCGAGCATGGGTGTGTGTGTTGTCCTTAGTGTAAGTTAGTTTAAGGTATATTAAGTAGTGTAAGCTTAGGGATCGCTGACCGCAGCAGTTTCGTCCCGTAAGACCTTACCACAAATTTCCAAATTTTCCAAACTATTAGGTAAAAACAATTGCTTTTTAGGTTACATCTAGCTTTATATGTCGGCTTCATGGTCATCTCGCTAATGATAATTCTTATTGCTTTATTCACATTTAACTAAGAGATTGAGAAATGTTCGAAAAGTTTGGAATGAAAAATAACGGATGTCATGTAGCGCGTACGCTTCCGATCACACGCTCGTGGGAATGGAATATTTATTCATAACATCCCTCATATCTCCTAAACTGGTCGAGAAATCGAACCATATTTTGGCAAGTGATAGCACGCAAGGAGAAGAGTATTTCGCCAAATGGTTAACACTCGGAGCTTTATATACGGCGATAAAGCAAAAGAAAAAAATGAAATGGATCTGAGCACTATGGGACTTAACATCTGAGGTCATCAGTCCCCTAGACTTATAACTACTCAAACCTAACTAACATAAGGACATCACACACATCCATGCCCGAGGCAGGATTCGAACCTGCGACCGTTGCAGCAGCGCGGTTCCGAACTGAAGCGCCTAGAACCACTCGGCCACAGAAGGCCGGAATAGCAAAAGCTATAGTTTTTATTTTATTTCTTTCAGTTCGATACTGTATTTTTTTAGATTCATTGACAGATAGAGAACAGAGAATTTCCCGGAATGAAAATAAACATGAAATATCTTGTCTTATGTTACTGCTAACCGACGCAATGAGGTTTTGTGTAAGCTGTTAACCTTTCTTTATTTAATGTGACACTCTGTTTTAGGATTCTATCGTAATATCTACTGCAAAGTGAGTTTGTATAAATAATACTTTGTCAAAAGAAGCAAAATAAAAACCCGTCAACAAGATAAATCTAGCCCTTTCTCATAAATGACGATTCTTCTTCAAATAAGAAAAGATTAGCAATTCACACAAATATATATCGCCAATTCTGTTTCAGTTTTGGCGGAATCCCCGTAATTCTTCGTATTTGTAGTTGTGAATGACGGGAATGGAAAGTTACTAAAGCAAATTTTTCTGTTTTTCCTGTTTTTCATCTGAGAAATGTGAAAATAACTAAGGGTGTGCCCTTTCAGGCAATACATTTCAGCAAATTAAATATATCAAATCGCCACATTCTTTAGGGAGACTCATACTTTGGAATCTTTCGGAATATTACTGACTTCATTCTTTACTTCCACAGCCTGTTCAATAATTGGTTTATTAATGCTGATGCAATGTCGATGTACCAATAAAAACATTGTCATTCGTGCGGGCTGTTTCCAGCGTACAGTGAAAATGTGATGTCTGCATTCTGTAGTATAATGTCTCTTTATTACATCCATATCCAACAAACCACAGTGAAATTTATACACTACAGATCATTGATGATTTTTATCAGGAACACAAAGGCGATACATCTATGGAAATCCCACTTTTCGAATTATTGTAACAAATCGTACAGGTATGACAGCTTAATAGGCGGCAAATGGCTAATGGCTCACTAGTCACCGAACTGTGTATTGTTCAGGACAAAACAAAAACAATAACTAAAAACACAGCAAAACTATATAGTATGAATGACTGAAAAATATAATACACTAATAAAAATAGGTCAACAGCTTTAATGACGAAAAGCGAAACACACAGCTGACGCTACCACTGCCCATACGCCCGATGGCGTAAGCAGCGCACTGACGAACTGCTTTGCCGCTCGCCACCTCATCCCTCCAGCAGCGCTAGTGTGGCGCGCGGCGCGAGAAACTGTGTCACAGTCACAACGCCGCGTTACCTGCATCAGGTGCGCGTCGCCTCACTATCGTCTCTCGTACCAACTTGCGCGGTTGCACTTTGTTCTCTTAAGGTACAAAAATGTGCTCTGTCCTGCGACACGCCACACGCGCTATGCGCGTCTCAATTTGTGCCTAGCCTGCTCTGTGCAGACGGCGAGCCATGCTCTGCGCGTGGTGTGTCGCTTGCAAGCCTTAAGATGGAAATAAACAAAGGTGTCCGAAAGCTTACGCAAAATAATGCACTCACGGAATGTTTGCAGGATATGACAAGAGCAATCAATAAATGATTCGATGAGAGTAAGAAGGAATTTAATAAAGGATTCAATGAGAGTAAACAGAAACTTAATACACGATTCGAAGGGAATAAGCAGAAACTTAAGGAGATTAATGAACGTTTCGGTGAACAAGGGGGGTTTGAAAATAAAAGAAATTCGAGATCAACGTAAGACACTTAACAAACGATTCGACGAATAAGATCAAACATTAGCAGAGATAAATGGTTAAAATGGCTCTGAGCACTATGCGACTTAACTTCTGAGGTCATCAGTCGCCTAGAACTTAGAACTACTTAAACCTAACTAACCTAAGGACGTCACACACATCCATGCCCGAGGCAAGATTCGAACCTGCGTCTGTAGCAGTCGCACGGTTCCAAACTGAAGGGCCTACAACCGCTCGGCCACCGCGGCCGGCCTGAACATAAACGTTTACTGTGGATATTGTATCACAGACACAGTCCCTTTGACTGTTCAGAGATGTCACTAAAACCCGCCCAAACATGTAAACAAGTATCCATGAGCAGCGCCTATTAGACGGAGGGTATCAGACAGCCGATCAGTTCCAGTCATTCTACCTGGAATGAGGTACACAGCTCGTATTGTCTGTAGTTCAACTTTCCCTAGACGGTCAATATCGCGGTTCCATCACATCCACGTTGTTACTTTGTGCCAGGAAGAGCTCTCAACAAGGGAAGCGTCCAGGCGTCTCGGAGTGAACGAAAGCGATGTTGTTCGCACGTGGAGAACATACAGAGAGACAGGAACTGTCGATGACATGCCTCGATCAGGCCACCCTAATATCCCTTCAACCAGACAATCATCGGAGACGTGTTTAGAGGCAACCTGGTCAGGCTGAATGCCTTAGACACACTGTGCAGCGAGTTCAGCTAGGTGGAGGTTCCCTGCTGTTTTAGGATGGCATTATGTGGGGTCGACGCACACCGCTAGTGGTCATGGAGGGCGCCGTAACGGCTGTACGGTGCGTAAATGTATACTCCGACCAATAGTGTAGCCATATCGGCAGCATATTGGCGAGGCATTCGTCTTCATGACAATTCGCGGCCCCATCGTGCACATTTTGTGAATGACTTCCTTCAGGATAGCGGCATCGCTCGACTACAGTGGACAGCATGTTCTCCAGGCATGATCCATATCGAACATGCCTGCGAATGATTAAAAGGGCAGCGTGACCCACCAACAACTCTGAGGGATCTACGCCGAATCGCCGTTGAGAAGTGGGACAATCTGGAAAACAGTGCCTTGATGAACTTGTGGATAGTACGCCACGACGAATACAGGCATGCATCAATGCAAGAGGACGTCCTACTGGATATAAGAGATATGGGTGTGTACTGCAATCTGGACCACCACCTCTGAAGGTCTCGCTATATTGTGGTACAACATGCCATTTGTGTTTTTCATGAGCAATAAAATGGTCGGAAATGATGTTGATCTCTATTCCAGTTTTCTGTACTGGTTCCGGAGCTCTCGGAACCGAGGTGATGCAAACCATTTTTGATGTGTGTACGTTCGAAACAGTATGAAACACTAGAGTGAGTTTGTCAACAAGCCAAGTAACAAGAGGTTGCACTGGAAACATAATTCAAACAAGCTGGTAAAATTGGGAGCAAACTTGAACTTGCCAAGGCCATTGAAGAGGTTACATTACATATTGACGCTGAATCTGATAGAACTCAGCCAGTAGCAGTGAGGTACCGTGAGGAAGTACAGTCTCTGCTGCGATTTAAGCAGACACAAATCGAAAGAAACAAACCAAATCCAAAAGTATCGGCAAGTTTAGTCCGAAATAATTAAAACCACAGGATTGTGTGGCTGGTCCCGGCGGAGATTCATGTCCTCCCTCGGGCATGGGTGTGTGTGTTTGCCCTTAGGATAATTTAGGTTAAGTAGTGTGCAAGTTTAGGGACTGATGACCTTAGCAGTTAAGCCCCATAAGATTTCACACACAGTTGTACATTTTGAACATTTTTTAAATTAAAACCACAGTCATATTTTCCCGAGCAGCTAAAATGGTAAAGGCGATGTTGTTAATGTGAATAAAAGGAGACGAACAGACACTAAAGAAATCAGAGCTCTCGAGGAAAGATTGAGTAACATACAGAAATTGCTCGGAGAGGGAGCTCCAGCAAAACGAACGAAGATGGGGAAACGTGCAGGTGACATTTCGTATCATTCCTCAATTATTCGCACTATCCAGATCCTAAAACCAGCAGCATCGCCAAGTATGGCGGTCGCAATTTACAAACACATTTTCCTGATCTTGGAGTAACGTTATGAGAATGAAGTCTGTGTGTAGACATTCACGCGAAGAAGCGAGTGCAAGGACGCAAAAGTTTGATAAGCGATTGCGTCACATACGTAGATTTTTGTAGGGCATTCTTGGACGAATTGTGGTCGAAAAGTGCGCAGGACTGAATCAAACTTAATATCTTAATGAAATAAAATTGCAGTGAGAGTACAGAACGGGGTCCAGTGAAGTTTTCTCGGGAAATGATAAAGGAAAAGCAATATTTCGATCAGCCTTAGTAAGCTCCAGACAGGGGTGGGGACAAGGGGGGGAGGGCTATGGGGGCTATGGGCCCCTCTCCCAATGGAGTATCATATTACACTGGATAAAATGACTTCAGAAATGGGTGAATATATTACTCCAACAGATTCAGTCCTTTTTTTATAATTATGTAGCAATATAGATTGCAATGTATTTTTTTATCTAAACCAATAAATATCATTTAACTTAAAATGGGAGTTTAATTATTTCTTATTACTTATTAATAATAATAATTATTATTATTATTACATAATTATTATTTATTAATACACGTTTTTTACCCTGAACTCTAAAACAGTTACCAAAAACTACTTTAAGCAACACAAAATTTTACCAGTTTGTCGATAATTTGCTAGCGATCTTCCATTTCCCCAACCCCCCCCCCCCCCTCCTTTGACTGACTTCTAGAATCGCCCCTGGCCCAGAGTTTATCAGTTTGACCAAGTTGACGACGAAACTGCGGAGAAAGGTAGTCATTGCGTGACGAAAACTGCAAGACTTTGTGTCATTTCAACAATTATTGCAAGAATCAAGTAATTGATTCAAACAATGCACGAAGAGGCGATAATACGTGGACGCGCAACGATGAACTAAGTCTGAGAGATGCCCTACCGCAATTTTAATCCGCAGTGCGGCAACAGAGGCCATGGGACGTGGGGGCGGCGTCCACACAACCATGACAGAAGCGTGTTTCATGAAAATCGGCAGCGGTCTGACAATCGTTCATCACGATGCAATTCAAAGTACAGTCAGCTCACCCTCAATGCAATGTGAGCAATGTAGAAGAGTCCTGCGGCAGGAGATAACTAAGTGAGGTGGCTCTCGTTTTCAAAGAATTTTAAATAGTACAGAAATGTTGTATGTAGGTTATGGAGAGATAAGAGAAGTGTTATTTGAAGAGAATGAAGAGGTAAATTCCTACAAGTTTCCTATGGTTAGTGTAACCATCAATAATGTAATTGTTCCATGTATTTTGGATTTAGGTAGCCAAGCCTTGGTATTATGTGAAGATGATTTCAGTTGTTGTTGCGGAGAAAAGAAGTAGTCAACATTGCCATTACAAAAGAGAAAAGGTCAGAGGAGCTTCCAAGGGAAAGGTACTGACGAGAAGGGAAAAAAGCCAGACAAAGTTTGTGTCTCAAGAACATGTTTTGATGGCAGTATTTTTGATTGTCTCTCATCTGACAGTAGAAGCAATATCAGGATTAGATTTCCTATTGAAGTGCAGGGAAACTCTTAGTTTGAGAAGGGTAAAAGCCACATTAATTATGTGGAAAAGGCCACTTCTGAATTTGATGAATCTGTGAATGGAATAGGTCATGTGGTGCAGCTTCATTTCTCTGTATTTACTTTTACTGATTTTTCTTGTCATATCTATTGTTATAAAACCAAATTCATCTTTACTCCAACATTTACTACACATCTCCTTAAAATCACCAAATTTTAAATAAAGTCCAACAAACTCGTGATAAATATGATTTCAATTTGTATCATCTTGCCTGAAAATATTTAGAAAATTATGATTTTCTCTAACTACCTGTTCTGGTATTTTTGAATACATTTGACTTGAATAAAAAAACAAACTTTTACCGCCTGTAAGATATTCTTGAACTGTATCTTGCTTTTCAAGAATGAAATCATCAAAAACTGCAACTGAATTATATTCACATTCATCCAATGCAATAATTTCATCAATACTTTCAATAAAAGTAGTAATTTTTCCATTAATTTATCTTCAATTTTTTCATATCCTTTTATGAATTCTTAACATTTGTGGTTGATCTAAACTTTTAGAATAAATGCAGAAATTTTATTCCAGTTTAACCATCCCGGGGCTATAATATAATTATCAAACATTAACACTGTTTTTCCACGACTCCTTGGTCCTGTTATTGAACATCGAATAGAATTTGGTAAAATTGTACCTAGTTTATTTTTTAATTCCCTTTCCTGAATTCTTATTTTTGTTCTCAATCTGTCATTTAATTGAAAAAATTTCATTAATAAGAATGACTAGATTATTTTGATTGTGTGATAATTCATCTGTCTGAAAAAAGTTGAACTGTACCAATAAGAGAAACTTATAGAAATGTTTCATTAGTTTCATATTATACACCTTTCTTAAGTCCAAATATTACATCAAAAAATAACAAATTGTATACCGAAAGAGAAGTGATAGAAATACCTTTTGGTTTATAGTTTGAAGCATTTATTCAATCGAAAAAACTAATATCTGCATTACTGAAAGTGACATTAAATTATTTATGGAGAAAGAAGATTTATGGGACAAATTTTTGTATTTAATCATCAAATTATCGAAGTTAATGAAAAAATAGTTGCTAATGATGTTCCTAAAATTATTGCATTTGATTTAATTAATATCAATTTTAATCCATCTGATGGAATGATTGTTAAACCTACTGATCATTTTCATAGATAAACTAATATTATTTCTTCATTTAAACCAAATCCTGAATTTGGAGGACCAATAATTAGTGGACCAAATTAGTCTGTAAATATTCTAATTTTTGATGCAATTCAGAATTTAGAAATAACTACAAGTGATGAAAATGATAATTTGATTGACCTAATTAGTGCTTGTGTAGCAGTAATTTTAAAATCAGGTTAATAATTTTTTCCTTAATAAATAAAGAACAAAATCAAGAGTTATCAGTTGTACTCATTTCCTGTTAATGAGAAAACAAAGAATAATTTAAAGAATCCAAACAAGAAAACATATATTAATATTAATATAGGTGATGGTTGGATTCAGCCTAATTATTCACAACTCTATGTGACATTTGATGTTATTCACACAGATGGAACAGAATTTTTCAGTATATGATGGTAAATCAAATATTTAACTAACTGATAATTATGTGTTAAAGTTATTTGATGTTATTACAATTAAAAAAGAAAACAATATTTTGTCTGGATTTGAACACCTGTTTATTTCTTCATCAACTCTTTTCAATTAACTTCTTCTCTATCAAATGAAATAATTATGGAACGACATATTTTTAACAATAGTAAAACTGAAAACCCAACAAAATGAAGTACTTTACCCATTAGAATTATTTGGTGTATTTTTAAGCATTTTAAAGAAGTAATAAAGGAAGGAGATTCAATAGTAGTTTTCACTTGGAGCCCCAGAAAAGATCAGAATATTTTATTCTTAGATGGCTTAGTAATAATGATAAAGAAGGTAAAATTGTTGTTAAAAGTATGGAAATTCATGTTCCTGTTGTTAAATACGAACAAAAATATTCACTTGAACCAGAACAAGAAAGACTGAAAAATCAAAAAATTCCAATTCCTTTTTTTGAACCACAAACAATTGAAATCGCTGGATTCACTGGAAAACCCAATTCTGAAGCAGATATTATTATTATACTTCCTTTGTTGATAGTATATAATTCCTTTGTTGATAATTTCATTCCACCCAAATGGACACAGGGTGAAGTGGGCTGGGCACTGCCACATTGTTGCTCTAGTTGTTGGAACACCAGGTGCAAATGTGACACTGTACAGTAACTTTTCAATGTCTACAGTGTTGATATTGAACTGGTTGTGCAATTGGCAGTTAATAATAAAGTCAACATATGCTTTTATCACGTGTTTGACCCTTTATGCTCAAGTTCCATTCCTAATCTATTACAAATGTAAATATTTCTATACGAATTTCTTTCATTCACAATGTCAGATTTGCCTCTGGTGGCCAAAACTGGTTGCACTCTAACACATTTGAATGTCTACCAAATTTCCCTGTCCTATGATAACTATAGTCAATAATGGACCTCTTTGAGTAGCTGCACTTCAATTATAAGCACCCGTTACATTGTCATATGCTGCTGTTAAAGTTAAAACCATATTAATGGACAGAAGAAAAGGATCGGCCCAAATTTTTTCCCACAAAATCAACAAATTATGTGCATACTTTTAACAAGAACCTCTGGGATTTTCTTTATAAAGAAAAAAGTTTATTGGGCATTGTGGAGCAACCTCAACAGTAAGAGTTGCAAGAAACGGAGCTGTAGATTGAAGCAGTGTTGCGAGATGGTGAGGTGAGCTGTGGCCTCCAGTTCCAACACGGCGCCGGCCGGTATTGACGTCAGAAGTGCGGGTTGTCCAGCCACTGCCAGCGGGGCTCGCCGCTCCTGTCCAGTTCGTACTCGCTGCAGTGCGGTGTCTCGCCCAGCCTGTGTGCACAGAGGTACATTAAAGACAGGACCAGTAATCTACTACTCACAAAATTACCTTAGGCACAGCTCGGCCCGAAACAAG
The DNA here is from genome assembly GCF_021461395.2 of Schistocerca americana. Classification (NCBI taxonomy): domain Eukaryota; kingdom Metazoa; phylum Arthropoda; class Insecta; order Orthoptera; family Acrididae; genus Schistocerca; species Schistocerca americana. The sequence goes on along the minus strand of NC_060126.1, from coordinate 54,499,794 downwards.
AACAACGAATCGCATTTCCGACGCAATAGGATTCCTTCATTTCCGATTAGCCGTGGGAGGTCTGCCGTAATCATTTTTACCTTTGGTGTTCTGTGGGTGCCGTGGCAGACATTATGAAAGCAGAATGTTTAGATGTGAAACATTGTGGGAACATTTAGTCAGCAAACGATTCATGAAATAGGGCATTTTGTCACTGCAGTTATTTTTCTGAAAAATGGGAGGGAAATAAAAGTTCGTCCATACAGTCAATACGTGAGTGCTCGTGGTGCTGGCTTCCGCTTCTAGAACATTCACTTGTGTAAAAATTCAACGAAAACTTTTTTGAAATTTGTAGCAGACAGTGTATTGAACAGTTCTCTTGGCGAACAGTGTTGCCTGCTACAAGCAAATGCATATTTTTGTCCTTAAATCATCATTTAACTAAACCAAACTAAGCTCCATCTGAATAGGCCTCGGAAGGCCCAACGGTAGCGACCGGCCGCCGTGTCATCCTCAGCCCACAGTCGTCACTGAAGGTGGATATGGAGGGGCATGTGGTCAGCACACCGCTGTCCCACATGTATGTCTGTTTACGAGACCAGAGCCTCTACTTCTCAATAAAGTAGCTCCTTAGTTTGCCTCACAAGGGCTAACTGGACCCCGCTTGCCAACAGCGCTCGGCAGACGGGATGGTCACTCATGCAAGTCCTAGCCCAGCCCGACAGCGCTTAACTTCGGTGTTCTGACGGGAACCGGTGTTACCACTGCGACAAGGGTATTGGCTAAATCATCATTTAGGAGACGTAAGACTTGTTACGGTAATTAGGGTACAAATCACAGTCAGACCCGCACCCTCGATGTCCATTCCCTATTTTGCACAAAGTTCATTATCACTCGCCGGCCGGTGTGGCCTAGCGGTTCTAGGCGCTTCAGTCTGGAACCGCGCGACCGCTACGTTCGCAGGATCGAATCCTGCCTCGGGCATGGATGTGTGTGATGTCCTTAGGTTAGTTAGGTTTAAGTAGTTCTAAGTTCTGGGGGACTGATCCACACTCATGAAAATTGCGACAAATTCGGAATAAACAGCAGGGTATTGGCAGTAAGCTAGAATACAGATATTACTGCTCATCGTTTCACTTGCAGGAGTTTTATGTTACGTTTTTTAATCAGACTGCAATCACAAAATCGTTCTGAGAGAGAGAGAACGTTAAATAACATCGAATGTTATGGAACATACTTCTAGGCACCCAGAATCTGTTACAAAAACGAAAATGGAGGAAAAGTTTTAGCATGTAGCAGAATGCGAATTTACCGCCTCCCACATCACAAATACATATCTCTAACTACACCGTTCACATGCAACACTTGGCATTATTATTGTTCGTCTCGGGACCTCATAAAAGCCTTTTAATACTTAAGTGTCGTTAACTGATGTTTAATTGTAACAAATCATAGCAAGAGTGACATTTCTGATAAATCTTCAATGCGCCGTCACCTTGTAATGGTATACTGTCTTAACACGCAACTTATAATACAGAAACAATAAAACGCGATGAAATCCAATATGGAGTCTCCAAAGTGGCAAGCAAGGACCATCACGTGACCTGACACGAATGCTGTGGTATGCTATTGGTTGTTCCTGTTTCTGACCGAGCTGTAAGCACAAAATTTTGTGTCCATCTTATTTAGAGAGATCATAGAGCGGGAATATGTATGTAGTGAGTATAGCAGACAGCACGTGTAGACAACATCAAACTGAAATAGTCACGTGACTTTGGTATGATACACATCTTTCTTCCATTATGTTGTGTTTTTTTTTTTTTTTTTTTTTTTTTTCATCGGTGTATTACTCGAGCTAATGTACAGGGGGAAGTGGAGGGTACTTCGTGCAAAAACGCTGACGGAAAATACATCGCAACACCAAGAAGTAATTAATGAAGGGGAATGAGATTTCTGGAATTCATTTGTCTAGGTAACATAATTATATGATTAACATTGCAAGATCATATGTTAATGTAAGCGCGAGATAAGCCATTGAAAATATGAAATGCTGGAACATTAGTAACCGGTGTAATAGTCGGAATGTTAAATGCAAGGATGCAAAACGTGCATGCGATGTACTGTACAGGTGTCGGATGTGAGTTTATGGGATGGAGTTTCATGCCTGTTGCACTTGGTCAGCCAGTACAGGAACAGGTAACGCTGTTTGTGGATGGCGCTGGTGTTGTCGTCCAATGATGGCCCATATGTGCTCCATTGGAGACAGATCAGGTTATCGAACACTCTGCAGAGCATGTTGGGTTGCGACAGCGGTATGTGGCCAAGAGTTACCCTAATAGAAAACACCCGGTGGAATGCTGTTCACGAATGGCAGCACAACAGGTCGAATCACCAAACTGATGTACAGATTTGCAGAAAGGATGCGTGAGATAAGCACGAGAGTGCTCCAGCTGTCATACGAAATCGGGCCCAAGCGCATAACTCCAGGTGTAGGTCCAATGTGTTTAGCATGCAGACAGGTTGCAGCCCTTTAAGTGACCTCCTCCTAACAAAAACATGGGCATAACTGGCACTGAGTTAGAAACAGATGCCATCAGAAAACACAACAGATTTCCACTCTGACGACCAATCAGCTCTCGCTTGACATCACTGAGGTCACAAATGCCGGTGGTTTGGGATCAGCGGATTGCACGCCACAGGGCGTCTGGCTCAGAGCTGTCCTTGAAGCAAACGATCCAGGGCGTCTGGCTCAGAGCTGTCCTTGAAGCAAACGATCCGTTAACAGATCAACAGATCGTTATGTCATTGTGGCGCTACCTGCTGATCAAATTGTTGCTGCAGATGCAGTTCGATGCGCTAGAGCCATGCGTCAAAGTCGTACGATTGTCTTCCCTCTCGGCAGAGCCACGTGGTCGTCCGAAGCCTGGTCTTCATGCTGCCATACGTTCTCGTGACCACCGCTGCCAGTTGTCATGTACAGTAGCTACAATCCTGCCAAGTCTTTCTGCAATATCGCAAAACAAACATCGTGATAGTCGTAGCGCTGTTACACGACCTCTTTCAAAGTAAGTGAAGCGTTGGTAACGAATTCATTATCGCGTTAAAGTTGTTCTTAATTAACATCAACTCACCACGTCCATTTTCAAAGGTAATTACACTACTGGCCATTAAAATTGCTACACCACGAAGATGACGTGCTACAGACACGAAATTTAACCGACAAAAAGAAAATGCTGTGATATGCAAATGATTAGCTTTTCAGAGCATTCACACAAGGTTGGCGCCGGTGGCGACACCTACAACGTGCTGACATGAGGAAAGTTTCCAACCGATTTCTCATACACAAACAGCAGTTGACCGGCGTTGCCTGGTGAAACGTTTTGTGATGGCTCGGGTAAAGAGGAGAAATGCGTACCATCATGTTTCCGACTTTGAAAAGGTCGAATTGTATTCGCGATTGCAGTTTATCGTATCGTAACATTGTTGCTCGCGTTGTTCAAGATCCAATGGCTGCTAGCATAATATGGAATCGGTGGGTTCAGGAGGGTAATACAGAACGCCGTGCTGAATCCGAACGGCCTCGTATCACTAGCAGTCGAGATGACAGGTATCTTATCCGCTTGGCTGTAACGGATCGTGCAGCCACGTCTCGATCCCTGAGTCAACAGATGGGGACGTTTGCAAGACAACAACCATCTGCACAGTTAGACGACGTTTGCAGCAGCATGGACTATCAGCTCGGAGACGATGGCTGTGGTTACCCTTGATCCTGCATCACAGATAGGAGCGCCTGCGATGGTGTACTCAATGACGAACCTGGGTGCACGAATGGCAAAACGTCATTTTTTCGTATGAATCCAGGTTCTGTTTACAGCATAACGATGGTCGCATCCGTGTTTGGCGACATCGCGGTGAACGGACATTGGAAGCATGTATTCGTCATCGCCATACTGGCGTATTACCCAGCGTGATGGTATGGGGTGCCATTGGTTACACGTCTCGGTCACCTCTTGTTCGCATTGACGGCACTTTGAACAGTGGACGTTACATTTCAGATTTGTTACGACTCATGGCTCTACCCTTCATTCGATCCCTGCGAAACCCTACATTTCAGTAGGATAATGCACGACTGCATGTTGCAGGTCCTGTACGGGCCATTCTGCATACGGAAAATGTTCGACTGCTGCCCTGGCCAGCACATTCTCCAGATCTCTCACCAATTGGAAACGTCTGGTCAATGGTGTCCGAGCAACTGGCTCCTCACTAGACGCCAGTCACTACTTTTGATGAACTGTGGCATCGTGTTGAAGCTGCATGGGCAGCTGAACCTGTACACGCCATCCAAGCTCTGTTTGACTCAATGGCCAGGCGTATCAAGGCCGTTATTACGGTTAGAGGTGGTTGTTCAGGGTACTGATTTCTCAGGATCTATGCCCCCAAATTACGTGAAAATGTAATCACATGTCAGTTCCAGTACAATACATTTGTCGAATGAATATCCGTTTATCATCTGCATTTCTTCTTGGTGTAGCAATTTTAATGGCGCTCACGACAGTTACAGCGTGGATTTAAAGCAAGCCTGGTTTGCATCCTCATAGTGGCGGTATAGCGCCATTCTTAAGCGACTGGCGCGAATTTAGAATAGACTTCGTCTTTCAGATGTAGAAACAGCGCTATCAACTGTTGTTTATATCGCGTATCTCGTTCTTGGTGTTGAGATTTTTTTTCCGTCAGTGTGTTAGCGACTTCTGATGCAATCCAGTCGCGTAGCGAGCAAAGGAACGGATAACTACTCATACACCTTTGTAGATGTCCTAATTTCTCTCGTCTTATCTGTGCGAGACGTGGTAGAGGCAGGAGGATTGGTAAACACTGTTACGTAAATATTGTATCCTGAAATTTCTTAATCAGGACTGCACGAGAACTATGTCGCCTTACTTTCGAAGATTCCCTTTACAGCTCGCCGATCAACTCCTTTACACTTTCATATATGTAAGACTGACATACTGCGATAATGGCTACGAACTTCTGAATTTGTTCTGTATCTTCTTTCATAGCCATTACGTAGGCAGCGATCATTGTGTCCCGTTTTAGCTCACTCGCATACAGATGCTGCTCTCTTTGACATCATGTTACTGTTTTCAGGTTATCACCATTTTTCACAGCCTTCCAGTAACAGTACTTGTGGTACAATGGCCCTTAAGGTCACACATCGCTGGACTTACCGTGATGGTTCGGGAGGGCTTAATCAGAATGTTTAACTCAGAGTCTGCTTGTCTTTGGTTAAAAGGTACTGGGAGAAACATACTATCGACGGTGCTATGCGAATTGTTTGTAATTGTTTCCACAACGAAATTTTTAAGGTATCCGGATTTTACGGACCTTACATGAGCTTGACCCATAATGACAGGACAATACAGTATGAGATCCTCAGAAAATAATAATTACATTATATCAACAAAAGGTAATTGCAGTTAATCTCATGTACTGAAAACCAACAAAACAATCTCTAACAATATGGACAATGTCATGGATCAAACAAGTTAAAGCGAAATGCATTTTCGAGACGAACCAAGCAGGTGGTTAATGATATCGTAAAACTCCCATTTAGCATGAGAACGGCGAGCTTCAGCGCAAAAAGTGGTGAGGCTAGAACAAGACACTATTCCTTTTAACGTAAATAAAGCTGTGACGGAGGGTAAGAGGCTGCACGTCATTAACAGGGATAGGCTGCGACCCAGCAAGAAAATAAAAATGTATTCACCTCTAGCGAGACCGTGATTGGCTGAAGCCACACTTGGCGACGCAGATGCGACACAGTGGGAAGATCCCCATTATATAAAAGCATTTTGAGACCTAAAATCTATCTCTCTTGTCTCGCGGTGGACCGCAGAAGTATGTGGAAATAAGCAAAGGCTATAGGTGCTTTGCTTTCTGCAAAGTGGGGAGCATACACTTCATGTATCGTGGCGACAGATAGCAAAGCGGTAGTTACTTAATTCAGTCACGGCCAGAGTAGGGAATTAGCATTTCAGATCCAGCACAGAGACAACGCAATTGCAGATGCCGCTTGGTAAAGTACCATCACGTATTAGGCCACAATAAATGTTGAGTCTAGATTTCCTCACTTCAACTTGCGTACGCTTTGACCATTGAATATCAAAAGCTAGGACACTAACCCACCCTCACACTTTGTACATGAAAGTTTTTTTTTTTCGTTGGTTCAAAAAGTAAATTTGTTCTCCACCAACTCAGTGCACTGGCCAGCTACGACAACATAGATTTAAATGAGCTGACGAAGATTTTTAATAATCATTCTTTCCTGTGAAAAAAATTTTCATGTGTAGTGATACCGATTTTAATAATTGTCATTTCAATATTTCCAAGAATTAAATATTTTGTTATTGAGTGTCAAAAGTAATTGAACATGATTGTTGTTTATCATTTGACCCCTGAAAGCAACAGTTGATAAATTACATGTAGAATAAAATAGGGAATAGCTGTGTTTTCTTTCTAGAATAGACCCCAAACTTTCACTTTTATTAATTAATGCATTCTAGGTAGGTGACAGGAGGATTTCTAATGATTTTTGTTACGATCTGCACCTGATATTAACTGCCTCACAGGGCCAGGGTCATATTTATTTAGAATGTCGGTTTGACACCCTGGACTTGAGAAGACAGTTCAGATGATTTATCCATTTGTGCGGTAAGTGGTAAGCTAAGTTTGCACACATTAGTACACTCACTGTGCTGACACAAAGGTCGGACGTACGACAGACTCTTGTCTCGAAATATTGTCGAGAATATTGTCCTACATAAAGCACGCCAGTGGCAAGAAACAAACAAAATCTTCACCACGCGATACCGGTGGCAATGTTACCAATGCAGTGTCACTGAAGTGGGGTCACTAGGTGCGGTTTTCCGAAATTCCTTTACCAAAGAAGACGAAGGAATGTTTCAGAATTCGAATGAAGTGTAGCTGCCAACATGAGTAACTTAGAAGAAGACATCCTCTATGCTGCAAAGCAACTCAAATCAATAACGGCAAATCTTCTGGTACAGACAGTATATCAGTTAGGTTCGTTTCAGAGTACGTTGACAGAGTAGCCTCATACTTACTAATCATTTACAAACGCTCGCTCGACGAAAGATCCCTACTCAATGACCGGAAACTTGCACAGGTCACACTAATACATCAACAAAGGAAACAGGAATAATGCATTGAATTACAGAACAATACAGCTGACGTCGACTTGCTGTAAGATTTTAGAAAATATGCTGTGTTCGCGCATTACAAGTTACCTGGAAGAAATCGAACTATTGACACATAGCAGGGATTCAGAAGATACCGTTGTTGCGCTACACAGTTACTTTTTATTCTCATGAAATAAAGAGTGCTGTCGACATGGGCTCAAAGTGATCCCATTTCTTTGGTTTCCACGAGACTTTTGACACCATTCTTCACAAACGGCATATAATCAAACTGCGAGCCTACAGAGTGTCACCTCAGCCGTGGTACTGGAAGTGTAATTTCCTGTCAGAGAGGTCACAGTTTGTAATAACTGGCGAAAAGTCATCGAGCAAACCAGAAGTGCTATCTGTCGTTCCCTAAGGAAGAGCTAAAGGTCTTTTCCTATTTCTAACCTATTTCTAATCCACATAAATGATTTCGGAGACAATCTGAGAACCACCTTAGAGTGTTATCAATTTCTGCTGTTGTTTACCGCCTAATAAAGTCATCGTTGTTGTTGTCTTCAGTCCTGATACTGGTTTGATGCAGCTCTCCATGCTACTCTATCCTGTGCAAGCTTCTTCATCTCCCAGTTCTTACTGCAACCTACATCCTTCTGAATCTGCTTAGTGTATTCATCTCTTGGTCTCCCTTTACGATTTTTACCCTCCACGCTGCCCTCCAATGCTAAATTTGTGATCCCTTGATGCCTCAGAACATGTCCTACCAACCGGTCCCTTCTTCTTGTCAAGTTGTGCCACAAACTCCTCTTCTCCCCAGTTCTATTCAATTCTTCCACATTAGTTATGTGATCTACCCATCTAATCATCAGCATTCTTCTGTAGCACCACATTTCGAAAGCTTCTATTCTCTTCTTGTCTAAACTATTTATCGTCCATGTTTCACTTCCATACATGGCTACACTCCATACATATACTGTCAGAAACGACTTCCTGACACATAAACCTATACTCGATGTTAACAAATTTCTCTTCTTCAGAAACGCTTTCCTTGCCATTGCCAGTCTACATTTTATATCCTCTCTATTTCGACCATCATCAGTTATTTTGCTCCCCAAATAGCAAAACTCCTTTACTACTTTAAGTGTCTCATTTCCTAGTCTAATTCCCTCAGCATCACCCGACTTAATTCGACTACATTGATGTTCATCTTATATCCTCCTTTCAAGACACTGTCCATTCTGTTCAACTGTTCTTCCAAGTCCTTTGCTGTCTCTGACAGAATTACAATGTCATCGGCGAACCTCAAAGTTTTTATTTCTTCTCCATGGATTTTAATACCTACTCCGAATTTTTCTTTTGTTTCCTTTACTGCTTGCTCAATATACAGATTGAATAACATCGGGGAGAGGCTACAACCCTGTCTCACTCCCTTCCCAACCTCTGCTTCCCTTTCGTGCCCCTCGACTCATAACTGCCATCTGGTTTCTGTACAAATTGTAAATAGCCTTCCGCTCCATGTATTTTACCCCTGCCACCTTTAGAATTTGAAAGACAGTATTCCAGTCAACATTGTCAAAAGCTTACTCTAAGTCTACAAATGCTAGTAATGTAGGTTTGCCTTTCCTTAATCTAGCTTCTAAGATAAGTCGTAGGGTCAGTATTGCCTCACGTGTTCCAACATTTCTGCGGAATCCAAACTGATTTTCGCCGAGGTCGGCTTCTACCAGTTTTTCCATTCGCCTGTAAAGAATTCGCGTTAGTATTTTGCAGCTGTGACTTATTAAACTGATAGTTCGGTAATTTTCACATCTGTCAACACCTGCTTTCTTTGGGATTGGAATTATTATATTCTTCTTGAAGTCTGAGGGTATTTCGCCTGTCTCATACATCTTGCTCACCAGATGGTAGAGCTTTGTCATGACTGGCTCTCTCAAGGACGTCAGTAGTTCTAATGGAATGTTGTGTACTCCGGGGGCCTTGTTTCGACTCAGGTCTTTCAGTGCTCTGTCAAACTCTTCACGCAATATCGTATCTCCCATTTCGTCTTCATCTACCTCTTCTTCCATTTCCATTATATTGTCCTCAAGTACATCGCCCTTGTATAGACCCTCTATATACTCCTTCCATCTTTCTGCTTTCCCTTCTTTGATTAGAACTAGGTTTCCATCTGAGCTGTTGATATTCATACAAGTGGTTCTCTTTTCTCCAAAGGTCTCTTTAAATTTCCTGTAGGCAGTATCTATCTTACCCCTAGTGAGATAAGCCTCTACATCCCTACATTTGTCCTCTAGCCATCCCTGCTTAACCATTTTGCACTTCCTGTCGATCTCATTTTTGAGACGTTTGTATTCCTTTTTGCCTGCTTCATTTACTGCGTTTTTATATTTTCTCCTTTCATCAATTAAATTCAATATTTCTTCTGTTACCCAAGGATTTCTATTATCCCTCGTCTTTTTACCTACTTGATCCTCTGCTGCCTTCACTACTTCATCCCTCAGAGCTATCTATTCGTCTTCTACTGTATTTCTTTCCCCCATTCCTGTCAATTGTTCCATTATGCTCTCCCTGAAACTCTGTACAACCTCTGGTTCTTTCAGTTTATCCAGGTCCCATCTTCTTAAATTCCCACCTTTTTGCAGTTTCTTCAGTTTTAATCTACAGTTTATAACCAATAGATTGTGGTCAGAATCCACATCTGCCCCTGGAAATGTCTTACAATTTAAAATCTGGTTCCTAAATCTCTGTCTTACCATTATATAATCTATCTGATACCTTCTAGTATCTCCAGGATTCTTCCATGTATACAACCTTCTTTTATGATTCTTGAACCATACTTAAGTTATGCTCTGTGCAAAATTCAACAAGACGGCTTCCTCGTTCATTTCTCTCCGCCAATCCATATTCACCCACTATGTTTCCTTCTCACCCTTTTCTTACTCTCAAATTCCAGTCACCCATGACTATTAAATTTTCGTCTCCCTTCACTACCTGAATAATTTCTTTTATCTCATCATACATTTCATCAATTTCTTCATCATCTGCAGAGCTAGTTGGCATATAAACTTGTACTACTGTAGTAGGCATGGGCTTCGTGTCTATCTTGGCCACAATAATGCGTTCACTTTGCTGTTTGTAGTAGCTTACACGCACTCCTATTTTTTTATTCATTATTAAACCTACTCCTGCATTACCCCTATTTGATTTTGTATTTACAACCCTGTATTCACCTGACCAAAAGTCTTGTTCTTCCTGCCACCGAACTTCACTAATTCCCACTATATCTAACTTCAACCTATCTATTTCCCTTTTTAAATTTTCTAGCCTACCTGCCCGATTAAGGGATCTGACATTCCACGCTCCGATCCGTAGAACGCCAGTTCTCTTTCTCCTGATAACGACTTCCTCCTGAGTAGTCCCCGCCCGGAGATCCGAATGGGAGACTATTTTACCTCCGGAATATTTTACCCAAGAGTACCATACAATAAAGCTGCATGCCCTCGAGAAAAATTACGGCTGTAGTTTCGCCTTGCTTTCAGCCGTTCGCACTACCAGCACAGCAAGGCCGTTTTGGTTAGTGTTGCAAGGTCAGACCAGTCAATCATCCAGACTGTTGCCCCTGTAACTACTGAAAAGGCTGCTGCCCCTCTTCAGGAACCACACGTTTGTCTGGCCTGTCAACAGATACCCCTCCGTTGTGGTTGCACCTACGGAACGGCCATCTTTATCGCTGAGGCACGCAAGCCTCCTCACCAACGGCAGGGTCCTTGGCTCATTCGGGGTAGGAATAAAGCCATCACATGATCAAAACCAATTGGAATATGATTTAGAGAAGCTACCTGCGTCGTACGAAAAGTGGGAATGGGCCACAAACACTGCAAAGTGTAAGGTCATCCACATGAGTACGAAAAGAAATCCGTCAGATTTCGGTTACATGATAAATCACACAAGTCTAAGCGCTATTTCAACAACATATCTAAGGATTATAACTACGAACAACTTAATTTGGAACGGTCACATGGATAATGTTCAGGGAAAGGCGAACAAAAGACTGCATTCCACTGGCAGAACGCTTAGTAGATGTAACAAATCTGTCAAAGAGATTCCTCCTCTGCTAGAGAACTGCAAAGCGGTACGGTATTCTTATCGTATCAGATTGACGGAGGATATCGAAGAAGTTCAAAGAAGGGTAGCTCGGTTTGTGCTGTTGTGAAATAAGAGAGGGTGTCACGAAAATGATACTCGAGCTGGAGTAGCAATAATTAAAATAAATGCGTTATTCGTTAGGCCGAGATCTTTTCAAGAAGTCTCAGTATCCATCTTTTCTCTCCTCTTTGATAACTAACTAACTGACTCCGTTCGAATAGACCTTGGAAAGTCCAACGGCACCGACCGGCCGCTGTGTCATCCTCAGCCCACAGGCATACTGGAGGCGGACATGGAGGGGCATGTGGTCAGCATACCGCTCTCCCGGCCGTATATCAGTTTCCGACACCGGAGCCGCTACTTCTTAATCAAGTAGCTCCTCAGTTTGCCTCACAAGGGCTGAGTGCACCCCGCTTGCCAACAGCGCTCGGCAGGCCGGTTGGTCACCCATCCAAGTGCTAGCCCAGCCCGAAAGCTCTTAACTTCGGTGATCTGACGGGAACCGGTGGTACCACTGCGGCAAGGCCGTTGGCTCCCTCCTCTTACATGGGGAGAAATAATCAGCGTAATAAAATAAGAGAAATCGGGGCTAGCACAGTAAGACACAACTGATCGTTTTTCTCGCATGCTGTTCGAGAGTAGAACAGTAAAGAGACAGTGTGAAAATGGTCCGATGAACCCTCTGCCGCGCACTCAGTGCGAACTGCAGAGTACTCACGTAGATGTGGATGTCATGTAGATGCGATCATATCTCGACTGCAGGGAAAAATAACACTTTCCTGACTCATGGTCCTCGCTGAAACAGGTGCGTACTGTGCAGCGACATAGTAAAGCCGGAAGTCACGTTACCGACAAGCCGAGGCACAAGAGTATAGGGAACCGTTCACGGTGATGTTTCGAAACCTCTGTGATATCTGCAGTAGTCATGTAACTGTAGCGGCTCCGGCAAACATGAGGTTTTCTGTAAACGTCACATGGATGTGAACTGTTGTTGTAAAGTGTTACATCGCTTTCGTAAGTAATGTTTGTCGTTTCCGAAGTCTGCCATATCGGACATTCATCTTGAAGGACCTATCACGGTAGTGGATGACGGTACAGCAGCCGATAGACCAAAGGGACCTCGGTTGTATGGGTTTTGTTGAGGGGACCAATCAAAAGAGTAAGACAGCAAACACTATGTCTCGGAACGTGAGCATGTGAGGTAGTGGGCAGTTTAAGTCTACATCTAGATCTACATGACTACTCTGCAATTCACATTTAGGTGCTTGGCAGAGGGTTCGTCGAACCACAATCATACTATCTCTCTACCATTCCACTCCCGAACAGCGCGCGGGAAAAACGAACACCTAAACCTTTCTCTTCGAGCTCTGATTTCTCTTATTTTGTTTTGATGATCATTCCTACCTATGTAGGTTGGGCTCAACAAAATATTTTCACATTCGGAAGAGAAAGTTGGTGACTGAAATTTCGTAAATAGATCTCGCCGCGACGAAAAACGTCTTTGTTGTAATGACTTCCATCCCAATTCGCGTATCATATCTGCCACACACTCTCCCCTACTACGTGATAATACAAAACGAGCTGCCCTTTTTTGCACCCTTTCGATGTCCTCCGTCAATCCCACCTGGTAAGGATCCCACACCGCGCAGCAATATTCTAACAGAGGACGAACGAGTGTAGTGTAAGCTGTCTCTTTAGTGGACTTGTTGCATCTTCTAAGTGTCCTGCCAATGAAACGCAACCTTTGGCTCGCCTTCCCCACAATATTATCTATGTAGTCTTTCCAACTGAATTTGTTCGTAATTTTAACACCCAGGTACTTAGTTGAATTGACAGCCTTGAGAATTGTACTATTTATCGAGTAATCGAATTCCAATGGATTTCTTTTGGAACTCATGCGGATCACCTCACACTTATCGTTATTTAGCGTCAACTGCCACCTGCCACACCATACAGCAATATTTTCTAAGTCGCTTTGCAACTGATACTGGTCTTCGGATGACCTTACTAGACGGTAAATTACAGCATCATCTGCGAACAACCTAAGAGAACTGCTCAAATTGTCACCCAGGTCATTTATATAGATCAGGAACAGCAGAGGTCCCAGGACGCTTCCCTGGGGAACACCTGATATCACTTCAGTTTTACTCAATGATTTGCCGTCTACGAACTGCGACCTTCCTGACAGGAAATCACGAATCCAGTCGCACAACTGAGACGATACCCCATAGGCCCGCAGCTTGATTAGAAGTCGCTTGTGAGGAACGGTGTCAAAAGCTTTCCGGAAATCTAGAAATACGGAATCAACTTGAGATCCCCTGTCGATAGCGGCCATTACTTTGTGCGAATAAAGAGCTAGCTGCGTTGCACAAGAACGATGTTTTCTGAAACAGTCAAAGAGTTACGGTCATCTTTGGAATTGTACGTGGTGGTTTAATGTTAAGTCAAGGAGTCATTAGCAACACTTCACTCAGTTTGAAAGAGGTCGCGTAAGAGGGCTACGAGAAGCATGATGTTCCTCCTGCGATACTGCAGAAAGACTTGGCAGCAGTGTAGCCACTGTACTTGACTGCTGGCAGCGGTGGTCACGAGAATGTATGGTGGCATGAAGACCGGGCCCGAACGGCCACGTGGCACTACTGAGAGGGAAGACCATCGTATGACTTTGGCGTATGGCTCTGGCGCGTTGTACTGCATCTGCAGAAGCAAATTGAGCAGCAGGTGGCACCACAATGACGCAACGAATCGGTTACTTCAAGGACAGCTCCGAGCCAAACACCCTGCAGCGTGCATTTACTGTTCCCAAACCACCGCCATTTGCGACTTCAGTGGTGTCAAGCGATAGCCCATTGGAGGTTTGGGTAGAGATCTGTTGTGTTTTCTGATGACAGCTGGTTCTGTCTCAGACCTGTTGAGGGCCTGCAACCAACCTGCCTGTGTGCAAGAGTGCAGAGTCCGGAGGTATAATCGGTAAGGATAGGATAAACTGTGACTTGGCGATATGATTTCCGTGAATGCTACTTTTCGGTAAAGTCGGTAACTTCAGATTTGTCACTGTTTAAATTCACAGAGCTTGAATTCATAATTTATGTCCGACGACGCTCTACCATCGTTAAAAAGCGATTTCTGCGACTTATACGACTTACCAGCGTAGATATTACCCTGTGATTTGGCGCAAGTGCATTTGCAAACTGGTATTTCCGGCAAGGTCATCTGTGGGAAACTATACAACGGAAGTGATATGTTCTCGCCTGCAAAGCGTGCAAACAGATTTTTAATTGTGTGTCATTGAAGCTGTTACGCGATTCCAAAGGATTGGTAAAAAAATGTGAAACACACTGTGAGCGAATAATGAAAACTTCGTTCTGCCCTTGTTAAAACCGTCTGACAGCCACTAAATTTTCTGGCAAGTAGTTGATAAAGATTTAGTTATGTGTTTTTAGACTGGTGATATACAAATGAAAAGAGTGGGAAGTATAGATCTCCCAATTACAAGCTGACATCAGAAATACACTCTAAGGGGAAAAAAAAGAACGATACACCATGAACGAACTACCCGAGAGGGATGGAAATTGGTAGATGTGACTTACATCTCCAGACAAACAAATAATTAAAGTATCAGAAAAAAATCGATGGTTTATTCAACAGAAAAAGCTTCACAATCTGAGCAAGTCAATAACGGGTTGGTCGACCTCTGGACCTTATGAAAACAGTTATTCTACTTGGCATTGATTCACAGAGTTGTCTGATGTTCTGAAGGATATCGTGCCAAATTCCGTCCAACGAGCGCGTTAGATCGTCAAAATTCCAAGCAGGTTGGAGGGACCTGCCCATAATCCTCCAAAATATCCTTAAATGAGAAAGATCCGACGACCTTACTGGCCAAGCTAGCTAGGGTTTGACGAACTCGTAAACAAGCAGTAAAAGCTCTCGCCGTGTGCCTGCGGGCATTATTTTGCTGAAATGTCAGCCTAGGGTGGCTTATAATGAAGGAAAACAAAACGGGGTGTAGAATATCGTCGATGTACTGCTACGCTGTGGATGACAATCACTGGGATCCTGCTGATAATGAGATCCACCTCAGATCATCACTCATGTTTTCTGGGACACATGGTGGGCGACTGTCAGGTTAGTAATCTCACCTCTGTCCAGGACATCACCAGATACATCCTCGGCGTGGAATCTCATTGACTCGAGTATAACTGCCTTCATTGATGAGTCTCGCTTCCACGTGACCCCGACGACCAGCGAAGAAGTATCTGGAGACGTCCCAGAAGCGGTGTGACGTCAACCTGACTGTAGCCTACCATACAGCCCGGAAACCAGGAGTGATGGTGTACTGTCCCATTTCTCTTCATAGCTGGACCCTTTGGTTGTCGTTTGCGGCAGAACAAAGGGGTTTTATTGTCCTTCATGGAAAGCCATCCCGATTTACATTTCAGTAAGGTAATTCCTGCCTACACACGGCTATATTTTCTACTGTTTGGCTTCGTTCCTGCGAAAACCTACTTTGGCCAGCAAGATCGCCTGATCTCTCCCCAAGTGAGAACCTCTGAAACATTATGGGTAGGGCCGTCCAACCTTCTAGGGATTTTGACTATCTAACGGATAATTGGGTAGAATTTGCGACGATATCCTTCAGGAGGACATCCAACAACTGTCTCAAGCAATGGGCCGGCCGTTGTGGCCGAGCTGTTCTAGGCACTTCAGTCAGAAACAGCGCTGCTGCTACTGTCGCAGGTTCGAATCCTGCCTCGTGCATGGATGTGTGCGATGTCCTTAGGTTAGTTAGGTTTAAGTAGTTCTAAGTTGTAGGGGACTGATGACCTCAGATGTTAAGTCCCATAGTGCTCAGAGCCATTTGAACCATTTTGTCAAGCAATGCCAAGAAGAATATCTGCTAGCATAAGGGGCAGAGGTTTACCGCTTGGTTATTGACTTTCTAAATTTGTGGAGCTCTTTCTCTTGAATAAATCATGCAATTTTTCTCAAATTGTAATCATTTGTTTTTCTATGCATGTACATTACATACACCGATTTCCGTCCCATTTGGATAATAACATCGCGGTGCGTTGTTTTTCTTTTCTCGAGAATGTATTTTACATTCATTGTCATGCAGGTAGTTTGTACCACACACAAGAAATGATTGCAGTCAACTTGGAAGTACTAACATACACTAATAAGCCAAAACATTATGATCACTTGCTTAATAGCTTGTTTGTCCGTCTTTGGAATGAAATACGTCACTGATTATGCGTATCAGGGATCTGACAGTTTGTTGGTAGGTTTATGAAGATATGTGATACTAGCTGTCTACGTGCAGGTCATGTATTCCCGTAAATATTGGGCCGTTGATTTGCGTATGCGGTGATGGTGCTCCATAGCGACCCATAAATTTTCCATAGGATTTATAACAGGAGAATTTCATAGCCGAGACATCAACGTGAGTTCACTATAACGCTCCTGAAACGAATGCAGCACGGTTCTGGCAACGAAACGCAGAGAGTTATACTGCTGAAATCTGGCATCGTCGTCAGGAAATACATCAAGCGTGAAAGGCTGCAGATGTTTCGTAGCTTTCAGCGTGTCTTCGATTACTATCACAGGTCCCATGTAACCGCAGGAGACTGTCTCCCACAGCATAATACTGCTCCCTCCAGTCTGCGTCCGTGGTGTGCCGTACGTTTCGAGCCTCCTCTCACCAATCACCAGCGTTTGTGGAGACGACCATCGACCTAGTGTAGCAAAAACGTGATTCACCCGAAGAGCCGATATGTTTTCGCTGTTAGACGGTCGACTCCCGAGGGCCCCGTTGTCATTGGGTCAACATGTGAACACGTAGAGACGGTCTGCTGTAGAGCTCCATGTCCGACAAAGTACAGAACACTTGTGCGTGCACCAGCACTGTGCTCTTTCGGCAGAGACGTCACAGATGACCATCGCTCCTACTTTACAGAGCAGACAAACCTCCGAAACCCCCGTTCTGTGAAGAGTGGTGGACGTCCAGCAGATTAGCGCCTAATCGTAGTTTTTCTGTAGACGCTCGCGACAGTAGAAAGTGAACATTCGATCAAGTTCGCTATTTCTGTGATACACTTTTATAGGATCTGCATAATAATAATGTGCCCTTTGTCAAAATGGCTTATCTCAATGGATTTCCGCATGTGCTGCCTATATCTTCGCTAGAATGATCGCCCGTCCGTGTATGCTCTGCTTACATACTTTTGATACTCCAGCCACGTGCCCACAACGCCACAAGGTAGCATCCAACGTAGCAGTAGGTACTGGTCACACTTCGCTTATCAGTGTATATTGTGCTACATGGCCACAAGACCTATGTGATAGAGTGGTGTCGGGCCTCGTTGGTTGTGAATAGAAGCATCGGGATGTATAGCATGGAGTTGTCCACGTCTCGAATATAGTTCTGTGATACTCCACACCAAGCCGCCTGCACCTAAGCGCGCAGATCCTACAGACTGGTGGTTGGAGGTGAAGGGCTGATAACTTGCTCCATAGCATCTCACACATCTCGATCAAGGAGAGATTGGGGGACGCTTTTCGTCATGGCCTCCGGAATTTGTGAAGCAACTACTTCAGCATTAATGGTCCGTTGTCCCTTCTCACCTGTAAACGCGTTGACTGTCTGATCAAAAATATCCGGACACTTACAGTATTAGTGCACATTAACACGGGGTGTACCCACTAATCGCTTTTATCACTGCTCCAACTCTGCTCGGAACAGCGGACAGTTCATGAGGTCTGAACTGTGGTTGGTTACTGCTTGTCGTTTCCACTTCACCGTCACATCATCTGCAGTCGACTTGCGCAGCTTTGAAAGAGTTGAAAAGTGCCTGCTGGATCTGTCACTGACGTGACCTCCAGTGGCGTCCCGACTCACTGACCCACTCTGCTGTCGCTGCTCCTCTGCTGACGAGACTCAGCACCCCCTACCTACGGGTCCGCCTCTCGCGACGTCTAGCGGCAAGTCCCGCGCTGCAGTGGGGTACCGGATACTTTACATTAGATAGTGTACATTAAAATACGTCTATTGTACTCAAAAGTAGCGTTAATATCAGTATTTATCACGAGAAGATTAAAACTGTCACTTTCTGGTAGATTATAACTTTGAGCAAGATCAGGACTCGAACGCGGAATCCTGCCGTTTTCGGGGTCGTTGGTGTTACTGATCGAGCCCTGCAAGCAGAATTCACGACACAGCCCCGTAGATTCGCTTCTGCTCGTGCCTGTGTCTGACTTTTCAAGAGAAGAAGCTCTCCCATATAACTTACCGGAATAGCGCTCCTGGAAGAAAAGATTCTGCGAAAAAGTGGCTCAGCCTCACCCCACCTAGTGACTTGTGACTGCAATGCGGTGTCCGATGTTTTAATTAAAACTGCCTGGCAGATTAAAATTGGGTGCCGGGCAGGGACTCGAACCCGGATACCTCAGTCCTTTCTTCGCATTAGCGTTGGTTTAGCAGAACCATCAGTTGTCGATTATCTCTTAGGACTTCTAGATAGTATCAGAAAAAATCATTAAATACACGAGAATGCTCCATAGACCCCGTTACGTAGAAAGTAATAATCCTCAGTGTTATTGAGATGTAATGTTCCTACTTACAGCGAATAGCTCTTGCATCTGGCTACTGGATAAGTCTCCTCGTAGCACTGGGGTCGCAGGATGCTGAAGTAGATGACGCCCACCTTGAGGGACACTAGCGTGTTGGCATCTTTCAGGCAGCGGTAGAATTCGCGGTCGCACTCACAATGGGATCTGAAAGAGAGATAAAGCAGGAAGAAGAAGAGCTGAACGAATTCCTTATCAGGGATATACAGTGTGATTACAATTAAAGTTAAACTTTCAAAACGCTGTAGAAATAACACCACTATCGGAGAAGGGGGAACACGTATAGCAGAAGAAAAAAATAGTGTGAAAATTGATTAGATTCCGCTGTATGTGTCATAATATGTAAAAGAAAACACCTGTCATGCGCACGACCCACTGGGTTGATATAAACACGCCGGGTATACGGCTTTTCCTCCCTTCGCGTCTGCGACGTTCGCCATGACTGTCTTAATGCAAGATCTCGCTGTGCTTGTAAAGCTGTATTACAAGAATGATGACTGTGCACACGTCGCTCTGCAGAGGTACCGGACACTGAAGGGTTTGAAAAAAGGTGTTGGTCCGATGACTGCCGTGAGTCTGCAGAAAATGATTCGGAATTCGAAAAGACTGGTTCTTATGGTGTGCAGCCTGGTAGAGGGAGGAAACGAATTGATTCGACGTCAGTGAAAACAGTGGCCACAGCAATGTAGGAGAAAACGAGTGGTGGTGTGCAAACGTGTAGTGCATGGAGAATTGCCCGAACATTGGATATACCCGTGAGCACGGAGCGTAAAGTCCTACGAAACATCCATCTTTGCTGTCCATTCAAGATTACCCATGTGCAAGAGTTGCTTCCTGTTGACCTGTCAGCGAGAGAGACCGTTGCTTTAGAATTTCTTTCTCGCATAAAAGTGGAAAAAGATTGGCCGTGGAAGATTTTGTGGACAGACAAAGCGCACTTCCATCTGACAGGATATGTCAATACACAGAATTGTCGAATACAGGCAACTGAAAATCCACACGCAAATCAACCAGCACCACTTCATCCTGAAAAGGTCACTGTGTGGTGCGGGTTTACGGCATCATTTATCACAGGGCCATATGTTTTCGAAGAGACAGGTGCTTCCAGTCCTGTTACCTGCACCGTCACTGGTAAGCGCTATGAGTGTCTTTTGCACAACCACGTCATTCCAGATCTCCAACACGGTGAATGTCTGGATGGGGTCATTTTTATGCAAGATGGCGCACCTCCGCACATTGTAAATCCAGTCAAGCAGCTGCTGAAAGGCCATTTTGGAAATGCCAGAATTATCAGCCACCACTTCCCTACAGCTGGCCATCCCGATCACCTGGTCTTAATCCGTGTGACTTCTGGCTGTGGGGCTGTCTGATAAATGTTGAGTTCAGTTTTCTGATTTAGCTGCATCGAAGGCACGCATTGCTAACATATTCTGAACGTGACCTCGGAAACACTTCGATCAGTTGTGGAACATGCTGTTTCTCGATTTCAACTTGTTGTACAAAACGGTGGACAGCATATTGAACGTGTCTTGCACCAGTCACACGGAAATTAATAATCCGATTTGATTTTGACTGATGCTTTTTCTGCGGTTTTTGGCCTCAGGACAATTACAAACCGATTTTTTTCCATCCGATTTGATATGACCTTGCTCTATGTGGAAGGGCTTACGTAATTAACAGTATCACACCTGTAAACCCATGCACATTGGGTAGTACAGTTTGTTTAACGTCAAAAGTACATATTAGTCATTGTTGCATGATGCATTTGTCATTTGTAGTCGACCGCTATTAAATTATGATGCTTACAGCGCCACCTACTGTTACATTTCGTAACTATTTTTGTTCTGCCGTTCGTTTCCCCCTTCTCCGATAATACGCCGTTGCAATTTGATTCCATTCTGACCAGTGGTGCTCTTTCCACATTGGTTTGAAGGTTTAATTGCGTATTTCTAGATACTGACAGGCGCTAATTAATGAATTTAGGATTCAGTATGGGTACATCTGTGGCCACCTTTGTGAATGGAACAGTTGTGTGTGACACTGGGGCGATATGGTTGCCTGTTATACTAGCTGTCTAAGTGACAGTTACGCTTCACCATTTCCGCTTGACAAACAGTCAACATGACAGACAACTCAAAGGAAGAGACCGAAACTGAAATAAGCAACAAAACAGAGGACGTGACGTCAGCTTCATCAAATGGTTGAAATGGCTCTGAGCACTATGGGACTTAACATCTAAGGTCATTAGTCCCCTAGAACTTAGAACTACTTAGACCTAACTAACCTAAGGACATCACACACATCCATGCCCGAGACAGGATTCGAACCTGCGACCGTAGCGGTCGCGCGGTACCAGACTGAAGCGCCTAGAACCGTTCGGCCACTCCGGATGGCCAGCTTCATCGATCAAATTACCTGGTACATAATCCATAACAGATTATTTTATCTGGAGTCGTGTAAAACTTGTACAGTAGATATGGGCACATAGCGTAGTGACAACAAGAACCACCGGAGGTAACACGGCTCGAATCTTTCTGAGGTATCCCCTACCACCGTCAGAATTTTTGGTGGCGGGAATCTACAACTCATTTCTAACGTTTCCTGTCACCTTTAAAGTTCCTTCAGATTCAACAATTCAGCAACATTATTATTTAATATCCTCCGTTGTTATCAATTTAATTTTTTGTTGTAATTCATTATTACAAGGGTTGCCCATAAAGTAACGAACCGCAGTTTTTTTTTCCTCTCAGCCTAAAATAATGTCACGAATGCGGAACGTTACGTATGTACTATATTAAGTCTCCTGAGTGAGAGTTTTAAAATGGCGTCTGTAGGTGAAGTACGAGTTTTAAAATGGCGTCTGTAGGTGAAGTACGTTACAAGCAACGTGCCGTCATTGAATTTCCCACTGCAGGGAAAGAAACTGTCGTGAATTTTCACAACCGCTTGTCCAAAATCTATGGGGTGTCTGCTGTCGACAGAAGTACAGTTAGTCACTGGGCACGGAGGGTCAGGTCATTAGACGGCGGTTCGGTGGAGTTCCACGATTTGCAGCGGTCGGAGAGACCATCTACGGCTGTCACACTTGACATGCTGCAACGAGCTGATGTCGTCATTCGCGAAGACAGACGCATTAAGACTCGGGAGTTGGCGCTGCTTCTTCCAATCAGCAAAGTGAAGCACTGGCTCCGCCACCATGGCCAAGGCCGTAGAACAAGATGGAGATTACGTGCAAAAATAGCGCGTATAGATATAACACCATTCTTTCGTGTGTGTAATTCCCATTACGTTCAATACAGAATTGTTGAAGAAAAAATGCGGTGCATTTCTGGGCAACCCTCATATTACTTCGACTTTGTACTGGAGAAAACAATATTTGCTTCGAATAAAGAACAGTTCATGTTATCACATGAAGAAATTGTACAATGTACGATCTGTCTCTAAAAACTAGGCAGCATGTCTAAATATGCAATAAATGAAATGAAAAAATATTGCACATTTTTGAGCCAATTTAGGGTCCGAATTAGTGGCGGAAATACCAAGTAAGATACCAGTAGAAAGAGACGAGATGGACGATAACCAGCTCGGCCCCATAATCTAGGTCCATAATCGAACACAGCCCCACAGGGCGCCGGCACTACCGACGCCACTCGAATCGCACACGGGCAGGCGCACGTGGCGTAGGCTACTCGTCAGGTGGCACTGTTAATCGGAATGACGTCGCGCCAGTCAATGAGCACACCACTGGTCTGCAAAAGGTAACGATAAAAGATTTCCCATGTTGTACCACTGTCGAGTGACATAGCTTGCTGAAACGTGGACCATACACAGAAACGTCAAAGTGGTACAGTATAGTACAAAAGGGAACTGAAAGAAGTACGCTTTGAAACGGAAAGAAATGGCACTTCTGTTCAGAGACAACAATCACAATGAATTCCCCGCAAAGTATGATGGTCTACTGAACATTACAGTTGCGAGACATGCTTTTAAACATGGTACACTTCGTGGTCAAAAGTATCCAGACACCCATAAAACATACTTTTTCATATTAGGTACTCTGCACTGCCACCTACTGACAGGTACTTCATATCAGTGACGTCAGTAGTCATCAGACATTGTAAGACAGCAGAACGGGCAGTTCCGCGGAACTCTCGGGCTTCGAACGTCGTCAAGTGATTGGGTATCACTTGTATCATACGTCTGTACGCGAGATTTCCATACTCCTAAAAATCACTAGGTCCCTTGTTTCCGATGTGATGGTGAAGTGGAAATGTGAAGGGACACGTACAGCACAGAAGCGTACAGGCCGACGTCGCCTGTTGACTGACAGCGACCGCCGACAGTTCAAGAGGATCGTGCGTAATAGGTAGACATCTATCCAGACCATTACAAACTGCATCAGGATCCACTTCAAGTACTATGACAGTTAGGCGGGAGGTGAGAAAACTTGGATTTCATGGTCGTAAGCCACACATCACGCCGGTGAATGCCAAACGACGCCTCGCTTCCTCTAAGGAGCGTAAACATTAGACGATTGAACAGTGGAAAAACTTTGTGTGGAGTGACGAATCATGATACATAGTGTGGCGACCCGATCACATGGTATGGGTATAGCGAATGCCCAGTGAACGTCATCTGCCAGCGTGTGTAGTGCCTACAGGTAAATTCGGAGGTGGTGGTGTTAAGGTGTGGTTGTGTTTTACATTATAGTGGCTTGCACCCCTTGTTCTTTTGCGTAGCACTATCACAGCACAGGCCTACATTGATGTTTTAAGCACCTTCTTGCTTCCCACTGTTGTTGAACAATTGCTTCTTTCAACACGATCGAGCACCTGTTCATAATGCACGCCTGTGGCGGAGTGGTTACACGACAATAACGTCACTGTAATGGACTGGCCTGCGCAGAGTCCTGACCTGAATCCTACAGAACACCTTTGGCATGTTTTGGGACGCCGACTTCATGCCAGGCTTCACCGACCAACATCGATACCGCTCCTCAGTGCAGCCCTCGGTTAAGAATGGGCTGCCATTCTCCAAGAAACCTCCCAGCACCTGATGGAACGTATGCCTGCGAGAGTGGAAGCTGTCATCAAGGCTAAGGGTGAGCCAACACTATACTGAATTCCAGCATTATCGATGGAGGGCACCACGAACTGACAGTCATTTTCAGCCACGTGTCCGTATGCTTTTGAGAACATAGTGTCTGTAGTCCTCATACACGGCAATGCACAGTGTGCAGCGTGCTCCCACGGTGGTCATGAGGTTAGTAAGGATTTACTGTGGTAATGTGTTCCATTACTCCACCAGCGCAGTTGACAACTGATGGATGGTCCTCTGTGAGTGGGATGGTCCACTGTGTGTGTTGTCATGCTGCAATGTGTCCCCCCATAGCATCCCACTTGTTCGACTGGATTTAAGTAGCAGGAATGGGTACACCAGTTCCTTCGCAGAATACCCTTTTGTTCCAAAAGCTCCTCCACCTGTGCTGTTCGATACGGTCACACAGTGTCATCCACAATAATGAAGTCAGGGCCGAATGAACCTTTGATAAGATGCACATGGGAAAGGAGTAGCCTACAGTGTCACAATGACGCTGACCGGTCAGGGCACCATGTTCAACCATTTGGAGGCAGTACACACATGCAATATTCTCCTTCCCCACACCACAACACCAGGACCACCAAAACATGATTGGTAGTGTTCCTGGTTGCGTGACAGACTCGTATGGTGAGAGGACTCCGTGCAGATTAACAATGGAAGTGTAAACCAGATGTGACCTGAACTCAAAGAAACAATATTGGCAGCAATTGAGAGATTTATACCAAATAAATTAACAAATGGCAGAGCTAGAATGAGACGATTTGAAACTTCCTGGCAGATTAAAACTGTGTGCCAGACCAAGACTTGAACTCGGGACCTTTGCCTTTCGTGGGCAGATTGAGATTCTGGAAACATTCCCCAGGCTGTGGCTAAGCCATGTCTCCACAGATGCCCTACAGAAGATATCGTCGTCGTGCAAGACAGACAATATATAAAACAATTGAAGACGTTGAAATGACAACATCTGCTGCTGACAAGAAGAAGAATACTATCAAATCCGTCGCCGCACATTCACTACTAGATGGACCCGCCGTCTTCTGTGGATGTAGACTGAACTTCAGTATTGATCTGAATGATACGTTTTCGCATGGTAATGGGTGGCTAACTGTTGCAATTGTACGAGGTGGTACAGGTGTACCCAATGTATCAGGACTGGAAAGCTTCGTCGACCGTGACGTCATAGCCTACCGCACAACCTCCTATCCTTCCTTTCAGGAGTGCTAGTTCTGCAAGGTTCGCAGGAGAGCTTCTGTAAAGTTTGGAAGGTAGGAGACGAGGTACTGACAGATGTAAATCTGTGAGGACAGGGCGAGAGTCGTGCTTGGATAGCACCTGCCCGCAAAAGGCATAGGTCCTCCTGAGTTGGAGTCTCGCTCTGGCACACAGTTTTAATCTGACAGGAAGTTTCAAATGGCAGAGCTGATTTTCCTTGGTACATGATGTGTCAACACAGCACGGAATTCAACTTTTACACAACGGCACAAGCTCAGCACAACAGGCTGTGGGGTGGTACGTCTGGACCCAGTGACACATCAGGCAATCACCATCGACAGTTGCACTGAACATTTATTTGCCACATCTAAACAAGACAAATAACAATGAAATTTTTAAAATTACCATTTAGGTGAGAGCAAGTTACTTCAAAATTTAAACATTCATAAACATGGCACTTATGGCCTATTACATATTTAGTGAAATGAATTAAAAATTATTTACTCAAAAACTACGATCAACCTGAAGAACAATTTACCAAAATTTAATGAGGAAATGTAGTCTTTCTTTATTGTAGTGATTGGTATTAGCAAAAGTAATTCAGTGTACAGGCAACTACAAATCAGATACCATGGCACACAACCACGTTACTTAAATGACAATGTAGGATATAAAATATAAAATTTCATGTGACCAAGCAACCTCATGGAATTCAACAAATGGGAGCAGCAACAGTTATGAACAGGCACGAAAAATCCCAGAACTAGAGGGTATCTGCAACAGACTGACATCTGCCTTAAGTAACTAGAAACACAATAATTCACTACAGCACATCATCTGTAGATTTAACCAACCTATTAATGAACATCAGCTAAGCAGTACAAATCTACTATCTTACGTGTGTAAGGCCAATTATA
This sequence comes from Schistocerca americana, assembly GCF_021461395.2. Lineage (NCBI taxonomy): Eukaryota > Metazoa > Arthropoda > Insecta > Orthoptera > Acrididae > Schistocerca > Schistocerca americana. The sequence continues at coordinate 54,473,621 of NC_060126.1, read as the reverse complement.
CATTAAGCTGTGAGCGAACTAAATACATGGCCAGCCCGCACGTGCAGGAAGAGGGGGCGGAAAATACACAACATCACAAGCAGGACGCAACTTAGGACCCCACACCCGCTACCAAGACAAACAGTAGAAGTCCCGATGAAACGAAATCAAATGCAAGTAACTAGTGCACAGGTTAACAGTATATCGAGACTGCTTCCCCCCCCCCCCCCCCCCCTCCAATACAAAACACAAGAAGACTTACAGCAAATAGCCACACTTAAATTTGTAATTAATTCAGAATTAATTGCCATATCCATACATTGTCATTGAAGGAAATCTTGTACTTTCATTAATAGAATCAGTTTCATACTATTTAAATACACAACAACAACTGGCCTCTCAGTAACTCTTAAGAATTTTTTAAACTACTCATCTAGAGTTAGACACATGTCTCTCAGACACCATCACTTCAGATAGAAAAGTAACAGTAATGTTATTACAATTCGCAGCAAAGCATATCCATGGAAATTTTACCCTTGTATATCTATAGCAATTGGCCAGCTTAACTCCATTGTGTGATATAAATACAATAACCAGGCACACTTAGACAAGGATAAGCCAAACTGTTTTGAATGGCAGTTAACACTGACAGTAGCAATCTACAGAATACACTCCTGGAAATTGAAATAAGAACACCGTGAATTCATTGTCCCAGGAAGGGGAAACTTTATTGACACATTCCTGGGGTCAGATACATCACATGATCACACTGACAGAACCACAGGCACATAGGCACATGCAACAGAGCATGCACAATGTCGGCACTAGTACAGTGTATATCCACCTTTCGCAGCAATGCAGGCTGCTATTCTCCCATGGAGACGATCGTAGAGATGCTGGATGTAGTCCTGTGGAATGGCTTGCCATGCCATTTCCACCTGGCGCCTCAGTTGGACCAGCGTTCGTGCTGGACGTGCAGACTGCGTGAGACGACGCTTCATCCAGTCCCAAACATGCTCAATGGGGGACAGATCCGGAGATCTTGCTGGCCAGGGTAGTTGACTTACACCTTCTAGAGCACGTTGGGTGGCACGGGATACATGCGGACGTGCATTGTCCTGTTGGAACAGCAAGTTCCCTTGCCGGTCTAGGAATGGTAGAACGATGGGTTCGATGACGGTTTGGATGTACCGTGCACTATTCAGTGTCCCCTCGACGATCACCAGTGGTGTACAGCCAGTGTAGGAGATCGCTCCCCACACCATGATGCCGGGTATTGGCCCTGTGTGCCTCGGTCGTATGCAGTCGTGATTGTGGCGCTCACCTGCACGGCGCCAAACACGCATACGACCATCATTGGCACCAAGGCAGAAGCGACTCTCATCGCTGAAGACGACACGTCTCCATTCGTCCCTCCATTCACGCCTGTCGCGACACCACTGGAGGCGGGCTGCACGATGTTGGGGCGTGAGCGGAAGACGGCCTAACGGTGTGCGGGACCGTAGCCCAGCTTCATGGAGACGGTTGCGAATGGTCCTCGCCGATACTCCAGGAGCAACAGTGTCCCTAATTTGCTGGGAAGTGGCGGTGCGGTCCCCTACGGCACTGCGTAGGATCCTACGGTCTTGGCGTGCATCCGTGCGTCGCTGCGGTCCGGTCCCAGGTCGACGGGCACGTGCACCTTCCGCCGACCACTGGCGACAACATCGATGTACTGTGGAGACCTCACGCCCCACGTGTTGAGCAATTCGGCGGTACATCCACCCGGCCTCCCACATGCCCACTATACGCCCTCGCTCAAAGTCCGTCAACTGCACATACGGTTCACGTCCACGCTGTCGCAGCATGCTACCAGTGTTAAAGACTGCGATGGAGCTCCGTATGCCACGGCAAACTGGCTGACACTGACGGCGGCGGTGCACAAATGCTGCGCAGCTAGCGCCATTCGACGGCCAACACCGCGGTTCCTGGTGTGTCCGCTGTGCCGTGCGTGTGATCATTGCTTGTACAGCCCGCTCACAGTGTCCGGAGCAAGTATGGTGGGTCTGACACACCGGTGTCAATGTGTTCTTTTTTCCATTTCCAGGAGTGTATATCAGCACTCCATGCCCTAGTAAATGTTAATCATCACATCACATACAGCTCTCACTACAACCTTGGTACTAAGCAAGTTTAAATTTACACATTTGAGGACAGACTCAGTACGAGTAGCAACGGCAAGCCAAGAAAATGAAGTCAACAGCACTGAACCAAGTAGTCTATTCTGGCCACAATTTACAGCACAAGCAACGCCCCCGCCCTCTTGCCTGTTCGCCAAAGCCAGCCGCCTCAGATCAGGTGCCAGGAGACAGGCAGGATGCGAAATACACCAACGGCTTCCCAGTAACGTGACTGCTTCCACGCCGGCGATATTTGCTACGGTACCGTCACCCGAATAAACAGCAACTTTTGATGTGCTCTTCCTGCTGTCTCGCACGGCGCCTGTACTCTCCGCCAGACTACCCAAACGACATTACTGCTAGGCGTCCCAAAGCAAAATACTCGCTCCTTGCCAGAGCTTACCCCTCGCTCCCGATCCACCCGGTAGGTGGCGCCCCCGCTCGCTCTGTGCAGACCACTGGAAAGATGACCCATACCCGTGACGGGAATATCGCTGATGGAGCCACACGGCTCAGTACACTAAACGGGTCAGAACACTGTTGCAGAAACAACGAAACAAACATTCCAATTTTAAACGGACGCAAAATCCACAAGATTGGCGATGTTTTACAGAAGCTCGAAATTTAGCGTGGACTTCAATGCGAGATGCTTGTAATAGTCTCCACAACGAAACCTGGCAGAAAATCCAAAGATATTCTGGTCGTATGTGAAGTATGTTAGAGGAAAGACACAATCAATGCCTTCTCTGCACGATAGCAATGGAGACACTATCGAAGACAGTGCTGCCAAAGCAGGGTTACTAAACACAGCCTTCCGAAATACTTTCACAACAGAAGACGAAGTAAATATTCCAGAATTCGAATTAAGAACAGCTCCCAACATGACTAACGCAGAAGTAAATATCCTCGAAGTACTGAAGCAACCTATTCACGCAATAAAAGCAAGCCTTCTGGTCCAGACTGGATACCAATTAGGTTCCTTTCGGTGTATGCCGGTGCAATAGCTCCATACTTAACAATCTTATAGAACCGTTCGCGCGGTTAAGGATCCGTAAACAAAGACTGGAATGTTGCACAGGCCACACCAATATTCAAGTAAGGTAGTAGGAGTAATCCGTAAAGTTACAGGCCCATATTATTAACGTCGATATCCAGCAGGATTTTGGAACATATATCGTGTTCGAACATTATGAATTACCTCGAAGAAAATGGTCTATTGACACATAGTCAACACGGATTTAGAAAACATCGATCTTGTGAAACACAACTAGCTCTTTATTCGCACGAAGCGTTGAGTGTTATCGTCAAAGGATTTCAGATTGATTCCGTATCTCTGGATTTCCGGAAGGCTTTTGACACAGTACCACACAAGTGGCTTGTAGTGAAATTGCGTGCTTATGGAATATCGTCTCAGTTATGCTGGCGTTCCCCAAAGGTAGTGTTAGGGCCCTTTGCTGTTCCTTATCTATATAAACGGTTTGGGAGACAATCTGAGCACCCGCCTTCGGTTGTTTGCAGATGACGTTAAACTTCAGTTACACGATAAATTAGCCACATCTAAAGGCCATAAATACCTAGGAACTGCAGTTACGAACAACTTAAATTGGAAGGAATAGATAGAAAATACTGTGGTGAAGGCTAACCAGAGACTGCGTTTTATTGGCCGGACACTTAGAAAATGTAACAGATCTACTATGGAGAATGCCTACACTACGTTTGTCCGTCCTCTATTAGAATACTGCTGCGCAGTGAGAAATACTTATCAGATAGGAATGACAAAGTACATCTAAAAAGTTCAAAGAAGGTTAGCACGTTTTGTATTATCGCGAAATAGGGGAGAGAGTTTCACTGTAAAGATACAGGATTTGGGGTGGACGTCATTGAAAGAAGGCGTTTTCCGTTGCGAGGGAATCTTCTCAAGAAATTCTAATCACAAACTTTCTCTTCCGAATGCAAAAATATTTTGTTGACACCGATCTATATGGGGAGAAACGATCACCATGATAAAATAAGGCAAAGAGCTCGTGCCGAAAGATATAGGTGTTCGTTCTTTCCGAGCGCTATACGAGATTAGAATAATAGAGAATTGTGAAGGTGGTTCGGTTACCTCTCTGGCAGGCACTTAAATGCGATTTGCAGAGTATCCACGTAAATGTAGAGATAGATTTACTGGTCAACGTTATCGTGACACTATTTTCCCTCTCCGTGTGGATCTTTTCAGGGGTGCGTTCGACCCTGTCTTCATTTTTATGGATAACATTCCGCGACCAAATCGGACTGCGTATCTTGAGGCGCTCTTGGAACGATAGAATATTCGGCGAATGGTCTGGCCTGCTCGTTCCTCCGACTTACATCCCATAGAGCACATGCAGGATGCGTTGGGCAGCACGTCCACAGGCGCCGGCAACCATCTGGCGGTTGAAACTTCCTGGCAGATTAAAACTGTGCGCCAGACCAGGCTCGAACTCGGGACCTTTGCCTTTCTCGGGAAAGTGCTCTACCACGTGCTTCGGTAGCTCAGATGGTATAGCACTTGCCCTCGAAAGGCAAAGGTCCCCAGTTCGAGTCTCGGTCTGGCACACAGCTTTAATATGCCAGGAAGTTTCATATCAGCGCACACTCCGCTGCAGAGTGAAAATGTCATTCGGGAATCATCTGGCAGTTGTCACCAGCTCCTGTGGAGGTGCGCAGCCCCACCACAAGAACTCCTTAACAACCTAAGGCTATGAGCAAATTGAGAGGCGTATAGCACGTGTGAATTGAACACGACACTACAGCGCGACACGCACGTGCCGCACGAGTCGCGCGGGTGCAGCGCATATGGCGAGGCGTACACCATACTTCGCACGCGCCGACTGGCGACGCTCTGCGCTGACAGAACCGAAGCGCGGGCAACCTGTTATCTTCCTCAAACGATTTTACAGAAACTATTCACTGAAAATATTTTATTTTTGACTTACTTGTAGCGTTATATGTCAGCTTCGTGGCTACAGAAATGAAGAAAATGGTCGGTATTATTACGAAAGTAGGAATATCCTAAAAGAGTCTTATGATTAGATATATTTAATTTGTTGAAATGTACTGCTGACAAAGGCAGATCTACTTTCATGACAATGTTTTTCGATCTCCAACTCACAAGGCACACATAGCTAGGTTGTGCATTCCTGTCGTGCGTATTATGCTCCGCTTCTGACAATACACTGACCATTGTGCTGTGCGACATATCAATTGTTTATTTTTCTCAATAACAACTATTTTATTCGCGATCACACATTGTAAGTTTGGCAAGCCGTAAGTGAGTAACCAGTATGTGGTATGTGCCTATCATTCCGCCTGAAGGACGCTCGTCATTATTTTAATACTGCTCAGATCAAGAGGAGGAGTAAAATCGTTTGGTAAGTTTCCATTCCAGTCGCTAAGTGTTAAAAATACGATGGGTTACGGGAATTCCACGAAAATTCCAACAGACTTGGCAATCTATTTTTGTGTGAGTTGCTGACCTTTTCTGATTCGAAGAAGCATCACCGTTTGTGAGCAACGGCCACATTTCTCTTGGTGACTGGTTTAATTGTACTTGCTTTGTCAGAGTGTAATTTGCCAAACTGATCTCACAGTAGCTATTGCGACAGAATCCCGAAACGGATCGCCTCATTAAACAGGTAATTGACAATCACAGAGCTCAATAGCTTACGAATTACCTCATAGTGTCGGTTTGCAGCAACATAAAAGAAGAAATTTCATGTTTATTTTCATACTAGAAAGCTCTTGTTTCGCTACGTATCGATAACTCTTAAAAATTACAGTCACTGGAGTGAAATAAATAAAAAGGGAAATATAAATACTGATACATCACCATAGATGAGAAAGTTCCGTGTGTTTAAGAATCGTCAAAACACACTCCTCCTTGTGTGCTATCATTCGCCAAACTTTCGTTTCGATGCCTTGAAAGGTTTAGGAGATATGAGAGATGTTGTGAGTATTTCATTCTGGAGGTCGTGAGATCGGAAGTGAGCGCGCTACATACGATCAATTTTCTCGAGATCGGAGACAGATAAGAGACCTCCTCCCAAGTCTAAAAGAAAATTCAACATGTTAGCTTAATTTCATACGCAGCAACAAATGGTGTAATACGCACCAAACGCAAAATCATAGCGACCCCTAATTTTCGTTGCAAACTTTTTTGAGTTTTGCGTAGTATCTTACTAAACTGTGTACATCACTATAAGAACGGTCATTAGCGAGATGATGGGCATTTCGCCACGAAGCTGACATATAACGCTACAAGTAAGGCAAAAATAAAATATTTTCAGTAAATACACTCCTGGAAATGGAAAAAAGAACACATTGACACCGGTGTGTCAGACCCACCATACTTGCTCCGGACACTGCGAGAGGGCTGTACAAGCAATGATCACACGCACGGCACAGCGGACACACCAGGAACCGCGGTGTTGGCCGTCGAATGGCGCTAGCTGCGCAGCATTTGTGCACCGCCGCCGTCAGTGTCAGCCAGTTTGCCGTGGCATACGGAGCTCCATCGCAGTCTTTAACACTGGTAGCATGCCGCGACAGCGTGGACGTGAACCGTATGTGCAGTTGACGGACTTTGAGCGAGGGCGTATAGTGGGCATGCGGGAGGCCGGGTGGACGTACCGCCGAATTGCTCAACACGTGGGACGTGAGGTCTCCACAGTACATCGATGTTGTCGCCAGTGGTCGGCGGAAGGTGCACGTGCCCGTCGACCTGGGACCGGACCGCAGCGACGCACGGATGCACGCCAAGACCGTAGGATCCTACACAGTGCCGTAGGGGACCGCACCGCCACTTCCCAGCAAATTAGGGACACTGTTGCTCCTGGGGTGTCGGCGAGGACCATTCGCAACCGTCTTCATGAAGCTGGGCTACGGTCCCGCACACCGTTAGGCCGTCTTCCGCTCACGCCCCAACATCGTGCAGCCCGCCTCCAGTGGTGTCGCGACAGGCGTGAATGGAGGGACGAATGGAGACGTGTCGTCTTCAGCGATGAGAGTCGCTTCTGCCTTGGTGTCAATGATGGTCGTATGCGTGTTTGGCGCCGTGCAGGTGAGCGCCACAATCACGACTGCATACGACCGAGGCACACAGGGCCAACACCCGGCATCATGGTGTGGGGAGCGATCTCCTACACTGGACGTACACCACTGGTGATCTTCGAGGGGACACTGAATAGTGCACGGTACATCCAAACCGTCATCGAACCCATCGTTCTACCATTCCTAGACCGGCAAGGGAACTTGCTGTTCCAACAGGACAATGCACGTCCGCATGTATCCCGTGCCACCCAACGTGCTCTAGAAGGTGTAAGTCAACTACCCTGGCCAGCAAGATCTCCGGATCTGTCCCCCATTGAGCATGTTTGGGACTGGATGAAGCGTCGTCTCACGCGGTCTGCACGTCCAGCACGAACGCTGGTCCAACTGAGGCGCCAGGTGGAAATGGCATGGCAAGCCGTTCCACAGGACTACATCCAGCATCTCTACGATCGTCTCCATGGGAGAATAGCAGCCTGCATTGCTGCGAAAGATGGATATACACTGTACTAGTGCCAACATTGTGCATGCTCTGTTGCCTGTGTCTATGTGCCTGTGGTTCTGTCAGTGTGATTATGTGATGTATCTGACCCCAGGAATGTGTCAATAAAATTTCCTCTTCCTTGGACAATGAATTCACGGTGTTCTTATTTCAATTTCCAGGAGTGTAGTTTCTGTAAAATCGTTTGAGGAAGATAACAGGTTGCCCGCGCTTCGGTTCTGTCAGCGCAAAGCGTCGCCAGTCGGCGCGTGCGAAGTAGGGTGTACGCCTCGCCATATGCGCTGCACCCGCGCGTCTCGTGCGGCACGTGCGTGTCGCGCTGTAGTCTAGTGTCACGTCACACGTGCTATACGCCTCTCAATTTGCACCTCGCCTTATGTCCAGTATGATAACACGTTGCAGAGCATGCGGTGCCGTCCGTGGCGATCAAACAGCCTGTTAAGAAACCTACCTCGCCTTTCGTAACGTCCTGGGGACCATGAGAAGTCGCGGTGACTTGAGCGTAATTATTGTCTTTGACTAAAAGTGTCATTTCTGATCGTCTCATTGCGCATTTTTCTCCGTTACTGCTTCAGTACTTCACTCCATGTACTGTCATACATCATACATTATGCGAATGTCACTTCCGTCCGTAAATACCCAATAGTTGCTGATGTAACAACAGTGATACAACCCTCAACAAAGGAAGATCTGCTGATAACAACTGGGAGAAGTATTCTACCCGAATTAAAATAACGTTGTGATCGACGTCACAGCGTGCCGAGCGCGAGGGACCAATCACCAGCCAATCGTAGTTCATTACGATATTTACGATATTTCAGTGCCTGTGTTATTCCGAATTACGATGTAATGTTCCTTTCGACAAGGACACATGTCCGAAGGGACAGGCGCTGAGGCTACTACAGCCTGTATTTGCAGTTCCGATTATGGATTCTCTGGATTCTCATCAGCTGTATAATGGAATGACAATGAAAATTTGTGCCGAACCGGGATTTCCCGCTTATCGCGAACGGTTGCCTCACCATTTGGCTATCCGAGCGCGACTGATGCCGAGAGCCATACTTCCATTCGCCGTGAACCAAGTGTCCGCAACCTGTACTCGCACATACCGTACGTGTATTCCCGTACAACGGAGACATTTTACTTTGATGTCGCTTGTCCGGTGTCGACGGATAAACGTGCAGTGCCTGTGTTATTCCGAACTAGGATGCAATATTAATTTGCACATGCATGCATGCCGCGATAAGCGAAAAATCCGAGGCCCAGACGGGCACAAATTTTCACTGTCGTCATTCCGTTATACAGATGCTGGCAGTTCATATTCGCAACTGCGATTACGTTTCGTGATAATTGTACTAGTTTGGTTTCGATCGCCACGTACTTACACTGTTTCCTGTTTTGTAGGTGTTGTGTTGGCAGAAGAGCCAACACCGTGTTACTAGTGGAGGTCGAAATGCTCGCGTTTTAGCTCACGCAGGCTGGCGTGAGGAGGGAAGGACTATACTGACGTGAGGTCTGGAACATAACAAGGAATTAGAATACAGAAAGCGGACGTAATTAGTTTGATACTTAACTTTAATCCATTAATGATGAACGGTACATGATTCACACTATTATCTGTTCAGATTATAGTAACTGAATAAGGCGCCTTGCTAAGTCGTAGCAAATGATGCAGCTGTAGGCTATGCTAAACTGTCGTCTCTGCAAGTGAGAACGTATGTAGACAGTGAACCATCGCTAGCAAAGTCGGCTGTACAACTGGGGCGAGTGTTAGGAAGTCTCTCTAGACTAGACCTGCCGTGTGGCGGCGCTCGGTCTGCAATTACCGATAGTGGCGACACGCGGGTCCGACGTATACTAGCGGACCGCGGCCGATTTAAAGGCTACCACCTAGCAAGTTTGGTGTCTGGCGGTGACACCACAGAGCACGTGCAGAGGCTTGTCGAGCACGACTGCAGCGGGGACCCTCCAACCTCTGTACGTGGCTGTGGTTTGTCTGAGCCAGGACGAATAAACTTCGCGAAGATTAACGGAAGTTGCCGAAGTTGGCCGATGCTGCTTCGCCTAATGATGCAGTCCAGTGTGAGCGGTCTCTATGGCCATGCAGTTGTCAATTAACCAATACAGTTCGCGTTTCCTCTCTGCTTCAGTGCAGTTAAATTTATCAGACGTTAAAAGCCTTATCAGTTAATTTTCTCGATTTAGTCACGGTAGGCTACGGTGCAGCTTCACTGAAGTTTTTTGTTAATTGTAAGCAATTATAATCAGGCGTCGTCTTACTCACCGGAAATCTTTTTCATTTGTCTTGCCCAAACTTCGAGAGGCGTTTGAAACGTCCGTGCAAAAATAAAAACTACTTACGTGTTTGGGGTAAACTTTTTTTATTTTTCGACAGTCTCCTTTTAGACTCGTACACTTCGTCCAACGCTGTTCTGATTTGTTGATCCCTTCCGAATAATAGGAATTGTCCAAGTCTTCAAAATAGCTATTAATTGCTGCAATCATCTCCTCGTTTGAATAAAATGTTTGTCCTGCCAGCCATTTCTTCAAATTGGGGAACAAATAGTAGTCCTAGGGAGCCAAGTCTGGAGAACAGGGGGGATGTGAATCGAGTTGGAATCCTATTTTCATTAATTTTGCGACCACAATTGTGTGCTGTTGAATTGTCGTGATGCAAAATCACTTTTGCGGTCCAATCGCCGCCGTTTTTCTTGCAGCTCGGTTTTCAAACGGTCCAATAACGTTGACCAATATGCAAGTGTAATAGTTTTACCCTTTTCCTGATAGTCCATGAGGACTGCCCCATGCGAATCCCAAAACACAGTCGCCGTAACCTCTCCGGCCGAAGGAATGGTCTTCGCCTTTTTTGGTGCAGATTCTCCCTTGGTAACCCATTTTTAAGATTGTTGTTTGGTCTCAGGAGTATAGTAATGTATCCGCTTAAAGTACTGCGGATCATCCTTGCAACACTTCACACTATTCCGTTTTTGGTCTAGCGTGAGCAATCGCGGAATCCATCTTGCGGATAGTTTTCTTATATACAAATGTTTATGCAAAATATTATGTACCAATTCATTCGAGATGCCCACAGCACTAGCAATCTCACGCACCTTAACTCTTCTGTCATCCTTCACCATATCATGAATTTTATCAATGATTTCTGGAGTCGCAACCTCCACAGGGTGTCCAGAACGTTCAGCATCACTTGTACCCATATGGCCACTCCGAAAATTTTGAAACCACTTATAAACTATTCTAATTGAAGGTGCAGAGTCACCGAACTTTTTATCAAGCTTCTCTTAGGTCTCTCGAAGCGTTTTGCCTTTCATAAGTAATGTTTAATCACCACACGAAATTCTTTTTCGTTCATTTTTTCACAATCATTCGACTTCCTTGGTTCACACGAATGCCAAACGCAAAGAAATAGACCTATATGGCTGGAACTTGGTGTGCGTTTTTTCCAAAGATGCTACTAACTAAACATGACCTCGATACGCGCCGGTGGTGCCATCTCTCGGACTTTGCACGGACTTTTCAAACGCCTCTTGTATTCCTTGCTTCAGTTGCACAATGAATACCATCTATACTTCATAATTTTAGTCTCGTAAATTTAAAGTACGACAGATAAATGAACCACGTACAGTATTCTATTATCGCTATAATTTCTCGTTACTCACACTAGGAAGAAAAAACGACGCACCACGAATAAATTACCCGTATGGGACGGGGATACGTAGATGTGATGTACATTTACAGACAAATTATTACAACTTCAGAAAAATCGGATGATTTGTTCAAGAGAAACTGCTTCACAAATTGAATATGCCAGTAACGCGTTGGTCCACATGTGGTCCTTATGTAAGCGGTTATTCGACTTGGCATCGACTGATAGAGTTGTCCGATACTCTCCTGTAGGATATCGGGCCAAATTATGTCTAACCGCGCGTTAAGTCGTAAAAAACCGAGAGATGGTTGGAGGGAGCTCCCCATAATCCTCCAAGCGTTCTCAGTTGGGGAGAGATGCGATAACCTTGCTGGCTAAAGTAGGGTTTGGCGAGCACGAAGACAGGCAGCAGAAACTCTCGGCGCGTGCGCTCGCGCATTGTCTTGCTGAAATGCAAGCACAGGATGGCTTTCCATGAAAGGCAAGAAAACGAGGCTTAGAACATCGTTGACATACCACTGTGCTGTAAGGGCGCCGCGGATAACAACCAAAGGATCCCCGGTATGAAAAGAAACGGCACCTCAGAATGTCACTGTTGGTTGTGGGGCGGTATGGCAGAGGACAGTGAGGTTGGCTTCCCACTGCTCTCTGGGGCGTCTCCAGCCACGTCTTCTCTGCTCAACGGGCATCGGTTCGAAGCGCCATTCATAGCTGAAGACAACTGTATTCCAGTCAATGAGATCCCGTGTCAAGGAGGTGTCTGGAGACGCTTCCGGACAGCGATGGGATGCCAGCTTCTGTCGCCTGCCGTACGGCCCGACAATAGGCAGTCACGGTCTGGGGTGTCATTTCATTTCGCACAGGACAGCCGTACGTAGACGATATTCTACGCACAGTTTGTTGCGCTTACATTTCAGCAAGATAATGCCTGAACGCACACTGCGAGAGTTCCTACTGCCTGTCTTCACGCTTGCCAACCTTGGCCACGAATGTCTCCCCAACTGAAAACGTTTGGAACTGTTCAGAACTGCTACAAATTCGTCGGGCAATAGACCGCGCCGCTCGAACTATCAACACAACTGGCACTGCTAAGAGTATCCTACGACTTCCACATCGCTGTTATAAACAATGCTGCTGAGTACTTTGAAGGAAAAAAAAAACTTTGAAACACCTATCTATTTTGTACGAGCTGTAAATAAATAGTTGCCACTATTAAAGTTCCAACCCTCGTAATCTTTGTAATCTCATTGCAGTCTTTTTCTAAAAGTTACCATTCTCAATAAAGAGACACATTCGCTCTAAACCGGTAATGGGACATTAACAACAAACAGTTCCTGATGTTCTTAGGGTATAGTTCCTTAAAACGGCGACCACATGGTAAGACAGCCATAAATCTGACGCCACATCACACGCAACTTTCGCCTCCACAAATTTTAACTTTCCATTTACGACCGTCTTATCCAGTTAACTCACACGCTAAAATACCTCGAGCCATCTAGTCAGCAGAAAGCCCATAACAGACTAAAATTACTAAAACAATAACCGGCCGAACATGGGGATTGCACCCTTTCCATAACCATCTACATCTATAAATCGCTGATCTGACCAATCATCTGCTATGAAAATGTGGCCTGGACTTTCACTCCTTCCCCCCCATTTTTCACGCCATACAGATCCTCGAAGGTCACATGCTCCTCCAAGCCTTTCGGAACCGCTTACCCTCCTACTCGAGCATTCTCCACCAACTTATAAAATTCCTCACTCTGTTCTTCCATCTCGAACACAACGGTATAACCTACGTCACCTCACCTGTAAACTCGAAACTCTACCCGCCCTTTAGCCCCCCCCCCCCCCCCCTCTGCTCACAAATCATTCTGCCGCGATACCACCAAAGTCACCCGGCACCCCCAACACTACACATCCACACCATCCAAGTCCTCTCCGAACGAAACTTTAACCGCGTTCACTTACCCGATCGTGATTCAAAAAAAATGGTTCAAATGGCTCTGAGCACTATGGGACTCAACTGCTGTGGTCATCAGTCTCCTAGAACTTAGAACTACTTAAACCTAACTAACCTAAGGACATCACACACATCCATGCCCGAGGCAGGATTCGAACCTGCGACCGGAGATCGTGATTCATCCTGGCATATATCAGTCCTGCCAGATCTAGGAGATCCCTGTCACACTCGCTTCCCCTCCACTCCTCTCATTTCCTACATCTCAGTTCGGAGTCGCATCCCTCACCATTCTTCCCCAGTCCATCTTCCAGACATCCATCCCGACAAACACCCTCCTACGCATTACCCTTTAATGCTACATTCCCGAGTTACCCCTGTCCAAGGCAGTCTACATTCGTTCATCAACTTCATTGATGTATGTATCTATTTTAGTCAGTCAGCCCACGTATGCAGCTCGTGGTCTAGTGGCTGGCGTTGCTGCCTCTAGATCACGGGGTCCCAGGTTCGATTCCCGGCCTGGTTGGGAAGTTTCTCTGTCTGGGGACTGGATGTTGGTGTTGTCCTCATCATTTCATCATCATACATCGATTGGATCGCGAAAAATTGGGATTGTGTACAGGTGCTAAAGTCGACGCAATTGAGCCCCCCACAAACCAAACATCATCAACATTAGTCAGCCCATCGGTGTCCGCAGCTCGTGGTCTTGCGATAGCGTTCTCGCTTCCCGCGCACGAGTTACCGGGTTCGATTCCCGGCGGGGCCAGGGATTTTCTCTGCCTCGTGATGACTGGGTGTAGTGTGTCTTTCATCATCATTTCATCACCATCGACATGCAAGTGGCCGAAGTGGCCTCAACTCGAAAGACTTGCTCCAGGCGAACGGTCTACCTGATGGGAGGCCCTGGCCACACGGCATTTCCATTTTTTTTTTTTTAGCCCATCGGTCTTTTACGTTTCACCTAATGCTACCTGAAAAGCGTCAAAGCTTTTCATGTTTATAATTAAAGGAGATAATTGCTTTTAAAATCAGTCATTAGTTTATTGCAATATATGAAGTGTGATGGAGGTGAATTACTGTGTCATTAAGCATCGGTAAAGGGCTATCATTCTTCTCTTTGCAAACTTGGTACACTTTGTGCGTGGAAGGAATTCTTTTGATGCGTTCCTAGATGGGAAGCCCGGCGACCAGGTGGACACAGGTAGTGCGTCCACGGGCGAGCGGCGGTCGCGCGCCTATGTCGGCACGCTTCACAGAGGGCAGGCCCCCAGACGATTAGCGACAGGCGAAGACGCTGCATATATCAACACACTGAGAAGGGAAGCCGTGGACATTCGCACGTGTGCCCGAGGCAGCGGAAACTACAAACTTAGAACGAAAAACAGTTTTGTCACGATTCTAGGTAACACGAAGAGAGCGGCGAGTTGAATAGCAACAGCGCGACTTGCGTGTCCAAGCATCTCAAGTGGCCGATCGAATTTTGGCCGTTTCCCTCGAGCAGAACACCTGGGAACGTGGCGGCAATACTCAAAGGGAGAAGTCTTGGTTTATTTGTATACTCTGTCTCACACAATCGCTCTCTTTTCCTCGCAGAATGCGACGGCAAGGAGGGAGGAAATTTTTAAAGGGACCTCTTCATTGGCAAGAATGTAATGTTCGCTTCGAAAAATAGTACGATCTACGTAATTTGCGGAAGGGCGGAGACAAGACGCTGGAGAGGAGCGGCTCTCTCTCTCCAGGTGCGAGGAGCGCACTAGTATTGGGCATTCCGAATATTGCTTCTGAGGAGGCAGGAGTTCACTCTTGGCTGCTTCCGATAAGTCGCAAGGATTCTTTTACTGCTTGTCATGAGACAATGCACGTTGCATTCGTCGCAAACAGCGTAGAGAGCAAATTTTGTTAGATCCAAGTAGGCGAGCTTCACTCACTGTGCGCGATATCAAGAGCTTAACTCAAGATCACATTTTGATTTACTACATTTCCGATGACGGTAGTACTGTTGGAACAGTTTTGAGCTTTGTTTAATGCAGTTTTACGTAGATTTGCACTTGCAGATGGACGCATACCGTCGTCCAGTGTTGATAACTTCGAGTAGCAGGTTTCGGTCACTGTTTTCAGCGTAGGGCATGTTAGACGCTATCAGCTACGTCGCTGGCAGAGTCCTGATGCAGCCGCACGCAATCAGCCGACTCCACCGCCACGCCGACCACGCTATGAACATGTTAATACAGAAAACGCCCGCTTTTCTAGCCGCGCTTTCTTCTTTCACTTTCTTCAGTTTCTTTGCAATGTGTTAGATGCTCATAAAGACGCAAGGCACAGTATTCGCCGTTTGCCAATTAAGAGAGTCATATGTTCAGCTGTTTTTCTTTATTCCTTCCTCATTTATTACACCAGGTCAACCCGTCTCGTGTAATTTATTTATACGTTAAATTAGAATGAAGTCATACAATGCTCATGTTAAAAGGCAAATACCAGGGCAGGCACCTTATATAATTCCTTGTTGTGAGCTCTTGGTGCCAATTCAATTCTATTTTTTATATATATACTTTCTACAGTATCAGGCGACCCAAATTTTTCTTTTATTTTTGTTTATCATTATTTGAATAATTTGTGAGTGACTGTTAAATTAATTTGATAAAATTTCAATAATTATTGCATATGCAGTTTAATGCAGTTCACTGAATAAACCACTTATATGTTGAACAGCTCTAAGGCGCTGCAGTCATGAACTGTCCGGCTGGTCCCGGTGGAGGTTCGAGTCCTCCCTCGGGCATGGGCGTGTGTGTTTGTCCTTAGGACAATTTAGGTTAAGTAGGGTGTAAGCTTAGGGACTGGATGACCTTAGCAGCTAAGCCCCATAAGATTTCACACACATTTTGAAACCTCCCCTTAGAAAAATTATTGAACTACTGTGCTGGTAAACCTCTTATGTTATTGGATTTTCAAACAGCTGAACAGAGCTGAACGTACTCAGACATTTCTCTCTTTACTTATTCTGATCTATACTAAACTGACACACAATATTTTTAGCGCAACGCAATGTGACTTTCAATAATCCCTACAAAAGAATGGCCCTTACTAACAACAACCTATACCTTTCATAAATCACTTACTTGACAAAAATCTTCGTTACTCGAACTACTGCAATACAGCGAGCGCCAATACTGCCAGCTAAATAAAAGATTCTAACTACTGAAGGCACTAACTACTAATAGGCATAGTTAGCAAATGAAAGATTTTGATAGAGAACAAACAATGTATTTACCTTAATAATGTTCAAAAGTCATCATGATATACAGTATAACAAATTTACTCTTTCTGATGGACACACGTCCAGATCGTCCGCTCTGAAAATTCTACCACCTCTCCCCCCACATCCGCCACTGCTGGGGGATCACCTCCAACTGCGCAACGCTAAGCGCTGTTCACATCCAACTGCCCAACACTACCATAGCAAATATTCCAACAATGCAAACCAGCCACAGACTGCACACAGCACAGCCAGTGATTTTCATACAGAGCGCTACGTGAAGTTACCAACATAGAAACCTAAACAGCCTACTTACAATTTGAACATTTTTTTGTTGAACAGCACTCCTTCAATTTCATTTATAGAATTTAAATAAAATTCATCTCTTTCTCCCTCCCACACGAGGTATATTGCATGTCTATCTGTTTTTATGTATTCGTGTGCAACACTCTCTTTCCATTCATTTGTGTCTGTGTTTTAATTAGTCAACAAATCGAGCTTTTCATATTTTAACTTACGCAGCTGACGATCTGTCTCTTTATTGTGCAAAACAATCATTTCAGTCAGCTCCTGTGTCCAGTTTTCATACTATGTTTTTTTAACTTATTACTCTCGTTTGGCAGAAGAGCGTATAATGATGATGCATTAATTTGTTCGGAAAGCGGTGCTGATTTTCAAGACAATAAAAGCGGGTTAAAAGCTGTGAACTATCTGGGGAAGTTAACCTTGCATTACTGAGCAATTGTTTCACCAGGTATCTAGTCTAGCTTACCAAATTCCCAACCAGACT
This sequence comes from Schistocerca americana, assembly GCF_021461395.2. Taxonomy (NCBI): domain Eukaryota; kingdom Metazoa; phylum Arthropoda; class Insecta; order Orthoptera; family Acrididae; genus Schistocerca; species Schistocerca americana. The sequence continues at coordinate 54,456,244 of NC_060126.1, read as the reverse complement.
AACATTAATTATAATCTTTTAGTAGTCATCTTACGATAACCGGTGATATATATATATATATATATATATATATATATATATATATATATATATATATAAAGACAATTTAAATAAAAAGAAATAAATTAGTTTGTATTTGGAAATTTATTTTAACATCTATCATTGAAATTTCAGCATATTAAACTTGAGTCATAACTAAGCTGGTGCCTTATTTAGGACTGTGAAAATATGAGTTTGTAATCTTGCGGAAGACATCAAATATGGAGCCAAGATTGGGAGACTGCATACAACACTGCATTCATAAAATAACACACGAAGAACGTTGAAACATATCCAAGAGGAAATTAACCACAACCAACCGATTCAATTTTCACCCAAAGAATCCTGTCCATCATGAAATTACCACACACTGGTATACTAAATTCATACTAACTCTCAGTGAAATCTTCCTGAAAAGAATAGCTGAGGGCTACTTTCATGCTTACACCACATGCTTCACGTGGTCAACTTGGTTTACGTAAAGAGTGTAACTCCACAATAATTTCGATAATTAAAATAAATTACATCGAAACGCAATTTACAAAAGAAAAACCTTGAACTGGTTACTATCGTCTTACTATTAACCTGATGGGTCAAACAATTGTATAATCACGTGGTACTGGTCTCACAAAGTACACCCCACGTGGTTTGAACATAAAGAAAAGTTGCTATATTGAAAAATATTGTCAAGACGAGTCGTTGTAATCTCACGCAGATTCGCATTTAAGATTGATGATCTTAGTTACTGATCAACACGTGGTTCCACATTACTCACAAAGTAGTGACAAAGCAACTACCGGCAGATATTCTGAACTTCACACTCGAATGAGACTGCGTTGCAATTTAAGATACCATTAGCTATTTTAGAGCTAAACCTGAAATAAAGGTGATTAAATTCTGAGTTAGGCTGAACTTAAGAAATCCATTGACCTACGGACTTAGCAGAGACGAGCTTAACCAGAGATCTTACCACTTCAGACGCTCGCCGCGGACAGACTGAACTGGGTCCCTACCGAGGGTGCTTAACAGATACATACGGAATTGACCAGAGAGGCAGCTTCCTGTACCAACATGACAAGGGACAGACAGGACCATACTAAGAATAGAAACCTCTTTGCTTTTAGAAAGTGTAGCTACCTGTTCCGACGTTGGTCCTACTGTTCTCTAGCAGACAGGCTTCTCTGCTACCATCAGGCATGCAACTAGATATACATTTGCTCATTCATCCTTTCACACAGAAGGGAAGCGGGATGACAGTATCTTGTGATGTTGTTGTTGTTGTGGTCTTCAGTCCTGAGACTGGTTTGATGCAGCTCTCCATGCTACTCTATCCTGTGCAAGCTTTTTCGTCTCCCAGTACCTACTGCAACCTACATCCTTCTGAATCTGCTTAGTGTATTCATCTCTTGGTCTCCCTCTACGATTTTTACCCTCCACGCTGCCCTCCAATACTAAATTGGTGATCCCTTGATGCCTCAGAACATGTCCTACCAACCGATCCCTTCTTCTGGTCAAGTTGTGCCACAAACTTCTCTTTTCCCCAATCCTATTCAATACTTCCTCATTAGTTATGTGATCTACCCATCTAATCTTCAGCATTCTTCTGTAGCACCACATTTCGAAAGCTTCTATTCTCTTCTTGTCCAAACTATTTATCGTCCATGTTTCACTTCCATACATGGCTACACTCCATACGAATACTTTCAGAAATGACTTCCTGACACTTAAATCTATACTGGATGTTAACAAATTTCTCTTCTTCAGAAACGCTTTCCTTGCCATTGCCAGCCTACATTTTATATCCTCTCTACTTCGACCATCATCAGTTATTTTGCTCCCCAAATAGCAAAACTCCTTTACTACTTTAAGTGCCTCATTTCCTAATCTAATTCCCTCAGCATCACCCGACTTAATTAGACTACATTCCATTATCCTTGTTTTGCTTTTGTTGATGTTCATCTTATATCCTCCTTTCAAGACACTGTCCATTCCATTCAACTGCTCTTCCAAGTCCTTTGCTGTCTCTGACAGAATTACAATGTCATCGGCGAAACTCAAAGTTTTTATTTCTTCTCCATGAATTTTAATACCTACTCCGAATTTTTCTTTTGTTTCCTTTACTGCTTGCTCAATATACAGATTGAACAACATCGGGGAGAGGCTACAACCCTGTCTTACTCCCTTCCCAACCAGTGCTTCCCTTTCATGTCCCTCGACTCTTATAACTGCCATCTGGTTTCTGTACAAATTGTAAATAGCCTTTCGCTCCCTGTATTTTACCCCTGACACCTTTAGAATTTGAAAGAGAGTATTCCAGTCAACATTGTCAAAAGCTTTCTCTAAGTCTACAAATGCTAGAAACGTAGGTTTGCCTTTCCTTAATCTTTCTTCTAAGATAAGTCGTAAGGTCAGTATTGCCTCACGTGTTCCAGTGTTTCTACGGAATCCAAACTGATCTTCCCCGAGGTTGGCTTCTACTAGTTTTTCCATTCGTCTGTAAAGAATTCGTGTTAGTATTTTGCAGCTGTGACTTATTAAGCTGATAGTTCGGTAATTTTCACATCTGTCAACACCTGCTTTCTTTGGGATTGGAATTATTATATTCTTCTTGAAGTCTGAGGGTATTTCGCCTGTTTCATACATCTTGCTCACCAGATGGTAGAGTTTTGTCAGGACTGGCTCTCCCACGGCCGTCAGTATTGTCTACTCCGGGGGCCTTGTTTCGACTCAGGTCTTTCAGTGCTCTGTCAAACTCTTCACGCAGTATCATATCTCCCATTTCATCTTCATCTACATCCTCTTCCATCTTGTGATATACAGTATATAAAAGAAATAAACTTATCTTAGAAAATAGATTAAGGAAAGGCAAACCTATGTTTCTAGCATTTGTAGACTTAGATAAAGCTTTTGACAATGTTGACTGGAATACTCTCTTTCAAATTCTAAAGATGGCAGGGGTAAAATACAGGGAGCAAAAGGCTATATACAATTTGTACAGAAGCGAGATGGCAGTTATAAGAGTCGAGGGGCACGAAACGGAAGCAGTGGTTGGCAAGGGAGTGAGACAGGGGTCTAGCCTCTCCCCGATGTTATTCAATTTGTATATCGAGCAAGCAGGAAAGTAAACAAAAGAAAACTTCGGAGTAGGTATTACAATCCATGGAGAAGAAATAAAAATGTTAGGGTTCGCCGATGACATTGTAATCCTGTCAGAGACAGCAAAGGACTTGGAAGAGCAGTTGAACGGAATGGACAGTGTCTTGAAAGGGGGATATAAGATGAACATCAACAAGAGCAAAACGAGGATAATGGAATGTAGCGGAATTAAGTCGGGTGACGCTGAGGGAATTAGATTAGGAAATGAGACACTTAAAGTAGTAAAGGAGTTTTGCTATTTGGGGAGCAAAATAACTGATGATGGTCGAAGTAGAGAGGATATAAAATGTAGACTGGCAATGGCAAGGAAAGCGTTTCTGAAGAAGAGAAATTTGTTAACATTGAGTATAGATTTAAGTGTCAGGAAGTCATTTCTGAAAGTATTTGTATGGAGTGTAGCCATGTATGGAAGTGAAACATGGACGATAAATAGTTTGGACAAGAAGAGAACAGAAGCTTTTGAAATGTGGTGCTGCAGAAGAATGCTGAAGATTAGATGGATAGATCACGTAACTAATGAGAAGATATTGAATAGAATTGGGGAGTAGAGAAGTTTGTGGCACAACTTGAGTAGAAGAAGGGACCGGTTGGTAGGACATATTCTGAGGCATCAAGGGGTCACAAATTTAGCATTGTAGGGCAGCGTGGTGGGTAAAAATCGTAGAGGGAGACCAAGAGATGAATACACTAAGCAGATCCAGAAGGATGTAGGTTGCAGTAGGTACTGGGAGATGAAGAAGCTTGCACAGGTTAGAGTAGCATGGAGAGCTACATCAAACCAGTCTCAGGACTGAAGGCAACAACAACAACAACATATAAAAGAAAGCGGATATAGGTTCTGTATGAGACTGTGTGACATGAATTAGATATAAACTGTGTTTTAAAGTGTAGTAGTGTGACAGATCGTTCTTGATTATGTGTAAAAGTAACACGTTCCACTGCTCAGTCTCCTCCCAGATAGTCAGAAACACCACAGTAAATTTAGAAGTAGATGACAACAGTTTTAAAAAATTAACATGAAAGGAATCCAACAGAGACATTTCAAGCGGGAAACTGTATCCGCTGACAGCCCACCCCCATACGAGGAGAGGGGGACGAAGTAGCAATGAAGGAGAGACAAGTAAGTTGGAGTGTACGTGCTCGCCGGCTACCTGGTGAAGCTGCAGGTGTTGGTGAGTCCGTAGCGCTGCTCGCCGACGGCGAGGTTCTCCGGGCAGCCGTCGTGGCGGCGGCAGCACGCGTCCGTCGCCGCCAGCACGCCCGAGTCCTGCTCGCTGCGGGCCACGTTGCCCGCGCCACACCACTTCGTGCCTGCACACGCCACACGCCACACACTGCTGAGCGGCCCCGGATCTACGACATCTCCGAACAGGGGCAAAAGCCTAACTGGCGACACCTCCCCCCCCCCCCCCCCCCACTCCTTCCCCGTCCACCCCCTCGACTGTTTGAGATAGGATGCCAACATTAAAAAAGATTTTTCACAAATATGTTCATTCTGTAGCGCACATCTTTCTGAATATACAGGGTGGTCCATTGATAGTGACCGGGCCAAATATCTCACGAAATAAGCATCAAATGAAAAAATAACAAAGAACGAAACTCGTCTAGCTTGAAGAGGGGGACCAAATGGCACTATTGTGGCTCGCTAGGCCCGCATCTCGTGGTCGTGCGGTAGCGTTCTCGCTTCCCACGCCCGGGTTCCCGGGTTCGATTCCCGGCGGGGTCAGGGATTTTCTCTGCCTCGTGATGGCTGGGTGTTGTGTGCTGTCCTTAGGTTAGTTAGGTTTAAGTAGTTCTAAGTTCTAGGGGACTTATGACCACAGCAGTTGAGTCCCATAGTGCTCACAGCCATTTGAACCATTTGGCCCGCTAGATGGCGATGCCGTAGGTCAAACGGATATCAACTTCGTTTTTTTAAATGGTAACCTCCATTTTTATTACATATTCGTGTAGTACGTAAAGAAATATCAATGTTTTAGTTGAACCACTTCTTTCGCTTTGTGATAGATGGCGCTGTGATAGTCACAAAGTACTTGGTATCACGTAACATTCCGCCAGTGCGGACGGTATTTGCTTAGTGATACATTACCCGTGTTAAAATGGACCGTTTACCAATTGCGGAAAAGGTCGATATCGTGTTGATGTATGGCTATTGTGATCAAAATGCCCAACGGGCGTGTGCTATGTATGCTGTTCGGTATCCTGGACGACATCACCCAAGTGTCCCGAACGTTCGCCGGCTAGTTACGTTATTTAAGGAAACAGGAAGTGTTCAGCAACATCTGAAACGTCAACCACGACCTGCAACAAATCATGATGCCCAAGTAGGTGTTTTAGCTGCTGTCGCGGCTAATTCGCACACAAATTGCGCAAGAATCGGGAATATAAAAAACGTCGGTGTTGAGAATACTACATCAACATCAATTGCACACGTACCATATTTCTATGCTCCAGAAATTGCATCGAGACGACTTTGAAAGTCGTGTACAGATCTGCCTCTGGGCACAAGAGAAATTACGGGACGATGACGGATTTTTTGCACGCGTTCTATTTAGCGACGAAGCGTCATTCATAAACAGCGTTGACGTAAACCGGCATAATATGCAGTATTGGGCAACGGAAAATCCACGATGGCTGCGACAAGTGGAACATCAGCGACCTTGGCGGGTTAATGTATGGTGCGGCATTATGGGAGAAAGCACAATTGGCCCCCATTTTATCGATGGCAGTCTAAATGGTGCAATATATGCTGATTTCGTACGTAATGTTCTATCGATTTTACTACAAGATGTTTCACTGCGTGACAGAATGCCGAGTGCCGGCCGAAGTGGCCGTGCGGTTAAAGGCGCTGCAGTCTGGAACCGCAAGACCGCTACGGTCGCAGGTTCGAATCCTGCCTCGGGCATGGATGTTTGTGATGTCCTTAGGTTAGTTAGGTTTAACTAGTTCTAAGTTCTAGGGGACTAATGACCTCAGCAGTTGAGTCCCATAGTGCTCAGAGCCATTTTGAACAGAATGCCGATGTACTTCCAACATGATGGATGTCCGGCACATAGCTCGCGTGCGGTTGAAGCGGTATTGAATAGCGTATTTCATGACAGGTGGATTGGTCGTCGAAGCACCATACCATGGCCCGCACGTTCACCGGATCTGACGTCTCCGGATTTCTTTCTGTGGGGAAAGTTGAAGTATATTTGCTATCGTGATCGACCGACAACGCCTGACAACATGCGTCAGCACATTGTCAACGCATGTGCGAACATTGCGAAAGGCGAAAATACTTGCTGTTGAGAGGAATGTCGTTACACGTATTGCCAAACGTTTTGAGGTTGACGGACAACATTTTGAGCATTTATTGCATTAATGCGGGATTTACAGGTAATCACGCTGTAACAGCATGCGTTCTCAGAAATGATAAGTTCACAAAGCTACATGTATCACATTGGAAGAACCGAAATAAAATGTTCAAACGTACCTACGTTCTGTATTTTAATTTAAAAAACTTACCTGTTACCAACTGTTCGGCTAAAATTGTGTGCCATATGTTTCTGACTATTAGAGCGCCATCTATCACAAAGCAAAAAAGTGGTCCAACTAAAACATTCATATTTCCTTAAGTACTACACGAATATGTAATAAAAACTGGGGGTTCCTATTTTTTTAAAAAAGCAGTTGATATCAGTTTTACCTATGGCAGCGCCATCTAGCGGGCCAACCATAGCGCCATCTAGGTTTCCCCCTACAAGCTAGACAAGTTTCGTCTTTGTATTTTTTTTTTCGTTTGACGCTTATTTCGTGAGATATTTGGCCCTGTCACGATCAATGGATCGCCCTGTATATATATACTGTAAGACGTGTTATTTTGTCTCAAGTGTACCAAAGGGTAGAGTCACGCCTGTCCACATTACGTTCTTCTATTGCATGTCAGTGCTCTGCGGAATTCAAACGTGTATATTTTGTAATGGAAGCCATCAAACCTATATTCAGGACAGTGGAAATTAAATTGACCTGCAGTGCCTCTCCTGCTGCCCCCCTTGAAAAAAAACTACACTCCTGGAAATGGAAAAAAGAACACATTGACACCGGTGTGTTAGACCCACCATACTTGCTCCAGACACTGCGAGAGGGCTGTACAAGCAATGATCACACGCACGGCACAGCGGACACACCAGGAACCGCGGTGTTGGCCGTCGAATGGCGCTAGCTGCGCAGCATTTGTGCACCGCCGCCGTCAGTGTCAGCCAGTTTGCCGTGGCATACGGAGCTCCATCGCAGTCTTTAACACTGGTAGCATGCCGCGACAGTGTGGACGTGAACCGTATGTGCAGTTGACGGACTTTGAGCGAGGGCGTATAGTGGGCATGCGGGAGGCCGGGTGGACGTACCGCCGAATTGCTCAACACGTGGGGCGTGAGGTCTCCACAGTACATCGATGTTGTCGCCAGTGGTCGGCGGAAGGTGCACGTGCCCGTCGACCTGGGACCGGACCGCAGCGACGCACGGATGCACGCCAAGACCGTAGGATCCTACGCAGTGCCGTAGGGGACCGCACCGCCACTTCCCAGCAAATTAGGGACACTGTTGCTCCTGGGGTATCGGCGAGGACCATTCGCAACCGTCTCCATGAAGCTGGGCTACGGTCCCGCACACCGTTAGGCCGTCTTCCGCTCACGCCCCAACATCGTGCAGCCCGTCTCCAGTGGTGTCGCGACAGGCGTGAATGGAGGGACGAATGGAGATGTGTCGTCTTCAGCGATGAGAGTCGCTTCTGCCTTGGTGCCAATGATGGTCGTATGCGTGTTTGGCGCCGTGCAGGTGAGCGCCACAATCAAGACTGCATACGACCGAGGCACACAGGGCCAACACCCGGCATCATGGTGTGGGGAGCGATCTCCTACACTGGCCGTACACCACTGGTGATCGTCGAGGGGACACTGAATAGTGCACGGTACATCCAAACCGTCATCGAACCCATCGTTCTACCATTCCTAGACCGGCAAGGGAACTTGCTGTTCCAACAGGACAATGCACGTCCGCATGTATCCCGTGCCACCCAACGTGCTCTAGAAGGTGTAAGTCAACTACCCTGGCCAGCAAGATCTCCGGATCTGTCCGCCATTGAACATGTTTGGGACTGGATGAAGCGTCGTCTCACGCGGTCTGCACGTCCAGCACGAACGCTGGTCCAACTGAGGCGCCAGGTGGAAATGGCATGGCAAGCCGTTCCACAGGACTACATCCAGCATCTCTACGATCGTCTCCATGGGAGAATAGCAGCCTGCATTGCTGCGAAAGGTGGATATACACTGTACTAGTGCCGACATTGTGCATGCTCTGTTGCCTGTGTCTATGTCCCTGTGGGTCTGTCAGTGTGATCATGTGATGTATCTGACCCCAGGAATGTGTCAATAAAGTTTCCCCTTCCTGGGACAATGAATTCACGGTGTTCTTATTTCAATTTCCAGGAGTGTAGCAATTAATTCTGTGTGGGATTATTTGTGAAAGGGAGAATAACAACTCTTCAGAAAATTTGCACTCTTTATTGCCTGTTAGTCAATAACTTCCTCTTTTGTGTGACATGAACTTAAATACAGGAAACGTAACACCAGTAAATATAAGAGACAAGCAAGATAGTACACATTTCTTCAATCCTTAGGTACCAGCATTTTTTTTTCCTCTCTAACCTCGCTACAGCTTCACACAGCGTGCTTTCCTTTTTGAGAAACAACCTATTACCTCAAAGTTCGTCAAACATTTTGCTACACGAAAAATCAAAATCTCGTTATCTAATACTGAAAAAGTTGTTGATACGAATAGTAGCCAAGACTGCTGTGGTTTCTCGATTTGATAACCTCTATTTTGTCACTGTCTGTTAAATAAAGCGAAATAGGCTTTTGTAGGAATTGTAACACTTGCCAAATAAGCTAGACTGTTTTGAGAAAAATGGTAATTTTTATGTACCTCATTTATGTACAGAACGCAATTCACAAAATACCAATATTACGCTTACTACAAGCAAAAAGTTTTATGTTAGGAAATAGTTTCACATTTCATTCATATGCTCCAGTTTCTCAAGTATGAAGTCGAAAAGTAGTAGTAGTACGAAATTTTTATATAAATTCGGACCCATCATATTCTTCCATATAATTTATGTGATGTCCCAGTTTCTTCGCATTCCTCATCCCTTAAAAAAAAAAATATCTTATAATCACTAATTCCATAACTATTCCCGCCACTGTCAAAACTTATTTTCCAGTTAACTGCGCAGGTTCACTTATCTCGTATTTATTTTCCGATTACGCGTCATTACATGTTCGTAAGACGCGTTTTTTGCGCTGTTTCTAGACCTGAACTTAAAGCAGCTGCTAACCGGAGGCTTTACAACTGGTAGTTAGCGATCTGGCAAAAATTTTCTGTCAAAATATCATTTTCTTGGATATACCAAGAAGATAACATGTACTCTTTTTTACATATTATTCCTGTTAGTCATTTATTTCTGCCCTGGTAATCTGAACCTACGAATTCCACTAATAATCATAACAGCGCTGATCATTCCCTCACCCAAAGTCTTTTATTTCTAGATGCGACAGAGCTCCCCCTTGCAGAGACATCGCGTACACTATGCAGGCATCCAAAAATCAACTTATGATTCGTTCAGAAATCAATTTAGAATGTGTTCAAAAATCGACTGGGATGCATGCCAAAATCATATGAATAATCGATACAACAAGTGCGATGGGTGATAGACGCTTTGTGAAACAAGGTTTTTTCTTAGAGAAACCGCAGTTTCTCTCCCCCCCCCACCCCCTCCCCACCCCTCCACCGACTCAGATTTGGGACTGCTGCCGAGCTGACAGCATACAACCGCTGAGGTCAGCTGATTATGTGTTGGGAGACCGAACATCGAAGGTCATCTGTATGCCAGCATGGATCAGTATACCCAATGCGTACGCGTCTTGAGTAAATTGATCGTCGGAGTGTAAGATAGTTTTCTAAATGTTTGTATAGCGCTTATCTCAGGCGCGACGTGGGCATCAACCCGAAATTCACCTAGTGGAATGTGAGAAACGTCCTAAAAGCGACACCGATACACCGACACTTGCAGTAAATCTCCCGTGCAGATTCCATCGGGGGCCAGAGCACTCGCCGCGCTGTCTAAGGCGATTTGCCATGGTTCGCAGGGCTCCTCCCATTGGAGATTCGAGTCCTCCTTCGGGCACGGGTATGTGTGCTGTACTTAGATTAAGTCAGTTTAAGTCAGATTAAGTAGTGTGTAAGCCTCGGGACCGATGACCTCAGCAGTTTGGTCCCATAGGAACTTACTACTATCGGCACATCTCCCTCTCCTCGAAGCGGGCGGTTTAATACGCACGGTTATCCGGGCAGATCCCGTACAGATCTCCTCAGTGGTCGGCGTACGTGGAAACAGCTACAAATCAATAGCAGCCCCCCCCCCCCCCCCAACATCATCATCCAGTTCTGGACATCCCCTCAAATTAATGTGAAAATGTGATCGACTGAGGGGACAACACAATGTTGCGACCACAACGAAGGACGCAGAGAGTACAAAGTGTTATTTTCCTCTCATCTTTCATTCCCTACCTGAGAGGATAGTGTGTGGTGATACAAAATTCGCTTTTTTTCAGCCACATATCAAGGAACTGAGAGCGAGTCTATAGGATTTCCAATGGGGAAAGTAGTTAGTTGCATGTTCCATAAACTGTTTGAACGATTTTTTTATCGATGTACATGGAAGAAGTCGGTTTACAGAATATATACAGGTGATTAATGTCTTACTTATGGAACTACACTCAAAAACTAGTATTTTAATATTAAATAGGAAGCACTGTCTAATGTTCTGCAAAACGTAATGACGAAAGTACTTCTCACGTGATGTGTTACTGCTAAGTAGCATAGCTCGATGCAACTTGCACCGTATGGTATGCGGGGACGAAGGTGCACGCAGGGCAAAGATGTTTCCTTACTTGTGAGTGTAGTGTGTCAGATCTGCATTTTCAGTTGAGAGGGTTTATGGTGGAAGAGTCAAGTGTATTGTGTTAGTGGTTTGTGCTTTGAAACTTTCGATATATTAGGTGAGTTAGTTTTCTGGGGCCTACAATCCTGGTATTTACCATGTAATCGAGGGTTTCTGTCTGCTACAACAACAGCCCAAAGAATTAGCAGTACCTTGTATTCAGTTGCAGAACCTAACTCACGCTTTAAGCTTGGCTATTACTTTAACAAGTTGTGACATATGCCAGCTGATACCGGAAGTTCAGAAATCTGCGTCACCGTGCAAACATCCTAAGAACTAGCTGCGGCAAATGTCCGCATGCGTACCTTTGTCCCAAAAAGTTTGTCTTTTCTTTGTTTGGTTTTAACACTGAACGCGTATATTTATTTAGCAGATTTTATGGGGCTTGGTTTATAGTTCTCTATTTCACATTGACTGATTCAGTATTAACAAGACTAATTCAACCTCAATTTAGAGAAACTAAGAGAGAAAAACGTTCTCCATGCCGTTGCCATCTAAAACGTCACAGGGCGCAAAGAAGCTAATAGAAATGCAGCTCAAAGTCTTGGATGTAGTGAAATCATATTATGTAAAAGACTTAAAGCAGGTCTGGGGGCGCGTCAGTTGAGCGTTTCAAGAAAGTATTTTCTGGGACAGAGGAAACGGAATTGGCGAAGGACTGTATCAATCTGGTCTATGTTCTACGGCCTTGCGCTTAAACAGTTCCGACATGTAGCTTATCAGTCTGCCGAAAGTAATGCCCTCAGTCACCTATTTAATAAAGAAACCCGATTGCCTGGGGATAACTGGGCTCGCTTATTCGTCACTCGTCATAATTTAAGTATGAGGCAACTGGAGAAAATCAGTATCAGGAGATAATGGGGCTCAATAAGGCACAAATGGAACTTCTTTTCAGTTACTCGGAAAATTTCCAACCTAAATATAATTTTACGCCCCATAAAGCCTATAATGAAGACAAAACGGGAATGCAGACTCCACAGGAAAAACTGTAAAGAACTGTGCCAAGAGATAGCCAAACAATAATAATAATAATAATACAATGTATTTCCTTCTGTTAAACTGTTTTGCATTTAAATTAGTGATATGTTAGTGTCATGTTTTGATGTTTAATACGATCACAATGATGGAGACAGTGATTATGGTTATTATGATCATGGTGATGATTTTGATATTGTAAAACATTATACAAGTTAATAATGGCAGTACCTGACAAATACTTTAATTGTGCTTTACTCTGTCATGATTATACTAATTTGTTTTTGTGTGGAAGTTTGTCCAGGCCTGGGGCAAAGACCTATTTTCTTCAGTTGTAACATTCTGTCAAATGTAACTTCGATACAGCATTGAAGTACTTGAATTTTGATATGATCCTAGGTGTATTGAACACAACAGTCATTTTCACGTAACCATAAAAGCTAAAAGGAAAAATAGAAAAGTGTTGGAAATTGGAAATTTGTGGTAAGGTCTTATGGGACCAAACTGCTGAGGTCATCGGTCCCTTGGCTTGCACACAACTGACTTACGCTAAGGACGACACACACACCCGTGCCCGAGGGAGGACTCGAACCTCCGACGGGGGAAGCCGCGCGGACCGTGACAGGACACCCCAGACCACTCGGCTACCCGCGCGGCGTAGAAAAGCGTTAAGTGCGCACATTTGACCCAGCCTACCCTACATAGAAAGAACTGCTACGGCATAGTAAACACAGTAACTGAACATGCTCGATAAAGTTCCTTGATTATTCATGACGTGCCCACCTGTGACGGTAGGTGGAAACATGTAAGGCACCCACGAACACAGTAGAACATGATCGTTTCGGTATCCAGATGTTGTGGTGTGGGGAGACATAATGTTGCACGGGCGTACTGACCTCCAAATCTTTGAACACGGTACACTCACTGGTCGACGTAATTGTGAGGATGCCTATTCCTCTCCCATGCGCGACTTTTTCAGGATGCATTCGCCCCTGACTTCATTGTTATGGATGACAGTGCTCGACCACATGGAGTTTCACAGGTTGAGCAGCTGCTGGAACCAGAAGGTATTCCGCGAATGGACTGGCTTCTTCTAACTGAATATTTCCAGTTTGCGGATGTTGCTGTGTGTTTCCTGCCCATACAGGTTGCTAATATAATTGCGTAGGCTTCCGTGGCCAGAGTCAGTCGACATATAAGTTTTCTGTGTTCGGTACCGCGTCATAATGTAAAAACTGTTGCTGCTATAGAAAAAACCAACGTTTCGGCCACGATTGCAGGGGCCTTCTTCTGGGTCTGATGGTGCGTTCTAGTTATGCACTGTCCTTTATATTTTGTTGTTAGTGTTCGCTGCGCATACCATTACGCCATAATTTTAAAAAGGTAGTTAGTTTCATTGGTCACTTAAGGAAGAAGGTAGTGCTCGTGCCTCGTGTTGACAGTGCGGTCTGTTGGGCTCTGATTGCTGGCAGCCAAGATGGGTAAAGCCTGAGTACATCCTCCCTGTTCATGTTGTTAGGGTGTTTAAACATTTCGATGGCCTCTCTGAATTTGCGTTTCGTCATAATAGGCTGCTTGGCCAACACACTGGCTTCGCTGAATTTTATTTCTTTTCCGCAGTCATGGTGATGTTCTGCCACTGCGGATTTGTTGTGTCTCCCTAGACGAATATAACACTCGTGCTCCCGTATGCGCGTTGCTATTGGCCTAGCAGTCTCGCCGATGTATGCCTCTCCACATTCGCATTCCATTTTGTAAACGCCTGCAGTGTGTAATGCATCCACCTAGTCCTTGGTGGAGCCTAGCACGTCCTGGATCCTGCGACCACTATAGAAGACAGGCTGCGCCCAAACGCGGCGAAGGTGTTTGTCTATTCGGTAAGTAACGTTTTTCACATAGGGTAAGCGTACTGTTGGCTGCAGTTTGTCTATTTCCTGCTTATCTTTCTTGCTTGTGTTCGTCGACAAGGCTGTGTTTATCGACTTAAGGCTGTAGCCATTGGCTAGAAACGTTGTGCGTAACCTTTTAAGCTCAGGTGTGATGTTTTGAGCATCACTTAGGCACTGCGCACGGATTGCCAAAGAGCGGATGACAGAGTTCTTCTGCGCTGGGTGGTGGTAGGATTGGGCGTGCAGATGCCTGTCAGTATGTGTAGTCTCCAGTGTACCATCCGTTCTCCTGTACACTTCGACGTCTAGAAATGGGATAGCACCATTCTTTTCTACTTCCAGCGTGTACTGTATCTTCCCGTGCATATTGTTCAAATATTCGTGGTGTGTAGCTCCGTTTCACCATGAGGTCATATAGCGAACGTGTCGTCCACGTATCTGAACCAGCAACGTGGGCGTAAAGGAGCTGAACCGAGGGCCGTTGCTTCAAAGGCTTCCATAAATATGTCGACTGCCAGCGGAGATAGGGGAGACCCCATTGCTACGCCGTCTGTCTGCTCGTAGTATTTTCCTTGCCATTTGAAGTACGTTGAAGTCAGGCACAATCAGGTCGCATATGTCTGGCGGAAGGATGTGGATAGTTTCATCTACTGGCACGTTCGTAAATTGTGATTTCACGTCAAAGCTGACCATGATGTCCGTAGACAAAATTGTTTCTCCCTTTAGGCGTTCTATAAAGTGTGTCCAGTTGGTAAACAGCAGCAAACTTCTCATTCGACGGTGGCCACCAATCATGGTATATAACACAAGAGCCAATGGACAACAGAGGTCACGTTCTCCCGCCACGGCAATAACCTATTAAAATAATGTTCCCTCTCCTTCTTCCTTAAGTCGCCAATGAAACTAACTACCTTTTTAAAATTATGACGTAATGGCATGCGCAGCGAACACTAACAACAAAATATAAAGAACAATGCATAGCTAGAACGCACCATCAGACCCAGAAGAAGGCCGCTGCAATCGTGGCCGAAACGTTGGTTTTTTTCTATACCAGCAGTGGTTTGTACATTATGACGCTGTACCAAACTCAGAAAACTTCAATGTCGACAGTTTGCAGTACGTCCATACGCACCAACCGTCCAGAAGTTGTAAACAGCGCTGGTGGAGGAATGGCACACCCTAAAACAATAACCTCGTGACCAGCATGGGAGCATGCCGAGTGTGCTCTGCCGTCCTTCGAGGTCACAAACACTCTTAAGAAGCATGTCCCACCGTTTGTAATGTACAGCCTACTGTCATGAATCGCAGTGAATTTGATATAATTATTGTGCTCCAATGAAAGTGTCATTTCTATTCATTTCATTGACTATGGCTTTCAGTTATATTTTACACTATACTACAGGAGTTCTTTCTACACAGGGGTCAAGTTCGTTAGAGCAGTGCTATTTGACAGTGACACACGATGTATTAGATACTTTTGTCCTTAACTTTTACGCACTCGTGTCTGGCCACTGGCCACCATTCTTACGTGCTTCCCCCAACCAACCACTTCCTTGCTTCTTGCAAGCGAAACTATTCCTGTTTCAGAACTTAAAACAACGTTCCCATAAAGTCAACATGGTTTTCGCTTCACAAACGACCAACACAATAGAACCGCTACTGTGGGTGCCAGGCACTTGGTCGGACCGCGCCGTGAGCAATGCCTGGGACCCACAGGGGTGGCGTGCTTGGGGTTGGTCATCCTTCAGAGACGGACAGAGTGAGGGGAGCGGGAGTGACTTACCAGGGTGCACGACGATGCGCTTCTTGAGCGCCTCGTAGATGCCCTGTGGAGTGAGCGACACGTCGTCGACGTCCAGGTACTCAGTGACCAGCTCGTCGACGACGCGCCGGCAGCCGGCCTCCGCCTCCCCCGCGCACGTGCTGTTGAGGCCGATCAGCTCCAGGAAGCGGCCCGCCGTCTCTCCAGACACCGCGCCCGCCACCCACGTAGCTGCCGACACGGAAGTCTTGTTTTAAGTGCTCACCAGGTGTGGCTCGTGGTTTTAATGCAAGCGAAGGCTCTGAATCTGTTACCAGGAAGCCCAAATTCTCAAGTGCCCTAGAGTCATACCTTTTTTCTCCTTTTCAATTATTACTCAACATATGTTTTTTTTTTTCTACTCCATGCGTCGCACACGTTTCTAAAAGTGTCCAAATGCATGGAAGGTAGGGATGTTCACGATCATCGACATTTGAAAAATATCGATTTTTCAATACTTACGCTGAAACTATGAAGTGGAAGGCTTCGGGAAACCACCACTGGAATCACTTCCCTAGACGCTCATGCGGTGAACCTCTCTGACAAGGCTTCCCCTATGACAAGACCTGCCGTAAGGCAGACCACAAAAGTTTTCATATGAAACACACTGCGCAAAAGAATTAAAGGGTCATTTTGTTGAAAATCATTGATTTCCCCCAATACGACGCAGAAGTTTGAAGTAATACTCAAAGGTGCCTGCAACCTTCCTCTGTAATGGCGGACAAGCGCCGTACGCCACGACATCGCCCTCAGGTTCAGCAAGGTGTCGACACATACAAGAAAAAAAGCTAGAAGTTCATGCTAGGTGCAAGGTGGATAATGAGACCACACTGGCACCAGATTTCTCCATAGTTCTGGCCCAGGTCACGTTAGACGTGTCACACGATAGGAAGGTCGTCATTCCTCCGTTACGCACTTCTCATTCCTTCTCTTGACGCCTCTGCGATAGAGGTCAAAACAGCGACGCCCAGCGCTTAATCCAGCGTTTTCTTACAGGTGGCTGAGAAAAACATTTCAGACACACCACTCTCAGAAACGACACGAAAAGGCCTCATGAGGTGGTATAAAGGACGTCAATGAAGCTACCTCTCCTCTTTCACTCACATTTTGCGATGTAAATCGACATTTTGCATTGTGTTGTGCAACGCAATGACGTACTTCACACTGCGGACTCCTCGCCAGACGATTACGCCCTTCGGTGAGGACATCGTGAGACTACAGCTGCACTGAACGTGATGTGGTCTCTTTGGGGTGTAACGCGACTGCAACTTTAGCATCGTTCGACAAAATTTGAAAGTGACCCGACACAGAACATGGGGTCTCTGCTTTTTCAGCCCTGCTGTTTCGCGTCCTCCTGTGGCAAGATAACGGCAGGGTGAGAGACTGACATCTGCTCGAATAAAACGCAAAGTATCTCTCTAAGACCGTTCAGTTTGGCAGCAATCTCGGTGTCACCTGCACACCACTGTCGACCACATTAAAATATTCCTGTACAGAGACAATTCTGGACCGATTCCTAAGCACTGGCGGGCAGGTAAAACCTCTGACACATTCTACCTGAGTGGCGGTGCACTGCTGCTCTAGCACCTGCTTGTGGACCTGTGAAATCCAAGGAGTGTCGAAGGGGTTGCCTGCCTGCAGGTGCATAACAGTGGCTTGAGGGTTGTCTCTGAACAGGTACATTTTTAAAGTGTTCAATAAATGTGTGGAGGCGGCAACGGGAGTGTTGTCACAACTGGGGTGCGCTAGAGAGATGCATATATTAGAGCCCCACCCCCTCTGATCACGTCACAGGAGGGTGCAAAACAGCAGGGCTAGAAAAGCATAAATTTTCTTTGCTGCATCGGATCACGTTCAAAATTCGTCGAATAGTTTTCAACGGTCACTATTGTTTCCATCATGTATACCAGAGCAAAAATTGCAATAGTGCTAAATTCCAAAGAGGTCAAATAATGTTCAATGGCACTGTGGCCCCACGATGTCCTTAGACAAGGGATAAACTAGAAGGTGTCCATAGACAAGGGATAAACCAGCCAGAGGGTGACAACAGTGTCAAAGGCTGTCAGGAACGCCGTTCTGTTGGACATCGCACTGCAAATTGTTATTTTCGTCCGCAAAATGCCTGTGAATGAACGTTGCAAGGGAAAGGGTGGTTTCATTGACATTCATTATGCCACGAGCTGAGATCTTTTCGTGTCGATTCTCAGAGGTAGCCTGCCTCAAATGTCTTCCTCTACCATCCATAAGAAAACTGCGTGATTTGGATGCTGGGTGTTGCGGTTCTGACCTCTGTCACAAAGGCATCAAAAGAATTGAGTGAGAAGTGGTTAACGGGGGTGGGGGGGGAGGGGGGGGGGAAGGTGACGACCATCCGATCGTGTGGCACTTCTACCGTGGAGTTAGGCAAAAGTGTTACAAAATTTGGTGCCAACGTAGCCTTACACCTCACATGAACTTCCGGAACTTCCGAGCCCTAGCCTTTTTCTTTCCTTTCGCATGTGTAGTCGACACCTTTCCTCTAAAAGCGTTGTCGTGACGTCACAGGCCGCCACAGTTTTGCACCTTTACAGAGGAAGTTTGAAGGCATCTTTGACCCGCATTTCAAACTTTTTCATCGTTAAGAGGGACAACAACTGGATTTCAAAAAATCGACCCTTCAATTCTTTTGTGCAGTGTATTTGACACATCGTATCAACGATAGTAAAGGCAAAGTATCGACCTTCTATTTACCTGTCACTACACTCAATAAATTTTTCCTCTTCTGAATTTTTTTCTGAACATGTTTCATAGCACTCCTTCGGAATTTCTGCAGTCGTTAGGGACAATGACAACCAAGCTACCATTCAAGCTGGTGTGTAGTGTATACGAGTCTGGAGACATACCATTAGACCTTAGGGGAAAAGATCATCCACACAATCTCGAGAACAACGAGGGCGGCTGAGTGCGAGAACAAAATCAGCATAACGACTCATGTATCCAAGCTGTTTACAAGAATAACGTACACAATAACGGAAAAGGAAACTGAGGATCTCTTATATGGCGAAAAGTTTGGCTTCCGGAAAGTTAAGAATACGAGACAAGCATTTCTAAGTTTGCGACTGATAAAGGAAGCAAGACTTACGTAAAATAAAAACACGTTAATAAGAACTGTCGACCTAGAAACAGTGGTTCAAAAATGGTTCAAATGGCTCTGAGCACTATGGGACTTAACTGCTGTGGTCATCAGTCCCCTAGAACTTAGAACTAATTAAACCTAACTAACCTAAGGACATCACACACATCCATGCCCGAGGCAGGATTCGAACCTGCGACCGTAGCGGTCACTCGGCTCCACACTGTAGCGCCTAGAACCGCACGGCCACTCCGGTCGGCTAGAAACAGTGTTCGACAACGTAAAATGGTGCAAAATTTTCGAAATTCTGAGAAAAATGGGTGTAGGCTTCAGGGAAAGACTGGCGATATGTAGAGCTAAGAGGGAACAATAAGATTGGAAGACCAAGAACTAAGTGCTCGAATTATAAATGATGTAAGAGAGGGAGTCATCCTTTCGCCCCTACTGTTCACTGTATACATAAAAGAAGCAATGACGGGAATAAAAGGATTGTTCAAGAGTAGGATTAAGATTCAAGGTTAGAGGATACTAATGGCATCCTCAGTGAAAGTGAAGAATGATATAGCCGGCCGGAGTGGCCGAGCGGTTAAAGGCGCTACAGTCTGGAACCGCACGACCGCTACGGTTGCAGGTTCGAATCCTGCCTCGGGCATGGATGTGTGTGATGTCCTTAGGTTAGTTAGGTTTAAGTAGTTCTAAGTTCTGGGGGACTTATGACCACAGCAGTTGAGTCCCATAGTGCTCAGAGCCATTTGAACCATTTTTTGAAGAATGATATCTTCAGTGAAAGTGAAGAACAATTACAGGACGTATTGAGCGGAATGCACAGTCTAATGAGCATGGCATACAGCCTGAGTATAAACTGAAGGAACGTGTTGAGGAATATCAGAAATGAGATTAGCAATAAAACATATAACATGAAAACTGATGATCACGAACCAAACGAAGTTAAGGAATTCAGCTTGCATGGAATCAAAAGGCATATGACGGATGAAGCAAGGAGGGTATAAGCAGACTAGCACAGACAAATATGACATTCCTGGCCAAGAGAAATTCCCTACTATCAAAGATTATCCGTAACCTGAAGACGAGGTTTCTGTGAATGTACTGTAGGAGCACAGCATTGTACGGTAGTCAATCATGCACTGTGGGAAAATTGGAACAGAAGAAAATCGAAGTATTTACTATGAAAAACAGTCTTGATCACAATTTATTTATTCTGGTGATACATCACCACCAGAAGGAGGTTCTTACTCATTGGTCTGAAGATGACCACAGTAGTGGTCGAAACCGGTCACTGTAATAAGTAAATTGTGATCAAGACTGTTTTCGATAGTAAATATCTCTAACACATTGATCACTTTCACTCCCACGATGTATTCAAAAGAAAATCGAAGTGTTTGAGACATGGTGCTACGAAGGATGCTGAAACTTTCGTGGACTTGTATGGAATGAGGAGGATCTTCGCAGAATCGGCTAAGAATGCATCATAAGAGAAACACTGACGAGAAGGAGGCATAGTACGACATGACATCTGTTAAGACATCAAGAAATAATCATGATGCCACTAGAGAAAGCAGTGTAAGGTAAAACCTATAGGAAAAGACAGAGATTGGTATATATCCAGTAGGTTGGGATAAGAGAAGAAATAGTGACAGGCCGCATTGAACCCGTCAGAAGACTGATGACCCTGGCTTCTCAACGACACTATTGCAACACATTTTTGAGTTGTTGATGGTGGAGGGGAGAGGGGGATTGAGAGTAAGAAGTTTAAATGAATAAAGATAAGAAAACTGGTTACTGTTGCAGCTGAGTATGGACTACAGCGTTTTATTGTTAATTCAGTTCATGCATTCATGGTGTGAAGTAGCGTGTGCCCATATGTTGCGAACGCTTGTTTTTTTCCATTAAAATTATACTTCGAATTACGTAAATACATTTTCTGCTTATGATACTTAAGATTATGTATGATCAACGTAAATTAAAATAATTAAATGAAAGAAACACACATATCCACATTGAGGTTTTTCAGATGTTTGAGTTCTGACGGATCTCAAATAACTGTGCTCTTGTCGTTGGTTACTTCAAAAGATAACTGTTATGAATAACAGACATTTTCAACACACTTTGGTTTTCGGTGTTAATATACAGGGTATTCGGATATTCCCCTTACAAACTTTTAGGATTTGTAGAGGGGAGGTTGTACATAGTAATTTGAACACGAAACCGTATCCGGAAATGTATCGTTTACGTTCTACCACGGTTTCAGTTCAGATGTTTAACTCATCCACTTCTGTTTGAGCAACTGAATTAGGCGAGATGCAGTACAATTATTAGGTAACAATTCGAAAGGAAACATAATGAAACATCCATTTACTGCTTAAGCACATTTGCTTGTACAAGCATCAAAACACGTTTTGTATCACCCTGGTTCTCAGAACTCCTGAAGACAGACGTTGACTGTGGGTATTGTTTCACAGACACAGTCTCTTTGACTCTTCAGAGATGTCACTAAACCCGACCAAAGATGTAAACAACTATGCATGAGCAGCGCCTATTAGACGGAGGGGGTCCGAGAGCCGATCAATTCCAGTTATTCCACCAGAAAGGAGGTACACGGATCGTGTTGTCTAGACGGTTGCCTAGACAGTCAATACCGCTGTTCGATCGCGTACGAATTGTTACTTTGTGCCAGGAAGGGCTCTCAACAAGGGAAGTGTCGGGGTGAACCAAAGCGATGTTGTTCGGACATGAGATGCAGAGAGACAGAAACTGTCGATGATATGCCTCGCTCTGTACGCCCAAGGGCTACTACTGCAGTGGATGATCGCTACCTACGGATTATGGCTCGGAGGAACCCTGACAGCAACGCCACCATGTGGAACAATGCTTTGCGTGCAGCCACAGGACGTCGTGTTACGACTCAAACTGTGCGCAATAGGCTGCATGATGCGCATCTTCATTCCCGACGTCCATGGCGACGTCCATCTTTGCAACCACGACGCCATGCACCGCGGTACAGATGGGTCCAACAACAAGCCGAATGGACCGCATATGCCTTGATCCAGACAATCGTCGGAGACGTGTTTGGAGGCAACCCGGTCAGGCTGAACATCCTCCTACCAACAGTGCAACCATACCGGCAGCATATTGGCGAGGCATTCGTCTTCATGGACAACAATTCGCGCCTTCTCGTGCACATCTTCAGGATAACGACATCGCTCCACTAGAGTCGCCAGCATGTTCTCCAGACGTAAACCATATCGTACATGCCTGAGTTAGATTGAAAAAGGCTGTTTATGGACGATGTGAACCACCAACCGCTCTGTGGGATCTACGCCGAATCGCCCTTGAGGTATGGGACAACACCTTCATTTCTTCAGTTTTAAAATAAATTTCCCAAATTTCTTCCACTTGTCTTTTAATACATTCTCTAAGTTTTTAAGACACTTTGGTCCTCTATAACCAACTGGATTTTTATAAGGGGCATTTGTTGTGTTCTTTTTTATTAATTTGACTAGAAGCAACTTGAGATAAATCCTTAATCCAACAGTAGTGTGAATTATTTATCTTTTACAAAGTATAATAAATTAATATGTTTTTCCTTTTTACATTTTGTTACTGTTAACCGATATACATATTTCATCAGAGGAATTTTTTTCTTTGAAGGAATAAACATTTACACACACATTAATTTTTCTGTACATTTTTGGAGTATTATTAATTTCAACAGGAAACGAAATATTAGGTATTTTTTCTTAAACCTCTTTAGAAAAATCTTTATAATTTCGTGCTGTATCGGGATTTTTACATTTATGCCTATCGACTGCTTTTAATGCAGAAGTTACTGCCTATAATAAGAATTTTTGATCATTTTTACATAAACACAAGCATTTTTTTTCACTCTTTCTGGTAATTCAAAACCGGATGACCTCCTTAATGGAACATATTTATTAACTGCTATTTGTAATCCAATAATTCTATTTAATATGTATCCCAAGCCTTCTGTTTGAAATTAGAGATTCTGGGAAAATATATTTTCTACCATTCCTAAATTTTTAATTATATCTTTTTCAGTAAGAATTAAGTAATTTTGAGTTTGATGCTTATATTCAACAATTTTATTATTTTTCTGTATCCTGTACTTACAAAAAAAATAAGTTTATATACAGTCCATTAAATAATTTAAGATTTTTCATAATTTCTGTTTTTTTCACAGTTAAGGAATGATTATGATAGAGTGACCATATATTATTTTAAAAATTAATAGTGTGATTCTTTTTTAAATTCTAAATCAACTAAAGATTGCTTAACTGTTTTCCTATTTCTTTATTTCCCAAACACATTGGAGGAAAATGGAAATATTTTCTTAAATGCTTTATCTTCATAATTTTTTGTTTCTCAAACACATTGGTAGAAAATGGAAATATTTATTTTAATGGTTATCCTCATTATTTTTAAAAATGTCATTATTTTCTGTTTTATAATAGGGTTTCCAATTCTTCCTTGCCTTTATTTCTTTTCTTATGAAATTTTTAAGTATTATTATAATCATAACATCTTTATTTAGTTTGTAATACCCTTTAGAGTAATATAATGTGTAATATTTTTGAAGGTCAAACATGGAGATGTTTCTTTTCAAACTTTCTTTGAGCTTATCCAAGCTTTCTTTTTGAGTTCTCATTTATAAGGAAAAAATAGACTATTAATGTTTTAATATTAATTTTTTTTGTGGAAAAAATGAAATTTGGGAGATTCTTTTATTCTGAAATCTTATTTTTCATGTGTGAGATTTTTTTTATTTCAATTAAAAATTTGTCATTAACTTATTTTCATTCATTTTTTATATGTGGTAAAAATTTATAATTAACTGATATTCTTTCATTTATAAAACGAGTGTTTGGTTAGGTGGTCAAGAATCAGCAGAAGCAGATAAATATTGCTAGTAGCCCTAAGCCTGTTGCAGCGCCAACAGTATCCACCCACTTATGTATATTGCTTTTTATGCCATTTTAAAAATGTCATTATTTTCTGTTTTATAATAGGGTTTCCAATTCTTCCTTGCCTTTATTTCTTTTCTTATGAAATTTTTAAGTATTATTATAATCATAACATCTTTATTTAGTTTGTAATACCCTTTAGAGTAATATAATGTGTAATATTTTTGAAGGTCAAACATGGAGATGTTTCTTTTCAAACTTTCTTTGAGCTTATCCAAGCTTTCTTTTTGAGTTCTCATTTATAAGGAAAAAATAGACTATTAATGTTTTAATATTAATTTTTTTTGTGGAAAAAATGAAATTTGGGAGATTCTTTTATTCTGAAATCTTATTTTTCATGTGTGAGATTTTTTTTATTTCAATTAAAAATTTGTCATTAACTTATTTTCATTCATTTTTTATATGTGGTAAAAATTTATAATTAACTGATATTCTTTCATTTATAAAACGAGTGTTTGGTTAGGTGGTCAAGAATCAGCAGAAGCAGATAAATATTGCTAGTAGCCCTAAGCCTGTTGCAGCGCCAACAGTATCCACCCACTTATGTATATTGCTTTTTATGCCACTGCAGAAAGTCGTCATCTAACATCAATGTTATCAATGTATTAAGAATGGTTATTACCTGCTATTTATGGTTAGACATTGATGATGTAATGGAGATATACATTGATCATATGTAAAAATTGCACAACCATAATATCAAGTAACACAAATAAAGTTGCAAATGATGCACTTTATGAAGGAAATGCCTTTAGTCAGCAAAGACCTTGTTAACAGCTCAAAGTAACCACACAAGTTTTATGCCCTTGTAGCATCTAACCATTTATCAAAATCTCGCTATGTGCTGAAACTTATTCTCATGCACTCTGTAGAAACATTTACATACTTCATGTATCTTTACTACTCCACTTGATAGAATTGCAAGTGCCTAGAACAAAAAAGCATCATTCAGACCAGCAAAACATTAATATTAATGAGGTATCAAAGCATAATAGATAGAGAGTGACAAGCATTTGAAATGGGAGATTCAGCTAATGTTTCTTCTTTGTTGTAACCAGTGGAATGTGAAAAATCATGTGGAGATTGGTACAACTTTCTCCAGATCAGATATTTTTACACTTTAGTTGTACTCCATAGAAACCCCTACCTCAAACCTGTGCTACATGGAGCTAAATCCGACTTGGTGGAGCAGCTTTGAAAAATATGACTTGATATCAACAATTCTAAAACCTGTGACTGTCATAATTTAAATATACGTACAAACTTTGCAAAATGTTTCCTGATTGTTTAAATTCCTTATTACAGCACTGAAAAGTATATACTAATATACCTGTTGGGTGCCCTTGCCCTAAAGCCTCTAACTATGAACAATATCTCATGCTAACACATTGCTCACTGCACCATACTTACAAAGTGTGTAAAATGTTTTGTGGTAATGACTACAATGAGAAATAAATTTAAGAGAGTAAAAATAGCAACACAATGCAACCCAACAGAAAGAAATACACTAAACACTGTAACAATGGCCCAGAATATGCAGGACAGTTAGTTAGTTTCATGCTCCATGAATTATTTGTATGAGTAATCATAATGATATGAATTCAGTAATTTTACATTGGTATGTAAATATTGCTAGTTGCTCACTATTTATTTATTTATATATTTAATTTTTTTCTGGTGTCAGTAAGTCCTCCCTCCTACTTTTTAAATATTCCTTAAGCAGAAGTTTTCCTATGGAATACAAGGATTTGACAAGGAGAATTTTTTTACCTTGTTTTCAAATTTAACTATTCTGTCTGTAAGACATTTCATATCACTGGGTAGGCGATAAAATTTTGGTACCGACACTGTGCACCCCTTTCTGGGATAAAGCCGGTCTTAAGACCAATCTCAATATGGGCTAACTGATATCATTTTTATCTTCTGTATTGCAGTTATGCACATTATTCTTCTTTTTGAACCTAAGTGTGTTATTTATAACAAAATTCGAGAAAGAATAAAGAAACTGTGAATCAGTAGCCAAAATGCCTGATTTCTGAAACACATGTCTACAAAATGACTATGGGTGAGCAATGTATACTATTTTTATTGTACATTTTTCAGGACTGAGAACTTTTTTAAAGATGAGTAACCCCAGAATATATGCTGTTTCGCATCGCTGAACGAAATACACGAAATTTATTAACTTGGCAACAACAAAACACAGACAAGATGGGACA
Organism: Schistocerca americana; assembly: GCF_021461395.2. Lineage (NCBI taxonomy): Eukaryota > Metazoa > Arthropoda > Insecta > Orthoptera > Acrididae > Schistocerca > Schistocerca americana. Next base: position 54,430,018 of record NC_060126.1, on the reverse strand, counting down.
CAGTACCATAAAAAGACAAGCTCACACATAAAATCATCAAAATTTTCAAAAAATAGTGCATAAACATGGTGTTCAGAAGATGGTGTTCATATCAACATGGTGTTGATATTAGGTTAAAACTAACAAAAGACTTAACATATATACCAGGAAGCACTTGTATATCAATTACAATGTAACAAATATGATGAGAGATACACGTGACAAACAGGTATGACATTATATGTCCAATACAAAGAACGTATGACAGCTTGCAACTATGGGACTAACACAGAACATTAGTAGAGCAAGCCACGTAACACAATGACAAGCTAATTTCTAGGGAGGAAGATATGAAAATAATCAGAATAAACAATAATAAATATTCTTATACGAAAATTATCATGGGCACAAAATTAAAGCAAAAAAGAAAACGATTTTAAAAAACCAAGAGAAGACAATAAACAACCCAACTCGCCATTCAAATTAACAGAAAAAAACAGTACAGAACAAACTGACAGACGATCATCAAAATAATGGCACACATTCCTTTTCCGTTTACTCTTCCCTTACTCCCTCCAAACAACCTCTAAACAAAAACCCAACCATTGGATCACTTAGAACCCCATCCTTCACTCATTCCCTTACCCACATTCAACATTCTGAAAAAAAAAGAAAAACAGTCTTGAACAGATGCAGGTGTCGAGAGAAAGAGAGGGGAGAGGAGAGAGAAGTGGAAAGAAACGTTCAATAAGAAGAAATCACTTGTATACACAATGAAGACAAGAGGTACCTATAAAACAAGGATAATGATGCATAGCAGATATAGCTGAGAGCAGGAGAATGGAAAGGAGTCATTAAAAGTAGTAGGTGAAATTTATTATTTGGATAGCAAAATAATTGATGGTGGCCGACACAAAGAGGATATAAAATGTAAACTGACCGTATCAAGAAAAGAATTTCTGAAAAAGAAGAATTTGTTAACAGTGAACACAAATACAAATGGTAGGAAATCTTTTCTGGAGGTATTTATCTGGAATGTTGCAAAGTACATGAGTGAAGGATAGACGATCAACAGTCTGTGCAAGAAGAGTGTAAAAATGTTTGAAGTATTGTGCTGCAGAAGAATGCTGAAGATTAGATGGGTAGCTCGAATAAATAATGAGGAGGTTCTGAATCAAAGTCGGGAAAAATGAATTTATGGCACAAATTGAGTAAAACAACAGATCAGTTCATAACCACTTCCTGAGGCATTAGTCTGTTTAGTTATGGATGAAAATGTGGAGGCTAAAAATTGTAGAGCGAGACGAAGGCTTCAGTATAGCAATCAGCTTCAAGTGGATGCAGACCGCAGTAGTTACACAGACAAAGTGGGTTGCAGAGGATACAGTAACATGGACACCTGCATCAAACCTGTCTTTGGACTGAAAACCAGAACAACAACATTTAATTTCTGAACCACGACAGCGTATTATCTACTTGGAAAGACAGGCTGGGGCATTTACTATCTTACTTATCAAAAGGAACGTTGTCATCATGTAGCAGTGATCGTGAACAACAGTTGCTTTACCAACTATATCTATCTAGTATTTTACGCCGATAAAACTTTTTTGACAGGGATGTATCAAAACAGTAAATGAACACCGTTAAAGGGTCTCTCGCGTTTTGTAGATGCAGTTTCTCTCCACACAAATGTCACAATTACAGTCAAGGAAAATAAGAAGAGAGGAGATAATTTAGCTACGCCGAATAATGACTAAGGTAAGCAAAAGACAGTGCAGACATCATGATATTGGCAAAGATCTCCAACAGTTCTAAGTTACTCGGGGTAGTTACAAAAGAGATCATTTATGTGCCCGTAATACAGTAGTGCAGAGTTGTAAATAACTTTTAATGCTGCTGTAAGAAATCTTCCTCACTCTTATGATTACAGTTCTAGCGGAAATTCGCTAAGGCAGTTTCGGGACATCAGTGAAACAGCTGAAATTACGTTTAAGGATTTTAAAAGTGAAGCTGCAAAATAAGTAGTGGGCCTAAGTGAATACTGCTTGCAGATACAAATCATTGCTTTCGTTGAGAATCGAAACTTTGATTTTTATAAGGAGAGTATTTAGTATCTGATTCGTAAAAATTTGGAATGGTACTATCCGTCCTTGTTCTCTTGATTACACACTACTGTGTACTTACTTTACTCAATGGGATCATGTAGTAGCATAGAATTAGACAGCTAAGACGAAAAGCAGAGACAAATTAGGCAGACGGCTCATTTCTTACCTCCTTTCACTAACTTCCTTCCAACTCCTTGGACTTCACCTGAAAAAGGCAAAATATGTTAGTTACACTGATATAGAGACGTCCTATCAAGCATTTGCGTGTGGTGTCTATGAAACAAAAAAATTGTCGTAGCTGGTCATTTTAGCTGAAAGCTGTTTCTGCATTCCTGACATGCTGCACATTTACTGCAAAGAGCCGGAAATTGCAAATGTGTGGTTAGAATGTGAATTGCGAAAAGCGTCTTCTTAAATTGTTCAATATACATGGATGAGCGAAAGCTTTGTGGCTGCCTTCACAATAGCGAGGTCCTCAGCTTCTGGAATGCGATGCAACAGCGATTCTGCTTGGCTTGAATTCGACAAGATCCTGACAGGGTGGGTACTTGGTAATATGTAGCACCACATGTCTGTGTACATGTCACGCAATTCCCGAATTTATGGGCCAGTCGTTCGCGCATGGAGAACTGGAACCTGATATCTTCCAGTTTGTGATCCTTCGGGTTCAGATTACACACATTTTGTGGCCAAAACGTCAACATGAGTCCACTATGACTCTCCTGGAACCACTGTAGCATGTTCCTCGTCTTGTGACAGGGTCAGTTACCCTACCGGAAGGGACCATCGCCGTCGCGGAAGACGAAAAGAAGGTCCGCAGTAATGTTCACCTAATCCACGGTAGTCATGGTTTCTTCGAGTACTATCGCGGAGCCCCTAGAATTTCAGGTGGATTTCATCCACGGCATATTAGTGCTTCAGCCGGCCTGCATTTGTGTCGCTAGTATGAAGCGGCTGATCGCCTGAATGGCAGTTTGGACATGAACATTAACCTGATGTGTTACAAGAAATGTCATTCGTCTGAACAGGCGACACGTTCAAGTGATCCACGGTCCAATCTATGCGATCCATTGCTCACTACAATGTTTGTAGTATCGTCTGGTGCAGAACACCACGTTAAACGTTGTGCTCAGAAACAGTTGTGCCAGCGACAGCAATGCGTTCTTGTCAAGGTCACGTATGTCAGCGATTTTGTCCCGTATCATCACTATCAAGGACAGGTAAATGCAAGAGTTAATAGAGCTAGTGCATCCAAGTTTCTGACAAGAATAATGTACAGAAGCAAGGAAAAGAAAACTGGCGATCCGTTAGATGCCATCAGAGAGGCAGTTCTGATGTTGCGCTCGATAGTGGAAGCAGGATTGAGTAAAATCGAGACATACTCACAAACTTTCTCGACCTATAACAAGCGTTCGATTATGTAACATGGTACAAAATATTGGAAATAACCAGGAAAATAGGTACAAGCTATAGGGGAAATTGTACAAAATGTACAAGAGTCAAGAGAAAATAATAACAATGGAAGAAGAACAATAACGTACTCAGATTATAAAATGTATAAGACATATATTCATTAAATGAGATTTTCACTTTGCGGCGGAGTGTGCGCTGATACGAAACTTTCTGGCAGATTAAAACTGTGTGCCGGAGCGAGACTCGAGCTCGGGACCTTTGCCTTACGCGGGCCAGTGCTACCAACTGAGCTAACCAAGCACGACTCACGCCCCGTCCTCGCAGCTTTACTTCTGCCAGTACCTCGTCTCCTACCTTCCAAACTTTACAGAAGCTCTCCTGCGAACCACTCCTGAAAGAAAGGATATTGCGGAGACATGACTTAGCCACAGCCTCGGGGATGTTTCCAGAATGAGATTTTCACTCTGCAGCGGAGTATGCGTGGATATGAAACTTCCTGGCAGATTAAAATTGTGTGCCGGACCGAGACTCGAACTCGGGACCTTTGCCTTTCGCGGGAAAACATCTCCCAGGCTGTGGCTAAGTCATGTCTCCGCAATATCCTTTCTTTCAGGAGTGCTAGTTCTGCAAGGCTCGCAGGAGAGCTTCTGTAAAGTTTCTGGCAGAAGTAAAGCTGCGAGGACAGGGCGTGAGTCGTGGTTGGGTAGCTCAGTTGGTAGCACTTGCCCGCGTAAGGCAAAGGTCCCGAGTTCGAGTCTCGGTCCGGCACACGGTTTTAATCTGCCAGGAAGTTTCATATATTTGTTTCATTCCTTTTGTTTAATCTGTGCAATGAAGAAGCAATGATGGAAGGAAAAAAAAGGTTCAAGGATGGTAAAAGGACATTAACTATAGCGCAACATCCATATTTGGCAGAAAAGCACAAGGTAAGAAGTGGTCTGCAACAGCACCAGTGCAGATGTTATGGCTTACAAAGTATGACAACAGCCATCGCAACGTTACGAGCCAGCCTGGTGAGGTGTGGAAACAGTTGACACAGCAGTACCTAAGTGGAAAAGGGCAGAAGCCTTTTCACTTCTGTGGCCGCCAAATTGTTTATGGCACAAGGCACAGCAGAGCCGAAGCAAGTGCAGCTCGGAAGTGTATAAATACCTACCTATTTTAGACTAAAGTCACTTCAGCTCTATCGCCAAAGGATTGCGACGCTCGGGCGCCGTGTGGAGCGCTGCTTGTATACCACTGTTCACCGTTCTGGGTTAGAGCAGTCCGCCCTGAAACCGCGGGACCAGAAGCCACTACTGGCCCCGGGAGGCAGCTTGCCAGCCTTCGACGTGAGCAGTGGGTCAGTGCTGCCACGTTGGCTGCCTTCCGCCCTCAGGACAGCGCAGGGTGCGTGAACCGTACAGCAACACGCGCAGCCGCGGCTGGCCGAGACCACATGCGTCACGAGGAGCGAGCAGCCTAGCCGACGCTGTGCTCTGATGCCACTGCAGGGCGACAGGACAGAACACAGGAAGCAGCTAGGAGCCTCAGCCATGTTGCTGTTTCCTGCACTGAACCACGGCAGGGATCACTAATAAAGCAGTTTAGAACTTCAGCTACTTGACTGGCACCGCACTGCATCCCCCGGCACCACAGATCCACCGGCTGTATACACTACTGGCCATTAAAATTGCTACACCACGCAGATAACGTGATACAGACGCGAAATTTAACCGACAGGAAGAAGATGCTGTGATATGCAAATAATTAGCTTTTCAGAGCATTCACACAAGGTTGGCGCCGGTGGCGACACCTACAACGTCTTGACATGAGGAAAGTTTCCAACCGATTTCTCATACACAAACAGCAGTTGACGAGCGTTGCCTGGTGAAACGTTGTTGTGACGCCTCGTGTAAGGAGGAGAAATGCGTTCCATCACGTTTCCGACTTTGGTCGGATTGTAGCCTATCGCGATTGCGGTTTATCGTATCGCGACATTGCTGCTCGCGTTGGTTGAGATTCAGTTACTGTTAGCAGAATATGGAATCGGTGGGTTCTGGAGGGTAATACGGAACGCCGTGCTGGATCCCAACGGCCTCGTATCGCTAGCAGTCGAGATGACAGGCATTATACGCATGGCTGTAACGGATCGTGCAGCCACGTCTCGATCCCTGAGTCAACAGACGGGGACGTTTGCAAGACAACAACGATCTGCACGAACAGTTCGATGACGTTTGCAGCAGCATGGAAAATCAGCTCGGAGACCATGGCTGCGGCAACCCTTGACGCCGCATCACAAAAAAGGAGCGCCCGCAATGGTGGACTCAGCGACTAACCTGGGTGCACGAATGGCAAAACGTGTTTGGCGACATCGTGGTGAACGCGCATTGGAAGCGTGTATTCGTCATCGCCATACTGGCGTATGACCCGGTTTGATGGTATGGGGTGCCATTGGTTACACGTCTTGTTCGCATTGACGGCACTTTGAACAGTGGACGTTACGTTTCAGATGTGTTACGACCCGTGGCTCCACCCTTCATTCGATCCCTGCGAAACCTGCATTTCAGTAGGATAATGCACGACCACATGTTGCAGGTTCGACTGCTGCCGTGGCCAGCACATTCTCCAGATCTCTCACCAATTGAAAACGTCTGGTCAATGGTAGCCGAGCAACTGGCTCGACACAATACGCCAGTCACTACTCTTGTTGAACTGTGGTATCGGGTTGAAGCTGCATGGGCAGCTGTACCTGTACACGCCATCCAAGCTCTGTTTGACTCAATGCCCAGGAGTATCAAGGCCGTTATTATGGTCAGAGGTGGTTGTTCTGGGTACTGATTTCTCAGGATCTGTGCACCCAAATTGCGTGAAAAATGTAATCACATGTCAGTTCTAGTATAATATATTTGTCCAATGAACACTGGCTTATCATCTGCATTTCTTCTTGGTATAGCAATTTTAATGGCCAGTAGTGTACATCTGCGTTACGCTTTTACTGTCATGTTTGTTCGAATGGTACAGTGTAATACGCTTTTGAAAAGGTTTTGGGAAGGGGAAGTGGATTACCGAATGAAGAATATAGGTTGCTATTTAAAAATGGGTACTGCTGTTCACATCCTCATAACGAACAAAGCTACTAGTAGGTGTAGGTGGGCAGCACTTGTTTGACACATTTATTACTTTACTTGTGCACACAGTGTTATTTTGAGACGCAGCTGCCGCGCGGCTGGGTCAGAGGTCGCGCCGCCGCCACTCACCGACTCCGCCGGCGAGGCCGCGGCCGACGCCGCCCACGACGCCCAGCGCCGCCTCCGCGCCGCTGCCCGCCGCCCCCGCCACGCCGGACAGCAGGCCTGCGACGGGCCGCCACGGCGAGGAGGCGGCCGCCCCCGGGCCGCGCCACAACACCAGTACCGCCGCCGCCAGCGCGCCGCACGTCTGCCGCAGAGCGAGACAGCAGAGTGAGCCAGGCGTCCTCTCACCGACGAGGAACTGACCGCATCTGGCGACCTCACAGTGGGTAATTACACATTCCGAGCGTGAAAGGAAGGTGTACACAGGGTGGTCCATTGATAGTGACCGGGCGAAATATCTCACGAAATAAGCATCAAACGAAAAAACTACAAAGAACGAAACTTATCTAGCTTGAAGGGGGAAACCAGGTGGCGCTATGGTTGGCACGCTAGATGGCCCTGACATAGCTCAAACGGATATTATGTAAGATGGCAAGAACTGCGCCCCTTAAATGAAGTCATTAAAGATTACCTAACTCACGTTGAGCGACCAGTAGGGCTGAACAAAATGACTGACAAGGCACAATGCATCTTGTAGAGGGTATAGTATGGACGTATTGAAATAATTAATGTCGGGTGATGGTTTTAAAGTAATTCACACGACATGAAAACTTTGTGGAAACGAGTCGATTTACTGGTCGCTAGTTTACCCCAGGGAAGTATTTAGAGTTGACCGTGGCCGGCTGAGGAACGGCGAAGGGGAGCGACAATAGGCAGCTTACGGCGGCTCAAGCTCTGAGAAAGCGGTAACGCGGCGTGGCCTCCAGCCGCCTTAAGATGAGTGACAGCATGGGTGGTTAACCCCGACCCCATGCTGGTGTACTGGTAAGCAGACAGAGAACTTGTATGCCTGTTGATAAATGTCCGTCGCCCCGTTTTCAGGGAAACATGCGAGAAAGCCGCGCAAAGTTATGGTGGAGCGGTCAACAGAGGTCAAAATATGCGAGTTCGTGATTATAGCAACTTCACGCTGAATTCACGGTCCGCAGAGTCTGAAGTAAATCAGGTGAAGAGCGACAGAATGAAATACGCCGGCCTCCTATAGGAAGTTAGGACCAAGGAATTTGAAGTACTCTCCTGGGAGTCAGAATTCCGGAAAAATTGGTGTTTTGTGCAGACGCTAACCTTGATGAGTGGCCTGGGAGGAGCTAATAGAAGAAGTTGAGAGGAAGGGAAATTTTGTGGGAATTTGCTCACTTCCCAGAGCAGGCATTAGTCGGCGCTGGGAAGCGACGCATAATTAACGCGACTTGCGCTGCAATTGGCGTAAGTGATTTTACTGGAGGGGAAACCGAGGCGAAGAGTGGACTGGGGGAAGTCCCTGTAGAGGTCTTCCGTTCCCAGCTTGCCTAGAGTGCGGACGTGGCGTTCTTTACTCAGCTTGCCTGAGAAAGAGAGAGCATCTCTGCAGTTTAGGACTTAGCAAATGGAACGATTGAGCTTGGAGATAGGAAGTTTTGGTTCAGCTATGTACTGAGCAGGATAGCTAGGAGTGAATAGACGATCGAAGCCTTGCAGCACCACAAGGTCGGCCGACGTCCTCACAACGACGCCGCTCCGCCACGCTGTATTCGGTGATATTGCGCCCGCTCCGGCCACTGATTAATTTGCTGGATCACGTCGGCAAAGTTTCCACGAGGGTTTCATGGGCCGTGTATTGTAGAATTCTTCTCACACTTCGCATTACGCCTGGGTCAGTCGATAGGAATTACTTTTGATTTATCGCTCTTTACTCCACGCAAACGCAATTTATTACCACTGCCTGTTAGGAGAGTCATGTAATGTGATGATTGAAGGTCGTGAGTTAAAAAAAATCTGTACTAATCGACTGCATCTGTTTTCAATCAAGTAGTTGAAATCCCAAATCACTTTCTTAATTAATTTTATGTTCAACATTTGCATCTGGTGCCACAATAGCTGAATATAACATCAATGTGCACCCCTTTTTAATTAAAAGGGATCAATTCTGAACCAATTAATGTCAACACTGCCACCGCAGTTCAATCAAAAGTCACAGGGCCTTATTACTTTCTTTGCATTATCCGACATTGCCGCAGTTTTGCACTCTCTGTTGATCTGTTAGTCAATTACCTGGGGTGAACATACACCAAAACCAGATAAGTGACGGGTGAGGTGTTACAATTAAATCAACTGCGTTTTTTTAAATGGGAACCCCCATTTTTGTTACATATTCGTGTAGTACGTAAAGAAATATGAATGTTTTAGTTGGACCACTATTTTCGCTTTGTGATAGATGGCGCTGTAATAGTCACAAACGTATTAGTACGTGGTATCACGTAACATTCTGTTAGTGCGGACGGTATTTGCTCCGCGATACATTACCCGTGTTGAAATGGACCGTTTACCAATTGCGGAAAAGGTCGATATAGTGTTGATGTATGGCTATTGTGATCAAAATGCCCAACGGGCGTGTGCTATGTATGCTGCTCCGTATCCTGGACGTTATCATCCAAATGTCCGGACCGTTCGCCCGATAGTTGCGTTATTTAAGGAAACAGGAGGTGTTCGGCCACATGTGACACGTCAACCACGACCTGCAACAAATGCTGATGCCCAAGTAGGTGTTTTAGCTGATGTCACGGCTACTACGCAAATCAGTAGCAGACAAATTGCGCGAGAATCGGGAATCTCAAAAACGTGAGTGTTGAGAATGTTACATCAACATCGATTGCACCCGTATCATATTTCTATGCACCAGGAATTGGATGGCGACGACTTTGAACGTCGTGTACAGTTCTGCGACAAGAGAAATTACGGGACGATGACAGATTTTTTTCACGCGTTTTATTTAACGACGAAGCGTCATTCACCTACAGCGGTAACGTAAACCGGCACAATATATACTATTGGCCAACGGAAAATCCACGATGGCTGTGACAAGTGGAACATCAGCGACCTTGGCGGGTTAATGTATGGTGCGGCATTATGGGAGGAAGGATAATTGGTCCCCATTTTATAGATGGCAATCTAAATGGTGCAATGTGTGCTAATTTCCTACGTAATGCTCTACCGATGTTACTACAATATGTGTCACTGGTTGACAGAATGCCGATGTACTTCCAACATGATGGATGCCCGGCACAATACTCGCGTGCGGTTGAAGCGGTATTGAATAGCATATTTCATGACAGGAGGATTGGTCGTCTAAGCACCATACCATGGCCCGCAATGTTCATCGGATCTGACGTCCCCAGATTTCTTTCTGTGGGGAAAGTTGAAGGATATTTGCTCTCGTGATCCAACGATAACGCCTGACTACATGCGTCAGCGCATTGTCAATGCATGTGCGAACATTACGGAAAGCGAGCTACTCGCTATTGAGAGGAATGTCGTTACACGTATTGCCAAATGCATTGAGGCTGGCGGACAACATTTTGAGCATTTATTGCATTAATGTGGTATTTACAGATAATCACGCTGTAACAGCATGTGTTCTCCGAAATGATAAGTTCACAAATGTCCATGTATCACATTGGAACAACCGAAATATGTTCAAACGTACCTACGTTCTGTATTTTAATTTAAAAAACCTATCTGTTACCAACTGTTCATCTAAAATTGTGAGCCATATGTTTGTGACTATTACAGCGCCATCTATCACAAAACGAAAAAAGTGGTCCAACCAAGAAATTCATATTTCTTTACGCACTACACGAATATGTAATAAAAATGGGGGTTCTTATTTTTTTAAAAACGCAGTTGATATCCGTTTGACCTATGGCAGCGCCATCTAGCGGGCCAGCCATAGCGCCATCTGGTTTCCCCATTGAAGCTAGACAAGTTCTTCTTTTTGTAGTTTTTTCGGTTGACCCTTATTTCGTGAGATATGTGGCCCGGTCACGATGTACGGACCAACCTGTATACGTAGGCTCAAGCGACGAATGAAAATTCGTATCGAAGCCTCTGCAGTGCTGTCCTAGTTTAGAGGGAGTGCCGAGTGGGTTGACGCGTGAATGGGAATTACGACTGAGGACGGAGGCGAGCTATGGTAGTCCAAGCATTTCGGCAAAGCCACTGTGCCACCCTGGTGAAGTGGTCAGCACATCTGTTTAGTGAATAGGTGACATGGGTTTGAAAACTAGCCTCGGTACAAATTTTTCATTCATCGCTTCAACCTGCATATATATGTTATAAATTTTGGAGCCTTGATAAGGTATCTGAAACCATGTAGTTTCATTTCGTAAACGGAAGAATCTGCCAAGTGGACAGGAATGAAATGCGGCAACGGTTCTGTGTCACGGGTAGAACAGAGGACACGCAATTTTGGATTAAGTGAATTTTAGTTGAGTTCTGTAGTTGGTGCTTTTTATAAGGTAATGCAGGTTCTATGAACATAATGTGTTTTAAAGCACCAGCACATTCGCGGTCTCTCGAAAACTCCTCGTTTTTGGTATAATTTGTTACGAAAAAATGATGGCAAACTATGCATCGATAGTTAAATGCTTCTCGTATTTGAGGCTTTTCCGATCACGACTTGTCTCCTATGAATGTATACCGTTTCAGTGGTACAGCACGCTGATGATTTGTCAAAAGCGCGTTTTTTTTTTAGCGAAAATTGTTAGTTAAATCTCAAAAAATGACATCTTTGGCTTCAGGTGTTAGACATTTGTATCAATTCTCTAATATATAACTAACACATTGCTATCACGTGAAAGCCATACAGTTGTCGATAGTTGTGAACCGTGAACTGAAAGATAGCAAGTTCACATCCAGGTACTAGTATTTATACTGAATGGCTTTATATCAACAGGAGGTCGCTGGTCATAATGTTCTGACTGATCAGTATATATTGATCATCCAGAACATATACAGGGTGTTACAAAAAGGTACGGCCAAACTTTCAGGAAACATTCCTCACACACAAAGAAAGAAAATATGTTATGTGGACATGTGTCCGGAAACGCTTACTTTGCATGTTAGAGCTCATTTTATTACTTCTCTTCAAATCACATTAATCATGGAAAGGAAACACACAGCAGCAGAACGTACCAGCGTGACTTCAAACACTTTGTTACAGGAAATGTTCAAAATGTCCTCCGTTAGTGAGGATACATGCATCCACCCTCGGTCGCATGGAATCCCTGATGCGATGATGCAGGCCTGGAGAATGGCGTATTGTATCACAGCCGTCCACAATACGAGCACGAAGAGTCTCAACAGTTGGTACCGGGGTTGCGTAGACAAGAGCTTTCAAATGCCCCCATAAACGAAAGTCAAGAGGGTTGAGGTCAGGAGAGCGTGGAGGCCATGGAATTGGTCCGCCTCTACCAATCCATCGGATCCATCGGTCACCGAATCTGTTGTTGAGAAGCGTACGAACACTTCGGCTGAAATGTGCAGGAGCTCCATCGTGCATGAACCACATGTTGTGTCGTTCTTGTAGAGGCACATGTTCTAGCAGCACAGGTAGAGTATCCCGTATGAAATCATGATAACGTGCTCCATTGAGCGTAGGTGGAAGAACATGAGGTCCAATCAAGACATCACCAACAGTGCCTGCCCAAACGTTCACAGAAAATCTGTGTTGATGACGTGATTGCACAATTGCGTGCGGATTCTCGGCGGCTCACACATGTTGATTGTGAAAATTTACAATTTGATCACGTTGGAATGATGAAGTACAGTACATACTGACGAAACTAAAATGAGCTCTAACATGGAAATTAAGCGTTTCCGGACACATGTCCACATAACATCTTTTCTTTATTTGTGTGTGAGGAATGTTTCCTGAAAGTTTGGCCGTACCTTTTTGTAATGGTCCATTGATCGTGACCGGGCCAAATATCTCACGAAATAAGCGTCAAACGAAAAAACTACAATGAACAAAACTTGTCTAGCTTGAAGGGGGGAAGTTGGGAACCAGAAGGCGCTATGGTTGGCCCGCTAGATGGTGCTCCAATAGTTCAAGCGGATATCAAATGCGTTTTTTTTTAAATAGGAACCCCAATTTTTATTACATATTCGTGTAGTACTTAAAGAAATATGAAGGTTTTAGTTGGATCACTTTTTTCGCTTTTGATAGATGGCGCTGTAATGTCACAAACGTACAAGTACGTGGTATCACGTAACATTCTGCCAGTGCGGACGGTATTTGTTCCGCAATACATTATCCGTGTTACAATGGACCGTTTAACAACTGCACAAAAGGTCGATATCGTGTTGAAGTATCGCTATTGTGATCAAAATTACCAACGGACGTGTGCTATGTATGCTGCTCGGTATCCTGGACGACATCATCCAAGTGTCCCGACCGTTCGCCAGATAGTTACCTTATTTAAGCAAACAGGAAGTGTTCAGCCACATGTGAAACGTCAACCACGACCTGCAACAATTGATGATGCACAAGTAGATATTTAGCTGCTGTCGCGGCTAATCCGTCCATCACTGACTGACAAATTGCGCGAGAATCGGGAATCTGAAAAACGTCGGTGTTGAGTATGCTACATCAACATCGATTGGACCCGTACCATATTTTTAAGCACCAGGAATTGCATGGCGACGACTTTGAAAGTCGCGTACAATTCTGCCACTGGGCACAAGAGAAATTACGGGACGATGACAGATTTTTTGCACGCGTTCTATTTACCGACGAAACGTCATTTACCATCCGGCATAATATGCACTATTGGGCAACGGAAAATCCACGATGGCTGTGACAAGTGGAACATCAGCGACCTTGGCGGGTTAATGTATGGTGCTTCATTATGGGAGGAAGGATAATTGGGCCCCATTTTATAGATGGCAATCTAAATGGTGCAAATGTGTGCTGCTTTCCTGCGTAATGTTCTACCGATGTTACTACAAGATGTGTCACTGCTTGACAGAATGGCGATGTACTTTCAACACGATGGATGTCCGGCACGTAGCTCGTGTACGGTTGAAGCGGTATTGAATAGCATATTTCATGACCGGTGGATTGGTGGTCGCAGCACGTTCACCGGATCTGACGTCCCCGGATTTCTTTCTGTGGCTAAAGTTGAAGGATATTTGCTCTCGTGATCCACCGACAACGCCTGACAACATGCGTCAGCGCATTGTCAATGCATGTGCGAACATTACGGAAGGCGAACTACTCGCTGTTGAGAGGAATGTCGTTACACGTATTTCCAAATGCACTGAGGTTGACGGATATCATTTTGAGCATTTATTGCATTAATGTGGTGTTTACAGGTAATCACGCTGTAACAGCATGTGTTCTCCGAAATGATAAGTTCACAAATGGCCATGTATCACATTGGAACAACCGAAATATGTTCAAACGTACCTACGTTCTGTATTTTAATTTTAAAAAAATACCTGTTACCAACTGTTCATCTAAAATTGTGAGCCATATGTTTGTGACTATTACAGCGCCATCTATCACAAAACGAAAAAAGTGGTCCAACCAAGAAATTCATATTTCTTTACGCACTACACGAATATGTAATAAAAATGGGGGTTCTTATTTTTTTAAAAACGCAGTTGATATCCGTTTGACCTATGGCAGCGCCATCTAGCGGGCCAGCCATAGCGCCATCTGGTTTCCCCATTGAAGCTAGACAAGTTCTTCTTTTTGTAGTTTTTTCGTTTGACCCTTATTTCGTGAGATATGTGGCCCGGTCACGATGTACGGACCAACCTGTATGCGTAGACTCAAGCGACGGATGAAAATTCGTATCGAAGCCTCTGCAGTGCTGTCCTAGTTTAGAGGGAGTGCCGAGTGGGTTGACGCGTGAATGGGAATTACGACTGAGGACGGAGGCGAGCTATGGTAGTCCAAGCATTTCGGCAAAGCCACTGTGCCACCCTGGTGGAGTGGTCAGCACATCTGTTTAGTGAATAGGGGACATGGGTTTGAAAACTAGCCTCGGTACAATTTTTTCATTCATCGCTTCAGCCTGCATATATATGTTATAAATTTTGGAGCCTGGAAAAGGTATCTGAAGCCATATAGTTTCATTTGGTGAAAGGAAGAATGTGTCAAATGGACAGGAATGTGGCCAATGAAATGTATCACAGGTAGAACAGAAGACACGCCATTTTGGATTAAGTGAAATTTAGTTGAATACTTAGTTGGTGCTTTTTATGCGGTAATGTAGGTTCTATGAATATAAGGTGTTTGAAAGCACCAGTACATTCGCGGTCTCTCGAAAACTCCTCGTGTTTGGTACAATTTGTCACGACAAAATGATGCCAAACTATGTATCGGCAGTTAAATGCTTCACGACTTGCCTCCTATGAATGTATCCCGTTTCAGTGGTACAGCGCACTGGCGATATGTCAAAAGCGCGTCGTTTTTAGTGGAAATTTTTACAATTAAATATCAAAAAATGACATCTTTGGCTGCAGGTATCAGACATGTGTATAAATTCTCTAATATATACCTAACACATTGCTATCACTTGAAAGACATGCAGTTGTCGATAGTTGTGAACCGTGAACTGAAAGATAGCAAGTTCATATCCAGCTGCTAGTATTTATACTGGACGGCCAGAACACACACACACACACACACACACACATATATATATATATATATATATATATATATATATATATATATATATATATATATATATATCCAAAGTCCATAAATTCAACTAAATACCTAGAAATTACAATTACGAAGAACTTAAACTGGAAGGAACACGTAGACACGTAGTAATCAAAGATTGCGTTTTATTGGTAGGACACTCAGAAAATGTAACAGATCTACTAAAGAGACTGCGTACACTGCTCTTGTCCGTCCTCTTTCAGAATACTGCTGCGCGCTGTGGGATCCTTACCAGACAGGACTGACGAAATAGAGCGAGAAAGTTCAAAGAATAGCAATACGTTTTGTATTGTTGCAAAAGAGGGGAGAGAGTGTCAGTGATGTTGATACAGGACTAGGTGTGGACGTGATTAAAACAAAGGCGTTTTTCGTTACGGCAAAATCTTCTCACATCATTCCAATGACCAATTTTCTCCTCCGAATGCGAGAATATTTTGCTGACGCCGACCTATATAGGGAGAAACGGCCATCATAACAAAATAAGAAAAAACAGAGCTCGCACGGAAAGACATAGCTGTTCGCTTTTTCCGCGCACTATACGAGATTGGAATAGTAGATAAGTATTATGAAGGCAGTGGAATGTGATTAGCAGAGCATGCATGTAGACGTAGATGTAGATGATTATGGCCGCATCACTGCAATAAACGGACTTTGAACGCGAAATGAGTGGAGAGCTTCAGATCTCCACGCCCAAAACAATTTCGGCCTGCTCAGTCAAAGCTCAGGCAAATAATTTTTGTTTGTGATCATCATGACAGATTCCCACGTGGAACAAGTTCCACAACAGTGTAGTATCGAAACTTCACTCAAAAGCCTGCGCAGAAAATGCACAAAACCCGGCCTCAGTTGCTCGAGCTTGAGCCACTGATTGTCCACGACGGTGCTCACCCGCATATCGGCGGTGTTGTAGCCCAAAAACTGTGCGAATACGGACGAAAAGCATTGCCGCCTTCTCACTGGGGCCCGCACATAGGTCCACCAGACTTCGACTCATTCCCGAAGTCGAAAAAAACCTACGCGTGGTCGTCGTTATCTTTTCTGTGGAAGAGCATCCTAGCATCGTTACCCGAGCCATATTGGAGGACTGAAAAGAGACGTTATTAAAATAAACGCGTAAATAAAAAAAGAGCTTACATTACTTATGAAATGTCCCTCGTGCATTACCCCGGGTATTTATACTGCGTGCGAGTACAGAGGTGTTAAGAATCTATGCCGTGTTATGTATTTTATATCGACATTTTTACGTTTTTGAACATGTCTTCCGGGGCGGAAGTGGATTACCGAATAAAAAGTATAAGGTACTATTTAAAAGAGACGTATTGCTGATCATATTTTGGAAACGGACACGATTACAAGAAAGGAAAACGATGGTTAATGACGCCCTGGTAGCTGAAGAACGTTTTTCGATGCTTTTTTTTTTTTTTTTTTTTATTTTCTTGTGTTGAGAAAAGTTATTTGTGGTCGTCGAGCTAAATGGGGACTCATGTTTATGGGCAACACATGACATAAAAGTAACAGCCGGGAACACCTCCAGTTCCTGTCGTACGTAACGGAGGTCATAACGCCTTCTTGAATGTCCTCTAAGAACGAGACGCATCGTGCCTGTGTCTCAAGGACGAAAAAACAGTTCTATCAAGAAGGAAACGGCAAGTCGGTCACCTTGGCAACCCTTCCACGCGGTTGTCGCATCGCGTCCGGTATTGTGCCACTGTAGTCGTGTGCTACAGTGGCGGCCACGTTGTGAGCATGGCTCTTCAAGCCCACACACACGTCTCTGTCTTATCACCTCACAGAATTTAGCAAAGCCACGGTTGCCACCGAAACGTGAGGCAGCCCGTAATTGTTACTGATGCCTTCAGTCCAAAGACTGGTTTGATACAGGTCTCAATGCTGATCGTATATTTCTTTCTTTCTTCCTCTGGGCCTTGTGCCGCGCCAAAGCGGGGCCGGCCGTGTTATTACAGATTTGGCAGTGTTAGTTGCAGAGGATGGCCGGATGCCCTTCCTGCCGTCACCCCGAACCCCCTGGGACGGATGTAGTGTACCCCAGCTGTCTACGTCTGGTGTAATCCATGAAATAGTGCGAAGGTGTTCAAATGTCTGTGAGTCGTGTAACTGAGGCGGAACGTGGGGACCAGCCCGGTAGTAACCTAGCAAGATGAGGAAAACCTCCTAAAAACCACATCCAGGCTGGCCAGCATACCGGTCCTCGTCGTTAATCCGCTGGGTGGATTCGATCCGGGGCCGGCACGCCTGCCCAAGTTCAGAAACCAACTCATTAGCACTCTCGGCTACCCTGGCGGGTCAACGCTAGTCGTATATGTGCAAGACTATTCTCTCTTCAAAACTACTGCAAACTACACTGAGGTGGCAAAACTTGTGGGATAGCGATTGCACGTATACAGATGTCGCTTGTATCGCGTACAGAAGGTATGCAAGGGCAGTGCATTGATGAAGGCATCATTTGTTGGCTAAATGGTTCAAATGGCTCTGAGCACTACGCGACTTAACTTATGAGGTCATCAGTCGCCTAGAACTTAGAACTAATTAAACCTAACTAACCTAAGGACATCACACACATCCATGCCCGAGGCAGGATTCGAACCTGCGACCGTAGCGGTCGCTCGGCTCCAGACTGTAGCGCCTAGAACCGCACGGCCACCCCGTCCGGCTATCATTTGTTCTCTGGTGACTCATATGAAAAGGTTTCCGGCGATTATCGCCTCACTACGGGAATTAACAGACTTTTGAAGGCGAAATGGTAGTTGGAGCTAGATGTATGGGGCATTCCATTTCGGAAATCGTTAGGGAAACCCAACATTCCAAGATCCACAGTGTCAAGAGTGTGCTGAGAATGACAAAGTTCAGGTATTCTCACCACGGACAACACAGTGCCCGACGGCGTTCACTTAACGACCGAGAGCAACGGCGTTTGCGTAGAGTTGTAGAGCAAACAGGCAAACGACACTGCGTGAAACAGCTGAAGAAAGCAACGTGGGACGTACGACAAACGTATCTGTTAGGATAGAGCGGCGACATTTGGCGTTACTGGGCTATGGCAGCAGGTGACCGACGCGTGTGCCTTAGCTGACAGCGCGACATGGCCTGCAGCGCCTCTCCTTAGCACGTGACCATATCGGCTGGACTCTAGACGACAGCGAAACACTAGTCTGGGCAGATGAGTCCCGATTTTATTTGCTAAGAGCTGATGGTAGCGTTTGAGCGCGGCGCAGACCCCACGAAGCTATCGACCCAGTTTGTCAACGAGGCACTGTGCAAGCTGCTGGTGGCTCTGTAGCGGCGTACGCTAGATTTACATGGAATAGACTGGGTCCTCTGGTCCAAACGAAACGATCATTCACTGGAAACTGGTATGTCCGGCTACTTGGAGACCATTCACAGCCATTCATAGACTCCATGTTCTCAAACAGCGCGGGAATTACCACGACTGACATTGTTCCATATCACTGGGCCACAATTGTTCGTGTTTGGTCTGAAGAACTTTCTGAACAGTTGAAGCGAGTGGTTCGGCCACCCAGAACCCTGATGTGAATCCCATCAAACATTCATGGAACGTAACTGAGATGTCAGTTCATGCACAAAATCGTACACCGTCATCACTTTCTTAACTCTGGACGGCTGTAGACGCAGCATGGCTCATTATTTCTGCAGGGGACTTCCAACGACTTATGGGGCCATGGAACGCCTAGCTGCTGCACTACGCCGGACAAAAGAAGATCCGACATGATATTCGGAGTTCCCAGCTCAATGTTTTTACAGCTGAACCTCCTTACTGCAGTCAGGTTTGGTCTCCCTCTACAATTTTTATCCCCCATTCCGCCACTCACATTACCCTCGATTAAATGAAAAAATTTAACGGTATTGGCCCCAGACGGGTCAGTTGTTCCCGGCAGATCGCCGTGTCATCCTCTGGCAATGGCGTCATTGGATGCGGTATCGAGGGGCATGTGATCAGCACTACGCTCTCCCGGTCGATGCCCAAATTTACATTTGATAACAAACGTAGTTCTACAATTACAGTATGCAGTCCTCGTCACTAAATTCCAACGTGATTGAAACACTAATCAGCAATGACACGAGAGTATGGTGACTCAGATCACGGAAGGTATGCTGACGGTTCCTATAAAAAGGACACGGCTGGTAGTCCTCAGTCAGAACATGTGCTGTGTCTCTCATAAACTCGTCGTTGTGAAGATGTTGAAATCTCTTCTTTTTTTTCTACTGCAGTCTAAAGTACTCAACGTAGTTGGGAGATCGTTACTTCTGCCCTAGTGGTAAAATGCGGCCCATATAACATATCTTCATCGTTTTGATTGAGAGAGTATTAGTAACGTGCCTTTTCCCTAATATCATTCGTCTATCTATATATTTTTTCCATTTTTTTAAAAAAGTTATAGGTGTTAGAGTCCTTCATACCCGTCTTCTTTTGTCGGCTGTGATGACTCTAAGACATCTATGTTATTACTCGCATGTTAAATGCTAATAATTACCATAATTTTGGCAGTTTTTAAGATTATATTCATTTCATTTACAGGTCCTGTATCCATCATTATTTGACTGATGACAGTTAATTTTGAAGCTCCATTTTTCCGCTGTGAAGCAAAGGTTCGTCGATGCGATGACTACGCGCCGTAGTATTACATGTTTAACTGCTTCATTCATTTTAGAGCCTGCAGTCTCATCTGCCATCCACTCCTGTTCCGGTTTCTTTTTCTGGCGTCCACTGCGATATATTTCTTCACATTGTACAATATTTCCACACAGTCACACATCACCCAGTGAATTCTGCTCCTGTCACGTCAACACGGCGTCAAAAGAAATTGTAATACTCACAGAATCAGCCGTGGTTGTAATGAATGTGCAGCTACTCGGTGAGGTTCAGTGTGGGCTGTAATTATCGTATGGCAGTAAAACTCGGTAAACACGCTAATGCGATAATGTGGAACCGATTAATGCTGGAAAATTTTGGTCACCAGGGGAAAATTTGGCGTTGCACACTGTTTGTGTGATGGCATGACATCCACGTTGTCATATGACAAGCCATAATGTGAGTGAACAGTGCGGCTATCGACAAGGAGACCCGATGTCATTAAATGATTCCAACGAGTTGTTGTAGTCTTCCGTCCTGAGACTGGTTTGATGCAGCTATCCATGCTATTCTATCCTGTGCAAGCTGCTTCATCTCCCAGTATGTACTGGAACCTATATCCTTCTGAATCTTCTTAGTGTATTCATCTCTTGGTCTCCCTCTACGATTTTTACCCTCCACGCTGCCCTCCAATACTAAATTGGTGATCCCTTGATGCCTCCTACCAACCGATGCCTTCTTCTAGTCAAGTTGTGACACAAACTCCTCTTCTCCCCAATTCTATTCAGTACCTCCTCATTAATTATCTGATCGACCCATCTAATCTTCAGAATTCTTCTGTAGCACCACATTTCGAAAGCTTCTATTCTCTTCTTGTCCAAACTACTTATCGTCCATGTTTCACTTCCATACATAACTACACTCCATACAAATACTTTAAGAAACGACATCCTGACAAATCTATACTCGATGTTAACAAATTTTTCTTCTTCAGAAACGGTTTCCTTGCCATTGCCAGTCTACATTTTATACCCTTTCTACTTCGACCATCATCAGTTACTTTGCTCCCCAAATAGCAAAACTCTTTTACTACTTTAACTGTCTCATTTCCTAATCTAATTCCCTCAGCATCACCCGATTTAATTCGACTACATTCCATTATCCTCGTTTTGTTTTTGTTGGTGTTCATCTTGTACCCTCCTTTCAAGACACTGTCCATTCCGTTCAACTGCTCTTCCAAGTCCTTTGCTGTCTCTGACAGAATTACAATGTCATCTGCGAACCTCAAAGTTTTTATTTCTTCTCCATGGATTTTTATACCTACTCCGAATTTTTCTTTTGTTTCCTTTACTGCTTGCTCAATATACAGATTGAACAACATCGGGGAGAGGCTACAACCCTGTCTCACTCCCTTCCCAACCACTGCTTCCGTTTCGTGCCCCTCGACTCTTCTAACCGCCATCTGGTTTCTGTAAAAATTGTAAATAGCCTTTCGCTCCCTGTATTTTACCCCTGCCACCTTCAGAATTTGAAAGAGAGTATTCCAGTCAACATTTCAAAAGCTTTCTCTAAGCCTACAAATGCTAGAAACGTAGGTTTGCCTTTTCTTAATCTAGCTTCTAAGATAAGTCGTAGGGTCAGTATTGCCTCACGTGTTCCAATATTTCTACGGAATCCAAACTGATCTTCCCCGAGTTCGGCGTCTACTACTTAGGTGAAGGCGTCCTCTTCCGGTGGCAGTTATTGACGAGGTTGCTGCTGCTGTAACGGACCACGCGGCGTCAAGTGCTCTAGACAGCGCTAGTGGTCGTGCAGTGTCACGAGGATTGTCCATCCCACGGTCATAAGAACGGAATGTTCTGCGGACTATACTACACTGGTACGTGCGAGGAGAGATCGTGAGTCGTGCTTGGGTAGCTCAGCTGGTAGAACACTTGCTCGCGAAAGGTTAAGGTCCCGAATTCGAGTCTCGGTCCAGCACACAGTTTTAATCTGCCGGGAATTTTCAAACACGACAAACTTTGGAAAAGCCATTTCAGTTTTCAATTTCACTAGTAGATTATGGTTCAATACTTTGTATGCTATTCTCAGGCCCTTTATGACGATATGGCGCTAGTACTAGTGAACTGGAATAAGTGCTGGCACGCTCGCTCGCTTCTGTGTCTCCCACAATGATACAGCTCTTGTTTCGCCACAAATTCCAGATCAAAGGATTATGAACGAGTGCTACACGCCACCGTCTAGGATAGAATGGTTACAATGAGTCGGAGTCTTCTTTGAATGAGAGAAGCAAGTCTTCTGGTCTAGACTGTATAGCAATTAGGTTCCTTTCGGAGTATGCTGATGCATTAGCGCCATACTTAACAATTGTATACAACCAACCGTTCGCTCGACGAAAGATCCGTACCCAAAGACTGGAAAGTTGCACAGCTCACAGCAACATTCAAGAAACGCAGTAGGAGTAATCCACTAAATTACAGGCCCATATCGTTAACATCGATATGCAGCAGGACTTTGGAACATATATAGTGTTCGAACATTATGAATTACCTCGAATAAACGGCCTATTGACACACAGTCTACATGGGTTTAGAAAACATCGTTCCTGTGAAACACAAATAGCTCTTTATTCACATGAAGTTTTGAGTGTTACTGGCAAGGGATTTCAGATCGATTCCGAATTTCTGGATTTCCTGTGAAACACAAATAGCTCTTTATTCACATGAAGTTTTGAGTGTTACTGGCAAGGGATTTCAGATCGATTCCGTATTTCTGGATTTCCAGAAGGCCTTTGGCACTGTACCACACAAGCGGCTCGTAGTGAAATTTCGCGCTTATGGAATATCATATCAGTTATGTGACTGGATTCGTGATTTCCTGTCAGAGAGGTCACAGTTCGTAGTAATTGACGGAAAGTCATCGAGTAAGACAGATGTGATTTCTGGCGTTCGCCAAGGTAGTGTTATAGGCCCTTTGCTATTCCCTATGTACATAAACGATTTGGGAGAAAATCTGAGCAGCCGTATTCGGTTGTTTGCAGATGACACTGTCGTTTATCGACTAATAAAGTCATCAGAAAATCAAAAAAAACTACAAAACGATTTAAAAGAAATATCGGAATGGAGCGAAAAGTGGCAGTTGACCCTAAATAACGAAAAGTGTGAGGTCATCGACATGAGTCCTAAAAGGAACTCGTTAAACTTCGGTTACAGGGATAAATCAGTCTAAACTAAAAGCCGTAAATTCATCTAAATATCTATGTGTTACAATTACGAACAACTTAAGGGGAGGTTTACTATCCTTTGGTTCAAAAAATCGATTTTTTTAATTGCATTTTTGGATCCATAAACGTTTTAGAATTCACCCCCGAAACGGTTTTTCCGAATACGGAACGGAAATGTTTGTTATTCGCGGTTGAACAAAAAATGCACCTGCCTGAAATAGGCCTTTTTTACGCACCAGTTTTTTTCTTTCGAAGGACGAGTAATTGTACCGGTGCTTGGGAGGAAACACAAAATTCAAATAAAAGTTTGAACGCATGTGTTTGGAAGTTAGCCCCTAAGCATTTGCATTCTGGGGCGAAGACTGTGGAGATTGCGACTTTCCTGACAGTGAGCAGCTTCAACGAAGGGTATTAAGAAATTCTGAAGACCATAACAACGATGGACGTCACCCTGGGACTCTATTCGACACAGTTCGCCAAGCATTCGGACGACCACCGGATTCAAGGGGCCGAAAACCGCTTGTCACCGGCCGTACGAGTGGCTCTGGAGCAGCGCTGGATGGCCCAGATCGAGCAGAACGCCCTCTATGAGGAACAGGAAGGACTAGTTTATGGACCTGGAATAGCAGATTGAACATAAGTTGTATAATATTGCCGTTATATGTAGTCAAAGCTTCAAACGCGTTTTTCTCGAAATGATTTATTTTTTTTTTTTTTTTATCGCGCGGTATGGTAACTTCAAATCTACTGAACCGATTGGAATGATTCTTTGTTTCCGACGAAGCTAACTAAATTGTCTAGGAGTTGTATCTTTTTTATTCCGATCCATCAACCATAAATATTTTTACTTGGCCGACGAAGTAGAAAAATCGATGAAAAAACCAAATTTTTTTCAAATGGCCGCCATTTTGTTTCCTATGGTCCAAATAACTTAAGCGAGGTACAACATCTAAAGAATCTTATATACTACGCTGACCTATGACATACCGCGCGTGGAGGTCTACATCGAAATTTTGTTTCGTTCCGACGGCACTTCCACCTTTGCCCATTGACATTTCCGGTCGAAAAAATTCCAGTTTGTAGACGAAATATCAGTAAACATTTTGACCGAACTTGAAATTGATATCTACAACACATTCCGAGGAACAAATTCTCAAAGAACATGCTATTTTCGGGCCAAAGATAGTAAACCTCCCCTTAAATTGGAAGGAACACATAGAAAATGTTGTGGGGAAGGCTAACCAGAGACTGCGTTTTATTGGCAGGACATTTAGAAAATGTAACAGACCTACTAAGGAGACTGCCTCACTATGCTTGTCCGTCCTCTTTTAGAATACTGCTGCGCGGTGTTGTATCTTTACTAGATAGAACTGGCGGAGTACATCAAAAATGTTCAAAGAAAGGCGGCACGTTTTGTATTATCGCGAAATATGAGAGTGTCAAAGAAATGATACAGGATTTGGGCTGGAAATCATTTTAAAAAAGACGTTTTTCGTTGCGACAGAATCTTCTCACGAAATTCCAATCACGAACTTTCTCCTCCGAATGCGAAAATATTTTGCTGACACCGACCTACATAGGGAGGAGCGATCACCACGATAAAATAAGGGAAATCAGACCTTTCACGTAAAGATATGGGTGTTCATTCTTTCTGCGCTCTATACGAGACTGGAATAATAGAGAATTGTGAAGGTGGTTCGATGAACCCTCTGCCAGGCACTTAAATGTGATTTGCAGAGTATCCATGTAGATGTAGATGTAGAGCCCTAGAAAGCCGTTGAACGTAACCTTTCATTAATAAATGAAAACGAAGTTTTCCGTCCATATGTTTATGTGCGTTTCTTGTTGTTCTACCGTAAGGAAATAGTTCCAAAAGTTAGCAAATGTATTTTTGGACCATCCCGTATGAAATAACGTTTCAATACTTTCTTTAAACACTCGAGGAGAAGTTGAGAAGGGTGAAACTTCAATAGGTGTAGGGCAACAGTGTTACTGAATACGGATCTGTTTTTTACACCAGCTGATGCTGTTTGGAAATAATACTTGTGTGCTTACGCTTCTTTCCTCACTGTTAGCCGGCCGGTGTGGCCGAGCGGTTTCTAGACGCTTCAGTCTGGAATCGCGCAACCATTACGGTCGCAGGTTCGAATCCTGCCTCGGGCATGGATGTGTGTGATGTCCTTAGGTTAGTTAGGTTTAAGTAGTTCCCAGTTCTAGGGGACTGATGACCTCAGATGTTAAGTCCCATAGTGTTCAGAGCCATGTGAGCCATTTGAACCTCACTGTTAACTTAAAAGAAAAAAATTGTTTTAAGTGTCATCCCTTTTCTCCAACTTTCTGTCACAAAGGCCAGGGTGGGCTTCTGCGGGATCCTGTTTAATAGCACGTGCTGTGTTGCGCCACCGAAATTGGTGTGGTTTCTGCTGTACTGCCGTCAGGATGCCAGAAGCCGAGGTTTCTCACCGCTGGGAGTCGCGCAACATGCTGCTTGCGGAAGAAGGCCACCGCAGCGGCTTCCGTCAACACGCATCTCCACTGCCGGTCGCCGTCAAATTTCGACTGACCTCAACAGTCTCTACCCGAAAAGGTTGACTAAGGAAATGTTTGAATTCATCGTTGAGTTAAAGCAGCTAGAAGACACAGGATGAGATTTACCGAGGAATTCTGCAAAATTCAGACCCAGCAACAGAAACCCTCCCCCAAAATCTGAAATGAGACAGGTCATCAACCAACTCGTGAAGAAGTTAAGGAAGACGACAGAAAGTGTGATAGCCTATAAACCGCCATATTTCCGATCTGCATTTACGGGAAACTCTGACGTTGCACTTAGTAAGGAAAAGCAGGTCGGTAAAAAAGGAAAAGAAGAAGAAAAGGACACCTACCTATCTTTTGCGGTCCTGGAGAAAGTCTCCGACAGTACAGATGTGTGTTCACATGTGTGTGAATTCCTAAGGAACCAAACTGCTGAGGTCATCGGTCCCTAGACTTACGCACTACTTAAACTAACTTACGCTAAAGACAACACACACCCTTGCCCGAGGGAGGACTCGAACCTCTGGCCGCCCGATTCGTGACATGGCTCCTGGAACAGCGCGGCCACTCAGCGCGGCGACAGTACAGAAACAGACGAGTATCCTACATTTTTAAAGTACAAGCGGGAGTGATAACAAGTACGAGGTCAGGAAAGAGGGTAGCAAGGCACAGATATAGTTTATCGCCACAATTTAAAAATCGAACGAGAAATCAAGGAAGATAAACAAAAAAGGAAGAAGAATGATGATAACGAGGTTCGCTTGTGATACAGTCCTTCAGGCCGCAAATAACGAAGACTTTGGACGGCTTTCATAGCACGGAATATGACTTAAGGATAACCGGCCGGTGTGGCTGAGCGGTTCTAGGCGCTTCAGTCTGAAACAGTGCGACCGCTACGGTCGCAGGTACGAGTCCTGTCTCGGGCATGGATGTGTGTGATATCGTTGGGTTGGTTAGATTTAAGTAGTTCTAAGTTCTAAGGACTGATGACCTCAGATGTTAAGTCCCATAGTGCTCAGAGCCATTTTTGAACTTAAGGGTAAACTAAGCGAAGGTGTGGATTTTGGAGCGTAGTAGGTAAGGAAATAAGGACTTGCCTAACGTCAAAACTGAGGACACAGTAGTGGCATACGTGAAAGTACTCTCAAACTAGGAGTCAAACGACACAACGGATGCGAGTAACATGTCAGATGTAACTTGAGACAAGCGTGGAAAGCTTTCTTCAACGAACTGGAACGTAATTTATCGCAAAACCCCAAAAGAAGAAACTGGAAGCATTTTAAATCTGGTGCTACTGAAGAAGAAAGTATAGATCTTATAATTAAAGTTTTCCCTGAGACATTTAAGTGTCATCTTTATCTGCGATAATGATGGAAGTAGAAAAAAGGAATTAAGTTTTGTGCCACGGCCGCGACTCGAGCCCGGGTTTCGTGCTTACGAGGCAGAAATGCCAACCATTACACCACCACAGCACTATGGTCAACAGTGCTGCACGAACTACCCTAACATTTCAGTTCATATCTTCAGCTTATTTTCTCCCTACATTGTCACTATTGCCAGGGCTTTCCGGCATGGGAATAGCACCCCCAGAGTTGGACGTAATGGGGAAGTCATGTACCATATGAGATCTAACAGATGTTATAATTAAAGTTTTACCTGAGATATTTAAGTTTCATCTTTATCTGCGAGAGATCTGGGTTCGAGTCCCGGCCGTGGCACAAATTTTAATTCCTTTTTTCTGCTTCCATCATTATCGCAAAAATAGTGTAGTTTAACATCCCGTTAATGAAGAAGTCGATAGAGACGAAGTGCATGGTCGAACTGGGTACGATTAGGCTACGATCCCTCGTGTCCTTCTCTACAGGAACCGTGATGGAATTTGCTTCAAGTTACAGGTGTTGGACAAACACCGCGAGAAATGCACGCTTTAACGTGAATGTCGTTGCCAGCCAAACCTGCAGGTTGCGCCCTTGTATTTGACCACAGACTCCCCTGTGCAGTGTCCTCAGTACATTACAAGTCTCACTCGTAGGCAGAACAGTATTCTGTGTAGCCGAGTACGCATTATGTCAGAGCTATGTGGATTCGAATGTGGGCAATTTGTTGGTGCTCCTAAGGTGGGTACTTCCTTAACGAAGGTAGTCAAAGCGTTTGGTGTTTCAAGAGGTACCATAGCGAAGTTTTATATCGCATACAGGGAAAGCGGAAAACCGTGACCCGCTAAGTTACAACGCAGACGACACTGTGTGTCGAGTGATCGTGTCATGGAAGAGGATTGTGACAGAGAATAAGAGGGCAACAGATGCAAAAGTCAGTGCAGGACTCAATGTCGCACTCACAAGATCTGTCAGCACCAAAGCAGCAGGATGGGAGCTCCATAAGCAGTGAATTGCAAGGTGGGCTGGAATTCAAAAATCACTCATCACTGATGCACATGCCTGTGTAACTCCTATTTTTAAAGCGTTGTTCGTGGTGAGAGTTAATGCCTGAACTTTTTCATTCGTAGCACATTCTTCATATTATGGATCTCGGAATGTTGGGTTTCCCTAACAATTTCCGAAATGGAATGCCCCATGCGTGTAGCTCCAACTACCATTTCGCATTCAAAAGTCTGTTAATTCCCGTCGTGGGGCCATAGTAACGTCAGAAACCTTTTCACATCAATCACCTGAGTGCAAATGACACCTCTTGCAATGCACTGCCCTTGTGTACCTTCTCTACACGATACTGTCGACATCTGTACATGTGCATATCGCTATCCCACAAGTTTTGCCACCTCAGTTTTGCAGTACTTTTGGAGAGATGAATAGTCTTGCACATATACGATTAGCGTTGACCCGCCAGTGTAGCCGAGAGTGCAAATGCGTTGGTTTCTGAACTTGGGCAGGCGTGCCTGCCCCGGATCGAATCCGCCCGGCGGATTAACGAAGAGGGCGGTATGCTGGCCAGCCTGGATGTGGTTTTAAGGGCGATTTTCCACATCCCGCTAAGTGAATACCGGGCTGGTCCCCACGTTGCGCCTTAGTTACACGACTCACAGACATTCGAACACCTTCGCACTATTTCATGGATTACACTAGACGTAGACAGCTGAGGTACACTACATCCGTCCCATGGGATTCGGGGTGACGGCAGGAAGGACATCCTGCCACCCTCTGCAACTAACACTGCCAAATCCGCAATAACACGTCCGACCCTACGTTGGCGCGGGACAAGGCCCAAAGAAAGAAAGAAATATACGATTAGCATTGAGACCTGTATCAAACCAGTCTTTGGACTGAAGACATCAATAACAATTACGGGTTGCCTCACGTTTCGGTGGCAACCGTGGCTTTGGTAAATGCTGTGTGAGGTAATAAGACATAAACGTCTGCGTGGGCTTGAAGAGGTTTGCTCAGAACGTGGCCGCTGTAGCACGCGACTACAGTGGCACAATACCGGACGTGATACGACACCCGCGTGGAAGGACTGCCAAGGTGAATAGGTTCGGTCGTGACCGGCTTACCATTTCATCCTTGATAGGATTTTTTTCCCTTGAGACGTAAGCGTGATGCGTCTCGTTCTTAGAAGACCTTCAAGAAGGCTTTGCGGCGTCCGTTACGCACGACAGCAACTTGAGGTGTTCCCAGTTGTTACTTTTACGTCATATATTGCCCACAAACAGAGCTCCCCATTTAGCTTGACGATCACAAATAACTTTTTTTAACACAAGAAAAGTAAAAAATGTTCCAGAAAGCGTTTTTCGGCTACCAGTGTGTCCGGTCATTAACCAGCGCGATTTCCTTTCTTGTAATCTTGTCCCTTATCAAAATATGATCCGCACTACATCTATTTTAAATAGTATCTTGTATTTTTTATTCGGTAATCCACTTCTGTCCCTGAAGACATGTTCAAAAATATAAAAATGTCGATATAAAAAACATTACACGGCATAGACTCTAACACTTCTGTACTCGCAAGCATTATAAATACCAAGGGTAATGTAACACGGACATTTCGTAAGTAATGTAAGCTATTTTTTATTTACGCGTTTATTTACTTAATATCTTTTTACAGACCTTCAATATGGTTCGGGTAACGATGATGGAAGACTCTTCCACAGAAAGATAACGACGTACACGCATAGGTTTTTTCAATTTCGTGAACGAGTCGAAGTCTGATAGAGTTATGTCCGGTCCCCAGTGAGAATGCGGCAACACTTTTCATCCCTATTGGCACAGTTTTTGGGCTACAACACCGCCGATACGCGGGCGAGCATTGTCGTGGAGAATGAGTGGATCAAACCCGAGCAACCGAGGCCGGGTTTTGTGCATTTTTTTTTTTTTGCGCAGGTTTTGCATGAAGTTACGATACTACACTGGTGTGGCACTTGTTCCACATGGGAATCTGTCATGATGATTCCTTACTGATCATAAGCAAAACCCGTCATTGACCTGAGCTTTGACTGAGCGCGCCGAAATTTTTTTGGACGTTGGGATCTGAAGCCCTTCACTCATTGGACTGTGATTTGAACTCCAGATCAGACTTTCTAATCGAAGTTTGATCAGTAGCGACAATTCGAAGAAGAATCCTTGACCTTGCACGCCCGGTTAGCCGCGCGGTCTAACGCCCTGCTTTCCAGGCTGGAAGGCGTGCCAGTCCCCGGCACGAATCCGGATTACTGTCGAGGTCCGGTGTGGATGGTTTCTAAGGCGGTTTTCCATCTGCCTTTGCGAATATGGGCTGGTTCCCTTTATTCCGCCTCAGTTACACTATGTCGGCGATTGCTGCGCAAACACTTTCTCCACGTACGCGTACACCATCATTACTCTACCACGCAAAAACATTGCGGTTCCTCGTCTGGTGTGAGACGTTCCCGGGAAGGGGTGGGGGGGTTGTCCACTGGGGGCCGAACGACACAATAACATTGGGTTCGGTGTGGAGCGGCGGTGAGGTGGGTGGACTGCTGTGGGTTGTTGTGGGGTTGTGATCCGCTGAGGGCTAGGTTCCCAGTTCCATACAAACAATCCTTGACCTTGACGGTCGAATCGTGTTTGAGCAAGGTTGCAATGTCCAGGCATTTCTACTTCTCTTCAGCAGTCAAATAGTTTGGTACCCATCTCCCAGAAATTTTTCTCTTCCTCAAAATATGTGTCGGAATACGGAATGGTTATGTTGGGGAAGTCCTGTGGCTTCATAGGGTTCCTTACAAGTTGCACTCTATCTTCTTCAAAATCATCTGCCGCAAGTTTCACATTACTTTCCTCTGTTGACGTTTATGACCATCCGTGTGTTGGATTATCGTCTATGCTCATACGTCCACCGCGGAAACGATTAACCCAATGTGAATCTGAGCTACTGCCGCCTTCAAACTCACCACAAACATTACTTAACGCACTGTGGCTTTCGACCGAGCGAGGTGGCGCAGTGGTTAGACACTGGACTCGCATTCGGAAGGACGACGGTTCAATCCCGCGTCCGGCCATCCTGATTTAGGTTTTCCGTGATTTCCCTAAATCGCTCCAGGCAAATGCCGGGAAGGTTCCTTTCAAAGGGCACGGCCGAATTCCTTCCCTGTCCTTCCCTAATCCGATGAGACCGATGACCTCGCTGTCTGGTCTCCTTCCCCAAAACAACCAACCAACCAACTGTGGCGTTCTGGTGGGTTTTTGTCGCGTCATGTTTCGACATTGACGTACGACCTCAGGTCTTCTACAGTCACAGTACACGGGACCCTCCAGACTCCATTTCTACCTGTCATCAATTTTACGTGAACGTACACAGCGAAAAACCAAAACCACGTGCTTCTTCCTCAAGCTCCCCAACTACATATAACTTAGTTTTCATTGTTGTTGCATCAAACAATCCACAGTCATACCAAACCGTGTGCTATTTATGAAATGTCCCTCTTAAATCGTACACTTGCTGGAGTTAGCGATAAACAAATGAAATCCCAACGGAAACGTACACCGGTCATTCTGGCAACCGCCTTCGGTTGAAGGTTTGTGTGAGCTCAATGTTCACCACAGGAGACTTGATAGAAATTTACTCATCTGTGGAGAACGTAAGTTAGTAGAACAGTAACTGCAGTAGTGTTTTCTTATTTACAGGAGGAGATATGTACTAAAGTATAGTAATACTTTTAAACGGTATGTGACGTACAGTAAAAGCAGTCTTTGGCCAAAAATTGCATCATCATTACTTTTCTTTTGTAGTGAAGAATGCTGCCTGACTGACTGGTGTGCAGTTCTCCTACCGTCAACTCCAGCAAGTGAACGAGCTACGTTACCCCGCTCACCTGCACTGGATGCTAGTGCAGGAGAGTCAAAACCAGTTTGGTGTTACGTTTTTAAGATCACGTTTACGTGATTGGCACACTGTGATATGTTTTCTAACAGGTGTTCTGGGAATGAAGTGGATTACCAAATGAAAAAGGTATAGCGCACTATTTAATCCTAGATTACTAAACCCCGCCAAAATTTAAGATTGCAGTTCGTACCAGTCGTAGTTCTCCCCATTCTGTTACTGTCAGTTGCTGTTGTTGTCGTTGTGGTCTTCAGTCCAAAGACTGGTATGAGGCAGCTCTCCATTCAGCCCTATTCTCTGCAAGCCTCTTCGTCATAGAACAACTGCTGCAACCTACGTCCTTCTGAATCTGCTTACTGTATTCATCTCTTGATCTCCCTCCACAATTTTTACCCACCACATTTCCGTCAACGCTAAATCTGTGATCCCTTGATGTCTCAGAATGTGTCTCATCAACCGATCCCTTCTTCTAGTCAGATTGTGCCATAAATTTCTCTTCTCGTCAGTTATATTCAGTAACTCCTCCTAGTTACCCATTCACACTTCCATCAATGCTAAATCGGTGATCCCTTGATGTCTCAGAACGTGTCTCATCAAGCGATCCCTTCTTCTAGTCAGGTTATGCCGTGAATTTTTCTTCTCCCCAGTTCTATTCAGTATCTCCTCGTTAGAACGTGATCTACCCATCTAATCTTCAGCATCTTTCTGTAGCACCACAAGTCGAAAACGTATATTCTCTTCTTGTCCAAACTCTTTATCGTCCATATTTCACATCCATACATGGCTGTACTCCATACAAATACTTTCAGAAAAGACTTCCTGATCCTTTATATATTAACAAATTTCTCTTCTCCAGAAATGCTTTTCTTGCTGTTCCCGCTCTGCACTTTGTATCCTCTCCATTTCGACCATTATCTGTTATTTTACTGCCCCAAATAGCAGCACTCATCTACTAATTTAAATGTCTTGTTTCCTAATCTAATTCCCTCAACATCACCTGACTGAATTCGAATACATTCTATTATTATTTTTTTTTTGTTTTGATTATGTTCATCTTATATCTTCCTTTCAAGGCACTGTCCATTCAGTGCAACTGTTCTTCCAAGTCCTGTGCTGTCTCTGACAGAATTACAGTATCATCGGCAAACTTCAAAGTATTTATTTATTCTTCCTGAACTTTAATTCCTACTTCAAATTTTTCATTGGTTTCTTTTACTGCTTGCTGCGTGTAAAGATTGAATAATATCGGAGATAGGCTACAACCCTGTCTCACGTCCTTCTCAACCACTGCTTCCCTTTTGTCCTCCTCGATTCTTATAACTGCCGCCTGGTTTCTGTACAAGCTATAGATAGTCTTTCGCTCTTTGTAATTTAGCCTCACTACCTTCAGAATTTCAAAGAGTATTCCAGTCAATATGGTCAAAAGCTTTTTCTGAGTCTACAAATGCTATAAATGTAGCTTTTTCTTTCCGTAACCTATCTTCTAAGATAGGTCGTAGGGTCAGTACTGCCTCGCATGCTCCTACTTTCTTCGGAATCAAACTGATCTTCCCTGAGGTCTCCTTCTGCCAGTTTTTCCATTGTTCTGTAAAGAATTCGTGTTAGTATTTTACAGCTATGACTTATTGAACTGATTGTTCGGTAGCTTCCACACCTGTCAGCAGCTGTTATCTTTGGAATTTGAATTATTTTCAGTATAGGTTTTTTTTACTCATTTTGTATATGATATATGTGATGTCACCGCCAGACACCACACTTGCTAGGTGGTAGCCTTTAAATCGTCCCCGGTCCGTTAGTATACGTCGGACCCGCGTGTCGCCACTATCAGTGATTGCAGACCGAGCGCCGCCACACGGCACGTCTAGAGAGACTCCCTAGCACTCGTCCCAGTTGTAGAGCCGACTTTGCTAGAGATGGTTCACTGACTACATACGCTCTTATTTGCAGAGACGACAGTTTAGCATAGCCTTCAGCTACGTCATTTGCTACGACCTAGCAAGGCGCCATATTCAGTTACTACGAATGTTTTGAGAACAGATAATATTGTGAATCATGTACCGTCAAGAGCGACGTTCATCATTAATGGATTAAAGTTAAATATCAAACTAATTACGTCCGCTTTCTGAATTCTCATTCCTTATCATGTTCCAGACCTCACGTCTGTATAGTTCTTCCCTCCTCACGCCAGCCTGCGTGAGCTAAAACGCGTACATTTCGGCCTCCAGTTGTAACACGGTGTTGGCTCTTCTGCCAATACAATATGCCACTAGAGACTTACGACTGTATTTAAGTAGTGCATAAAGTATAACTTACGGCTTCCTTTGAATAAAATATGGAATAGTAAAATTTAAGGTGGTTTAGCGAAAATGTAACATTCCTTCGCCGCCTTTTTAGTGTTCTAGGGTTAAAAAAGACATAAATCTCTTCATATCTTCGTAACGAATACAGGTACAAGAAAGGTAATCATGCTGGATAATGTCGTCCTAATAACAAAAACATACTTTGTTTGATACTTTTTTTTTAATTTTGCTTCTGGACAAAAAAGTTTTTTGGGGTATTCAAAAACCCGGGACAATATCAAATATGATCGTATTAAGCAATACGAACAATTAATTTGGTGGTATGTGTTTCATAAATTACCAGTGAATTTGAAATTGCCTTATTACAAACTGTAGTTGGGTCTGAATAATGTATCCTAGGCAGGAAATATGTTCTTTTCCAAAAATATTTACCGTACATCATTCTCATGTTCTTTCTCGGAATGCTTAATTCGCGCTGTAGAACCAGAGACCCATATTTTTTTACCGTTTAATGTTAACATCCTTTTTAACGTCTACTTGGATACGAGGCCACACAGCATTTACATCTGAAACACAGCCGTATTATATGCACTCACGCACAACAAATTCCAACTGAAGTTACTCCTGAAAATTTCCCTGCGCTTTCTGAAATTATTCATCGGCATTCAAAGGAAATACGTCCGAAGAAATGCGACAGAAGCTAGTTTGAAGATTCCCAGCAAGCATTCAATAGTGAGAAATAGCCTATACATGTTTCCATTTAGGTCACAGTCGTACTAGTTGTGAGACAAACAATTGACGCTGTAAACCAGATTTTCAGAATGATTGTTAAAGCGACATCTTTCAGTAGTTTCCACAACGAAACTCTGTCTCGAAATCTGGCAGAAAACCGAAAGAGATTGTGGCCGTATGTAAAGTACACCAGCGGCAGGACGCAATCCATATTTTCACTGCATGATAGCAACAGTAATCTTACCGATGTCAGCGTCACTAAAGCGGACTTACTAAACACGGATTTTCGAAATTGTTTCATCAAAGAATGTGATGTAAGTATCCGAGAATTCGAATCTAGAACAGCTGCCAACATGAGTAATTTCGATGTTCTCGGAGTAGAGAAACAGCTTAAATTGTTAGTAAACGCAAGTCTTCCGGTCCAGACTGTATACCAATTAGTTTGCTTTCAGACTATGATGATATAATAGTTCCATACTTAGCAATCGTATACAACCGTTCGCTCAATGAAAGACCCGTGCCCGCACACTGGTTAGTTTCACGGGTCACACCAATACTCAAGAAAGGGAAAAGAAGTAACCCATTGTGTTACCGATCCATATCACTGACGTCGATTTGCAGTAGGTATTGGATGGAACATATACTGAGTTCAAACATTGTGAATTATGTGGAAGAGAGCGATCCACTGACACATAGTCAGCCGGGTTCACGAATATCGTTCTTGTAAAACACAAACAGGTCTTTATTCACACGAAATGATGAGTACTATCAAAAGGAGATCTCAAATTTATTCCATGTTGAGACCGTTCCTCACAAGCGACTTATAATGACACTGTTGAGTATCGTCTCAGTTGAGGGACTGGATACGTGAGTTCGTATCAGAAAGGTTGCAGCTCGTAGTAACTGATGGAAGATCAACGAGTAAAACAAAAGCGACTCCTCGGGCTCACCAAGGAAGTGTTTTGGGCCCTCTGCTGTTTCTGATCCAAACAACGATTTAGGAGACAATATGAACATTCCTCTTATATTGTTTGCAGATGATGCTGTTATTTACCGTCTGGTGAAGTCATCGGAAGGTCGAAACCAATTGGTTCAAATGGCTCTGAGCACTATGGGACTCAACTGCTGAGGTCATTAGTCCCCTAGAACTTAGAACTAGTTAAACCTAACTAACCTAAGGACATCACAAACATCCACGCCCGAGGCAGGATTCGAACCTGCGACCGTAGCGGTCTTGCGGTTCCAGACTGCAGCGCCTTTAACCGCACGGCCACTTCGGCCGGCTCGAAACCAATTGCAAAATGATTTAGACACGATGTCTGTATTGTGTGAAAAGTGGCAACTAACTCGAAATAAAGAACAGTGTGAAGTCATCCACATGAGCACTAAAATAAATCCGCTAAATTTCTACTGCACGATGAATCACACAGATATAAAGTCTGTCAATTCATCTAACATATATTTTAAAGAGACTGACTACACATGTCCGTCCTCTCATGGAGTACTGCTGCTCATTATGGGATCCGTATGAGGTAAGATTGATGGAGGATATCGAAAACGTTCGATGAAGGGCAGCTCGTTTTGAGCTATCGCGAAACAGGAGGGAGAGAGTCACGAATATAATAGGCGAATTGCGTTTTTCGTTGCGGCGAGATATTTCCACAAAATTTCTATCACTAACTTTCTCCTCCGAATACGAAAATGTTTTGCTGACGCCCAGCTACGTAAGGGGAAATGATCATCATAATAAAATGAGAGAAATTAGAGTTCGCACGGAAAGACTTAAGTGTTCGTTTTTCCCGCACGTTTTTTGAGAAAGAACCGGTAGAGAAATGGTGTGAAGATAGTTCAATGAATCCTCTCAGAGGCACCTAAGCGTAAAGCGCAGAATATTTATGTAGATATAAATGGAAGATTTGGTGCTGGCTCCGCATACCCCTTAGAGGGAAATGAAACGACTGCATAGATTGTGGTGTGCAGCAGAGGCATAATCGGCCTCCCCCCTTTTCTTCCAAAGATCGATAACCAGGAACGTTACGTTGCAATTTTAGAAGAAATTGTCGCCAGCAGGAGTGGAGGATCAATGAGATACTGAGTGGTTCATGTAAGATGGGGCCGGCTCACTTCGCACTGAACGAGTGTTTTGATTTTTTGATGAATACTTTGGGTATAAAATAATTGCGTTCGATTAATCCATATTTAGTGGGGCAGGCATGGATTGGCCTTTATACTAACCTGGTCTGCCTCCTTGTGACTACTTTTCGCGGATCACATCGCTGTCTCTCCGGAACTGTCTCATCACTCTTGGACTGTTGGTCTGCGTGAAAACTAAATCCATTTCCATTCAGGCGTCCAACGTATAAAGGCCACATCCCCATAATGAGCGGTGGACATTTTGAATGTTCAACTATGTGTGAATTCCTAAGGCACCAAACTGCTGAGGCCATCGATCCCTGGACATTTTTAAAATATTGAGATGAAAATCAGATTTGATTTAAATAAACGCCGTAACGGTCGTGAGTTACTTTTGAGCTTGAACGCGGTGTGCTGATGTTAGTCAAGAATGTCTGTAAGGCGACGAAGATGCCATTATCAACGTCTCGCTGAGTTTGAGCGAGGTCGTGTAATAGGGCTACGAGAAGCAGAGGTTCCTTATGCTATACACTAGAAAGCCTTACCAGGAATGTAGTCATGTACATGATTGGTGGCAGTGGTGGCCACGAGAATGTACGATCGCAAGGATGACCACGTGGCGCTACCGACAGTTAAGACCATCGAGTTTGGCGCCAGGTTCCAGCGCATCGTCCTGCATCTGCAGCAGTCACACGAGCAGCAGTTGGCACCATAATTAGACAGCGAGCTGTTACAAATCCAAAATGTCCGAGACAGACGCACTGTAGCGTGCATTCCATTGACAACAAACCACTGCCAATTGCGATTTCGGTGGTGTGAAGCGAGGGCTCACTGGAGGACGAGATGGAGATCTGTTGTGTTTCTTGATACACTTTATGAATTTTTTTATTTTTTTTATTTTTTATTTTTTTGTTCAAAAACGTGAATAAAAAAATCATGTGTATCAAGAAACGTCGCAGTCTATAATAGCTTTTTAAATTTCTATATATGCAACACCCTTGCACTTCCTGTGACTAAGTTCTTTGGCCATAACCTACAAGTTTCTGTATGAGCAACCTCTTTACATCTGCTACATCTAAGTTCTTTGACCACAACCCACATGTTCGTATGTAAACATAGTGTATTTCACGAGTGCACATCATAATAGTGTAATATGAAGCTATACTTGGTAAAACTGAAATATGGACGTGAAAAGGACAATAAATGTGCAACTATCACCACAGCATAACTATAATAATGGTGCTTCATCTTTATGTAAGTACAGATATATTTTCGTCAATTGCTGCCTTACCACTTACAATTGTCCCACTTGTATCTATGTAGTCACCAGCAAATAATTCTTTTTTTTTTTGTATTTATACAGTGATTTCCAACAGTATAAACATGTACATGATGTATAAACACCCGAAGATGGGCGCAAGCTCGAAACCTGTCATGTGAAAAATAAATAACCTTTCATTATGACTGGTAGCGGATATTTTTCTACACCCCAGAAACAAAATCTGTATAACGCGTTTTGTTTAACAGCGCTTCCAACGCAAGATTACACCTCCATAATGCCAAGAACATCTCATTACTGGGACTCCCGGAAAAACTGTCTAATTTTAATGCTACATAATTACACACTGAGGAGTCAAAAGTAATGGGATATCGATATGCACAAATACAGCCGGCGGTAGCGTCGAGTACGCAACATGTAAAAGGGCAATGCACTGGCGGAGCTGTCTTTGTACTCTGGTGACTCATGTGGAAAAGGTTTCCGACGAGATTGTGGCCGCACGATAGGAGTTAACCGACTTTGAACGGTGAATGGTAGTTGCAGCTACAGGCATGGGACATTCCATTTCGGAAATCGTTGGGGGAGTCGATATTCGGAGGTCCATAGTGTCAAGTGTGTGCCAAGAATACCAAATTTCAGGCGTTACCTCTCACCGAGGACAATGCAGTGCCCGACGGACTCACTTAACGACCGTGAACAACGGCGTTTGAGAAGAGTTGTCGTTGCTAACAGACAAGCAACAATGAGTGACGTGAACACAGAAATAAATGCGGGACGTATCACGAACGTATCCGTTACGATAGTGCGGACAGCACGACGTCGCCTGCAGCGCCCCCTCTGCTCTCGTGACCGTATCGGATGGACCCTAGACGCCGTGAAAAGTGGGCTGGTCAGACAATCACCTATTTCAGTTGGTAAGAGCTGATGGTAGGATTCGAGTACGGTGCAGAGCCACGAAGCCATGGACTCAAACTGTCAACAAGGCTCTGTGCAAGCTGTTGGTGGCTGCACAATGGTGTGGGCTGTGTTTACGTCGAATTGACTGGGACCACTGGTGGAACTGAACCGTTCATTGACTGAAAATGATTGGGTTCGGCTATCTGGAGACCATTTTCTGCCATTCATCAACTTTATGTTCCCAAATAGCATGTCATATCACTGGGTACAATTGTCCACGATTGGTAGAAGAAAATTCTGGGCAATTCCATCGAATGATTAGGAGGTATCTTATACTTTTGTCACCTCGGTACAATAGTAAATCATAAGGTCAATCGTTTGTTAAAATCAGTTTTTGATTTCAACAGAAAATGAGAAGAACGTTAAATATGAGCTTCAATTCATCTAGCACTTAATGGCGTGGACTGCCTCACTCCACTCGTCAAGTGAATTTGAATTGGCTACAAGTCTCATTACGAAGAAGTAGAGGTATCCAAAGCCTATATATACACACATCAAAAAAATGTTTTGCATCACCTCGGTTCCGAGCGTTCCGGAACCTGTACAGAAAATTGGAATAGAGATCAGCATAAACATAATTTCCGATCTTAATATTGCTTATGAAAACCACACATTGCATGTTGAACCACCATACAGCGAGGCCTTCAGAGGTGGTGGTCCAGATTGCTGTACACGCCGGTACCTCTAATACCCAGTAGCACGTCCTCTTCCATTGATGCATGCCTTTATTCGTCGTGGCATACTACCCACGAGTTCATCAAGGCGCTGTTGGTCCAGATTGTCCCATTCCTCAACCACGAATAGGCGTAGATCCATCAGAGAGGTTGGTGGGTCACGTCGTCCATAAACAGCCCTTTTCAATCGATCCCAGGCATATTCAAAAATGGTTCAAATGGCTCTGAGCACTATGCGACAACTTCTGAGGTCATCAGTCGCCTAGAACTTAGAACTAATTAAACCTAACTAACCTAAGGACATCACACACATCCATGCCCGAGGCAGGATTCTAACCTGCGACCGTAGCGGTCGCTCGGCTCCAGACTGTAGCGCCTAGAACCACACGGTCACTACGGCCGGCCCAGGCATATTCGATAGCGTTCATATCTGCAAAACATGCTCGCCACATTAGTCGAGCGATGTCGTTATCCTGAAGGAAATCATTCACAACATGTGCTCGGTGGGGGCGCGAATTGGCATCCATGAAGACGAATGCCTCGCCAATATGCTGCCAATATGGTTGCACTATCGGTCGGAGGATGACATCCACGTATCGTACAGCCAATACGGCTCCTACCATGACCACCAGCGACGTACATCGGCCTCACATAATGTCACCCCAAAACAATGGCGAACGTCCACATTGCTGCACTCGCTCGAAAGTGTGTCCAAGGCGTTCAGCCCGACCTGGATGTCACCAAACACGTCTCCGGCGATTGTCTGGTTGAAAAGAGAACGTGATGTCAAGCCTGAGCGGTCCATTCGGCATGTTGGTGGACCCATCTGTACCGCACTGCATGGTGTCGTGGTTGCAAAGACGACCTCGTCATGGAGGTCGGGAGTGAAGTTGCGCATCATGCAGCTTGTTGTGCACAGTTTGAGTCGTAGCACGACTTCCTGTGGCTGCATGAAAAGCATTATTCAACATGGTGGCGTTGCTGTCAGGATTCCTACGAGCCATAATCCGTAGGCAGCGGCCATCCACCGTAGTAGTAGCCCTTGGGCGGCCCGAGCGGGGCATGTCATCGACAGTTCCCGTCTCTATGTATCTCCTCCATGTCCGAACAACATCGCTTAGGTTCACTCCGAGACGTCTGGACACTTTCCTTTTGAGAGCCCTTCCTGGCACAAAGTAATAATGCGGACGCCATCGAACCGCGGTACTGACCATCTAGGCACGGTTGAACTACAGACAACACGAGCCGTGTCATTCCTGGTGGAATGACTGGAACCGATCACGCTCCACATCATTACGAAATGTCGTATTCATGATCTATGGAACAAGGATTTATGTATGTATGTATGATCGGCTGTCGGACCCCTACGTCTAATAGGCGCTGCTCCTGCATGGTTGTCTACATCTTTGAAGAAGAAGCCCGCTGAAGCCGTGGCCGAAACGTTGGTTTTTCTCCAGCAGCAGTATTTTTAATGCATTATGACGAGGTACCATACCCAGAAAACTTTCATGTCGATCTTTGGTCGGGTTAAATGACATCTCTGAACAGTCAAAGTGACTGTGTCTGTGATACATTATCCACAGTCAATGTCTATCTTCAGGAGTTCTGGGAACCGGGATGATGCAAAACTTTTTTTGATGTGTATATAAGAGCCACGCAGCAAAATACTCTTTGCTGAACAGCTTGTTTCAACACCATCGGCCTTTAATATTTGCGTCGTCCATATTACGCGAGGCACTCCAGGTGAGTACACATGGGATGGGCCCGGTGTAGTCATTGTGCTGTTGTAGCTGCCTGCACTCGTGGGACAGACCTCTCAGGAACTGTCGGTCCCTCTTCGATTTTCTACATACTTACAGCATTTTAAGGTCAGTGACTGGACATCAGTTTCCTAAAGCAGTACGCCGCCTTTTTCAAAACATTCGAAAATAACTGACTTTGTTGCTTCCTGAAAGCTGTTACGTACAAAAAGTTTCAGAACTTTAAACGGAGGCTTTCGTAGTTCCGTTGTTTGCTCGATTCTCGCTAGAGTCAGCTATACTTTCATATGCATTCTACATTTACTATCAAACTGAAATGTTAGTTAATGAATACTGAATTACGTTTTCTAAATAAAAATAAAATACACAATGGATTTGTGTCTGATTTTCGATGGCCAAAAGAAGAGTGGGAACTGCACAAATGGAGTATCAAACTGACCAGCGTGATGTCTATGTATGAAAAAAACTACTTAATTGCTTGAGAGTAATTAGGATAGTTTGGGGAAAAACTGAAATATTTGACGAACAGCCGCTGCTAGCTATGAAAATGAAGTGTCAGAAAATAGGAAATCCTAGTGCTAATTGTAACTTTTCAGGCTTATTTTCATCTATCTACTTTTATGATTGGAGAATAGTGATCATTATGTAAATACACACTGACCTCAAAAAATCGCAACACCAAAATATTAATAAATGTAGAATAATGGTTCAAATGGCTCTGAGCACTATGGGACTCAACTTCTGAGGTCATTAGTCCCCTAGAACTTAGAACTAGTTAAACCTAACTAACCTAAGGACATCACAAACATCCATGCCCGAGGCAGGATTCGAACCTGCGACTGTAGCGCTCTTGCGGTTCCAGACTGCAGCGCCTTTAACCGCACGGCCACTTCGGCCGGCTGTAGAATAATGAAATTTCGGGAATACAGTTGTCAAGGTGATATACACAAGTGGAAAAGTTTGCTGTTCAAATGGATTAATTGTTTTAAGCAGAGGGAAATGTAGCAATACGTCACGACATTGTAGTATGTGTGTTTTTGTCCTATTATATCAAAATTTTCTTTCTTCGCATTACTTAAGATCTTCTGTCAGAGATTGAATAGGGGATTATTCAACTGCAGCAATTTTGCACGCGAATGCGTCATAATAGCGTTTTCTGGATGAGCGATTTATATTCTGAGCACATTTACTTGAGCTTTCGTGGGCAGGTACTCCCCTAGTCAGCGTTTCCCAGCTGGCAAGACGTTAATAAATTGAGCTTTGTTTAAACTGAAACTTTCATCCATACTTATTAGATTTTGTGCTCTTGATTTCGACAGACTCGTTAATTACGCTGTCCCAGAAACGTAGCATTACTCCGGCTATAGTTATTTCATCGTATTTCATTTCGTGATTATATTCGAAGCAGTGCTCGAAAGCAGCCGATTTCCTTGATTATTTCAGTCGGCTGTGACGCTGGCCGATGCCGCTTGCGTCTCTCCTCGACTGTTCCAATGGGAAGTAACATTCGCGTCGAATGCGGTATACACCCGGCCTCCGGAGACCCAGATTGTTGTTTAACAGGATGTCATGCGTGAAGAGGACTTCTGGATACTGGCCAGACTAAAGTAGATAAGCGATTCTTGGCTTCTCAGTCCCTTTCTC
The DNA here is from genome assembly GCF_021461395.2 of Schistocerca americana. NCBI lineage: Eukaryota > Metazoa > Arthropoda > Insecta > Orthoptera > Acrididae > Schistocerca > Schistocerca americana. Next base: position 54,386,564 of record NC_060126.1, on the reverse strand, counting down.
AGGCGTTCTTGATTTTGACTGCAACACCCGTTCCGTCTGGCGATCTGAATGTCCATTCTTTCGGAACACTACACCTACAAGTTTCAGTTGTGCATAAAATGGAAACAAGAACGCGGGAAAAAGCACATCATCAATCAGTCACAGCGAGAAACCCCAAGAGATCACAATAAAAGATGCTAACTCGGAGAAAATCTACGCTATTTTTGCCAATTAACGCTTTAAGCTTTCAACATTTGTATTAGTTGTTTCAAATGTCATTAGCCAGTCGCTTTTTCTGTCCTGAAGTGGTCTTCCTTCCGTATGCACCGTCAAAATCTGTGAAACTGTTTCGTGTTCTTCAGTGATGCACAGGCACTGAAAACTTTATTGACGGGGCCTGATTGATGTATTCGGGAAGCTTTTAGGAGAATGTCGCTCGCTACCGATATAGCAAATTTGTGTAATACCGATTTCTCGATATTCTTACAAATTGTACTAAATGGAATTATACCGTCTGACTGCTGTTGATCGTTTTCACCGATCGCATATGCGTCTACCGGTAAGGCGATAAACGAGCTCGCGCTGCTGCTACGGTCGCAGGTTCGAATCCTGCCTCAGGCATGGATGTGTGTGATGTCCATAGGTGTAAGTAGTTCTAGTTCTAGGGGACTGATTACCTCAGATGTTAAGTTCCATAGTGCTCAGAGCCATTTGATAAACGAGCTGCGAGGTGGAAGCACAAACACGGTGTAGGCCCAGGAAGCGTACGTGCGCGGCGGTACTCGGCATTGCGTGATTTACGTTCAGCAGGTACGAGACTTCAATGAGGTAAGAGCGCGCGCGCACACACACACACACACACACACACACACACACACACACACACACACACACACACACGTAGCAGTGTTTACTTTCGCGTTGAACTTGCCATGAACAGGAGTGTAGCCGTGTAATCTCGAGGTTGCTGGTTAAGTTCTTGCATGAGACAACCATTTTCAACGATTTGCGTTCTGTGATCATTATCAAACTGAAATCTTAATCAAAAAGTAACCTATTGTCATTTTTTATAAATAAATGTTTTCATGTTTAAGAACTAATCGCATAAAAATGCAAGTAGCCCAGTTAAAATTTGACACTAATATGGGCGAAGAATTATCATGTCAAAAGAATTATCTGCTTCATGTTTCGAATTTCTTAAACAAATTTTTATTCATTATGTGTACTCAGAATTCATGCAGTCAGCAAATTTAAAAAAAAAATGTTGAAGAAAACAAACAGCTCACAAGTTTCGTGAAATGAATTGTCTAAAACAAATAAAATATATAACGCGCCTTTGAATCATGCTCGATATCGCGTACAGCAACTGAGACGTAAGGAGACAACTGACTGAAATTCCACCACACAGATATCGTCTACTACTCTTTAAAATTCTGTTTCTCCGATCTGTTTTATTTCTTTCTTTTAGTAGATTCATTTCACAAAACATTTGATCACTTTTTTCAATTTTTTTTATTTTGATGTTTTGATCGCAAAGCATGAAATATAATACACTTACAGGAAAGAAAAACGACATCAAGAGGGAACTGTGCGACATAAACGGAAGTTGATAGGGACTTTTCTACTTCCGAAAGATGAAGTATGTAAAAATTTCGAGCCAGTCACGTAAGAGTGGCGCTAGTAGAACCAATATGAGGATGCAAGTCAGATTTGATTTAAATGCACGCTGTAGCGGTCGTGAGCCTTAGTTACCTTTGAACGTGGTGAGTTGATGTTAGTTAAGAATGCCTTTAAGGCGACAAAGACACCATTATCAACACCTCACCGAGTTTGAGTCAAGAATGTTAGTCAAGAATGTTAGTCAAGAATGCCTTTAAGGCGACAAAGACACCATTATCAACACCTCACCGAATTTGAGTCAAGAATGTTAGTCAAGAATGCCTTTAAGGCGACAAAGACACCATTATCAACATTCACCGAGACTGAGTACGCAGCTCGCGGTCTAGTGGCTAGCGTTGCTGACTCTGAATCACGGGGTCTCGGGTTCGATTCCCGGCCGGGTTGCAGATTTTCTCTTCTTGATGACTGGATCTTTGTGTTGTCCCCATCATTTCATCATCATCGTCATTCGTGAATGTGGGTAAAATTGGACTGTGTAAAGAATGTGACATTGTACGGGCGTCGATGACAGCGCAGTTGAGCGCCCCACAAACCAAACATCATCGTCATCATCATCACCGAGTTTGAAAGAGGTCGTGTAATAGGGCTACTAGGAGCTCGACGCTCCTTCTACGATATTGCAGAAAGTCTTGGTAGGAATGTAGTCACTGTATATGACTGCCGGCCGTGGCGGTCACGAAAACGTACGGCCGCAACAAGACCGGACTCCGGACGGTCACGTGGCACTACCCACAGGGAAGACCATCGAGTTCGGCTTATGGCTCAGCGCATTGTACTCCATCTGCGGCAGCAGTTTGAGCAGCACTTGGCACCACGGTGACACAACGAACTGTTGCAAATCTGTTACTTAAAGGAAGCAGTTAATTCCATAAATTATCTGGGAGTAGGCATTAGGAGTGATTTAAAATGGAATGACCGTATAAAATTAATCGACGGTAAAGCAGATGCCAGACTGAGATTCATTGGAAGAATCCTAAGGAAATGCAATCCGAAAACAAAGGAAGTAGGTTACAGTACACTTGTTCGCCCACTGCTTGAATACTGCTCACCGGTGTGGGATCCGTACCAGATAGGGTTGATAGAAGAGGTAGAGAAGATCCAACGGAGAGCAGCGCGCTTCGTTACAGGATCATTTAGTCATCGCGAAAGCGTTACGGAGGTGATAGATAAACTCCAATGGAAGACTGCAAGAGAGACGCTCAGTAGCTCGGTACGGGCTTTTGTTGAAGTTTCGAGAACATACCTTCACCGAAGAGTCAAGCAGTATATTGCTCACTCCTACGTATATCTCGCGAAGAGACCATGAGGATAAAATCAGAGAGATTAGAGCCCACACAGAGGTATACCGACAATCTTTCTTTCCACGAACAATACGAGACTGGAATAGAAGGGAGAACCGGTAAAGGGACCCTCAGCCACACACCGTCAGGTGGCTTGCGAAGTATGGATGTAGATGTAGATGTAGACAGCTCAGAGCCAGACGCCCTGTAGCGTGCTTTCAACTGACCTCACCAACCGCCATTTTCGACTCCATTGGTGTCAAGCAGGAGATCATTGGAGACCAGGGTGTTTTGTTTTCTGATGACAGCTGGTTCTGTCTCAAAGCCCGCTGCTGCCGCATGTTGATTTGGAGTAGGCCAGCTGAGGGTCTGTACCCAACCTAACTGCGTGCTGGACATAATGGATCTACACGTGGGCTAGGTGCGATTTCGAATGACATCGGCAGCACTCTAGTGGCTATCCCACGCACCCTGACTGCAAATCTGCACGTAATTAGATGCGCAAGACAGACAATAGATCACAGTCTGGTTGTAATCCGTGCAGCTAGGACACATAACTACGCAACTGAAGAAGACGGCTGGCTGGTCGTCGAAACAGCTACTCTGAGCACACCATTAGTCCCTCATTGTGCCATTCATGCTCGAACAATAACGAGGACAGATTAGTCACGTTACCGAAGAAATGAAATATCACTGAAAGTTCGAACTATAGCACATTGTCTTTGCTCTCGCCTACATCGAAACTATTGCTCAGAATAATGAAGAACAAGATTAAAAAGAATACTGAACAATATGCGATTACTCCTCACTATCAGTTTGACTTCAGATCTAAAAAGGGAACTAGAGAAGTTCTCGCAGCAGTAAGAACTATTCTACGAGAACACTGTGTTAACTGGAAGACGTTCATTGCATTAGTGGATACAGAGATAGTCTTTTACAAGGTAAACTGAAAGCTGCTCTTTAAGACAATGAGGAACATACCAATCACCGCGAGAAGACTGACACAAGTCGAGAAAAGGTAGCTTTAGTTTATGTCACTGAAAAATGCTTGTGAACCGCCTCAAGGCGCACGGAAAATGTAGTGGAATTTACTGCCAACAACACTCACTTGAAATTTAAAGGAGGCTTATACCACTTCAACGTAAGTTGTATAGAATTAGTCTTTAAGTCGAGTTTGCTCATGTATTGCATTTTTAGTTGTGTCATTGTCCCAGCCTGGGTGCACAGTGATTGGACTGGAAGGACGTAAGACTTATTTTAGTTCTGCACAAACACCAATGCACAGAGAGACACGTGAATTGAAATCAGAAGGGGAATGACACGAGACTGCGCACTATCCACGTTCTTGTTCAGCGAGTTTAGTGAAGAAGCCGTATCCAAATTTAAGCAAAAGACCGAAGACATCAAAATCAGAGGACAAGAAAAGCGATGTATAAGGTTTGCAAATGACTTTTAGAGAAAAGCAGCGAAAAGTATGCGACCTAAATTTTATTTTATTTACCTAATTTATCGGATATTTCGATCCTATGTGCCTTCAAACGTTTAACGTAAAACTCTGAGGGAGTCTTACAACTTTCCAACATTTGTTCGATGTCTACATTTTCTAGTGAAAATAATAGCAATAAAAAGCGAAAATAGGTTGGTAGCGATTGTTTTGATTGCAGAACTGGAGATGAAAAACACCGGTATACGTAAAACTGGTTGTTTCAGCATTCCTTCCGGGCAGAACTTCTGAGATTTCCTTACACGTGTACTATGTGAAATGTTTCGTGTTATGTTGTCCGTTTGCTAGAAGCTACATACACATAAAGGCGTACAATGTAGACACAGGTAGCTGCTCAGGTATTTTCAATTTTTATTATCGTCAATGAATGAATTACTGTTAACTTAAATTCCTTTCCGTTTTATTATTTCGTAGCAATGGCAGACAAATTATAAGCTTTTGTGTAGAATTTGCAATCTCCTTTTTCCTTAATTATTTCGAATGAAAATCCCGTTTCGTAGTCAAATATATTTATTTAATTTTTAACATGAATTTGAATGGAATTCTTGTGATAAAACTAAAAAAGCTCTTTTAAAAAATTCAAATCAGCAATTTAGATCGTAGACAAGATAGGACGTATACCAGAAACAATTACGTGACGATAGTTAAAATTTCAGTTATGAATTACTCGAGTGACCAATGTTTATTGTCCAATCTGTCCATAAATTCTCGTTCTATAAGGTCCTCATTTCTAATTCGACACCTTTCGTCAGAAACAATATCATTCGAAGGCGATAATAATCCATCAGAAGGCGCGGAACCTCCTACCAGCGATAAACACTTCTGCACTACAAATGGGAAGCGTTGCGTACACCTGCTACTCCGCGCCCAGAAACCGAAAGGATCACTGCTTTTGGGTACTAAAGGACAACAGATACATTATTATCTCAGCAATGCGGTACCGATTCTTACGTCATCCGTTTGTTGCTCATTTGTAACTTTCGGCGTTGTTATTAAAATAGCAAGCAGTAAAGGAAACAAAATAAAAATTTGAAGTAGGAATTATAATCCGTGGAGACGAAATAAAAACTTTGAGGTTTACCGATGACATTGTAATTCTGTCAGAGACAGCAAAGGACTTGTAAGAGCAGTTGAACGGAATGGACAGTGTCTTTAAAGGAGGGTACAAGATGAACATCAACAAAAACAAAACGAGGATAATGGAATGTAGTCGAATTAAATCGGGTGATGCTGAGGGAATTAGATTAGGAAATGAGACAGTGAAAGTAGTAAAAGAGTTTTGCTATTTGGGGAGCAAAATAACTGATGATGGTCGAAGTAGAAAGGATATAAAATGTAGACTGGCAATGGCAAGGAAACCGTTTCTGAAGAAGAAAAATTTGTTAACATCGAGTATCGATTTGTCAGGATGTCGTTTCTTAAAGTATTTGTATGGAGTGTAGCCATGTATGGAAGTGAAACTTGGACGATAAATAGTTTAGAGAAGAAGAGAATAGAAGCTTTCGAAATGTGGCACTAAAGAAGAATGCTGAAGATTAGCTGGGTAGATCACGTAACTAATGAGGAGGTACTAAATAGAATTGGGGAGAAGAGGAATTTGTGACACAACTTGACTAGAAGAAGGGGTCGGTTGGTAGGACTCGTTCTGAGGCATCAAGGGATCACCAATTTATTATTGGAGGGAAGCGTGGAGGGTAAAAATCGTAGAGGGAGACCAAGAGATGAATAGACTAAACAGATTCAGAAGGATGTAGGTTGCAGTAGTTACTTGGAGATTAAGAAGCTTGGACAGAAGGGAGTAGCATGAAGAGCTGCATCAAACCAGTCTCTGGACTGTAGACCACAACAACAACATTAAAACAGCACTGATCACACTTTCGCATTTTATATAATAACACAATATTTCAAAGCAATGGAAGTTTTGCAAGTAAACATAACTCGTTTAAAAAAAAATCTGAAACCAGAAAATTTCAGGACTGCTGCTACGACATACTGATATATCGATTTTTACCTGGTTGTTAGTAAAAAATAAAAAAAACTCCCGTTACAGCAGAGACAAAACAAATACCGAAAAGTACTGGCTATTCGAAACTAAAATACCGGTATCGGCTGTATTTGACTACCTCTAGCGTAAGAACCCGAGTGCGCCTGAGCTCTGCAAAGGACAGTGGTCAGTGTTCCGGCACGAGCCGTGACTTACCAGCGTGAGTCGGAGAGCGCGCGCCATGCCGCCGGCCGGACCACGCACTGTGACTTGGAGTCGCGCGGTGCGAATTATATCCTCCTGCCTCCACGTGTGTGTGTGTGCGTGTGTGTGTGTGCGTGTGTGTGGTTGCGATGGACGGAAAAGCCGGCGCCAGCGGAAGGCCGCGCCGGCCGCCCGTCCTGCGGCGCGCCTCCCAGGCTCCCAATGCAGCGGCGCTACGTGACGAGAACGCGCCATTACGATTACACCTTGTTTCTTTTCTGTTTCCTTCGTCTCCCAGTCATCAGTCGTTCGCTGATTTTATGCTGCCTGCCATCTTTCCCCACCTCGAGGTAAACTCTTCATCTTTACGCGGCCATCTTCTACTATTCCGTAGCATTTATCCTGTCTCGTATATCCGATCGCTTGTTCACAATTTGCCAAAATTTTCTTATTACTACTTCATCTTGTTGCCGGTTTCCTTACTCGATGCCGTAGTCGTCAAGATTATCTAAGTGAGAGAAGCCGTTTGCAGCATTTGTCTGTGAATCGTGTAATGTTTGTTGTGCGTGTTATCGTTTATTAATGTCGTGTGCTAGCTTAGAAGAGAAAGGAAGAAAAGGGGTTACAGGTCAGTCTGTACTTCCAGAGTGGTTAGGAGCAAATGCAGAAAGACGAAAGTCCAGTGATGGCATGTCGACGGCTCGAGTCAGTGCCGAATACTGTCGCAGAGCAATTACGACAGCCGCGGATTTTGGGACTCGATGTGAACCTCGAGGGGCACAACGGTCTGAAATACATTTCTATATTGCATTCAGACTAACTGCTACACTGAAGGATTGAGGCGTAGCGCCTTATATCGCTGCTGTCTAGAACCTGTATATCAGGAGAATGACTCATGCGTGCACAGTGACAGATGGTGTGAAGCGGTTTCAGCCGAGTACGTAGCTCTAATTTCCATCTGCTAGAGGACAGTAGCGGACAGAACTAAACTGAAGGAACTATAATGTAGCTAAGAATTTTGACCAGCACAGTCCAATAGTGCTCAGAGGCATTCAGCAAACATATCAAGAGAGTGTTTTTGTGAATGTTTCTGTTTATTTCTTGAAGGCCTTTTTGTTTATTTTTGTTTGTACAGTTCTGTATATCCTTTTAGTAGTGTGAATAATGCGTGAATGCGATCTAAAGTATAAATGTAGACCATTGTTCTCCTGACGAACGCTGTACGAACTAGTGTGAGAAACTTCCTGGCAGATTAAAACTCTGTGCCGGACCGAGACTCGAACTCGCGACCTTTGCCTTTCGCGGGAAAGTGCTCTAACCAACATAGCTACCCAAGCACGACTAGCGCCCCGTCCTCACAGCTTGACTTCTGCCAGTACCTCGTCTCCTACCTTCCAAACTTTACAGAAGCTCTCCTGCAAACCTCGCAGAACTAGGACTTGCCCGCGAAAGGCAAACGTCGCGAGTTCGAGTCTCGGTCCAGCACACAGTTTTAACCTGCCAGGAAGTTTCATATGATCGCACACTCCGCTGCAGAGTGAAAATCTCATTCTGGAAACATCCCTCAGGCTGTGGCTAAGCCATGTCTCTCCAATATGCTTTCTTTCAGGAGTGCTGGTTCTTCAAGGTTCGCAGGAGAGCTTCTGTAAAGTTTGGAAGGTATCAGACGAGATACTGGCAAAAGTGAAGTTGTGAGGATGGGGCGTGAGTCGTGCTTGGGTAGCTCTCTTGGTACAGCACTTACCCGCGCAAGACAAAGGTCCCGAGTTCGAGTCTTGGTTCGGCACATAGTTTTAATCTGCCAGGAAGTTTCATATCAGCGCACACTCCGCTGCAGAGTGAAAATCTCATTCTAGTGTGAGGAAGTTTTAAGACAGTGTGAATGCAGACGACGGGGAATTTTGTATCATATGTTAAGTTCGTTTATGGTAAAAGGAAAGCTAATTCGAGTGCAGATGAAAATGGTTGATAACCTAAAGTATAAAGAAAATATCAGAAAGCTAAATATTTATTTCGGGAAAAAGTACAGTACGAAAGTGTGTTATTTGTTGATTGGCTAGTCACGAAAAGCGCGGAGTAACGTGGGAGAATAATTTTGTTCTATTTGCCTTGAAGAAAACAGACCAATCAGAATGGCGTATTCTTCGCACGTCTTTACCCTTGGAGATGAAATGAAATGGTCGTATGCGATTCTCGGCTGGGAGGCCCCGTCCGGGAAAATTCCGCCAGGAGGTGCAAGTGTTATTGCAGGTGGCGACACATTGCGCGCCGGTGATGATTAGGACAACGCAACACACAGTCCATGGGCGGAGAAAATCTCCAGCCCGGCCGGGAATCGAACCCAGGCTCGCTTCATGAGAGGGAAGCATGTTACCACTCAGCTAAGCAGGTGGGCTTCTCTTGAAGATATAGAACACTTACAACAGTCTAAGGGGGTCGCAGCCCAGCCTTTCTAAGGTAAGGTAGTGTGTAGTATGAGCTCCGAAGTAAGTTATAGTATGCCGGTTTTAGTTGTGCTGCATGTTTCACAAGTGTTTTAAAGTGAAGGTATATTTATTCCTGTGTCTTTTTTTTTATAAAGAACGGATTTTTAAGTAAATTTGTGTATGAGAAAAGACAGTAATTCCGCGTGGCATATTGAGCAGATCGGACACTAAAACTTGAGTGCATAAGTTACACACCGGTAAACTTAATAGTATGTCGAACACTTTCATTTAAGAACATCCGTGCTTTATAAATGTTCGTATTTCGGAAAATAAGTTACCATAAACTTGCGAACGTGAATGAAAGGGTTTGAGCATGATTGTGTTAAGATTAGCACGAGCTTGGCAGTTAACGCGTACATCTCAAGGTTCAGAATACGCCGAAGTTTTGCCAGTATTTCCACATTTCATTGTATGCAGTCTGATGCGAGCGAGTTCCAGTACGGTAGGCTTCTGCTCGGCTTGGATGCCGACGATCTGCTGCAACAGGTAGGTGCAGGTAAGGGACGAAGGAAATCGTGCCGCCGCAGGCTGTCTCAGAGCATTAGAAAATGCAAAGGTTGCGACTGGCTGCAGAACACAAGTCAGTGTCTGAGCTCCTGATGTGAGGACTAACACAAGGAGCAATCACTGGCACCGTTGTAAAGTACAAACCTTGCAGGCAGCTCTCCGAGTGAGCACACCAGACTTATCAAAGCTTACCCGAGGCTATCGACGAACGACACAGAGTTCTCGCTGCAACGGTCTTACTGAGAAATCTCTCAATACAAAAGCCTGGGTTTTTTAAGGATTCTAGCGCAGCACTATTCTCCCTATCTAAAGCTGACCCCACCAATCCACCGCCACTTTACAGGCATCGGGCAGTCTGATATGGAGCTCTACACCTCCTGGGGCCTCTGGTCTATCATGTGCAAATCCTTGCCTCCTCCTTCTCTGTAGGAAGGGGTGTTGCTGGCCTTCAGATTAACAAGCTCCACGTTTGGTACCAACAGCCTTTAGCTGCCTTTATATTAACAAACTCCACGTTTGGTACCAACATCGTTTAGCTGAAGGCTAAATATCACTGTCCTTCCTATAACTGCTGTGTCGTACGTCACTTGACGCACCCATGACGCCTCCCGTGAGTGGGTACCGGTGTTCCAGCAGTTTCGCCCGTTTCCCACCTCAGTCTAACTTGCGCTAGCCCACTGAAATCGCTGTTCCCAGCAGTGAGTATCGAGCCTGCTCCCTGTGCTGAGGCGTGCCTGTTTGAGATCATTTTATGCTGTGACATAATACATCAGCGTCTAGGCGGAGTATGAAGTTACCGGTTAAATCTCTGAAGTGAAACGTCTTGGTTCAAAAATGGTTCAAATGGCTCTGAGCACTATGGGACTTAACATCTGTGGTCATCAGTCCCCTAGAACTTAGAACTACTTAAACCTAACTAGCCTAAGGACATCACACACATCCATGCCCGAGGCAGGATTCGAACCTGCGACCGTAGCGGTCACGCGGTTCCAGACTGAAGTGCCTAGAACCGCACGGCCACATCGGCCGGCCTGAAACGTCTTCCTTGGGAAGCTGCACGGACCGTCTGCAATTTCACAGGCTGCTACCGTTACTGTTTTGGTAACCTAAACGCTACCACTTTTGGTTCAAAATGGTTCAAATGACTCTGAGCACTATGGGACTTAACAGCTGAGGTCATCAGTCCCCTAGAACTTAGAATTACTTAAACCTAACTAACCTAAGGACATCACACGCATCCATGTCCGAGGCAGGATCGAACCTGCGACTGTAACGGTCACGCGGTTCGAGACTTAAGCGCCTAGAACCGCTCGGCCCCTCCGGCCGGCACCACTTTTCCCTGCTCTCTTCATTGCCACTGATTTCCTGTCGTGGAGTGGCCTAACTGGCTTCCACGGCCTTAAGCTTAACAACGTTGTCAGTGCGTGACATTAAAACCATGAGTGTTTTATTCGCTAAGGTGGAATGGGAGGACAGGCCCAGCTTTTTCTCAAAGGAGCGTCGGAAACCGGCCAGGGACTGCACTCGGCCTGGCCGGCTTACCAGCCGACGGTCGTTAATCCAAATGATGTTTGGTTCGTAGGGCGCTCAACTGTGCGGTCATCAGCGTCCATACAAAGTCCCAATTTTTATACAGTCCAATTTTTTACACAGCCCAATCTAGCTACTGTCACGAAAGCTGAAGATGATGAAATGATGAGGACAACACAAATACCCAGTCCCGTGTGGTGTCTGCACCACACTCGAATCCCACCATCAGCTCTTACCAACTGACATCGGGACTCTTCTGACCAGGCCCCAATTTTCCAGTCGTCTATGGTCCACCGATGTGGTCACGAGCCCAGGAGAGGTGCTGCAGGAGAAGTCGTGCTGTCAGCAAAGGCATTCGCGTTGGTCTTCTGCTGGAGTGACCCATTAACGTCGAATTTCACCACACTGTCCTAAAGGATACGTTCGTCGTACATCCCATGTTGATTGCTGCTGTTATTTGATGCAGTATTGCTTGTCTGTTACACTGACAACTCTACGCTACCCTCGGTCATTAAGTAAAGGCCGTCAGCCATTGTGTTATCTGTGCTGAGAGGTAATACCTGAACTTTGGTATAATCGGCACAGTGTTGACATTGTGGATCTCGGAATAAGGTTTCCGGAACGAAATTTCCCATGCGTTTAGATAGCTCCAACAACCATTCTGCGTTCAAAGTCTCTTAATTCGCGTTGTGCGGCCACTGTCTCTTCGGAAACCTTTTCACATTAATCACCTGAGTACAAATGACATCTCCGCAAATGCACCGCCCTTTTACACCTCGCGTACCCGATACTACCGCCATCTGCATATGACCATATCGCTATCGGACGACTTCTGTCACTTCACTGTACTACTAAGTAATAGCCCAGTGAACTGATTGTTTACCAGCAACAAAATTGCGGAAATTTTTTCTAAGGGGTCCCATTTGTTTTTTGGTGCGCTGTATTCGAATTTCGTGTTTGCTGCCTTGTATGAGATCACCTTTACAGCGAAAACCATAAAAATAAATAAATTCGCACGTGTTTCAGTTCTTTGCTCAGTCCTGAAAAGTATGCGTTTTTAAAAGATGACCACTCTTTTCAAAGTTAAAGTAGACAAAATTTTCTACAAAATGCGCTAGTCTGGTTTCATTTTCTTATGAATGGTATCGGCGCTAGAAGTGTAAAACCAGCGATTTTTTCGCCCTTCTGCTAAAATATCAAAAACACCAGGCTCAACCCCAACAACTCGAAAAATATACACTTCAGCAACAAATCCCCTATACCACGCGAAAGTACTTATACAATAAATTTGCAGCAATAGCCGTCTGTAACATTCAGTTTCTTCGTAAGAGGGGAGAAGAAAACCGAAAATTACGAAGAATACCTACCGCCCCCTTAAGCCAAGCGACCCCTACAACCTGTCCCTCATCACAGTATACTTTCGGAGAGTTATGCCACACATACTGGACTACCAGGATCCACAGCCCCTGGGGGGGAGGGAGGGGGTTGGGAGTTTACAAAATACGGGTTCACTCCCGTTACCACATAAAACCCAGGCTCCTGAGAGGCTTCCCTACATTATACCTTGCAAATGCATAATAGATTGCCAAGACCAGTATGGGTGTAGCCTAGTAGGACTTTTCTGCAAGAAACAATGCCGGTTTGTGAGGTGTCGTGCACCAACATCGACGACAGTTTTTATATAGAAGACGGAAAGGACCTGGACCAGCCCCTTGCAGTACCACTGTCTGAAGCAGCTGAGGCCACAGAAGATATTAATTCCTGTCATATTTTGTAGCATTATACATCTTCACTGATCAGTTTTTTTCCATGATAATATTAATTATTTTTCTATAATTTTTTTCTGCTGAAGAACAGTACCAACCCACACAGTTCAGCCTGGACCTTCGGCAGACCTTGATCGTTTGCTTGACCTTGCAGTGCCCAAGACTCTTGACGTAGACCTTCTAATGCCCAAGAAACATTGCCTGCGCCAACCACAGCCAAAGGGAAGCGAGTAAAAAACTGTGCACATCATGTCAATACCGATATTTCTTCGTACACTGATAGCTCACTAGACAACTTAACGGTATATTGTATCCATATATTGTCAGTAAATGCCTTACTTTCTTTTCAGATAGTGAGCCTACCCCGAAGTGATGGCACAATCCCGGGCTCATCATTCACTCATTTCATAAGACATGTACGTCAATACATACAGATTTCAAATTCATCTTTCTTTTCCGTGTCATGTACCTAATATGTTGTAAATATAAACTTTATGTTTTCATCAAACATGCTTTCTCATCAGTCCATTCAAAGCAATCTCTTTTAAGCATAACACACCGAAAGTATACTGTGATGAAAGATAGGTTAGAGGGTTCGTTTGGTTGGAGGGCACAAAAGGTATCTTTGGTAATTTTCGGTTTTCACCTCCCATCTTATAAAGAAATTGAATATTACAGACGTCTTTCGTAGGAAATTTTATAGTACTTTCGCGTTGTACAGGGTTTTTTGTTGCTACAGTATGTATCTTTCGAGTTGTAGAGAGTGAGACTGGTCTTTTTTATATTCTCGCATATATATGTATATATCTGCTTCAAATTTTTACACTATATATATACTGTAAAAATTTGAAGTAACTCGACCAAGAACTTTTCTAGATTTGGCTAGCAATATTCATAATATATTCAGATGAAACATTGTTAGCAAAAATCTCGAAAACCTCTTGATTGATTTACATCAAATTTTTGCACACTATTCTACTAAATTTTTGAACGAACAAAGAATACATATTTTTAATATATATGGTATACAAATATTCATGTAATATATAAAGGGGAAATTTTATTAGCAATAGGAACTCCTCAAAGCGCTTTGCCAGTTTGTTTTAAATTTTCATAATAAACTTTCTGACAGTTATAGGTTGTATTACATATAAAATGAAGAACTGTTGCTAGGAAAAATTTCAAATAATTCTTGACCAATCTATTCCAAATTTCTATGCGGTACTCGGAAATAGACTACATATTTTTTTAAAATGGATATTGTATATAAATACATATGCAGTAAACAAAGTGTGAGCATTGTTAGCAAAAATCTCGAAAAGTTCATTCTGATTTACTTCAAAATTTCACCCAATACTCTAACGAAATATGGATGGCATGGAATATATATTTTTTAAATATATGTAATATACGAATATATGTAAGATTTAATAGGCAAATATTGTTTACAAAACTCTCAAAAGTGCTTATTTTAAACAAAAGTATACAGATTTTGCGTTAAAACAACCTGTGCCAAAAAAGAATGCTGTGCTATGGATGTGTGTGGTTTAGTTTTCTTCCTCACAGTCAATTTTAAGTGTGATGTCAGGACATTTAAACCATTACACAAATTGTTTCTCCAACATAGATTCTTTCTCTTTGTGTATAATTTTAAAGGAACTATATATGCACAACAGTCTGCTGTTAGTTTCATTTGTCGTAGTTGATTTTAACAGAAGACAGGAGAGTTGTATTTATGGCTTTTAACTTATGATTGGAATACTACTATGAAATCTGAATCGTCCTAAACTATAGTTCTACCTGTTTCCATATTAAATCCATGCAAAATATTGCCATTAGAGCTACTATCCTCACACATCTGGCAGCTGGAAAGGTCACTCTAATACCCCATATACCAACAGATTTTCCTCAAGAAATATGAGCCTCAGTTTTATCTACGATATTTACGGAAGCTGAAGAAATGAATTAAAATTCTTGCTACAACTGGGACTTGAAGCTACATCGCCTTGCCTACGAGGCAGATGTGCTAGCCGTTACACCACTGAAGCAATGTAGGTGACACGGCTGCGTGGACTACGCTAGTTGTTTGCCCTCCTTAATACAAATTTCAATTCATGTCTTTCAGTTTATTTGTCCCTTTCGAAATTGCCACTATTGCCGAAGCTCTCTGGTATTTCTTCAGCTTCCATCATTATTGTAGATAAAGTTGAAACTCATATGAGGGTCATTGAACATTAAAGAGCCAATTGATCTTGGGAAAAAACTGTTAGTAGGGCGAGTTTGGTACGCCTATGGATTTAAGTTGGCATCACTGGGACGAGCCCTGAACAGCTGATGTATGAACATTGTTTTGTTTATAACCTCAAAAATACATTTCAAAATGGCGAGTCCGCTTGAAACGTCCACATTAGTCGAACAATGTTCGGTTACTGGTTTTTTACTTGCTGAAGGCGAGAAACCAGTGAATATATATATGTAGAGCGTCTAAAGTTTGTGGTGAAGATTGTATGAATCGTGAAAATTTTCACAAGTGTGCCGAACAGTTCAAAAATGGTCGCGACTCAGTGACTGACGAACAGTATTCTGGCCGACCGGTAGCAGTTTCAACTCACTCACTTGAAAGTCGAATTGATGACATTATTCGTGCCGACCGCCATGTGACTGTGCAAATGATAGCTGATAAGGTTCAGTTCATAACATTATCTGTAACAGAATGAAGTACCACAAAACATGTTCAACATGGGTCCGAAGGGAGTTGAAGTGGCTACATAAGGAAACAAGGTTGGAAGTGTGCACAGAACTAAAGGAACGTTATGAAAGAGAATGAGGGCACTTCCTCAACAAAATTTTAATTTGTGATGAAACTTGTTTTCACTATTATGAGCCAGAATCAAAAAGATAAAGCATGGCGTGGAAGTACAGCAACTCACCTGTCAAGAAAAAATTAAAAACCCAACCATCAGCAGGAAAAGTCATTTTGACAGTATTTTGGGATGCTGAAGGTCCAATTATTTGTGATTATCTCGAAGAGCAGCGTACAATTAACATCCAATACTACTCGGATTCGTTTTTAAACAAGGTGAAGCCAGCCATGAGAGAGAGAGAGAGAGAGAGAGAGACCGTGGATCTCAGAGGAGAGGTGTGATTCGCCAGCAAGACAACGCACGTCGTCATATTGCTCAACTAACCCGTGAAACCATCGACAAAATGGGCTGGGTAGTACTGCCTCATCCCCCTTACAGTCCTGATTTCCTAATGATTTCCATTTGTTTGTGCACTGAAGGAGGCATTACCTGGGAAGAGGCTCCAGGACAATAAGAATGTGAAAAAGTTTGTGGAAAATTGGTTTAAACATCAAGATAAAGAGTTCTTTGCAGCTGGAATAAAAAAGCTTGTAGCCTGTTGGAACAAGTGGATAAATGTTGAAGGGGATTATATTGAAAAGTAGAAAAAGTATTGTTTTGTGAAAATAAATGTTTTTTTTTTTTTTTTTTTTTTCTCCAGACCAATTTGCCTCTTTAACTAGTGAATGACCCTGATATGTATCGACGAAAATTTAATTATATCACATCTATAGACCACCTATGCCTGAGGTACAGGCAGGAATTCCTTATTACATCCAAAGCTGAGGCGCTATTCCAATACTGCAGAGCCTCAGCAATAATGATTTAAGAATGGAAAATAAGTTGAAGTTTTTGATGGGGAGGGCATTGGACTAGAGTAGTGCAGTAGTCCATGCAGTTGTGTTACCTACACTGTTTCGGTGGTGTAATGCCTAACACATGTAACTAATGACAGTCCGCCTTTCGCAGTTGTGCACTGCTGACATGCAGTGTGTTTCTGCATGCAGAGCGTGTGCGCTCGCTAATGTTTACTTTCAGTGTTTGTCGCTTACAGGTCGCTTTCATATCATGCAACCACGGCCAATCATTTTCAAAAACCCACGTTGTGATTCACCTTCTGCAATGACTACACCCAATCAAAGCCCTTGAAAGTAGAACGTTTCCCACTTGACATAGCTAAGATCCCAGCGTCCGGCATTTTGGGAGTCCCTATGTCCATCTTCAGCAATGCAGTATATTTCAAAGTCGTCAGTAACATCGTGTGCAAAAGAATTCTTCGTGACTCCAGACATGGACTACACTTTTGCCTCGATGACGGCAATGTCGACGCAGTCACTGTCGACGGCGTAGTCTTGGGCATGCGCACCGTATGAGTTTTTGCACTACCATTTGAGCTCCTGGCGGAAGACGTTACCCCATTTTTCCACACCTATGGCACTGTACGCGGCTACAATCAAGACTTCTGGGCGTAATTCCAAACATACCCCATTCTTAACGGTGTAAGGCAGGTCACCATCGATCTCCATTGCCACATACCATTTTATCTGCAAATCAGCGGGTTCTCTGCGGTCGGTATATATGGCGGCCAACTTGAGACCTGTTCCAGGTGTGGCAAAGAAGCCCTCATCATGTCTCAGTGTCTTCCGCAACGCATCACCCAGATGCCAGCCACTGCGGTGGCGCCTCTGAACCTGACGACGGTTTTAGTGATCACCTACTCATCGGCGCTCTCTTCTCCTCGCGCCGACCATCGTCAGTTAGGCCACGAACCAGCGTGCTTTCTAGCTGCTACGGATAATGCTGGGGTCGACGCATCACACTTACAACATGCTGCTAGGCCAGCGCCACTACCAACAGCGACGGCTTCCAATCCTCTCTTGGCTCATGAAATGGGGGTCCTGTCGCTTATCGTTCCCACGACGGCCTTCCTCCCAGACAGCCGTGACTCCCTCCTCTCTTCCAGCACAGGGGGATACAAACAGAAAGAACGTTCCCCTAAACGGCGCACGACGAGGCGCCGTACGGTCTCGGACTGAGACAGCTCATCACCCCTAAGGCTCCAGAGGCCATCTGGCCTCGGAGAACCTGCACGTTGGCAAGAATGACGACAATGTGACGCCGGCTCTTGTTGTGCCAGTACCTAATCTGCCAGCTCGTGCAGATGCACCTGGGCCAATGGACTCCACCATTATGACTGCCGCCAAGCTGTCCTCCACTCCTGCAGATGGGGTGGAACATATGAACGCCACAACAACAACTCCCTCGATGGCGTGGAGTGATGACGTCGACAATGGCTTGAACCACACACTGACGAAAGAGTTAACTCCAGATGGACACCTAGTTATGCCAATGAGAACACCGTCAGGTGGCGTACAACATGGCTTGCCCCACTGATGGAGCTCCCCTCCACAGCACGACTCGATACCAAAAATACCGAATAACAACGATCGACACTAACAACATTGGCTCCCTAGTGAAAATTCAACATCTGTGCAAGATGATAAGAGCGTAGGATGTCGACATCGCACTACTGTATAACTATACGTACCAAGGTATAGAAATGGCCTTAGACCTTTTCAGACCACTGTGCTACATCTGCAATATTCTCTTCCCATAACAAGTGGTCTGGCCCAGCCGTGCACCGTGGAAGCTAAATACCTCCAACCTCCACGATCCCGACTGTGTTCAATGCGTTACTGAGACATGGGCCACCTGTGAACAACGCTTACCTAAGTACTGATTTGGTGACTGTAATGTGCCAAACCTGCCATTGGATGTACCTTAATTCAATATGGCAAGGAAGTAGCTGTGTGGCGCTGGCACACTACCAACTATTTCTATGTCATTCTATGTGGCCTGGACGCCCAGCCACCCACCCCTGAAACCCGGATGGAACGTAACAGGATTAAAGCACAAATTGTAACACTGACACGCAGACTGCAGGGGCGGTGGTGAGGACCAGACGTCATGATTCGGCGGAACAGGAACACCCCACCACGCATCATGTCGCCTCTGATAGGGAACACTGACGACAAAGACTCATCACCGAGATCTACACCTGTCGCAGTCAGCACGTCACTTGACAGACCGAAATCGTCAATGTCTTTGTAGACCACTACCGTACAATGTACCAGGAGGAGCCTGCCAACACCCATTCTGAGGTACTACCACGCGTCACCCGCGCCCTCGTCAGCAACGAAGCGAACGAGCTGACGGAGTTCATTACGTGTGACGGAGTCCACGATGCACTCAACAAAGGTGCTTTGAATAAGTCAGCTGGCGTCGGCGGATTGCTGATAGAACTTGATCGCCCCCCCCCCCCTCCACCGCTAATGGCATCGCAGTGGACGGCAATGTTTCATGAACTGTCGACGATGGGCAAGGCCGTACCACCAGCCTTTGTCACGGTAATAATTATACCCATCCACAAAACGACCCAGGCTCTGAGATAGCACATTACCACACCCTAACTATGATTAACACTCAAGCACTGCACTCCGTCTTCAGGTGACGAGTGGCCCATCGGGAACAAAATACCGCCGTGTCATCCTCAGCTGAGGATGCGGATGCGGAGAGGAGGGTTGTGTGGTCAGCACCCTGCTCTCCCGGTCGTTATGATGGTTTTCTTTGACCAGAGCCGCTACTATTCGGTCGAGGCTGAGTGCACACCAAAAAATGGCAACAGCGCATGGCGGCCCGGATGGTCACCCATCCAACTGCCGGCCACGCCCGAGAGCGCTTAACTTCGGTGATACGGCGAGAACCAGTGTATCCACTGTGGCAAGGCCGTTGCCTAACTTTGCTCAACGCTGACTACAAACGTTTTGCACGACTCCTGGTGACGTGTTGCCGCAAGATACTGACTAGCATTCTATCCCCAGAAAAGACTACGCCTGGTGGCTCAGTTAATATACTAACAGCCACAGGGGAATGTCGCGATTTAAATGCACTGACAGCGGCGTGCAGACTTCGCGCAGCGGTGGTTGCTATTGATTATTTTGAAAGAGCATTCAACAAGGTGTAACATTGTTTTCTATTCTTCATAACGAGCTGGATGGGTTTTCCACCCGCCTTACCAATATCGTATGGCGCCTGTACGGCCGTGCTGAATCCTTGATTCAGGTCAATGGCCGTGTGGAAAGACCAGTGACCATCCGCTGCTCCAAAAGGCAGGATTTCCCACTTTCTACACTGCCTATGCCATAATCCTGAACCCGCTCACGGGGCGCTAGACGACCCACCTTTCTGGTCTCACTTCGTGAAACTGTGCACATTGGTATCAATTTCTCCCCCCCTGTGCGGCGCCCCGCTTTTCGTCGTACTCTCCAAATTATGCACACGGAAGTGCATCAAAATCTCCGCCGCCAATACGATTCTTTGCAATGTATCGTACATCTGCATCAACATGTGGCGCCCAGCATGGTCCACATCGCAAAGGTACTCCCACTGGCATCAACTATTGGATACAGCCTGCAGACGGCATTTGAATACTTTCCTTCCGGCCGGTACGCCCTTTAGGGTCCGTTACTAAACGCTCATACCTCCCACCTGTGATCAGGGGGCTTCAGCTTTGTCAATGTGCGACTCCGAGTGGCGTCTTTATGCATGTGCACCACGCACAAGCAGTGGAACAGGGGCGCTTCCCTTATGCGCAGCCTGCTGGACATTCTTATGCCTGCGACCGTATCCCTGGCAGTAGGCCATATCACGCACCAGCTGATGCACATTTCTGATTCCATCATCGACTTCAGTTATGCTCGCACTCACCGAGCACGTGCCTTCCTAGAACCAACGATTTCTACACCCCATTACTTCGTTACATATCCAGCAATAATGTCGAACTCAAATACCCATCGATGTGGTAGCGCGCAGTTTGGCGTCATGTCCATCAGCGTTTCCTCCTCCAACATCCAGACAATATGGTACCAGGTCACACGTGAAAAATTCTTCAACAAATCAACATCTTCGCGCAATCGAATTGTCGGACACTTTGCTTTGTTCAATTTGCTTCATCGATGATGACAATGCCCACCACCTGACTTGTGCTACCACCAGTGACTTCTGGAAGCTGGGTCAACAGTTCGTTGCCTGCTATCTCTACATTCCGCCCGACTCTATTAACCCATGGACTTTCATCCATCCTGAGGATACTCACTTCCCCACCACCGAAAATCATGCGACTGTGTGAGTCAAGGGATGGACGATAACTTACCTGTACGCTGATGGTGATAAATCACACCTTGACTTCTGGCAATACTTACAAACTGGCCGCAATGAAATCGAACACCGACCGTGCTACCGCATCTTCTTCGCCAATTAGCTTTGCGCTATCTTGTCGTCATTCCCCCTCACCTGGATGGTGCCACAAGCAGACGAGATACCCGCCCCCCTGCCGACTTCTGGAAAGCCCCGCACTACACTTCTATATCCTACCCAACAGTGCGGTAGGCACATGGACAAGCGCCCCTTCCTTTGATGCACGCTGGTCATCCCCCCCTCCTCCTTGGCTTCTGCCGCCCTTCGGGCGCTTCTTCCCGGCAGCCACATGTTGACCTCTGCCCACTCTGCATCCGCGCCTAATATGGCCTGTAGAGTGTGGTGTCACCGCCAGACACCACACTTGCTAGGTGGTAGCCGGTAGTATACGTCGGACCCGCGTGTCGCCACTGTCAGTGATCGCAGACCGAGCGCCACCACATGGCAGGTCTAGAGAGACGTACTAGCACTCGCCCCAGTTGTACAGCCGACTTTGCTACCGACGCCACACTGACAAATTCGCTCTCATTTGCCGAGACGATAGTTAGCATAGCCTTCAGCTAAGTCAATTGCTACGATCTAGCAAGGCGCCATCACCAAGTTATATTGAGATGATAATACTGTATCAACAAGACCAATGTTCGCCAATTGTGGATTAAAGTTAAGTATTCCAGCAGCTACGTACTTTTCTTTATAGCATTCATTACGTATCCTGTTTCAGACCTCACGCCAGCCTGTGTGAGTTTAAGCGCGTGCCTTTCGGCTTCCTCTCATTGTGTCTAGGCTGTCTTGCCTAGACACAACATAGAGCAGTGGCTGCAAGTCTTACCATACCTCCGCCCCTTCTTCCCTCTTTGTCTGTGGCCTCGTACCTCCATACCTCTTAGCTTACTTTTATTATTATTGTTATTATTATTATTCCCACACCTTGTTAATAAAGACTTTTACACACCTTGTTCTGCCGAAAGGACAGCCTTTCTGTTATATTTGTGCTTGTAACAATAAAGATGTTTTGTTTACTTAACCTGTTTCCCGTTAAAGTGGTTCAGGGATAGGAAGGGGGAGGCATTGTGGCCTAGCCTTAGGTTTCCTTGTAACAATAAAGATTTTTTGTTTACTTAACCCGTTTCCCGTTAAAGTGGTTCAGGGATAGGAAAGGGGAGGCATTGTGGCCTGGCCTCAGGTTTGACCCCTGCCGACCCTGTCTCCACCGGCTCCAAGCTGTCCACCCTACTTCCTGGGAAAAAAATAAAAAGTAAACATATGCAAGGAGACCCGGCCATGGCGCAAATTTTAATGCATTCCTTCAGCTCCTATAATTACCATACTCCAATGATTCCAACTGATTTATCCATTCATTTTAAGTGATATCAATTCCAGTCAAGTTTTCCTTTGTAACACCGATAAACAAGGCTCAAAGCCAGAGAGAGGAGGGAAGCTGAGATGGACAGAGAGAGGGGGAGAAAATGAACGTAGAGAGCATGGAGGAGGGGAGGGAAAGAGAGAGCGGGAGGAGGAGATCTGCAGAAACAGGGAGGAGACACAGGTGAGTGCCTACAGACAGTTTACATACACTGTGAGGTATTGCCAGGTTGTGGCTGCTCATATTCTCTCCGAAATCGTTTATATACATAAAGAACAGCAAAGAGCCCTTAGCGCTTCCTTTCATTCCGCAGCTATAACTTCGGTTTCACTAGCTGACTTCCTGTCTGTTACAAGAAACTGCAAAGTTTCCGACAGGAAATTTCGAATCTAGTCGCACAACTGAGACACGCAGTTTTATTAGAGGCCACATGTGAGAAACGGTGTCAAAAGCTTTCTGGGATTCTGGAAATGATGAATCAACTTGAGATCCTCTGCCAATGGCACCATATTTGTTCGACTTTTTCCATTGAAAAAGCTGTGAAAAACATTTAAAGGAAACATATCTGGGCTTTAGGTGAACATAATTGCCATTTACTTCATAAGATAAACAGATGACATTGTTTAAATGGCTGGCAGTAGAAACAGATGCAGAATAATTGCAAAAAATAGAAAAAGTTTGGATCAAAAAGCAATATACAATAAAGCAAAATTATTGTAGTAAGAGGAAAATATGAAAGAGAAACCTGATATCAAAATTGAACAAAATAAAATATAAAAAGTTATATTTTTTTAAGCGCCCTAATTTCAGAAGACAACAGATGCAGCTTGGAAATCAGAAAAATATTTACACCACTAAAGAATACTTTCAGTTAAATGATTCGACAAATATTCGACTATAAAAATGAATAATCAATTTGTCACGAGGTTCGTCTGGTTTATGCTACGGTATGGCTTTGATCAATGGGCAATAATGAAGAAAGAGAGCAAGCCCTTAGAAGATATGAAAATATAGCTATGGAGAAGACTAGAGAAAACAGTCATTCTGACTTGAATTATTCTGTTGGTCCGAAGAACTGATTGAGAGAAGAAAATCCAATGAAAAGGGTCAATGGGCAGAGATACTACATAGCAACTATCAAAAAATTATTGAAGCTCTTTGGACCACAAATAAAATAGAAGTAAAAATTGTGTGATATCAAGAAATGAAATAGTAGAAAATCTGTTAGATGTCAAACAGTCAAAATTACAACGTAATGAAGAAACGATGAAAAGGAGCGTATAGCATCGTTGGCCGGGAGGCCCCATATGGGGAAGTTCGGCCGACAAGTGCCAGTCTTATTTCACTCGAAACCACACTGGGCGACTTGCACGCCGCTGATGAGGACAACACAACACCAAGTCCCCGAGCGGAGAAAATCTCCAAACCGACCGGGGATCAAACCCGGGATCGCTTGCAGGACGTTACCACCCAGCTAAGCAGGCGGACATGAAATGAAGATAATAGGAGAAAATAGAGAAGAGTGGTAGCGACAACAAGGTATACAGGGTGTTACAAAAAGGTACGGTCAAACTTTCAGGAAACATTCCTCACACAAATAAAGTAAAGATGTTATGTGGACATGTGTCCGGAAATGCTTAATTTCCATGTTAGAGCTCATTTTAGTTTCGTCAGTATGTACCGTACTTCCTCGATTCACCGCCAGTTGACCCAACTGAAGGAAGGTAATGTTGACTTCGGCGCTTGTGTTGACATGCGACTCATTGCTCTACAGTACCACAATCAAGCACATCAGTACGTAGCATCAACAGGTTAGTGTTCATCACGAACGTGGTTTGCAGTCAGTGCAATGTTTACAAATGCGGAAATTGGCAGATGCCCATTTGATGTATGGATTAGCACGGGGCAATAGCGGTGGCCCGGTACGTTTGTATCGAGACAGATTTCCAGAAAGAAGGTGTCCCGACAGGAAGACGTCGAATCAATTGATCGGCGTCTTAGGGAGCACGGAACATTCCAGCCTATGACTCGCAACTGGGGAAGACCTAGAACGACGAGGACACCTGCAATGGACGTGGCAATTCTTCGTGCAGTTGACGATAACCCTAATGTCAGCGTCAGAGAAGTTGCTGCTGTACAAGGTAACGTTGACCACGTCACTGTATGGAGAGTGCTACGGGAGAACCAGTTGTTTCCGTACCACCTACAGCGTGTGCAGGCACTATCAGCAGCTGATTGGTCTCCACGGGTACACTTCTGCGGATGGTTCATCCAACAATGTGTCAATCCTCATTTCAGTGCAAATGTTCTCTTTACGGATGAGGCTTCATTCCAACGTGATCAAATTGTAAATTTTCACAATCAACATGTGTGGGCTGACGAGAATCCGCACGCAATTGTGCAATCACGTCATCAACACAGATTTTCTGTGAACGTTTGGGCAGGCATTTTTGGTGATGATTGGGCCCCATGTTCTTCCCCCTACGCTCAATGGAGCACGTTATCATGATTTCATACGGGATACTCCACCTGTGCTACTAGAACATGTGCCTTTACAAGTACGACACAACATGTGGTTCATGCACGATGGAGCTCCTGCACATTTCAGTCGAAGTGTTCGTACGCTTCTCAACAACAGATTCGGTGACCGATGGATCCGATGGATTGGTAGAGGCGGACCAATTCCATGGCCTCCACGCTCTCCTGACCTCAACCTTCTTGACTTTCATTTATGGTGGCATTTGAAAGCTCTTGTCTACGCAACCCCGGCACCAAATGTAGAGACTCTTCGTGCTCGTATTGTGGACGGCTGTGATACAATACGCCATTCTCCAGGGCTGCATCAGCGCATCAGGGATGCCATGCGACGGAGGATGGATGCATGTATCCTCGCTATCATTTTGAACATTTCCTGTAACAAAGTGTCTGAAGTCACTCTGGTACGTTCTGTTGCCGTGTGTTTCCATTCCATGATTAATGTGATTTGAAGAGAAGTAACAAAATGAGCTCTAACATGGAAAGTAAGCATTTCCGGACACATGTCCACATAACATTTTCTTTATTTGTGTGTGAGGAATGTTTCCTGAAAGTTTGGCCGTACATTTTGTAACGCCCTGTAGAGTTTAGATAGAAAATTATGTAACTATTACATCCAAAATCTCTAGTCTATTTTACATATTTTTACTTTCAAGAAATTTACTCCTCTTCCTCAGAGCAGTAGCTGATAATAATGAGTGAGTGAAAAAACTTTTCTTCGCTTGTGTCGTTTTCCTGCGAAATCTACACTACGTGATCAAAAGTATCCGGATACCCCCAAAAACGTATGTTTTTCATATTAGGTGCGTTGTGCTGCTACCTACTCCCAGGTACCCAATATCAGCGACCTCAGTGTTCATTAGACACCGTGAGAGCAGAATGCGGCGCTCCGCGGAACTCACAGACTTCGAACGTGGTCAGATGATGTCATTTGTGTAATACGTCTGTACGCGAGATTTCCGCACTCGTAAACATCCCTAAGTCCACTGTTTGCAATGTGATAGTGAAGTGCAAACGTGAAGCGAAACGTACAGCACAAAAGCGTACAGGACGACCTCGTCAGTTGACAGACACCGCCGAAGGTTGAAGAGGGTCTTAATGTGTCATAGGCAGACATCTATCCAGACCATCACGCAGGAATTCCAAACTGCATCAGGATCCACTGCAAGTACTATGACAGTTAGGCTGGAGCTGAGAAAACTTGAATTTCATGGTCGAGCGGCTGCTCATAAGCCACACATCACGCCGGTAAATGCCAAACAACGCCTCGCTTCCTGTAAGGAGCGTAAACATTGGACGATTTAACAGTGGAAAAACGTTTTGTGGAGTGACGCATCACGGTACACAATGTGGCGATCCGATGCCAGGGTGTGGGTATGGCGAATGCCCGGTGAACGTCATCTGCCAGCCTGTGTAGAGCCAACAGTAAAATTCGGAGGCGGTGGTGTTATGGTGTGGTCGTGTTTTTCATGGAGGGGGCTTGCACCCCTTGTTTTGCGTGGCACTATCACAGCACAGGCTTACATTGATGTTTTAAGTACCTTCTCGCTTCCCACTGTTAAAGAGCCGTTCGGGGATGGCGACTGCGTCTTTCAACACGATAAGGCACCTGTTGATAATGCACGGCCTGTGGCGGAATGGTTACACGACAATAACATCTCTGTAATGGACTGGCCTGCAGAGAGTCCTGACCCGAATCATATAGAACACTTTTGGGATGTTTTGGGTCGCCGACTTCGTGTCAGGCCTTACCTACCGACATCCATACCTCTCCTCAGTGTAGCACTCCACGAAGAATGGGGTGTCATTCCCCAAGAAACGTTTCAGCACCTGATTGAATGTATGCCTGCGAGAGTGGAAGCTGTCATCAAGGCTAAGGGTGGGCTAACACTATATTGAATTCCAGCATTACCACTGGAGGGCGCCAAGAACTTGTAAGTCATTTTCAGGCAGGTGTCTCGATACTTTTGATCACATAGTGTACGTAATTTGTATACCACTGTCCTTTCTTCCTTTTCCTGTTCCAATCGTGAAAGATTCGCTGGAAGAACAGTAGTTAGCAAACCTCGCTGAGCTCGAGTCTCTCTAATTTTATCTTGATGGTCTTTTCACCAAATATATGTAGAAAAAAAGGAAAATACCACCTTTCGGGTCACAGATAGGCCAATTGTGACCGATCGACCGCCCTGTCATCCTCAGACAGTGGCGTCAGTTGGTGTGGTGTGGAGGGTCCTAGGATCAGCAGACCGCCCTTCCCTCCATTGTCGGTTTTGCACGCCTGATGCCGCCACTTCTCACTCAAGTGCGTCCTCAGCTGGCAGCACGAGACTGAGTAGACCCGTTCCTGTCCTCTGATCAAGGAAGAATCCCTGGCAGTATCGGGAACCCAACCCAGGTCCTCCGCCTGACACCCATATACGTTGGACACTCACCTACAGAGGCGAACATACGTAGGGGGACGCAATATGTGCGTTGACTCTTCTAGGAACGTACGCGCGCGCAAATTTAACAAATCTCGGTCAAGAAAGCCTCTCTTGCGGGGCCTGCCACTAGAGTTGGCTGAGTATCTGCGCGACGCTTTCGCGCTAACTGAATAAATCTGTAGCGAAACGCGCTGCACTTCTTTGGATCTTCTATGTTTTCTCCATCACTCCTGTCTCGTAAAGATTCAGACCTATAAGCAATGCTCAAGTATTTTGTGAGCTACCTCCTTTGTGGGTGATCTTCACTTCCCGAGGTTTCTTCCGATGAACCTCACTCTGGCATCTGCCTTACCTGCGATTATTTTATATTATCGCACCATTTTAAATCTCTCTGTAGGCACACTCCTAGATATTATGGATGTGACTGCTTCCAGAGTTTCTTCTGCAATCGTTTAATCATACAATAATAGTTGTCCCTTCCTATTTATGTCCAATACGTTGCATTTGTTTAGTTTGGGGGTCACCTTCCAATCTCTGTACCAAGTATCGATCCACTCCAGAGCTTTCTTCATTTCCCTACAATTTTCTAGAGTTACAACTTATGCAACAGTATCATCAGCGAAAAAGTCTGATAGAAATTCGGACGTTATAACTAGGTCATTTATAAATACTGTGAAACGTAATGGGCCTCTAACACTCTCTTTCAGTACACTCGAAGCTACTTTTACGTCTGAAGATACGTTCCGTCTGAAGATACGTTCCGTCTCAAGATACGTTCCTGCTTCGGCCATTCTCTGTCACCTTGCTTGCCAGACAGATGCCTGTTTTTTACGCCGTTCCCTAATGCGTCGTTCCCAATTTCGTCATCACCCCTTTCTCTTTGTTTCGTTTATTTCTGAATCATGTTCTGGGTGAAACACGCTGTTTATTACTTTCAACTCTTCTTCAATTTCTGCCTTAAACCAGATTCCAAGTGTTACGTTCTGAGCAAACCTCACGCTGATCTTTATTTCCCTTGAACTTTCATTCTTTTCTCCCAGATTTTCTTCACCTTCTCAATTGCTTCGTCCATGTACATGACGAAGAGCAGCACTCTTACTAACATTAATAACATGAGCTTATCCTCCTCAAATTTCCATTTGTATTACTTCTATTTCATTTTTGTAGATGTCACCTCTGGCAATGCTTTTTTATGCGAGAAAGATGAGTTACATCATGGTTCTGAATCCACGTTAACTTGTAGGTCCCAGCTTGAGGACTCCCCTGCTGACATGAATGATCCATGGATTTATATGGCTGTCTCCATACGTGTACACGTCCATCCGCTCGATACAATTTGAAACGAGACTCGTCCGACCAGGCAACACGTCCCCAGTCATCAACAGTCCTATGTCGGTGTTGACGGGCCCAGGCGAGGCGTAAAGCTTTGTGTCGTGCAGTCATCAAGGGTACACGTGTGGGTCTTCGGGTCCGAAAGCCCATATCAATGATGTTTCGTTGAATGGTTCACACGCTGACATTGTTGATGGCCCAGCATAGAAATCTGCAGAAATTTGCGGAAAGGTTGCACTCCTGTCTCTTTTAATGGTTCTCTTCAGTCGTCGTTGGTCCCGTTCTTGTAGGATCTTTCTCCGGCCGTAGCAATGTCGTAGATTTGATGTTTTACCGGATTGCTGATATTCATGGTACACTCGCGAAATGGTCGTACGGGTAAATCCCCATTTCATCGCTATCTCGGAGATGCTGTGTCCCATTGTTCGTGCACTGACTATAACACCACGTTAAAATTCACTTAAATCTTGATAACCTGCCATTGAAGCAGCAGTAACCGATCTAGCATCCGTTCAGACACTTGTTGTCTTAAAGAGGCCTTGCCGACTACAGTGCCGTATTCTGCTTGTTCACATATACCAGTTTCTTTGGCGCTTCAGTGTATGGTAAGCGAGGAAGTACATGTCTAGCTGATATTTTTATAACATAATCTGAAATATCACTGTTACCAATTGAATATTTTTAGATGGTTTAGTAATATTCTCTCCATAAATTCTTTGGTACAGTTTTTCACAGTTTCAACAGGGAAGAGTTAAATCACGTCTGGTCTCTGGTTACATAGTTTCAAAGGAGTGCAGGTGTCTCTTTGGAAAGCATCAAACTAATCTTTTCTGCTTTTTTAAATGGATATATTTTGCGTTTTTAAGGATAATAACTGGTGTACATTATAAATTTATGTTTAAATAAATATACAATTACTTTCTCATTTATCGGTAAATTTATTGTAGGTTTGTCTCTCTTTTTTCGCTAGTTTGTACCCATCACCGATAATTCGCTTGCAGTAAATGCACAGGTAATATGAACAGAAAGCATATGAGCTATAATTTTTTTAATTGGTTGGTGACTTAAATCACTTTCTTTTTTAAGCATACATTGCGGAAGTATTTTTTTCGTGACAAATATTTGTCACCGTTCTTTTTAATTTCTTTTAAAATTTCTGGAAGTTACATAATTTCAGACTATAAATCATCCTAGCCGATACTGTATCATAATATTGAATTTATGTTGAGAATCACTTTTTATCTACTCATAAGTTTTGCTCCAGTGCCACGCCACTGGTCGTTTCGGCGTTTGATCTAGACATAAAGTTCATTATTGAATAAGCGTCAGTTCATCAACATGGACAAAAAATTTAACTATAAGCAACTTTTGGACACCCAGTAATAAGCAGATATCGGAACGATAATAACAATGAGGAAGCGGATAAGAGAAAGCAGTCAACGATAACGATTCAATAATGTCAAAACGATCGAATGTTTCTGCTCTGAACTGAGTGTGACAGAAATCAGATGGTTCCAATTGTCGTCCCCGGCAGTCCAGAGGGATGCGAATGTGGTTACAGACTGTTTACAATTGTGGCAAGAGATAGGCTTCACAAAGAAATTGAAGAACCGATGAGTGAATGTGAGCAGTACTACTTCATGCCCGCTAAATACTGTACCTGCTTCTTTTCAAAGGTTGTAGAATGTGAACACGTTTGTATTCATGGCTATAATTTGTACATACATAGCCGGTAACATAATTTTCTGCACAATACATTTCCTCTCCACGCAAATAAATCTTTCAGGACTAGGCTAGAATGATTTTGGAATTAATAGATATCGTCACACCTTATTACTAAAAAAAGAATGTAAGGAATCGCTGCCGGCCGTGGTGGCCGTGCGGTTCTAGGCGCTTCAGTCCGGAACCGCGGGACTGCTACGGTCGCAGGTTCGAATCCTGCCTCGGGCATGGATGTGTGTGATGTCCTTAGGTTAGTTAGGTTTAAGTAGTTCTAAGTTCTAGGGGACTGATGACCTAAGATGTTAAGTCCCATAGTGCTCAGAGCCATTTTAAGGAATCGCTAAAAGTTGGTAGTTTATATTTCTTCATACGCTCCTAAATGAACGCATATACTCAACTTTGCGCCCCCACTCTACATCAGTAAAATCAGTTACGTGTTAATTTAAGAGGATATTCCTCTTTGAAAACTTCAGACAATCGATTGTTTTTTGCTTAAATGTTCTTTGGGGTGTCTAATTTATTGTAGTCGTCATCCCGAGTTTGCCAGGAACTCCGTTATAGGGTTACAAGGTTATATATGAAAAAAAAGTCACAGAAAACCTTTCAAAGCGGGAAAAAATTGCTTGCAACTCGATCAATGTGCCAGCATCTAATTTCAACGACAGTCTAACAGGAATTACGGAAATTACAAACGTGCTTGAATTTGAGATTGGACCAAAGCGAACGAAAAAATATCGACGGAACAGAGCAGCCGAAGAGTCCCGCAGGACCGCCATGGCCACTAAGAATATGGAGGAGGACCTACTGTTGGATCTGGAGAATTGATGTATGGTCCGGGTATCGTATGGTTAACTTATCAAAAATATAAACTAAAACTGTAAACATGTTTTTCTCGTAGCCGATTTTTTTAGACTGGTGGGAGACAAAACTTTCGAACGGTACATACGATTTTGATCGGAATTCTGAACTGAGTACTCTGTCAACATACAAAACTATTTTACGACATCTTCAAAAGTCTATTTTCAGTGCGCGCTTTTGTCTCGATGTTGTGAGCGCAATAAATGAGTTTTTTTAATTCCTACTCGTCACCATTTTGTTAATACTTAATATTTTTAACTATCCTATGTATGCTGATAAAAAGTATACGGGAAATGACTTACACAAAATTATTCTGTTACAGCTTCAGTAGGAGGACTGCGGAAACTCTCGGCGATGACCAGTGTTCCGGCTGCAGTGGATCCGTCGATCTGGTGAAGCGGTTACAGGGAGCGTCCGATGTGGATACAACAATTATTTTGTAAAGACGAGAGATCGTGCATTAATTTTAATTTTCCACACATCAAAAAATTTTTTGCATCACCTCGTTTCCCAGAAATCCTGAAGATAGGCGTTGACTGTGGATATTGTATCACAGACACAGTCCCTTTGACGGTTCAGAGACGTCACTGAACCCGCCCAAAGATGTAAAAAGCCATGCATGAGCAGCGCCTATTAGACGGAAGGGGTCCGACAGCCGATCAGTTCCAGTGATTCCACCAGGAAGGAGGTACACGGCTCGTGTTGTCTGTAGTTCAACCATGCCTAGACGGTCTATATCGCGGTTAGATCGCGTCCGCATTGTTACTTTGTGCCAGGGAGGGCTCTCAGCAAGGGAAGTGTCCAGGCGTCTCAGAGTGAACCGAGGCGATGTAGTTCGGGCATGGAGGAGATACAGAGAGGCAGGAACTGTCGATGACATGCCTCGCTCAGGCCGCCCAAGGGCTACTACTGCAGTGGATGACCGCTACCTGCGGCTTATGGCTCGTAGGAACACTGACAGTAACGCCACTATGTTCTATGATGCTTTTCGTGCAGTCACAGGACGTCGTGTTACGACTCAAACTGTGCGCAATATGCTGCATGATGCGCAAATTCACTCCCGACGTCCATGGCGACATCCATCTTTGCAACCACGACACCATGCAGCGTGGTACAAATGGGCCCAACAACATGCTGAATGTTCTGCTCAGGACTGGCATCACGTTCTCTTCACCGATGAGTGTCGTATTTGCCTTCAACCAGACAATCGTCGGAGACGAGTTTCGAGGCAACTCAGTCAGGCTGAACGCCTTGGAAACACTGTCCAGCGAGTGCAGCAAGGTGGGGGTTCCCTGCGGTTTTGGGGAGGCATTTTGTGGGGCCGACGTACGCCGCTGATGGTCATGAAAGGCGCCGTAGCGGCTGTACGATACGTGAATGCCATCCTCCGACCGATAGTACAACCATAGCGGCAGCATATTGGCGACACATTCGTCTTCATGACGACAGTTCGCACCCCCATCGTGCACATCTTGTGAGTGACTTCCTTCAGGATAACGACATCGCTCGACTAATGTGGCCAGCATGTTCTCCAGACATGAACCCTATCGAACATGCCTGGGATAGATTGAAAAGGGCTGCTTATGGACGACGTGACCCACCAACCACTGAGGGATCTACGCCGAATCGCCGTTGATGAGTGGGACAATCAGATCCATCAGCGCCTTGATAAACATGTGGCTAGTATGCCACGTAAAATACATACATGCGTACTACTTGGGTATTACACAGCAATCTGAACCACCACCTCTGAAGGTCTCACTGTATTGTGGTACAACATTCAATGTGTGGTTTTCATGAGCAATAAAAAGGGCGGAACTGATGTTTATGTTGATCTCTCTTCCAATTTTCTATACAGGTTCCTGAACTATGGGAACCGAGATTATGCAAAACTTTTTTGATGTGTTTATTTGAAAAATCACCCATTTCTCATTCGTTCTAAGAGAATTACTCTTAAATGATGATAAATTAATCAGTCTATTAGTTACTTAATCACATGGATATGTATAACACTTACTTTAACTTTGACGTACCCCCCGTGATGTTTTATGTACCCCGTGCGTAGGGATTCCATCTGGCGCTCTTTGTGCCCAGCTTGTATACCAGTGCCGCAGTTCAGCCAACGAAAGTGTGTTTGTAACAAACTTTATGAAGATCTGAAGATGGTAACTTAGTGTTACCGGAACCGGCTACCTACAATGAAGTTTTTTATAGCACTCTCGGCTAAGAAGTTCTTCTTCTCCTAAGTAATCACTACAGATCGCCCTTGCGAACTCAACATGTGTAAACTGATAACTAAATAGTGGTTTCAGTGGAAAGAACGAATATATGTTTCAACCGACAAAAAAATTGCAGACTGGTTCCAGTTGAAAAGAAAGAATGAATAATTCAGTCAAAATGGAAAACAATAACGGACTGCGATGTGTTGATTGTTTTCATTCGGTTGCTCTCATAGAGGGGTTTCACTCGAAATAAATTAATACTAGTCCAGCAGATACACAAAACTACAACCGACAGAATCGACTGTTTTCATTCGTTTCTTCCCCTTACTATTACTATTTTTCAAGCTGGTAGTAATTACCCTTTCAGAAATAAAATGAAATATTCTGATGAGTAAAACACAAAATGCTTTTACTTTATCTCTGCCAAACTATATTATTTTTAGAAAAATCATTATTATTATGACAATTTTATAAGCCTCTAGCATTGATTAGAAAAGTTCAGCTAACTACTTTTTTTCTTTTCAAATACTAGCATTAATGCGTGAACGATGCGGTAAAGATTAGAGCTTGTAAAAGGAATATAAGAACATCTTCTTCACAGTGCAAATGTAATTTGTGCTTTATACGGTACATGTACGACAGTAATAGTGACGTATACACATAACAAATGCCAAATGTGTTATGAAAGTTTTTTCCGACATGAAGAAAGTTCTTGCAGTGGACTAGAAATTTCTTCAGTAATCACAAAGATAAAGGAACTAATTGACAGCACAACGAAACAGAAACTACATAATGACTATTATAGTGCTGTACACAGTATTATTATTATTACGAGAGGCAGTGGTCAGATACATATCATTGGCAGTTCAAAAGTAGGGAGTCTAGCGGTCAAGTGGTTTACAAACAGGACGTGTAAAGCTCACGTTTCAGTTTGGCTGATTTTAAATGGGGATGCAGCGTGTGGTTGAAGACTGTTTTGTACAAACTGGCGACCCATACTGTGGACATTTTTCCCTTGTGTGAACTGTCTGTCGTCCTCTACTCCCTTCTATAGAACTCATTACTACAAATCTCTTGAGTTTAAATTACATTTATCAAGTGTTAACTTGATTTGGTACCGTATTTCATTCCCTCAGCATCACCTGCTTTAATACATCTATAGTTCCATAATTCGTATTCTTCTTTTGTTGATATTAACCTTATAGTCTATTTTCAATACACTATTTGCTCCGTTCAGCTCAGCTTTCAAGCTCTTTGCCGTTTCAAACAAAATTATGATGTTCTTAACAAATCCTATGGTCTTCATTTCTGCTCACTGACCTTTAATTCCGTTTCTAAATATCTCCTTAGTCTCCTTTACTGATTCCTCAATCTACAGATTGAGTCACATTGTGGGACGTGCTGCAACCCTGTCTTACTCACCTTCTCAACAAATGCCCATTTCTCATGCCCTTCGACTCTTGGAAATGCCGTCATTTTCCTATGCAAGTTGTAGTTAACCGTTCGTTTTCTGTATTTTATTCCTGTTACCTTGTAAATTACAGAAAATGGACTCCAGTCAACATTATCAAAACTTTCTAGACATACACGAATGCTATAAATGTAGGAAAAGCTTTCTTCAATGTGTCTTCTAAGGTAAATTGCAGGATAAATATTTACTTGCGTGATTCTACATTTCTTCGGAATCTGAACTGATCTTCGCTGAGGTCGGCTTCCATCCGGTATTTCATCCTTCCGTAAATAATGCGTGTTTGTATTTTGCGGCCGCGACTCATTAAACTGGTGTCCCATTAAGATTCACATCCGGCGGAAGGTGTCTTCTATGGAATTGGGGTTATTACATCCTCAGCGAGGTCAGAGGGATGTTCGTCGATATCACATT
Organism: Schistocerca americana; assembly: GCF_021461395.2. NCBI lineage: Eukaryota > Metazoa > Arthropoda > Insecta > Orthoptera > Acrididae > Schistocerca > Schistocerca americana. The sequence continues at coordinate 54,351,208 of NC_060126.1, read as the reverse complement.
TCGTGCACACCATGTGGAATAGTTGTTACATGTTTTTTTTTTTTTTCTTGCCAAGGACCTCAATAATTCTGAGGTAATGCCGTCTACACTACCTGCCAAGTTTCGACTACGGTCTTTAAGTGCTCTGTTTAATTTATTTCGCAGTACAGTATATCCTATATCATCTCTAATTCCTATTCACTTTCCATAATATTGTCTTAGAGTTTTACCCTCGCTATTGCGCTGGTCCATTGATAGTGACCGGGCCAAATGTCTCAAGAAATAAGCATCAAACGAAAAAGCTACAAAGAACGAAACTCGTCTAGCTTGGAGGGGAAACCAGATGGCGCTATGGTTGGCTGGCTAGATGGCGCTGCCATTGGTCAATCAACCGCGTTTCTTTTTTTTTAAGAGGAACCTCCATTTTTTATTACATATTCGTGTAGTACGTAAAGAAATATGAATGCTTTAGTTGGACCATTTTATTCGCTTTGTGATAGATGGCTCTGTAATATGCACAAACGTGTAAGTACGTGGTATCACGTAACATTCCGCCAGTGCGGACGGTATTTGCTTCGTGATACATCACCCGTGTTAAAATGGACCGTTTACCAATTGCGGAAAAGGTCGATATCGTGTCGATGTATGGCTATTGTGATCAAAATGCTTAACGAGCGTGTGCTATGTATGCTGCTCGGTATCCTGGACGATATCATCCAAGTGTCCGGACCGTTCGCCGGATAGTTACGTTATTTAAGGAAACAAGAAGTGTCCAGCCACATGTGAAACGTCAACCACGACCTGCAACAAATGATGATGCCCAAGTAGGTGTTCTAGCTGCTGTCGCGGCTAATCCACACAGCAGTAGCAGACAAACTGCGCGAGAATCTGGAATCTCAAAAACGTCGGTGTTGTGAATGCTACATCAACATCGATTGCACCCGTACCATATTTCTATCCACCAGGAATTGCATGGCGACGGCTTTGAACGTCGTGTACAGTTCTGCCACTGGGCACAAGAGAAATTAAGGGACGATGACAGATTTTTTGCAGGCGTTCAATTTAGCGACGAACCGTCATTCACCAACAGCGGTAACGTAAACCGCCATAATATGCACTAATGGGCAACGGAAAATTTACGATGGCTGCGACAAGTGGAACATCAGCGACCTTGGTGGGTTAATGTATGGTTCAAATGGCTCTGAGCACTATGGGACGTAACTTCTAAGGTCATCAGTCCCCTAGAACGTAGAACTACTTAAACCTAACTAAGGACATCACACACATCCATGCCCGAGGCAGGATTCGAACCCGCGTCCGTAGCGGTCGCGCGTTTCCAGACTGTAGCGCCTAGAACCACTCGGCCACCCCGGCCGGCGTTAATGTATGGTGTGGCATTATGTGAGGAGGGATAATTGGCCCCCATTTTATCGATGGCAATCCAAATGGTGCAATGTATGCTGATTTCCTACGTAATGTTCTACCGATGTTACTACAAGATGTTTCAGTGCATGACAGAATGGCGACGTACTTCCAACATGATGGATGTCCGGCACATAGCTCATGTGCAGTTGAAGCGGTATTGAATAGCATATTTCATGACAGGTGGATTGGTCGTCGAAGAATCATACCATGTCCCGCACGTTCACCGGATCGGACGTCCCCGGCTTTCTTTCTGTGAGAAAAGTTGGATATTTAGCATCGTGATCCACCGACAACGCCTGACAATATGCGTCAGCGCATTGTCAATGCACGTGCGAACATTACGGAAGGCGAACTACTCGCTGTTGAGAGGAATGTCGTTACACGTATTGCCAAATGCATTGAGCTCGACGGACGATCATTTTGAGCATTTATTTCATTAATGTGGTATTTACAGGTAATCGCGCTGTAACAGCATGCGTTCTCCGAAATGATAAGTTCACAAAGGTACATGTATCACATTGGAACAAACGAAATAAAATGTTCAAACGTACCTACGTTCTGTATTTTACTTTAAAAAACCTACCTGTTACCAACTGTTCATCTAATATTGTGAGCCATATGTTTTGTGTGTGACTATTACAGCGCCATCTATCACAAAGCGAAAGAAGTGGTCCAACTAAAACATCCATATTTCTTTACGTACTACACGTGTATGTAATAAAAATTGGGGCTCCTATTTTAAAAAACGCAGTTGATATCCGTTTGACCTATGGCAGCGCCATCCAGCTGGCCAACCATAGCGCCATCTGGTTTCCCCCTTCAAGCTAGACAAGTTTCGCCGGCCGGAGTGGCCGTGCGGTTCTAGGCGCTGCAGTCTGGAACCGAGCGACCGCTACGGTCTCAGGTTCGTATCCTGCCTCGGGCATGGATGTGTGTGGTGTCCTTAGGTTAGTTAGGTTTAAGTAGTTCTAAGTTCCAGGCGACTGATGACTTCAGAAGTTAAGTCGCATAGTGCTCAGAGCCATTTAGACAAGTTTCGTTCTTTGTAGTTCTTTCGTTTGACGCTCATTTCGTGAGATATTTATCCCGGTCACGATCAATGGATCACCCTGTATACCTTCGGCCTTTCGTCCTAAACTTCTTTGCTTACTACTGACCAGTTATCTGAAGCTTTGGCGATCAGTCAATTCTCTTTCCTCGAAAGGTTTATTTAATTTTCCTACAAGGTTTGTCTGTTTTTCCCATAGTCATTATGCAGCTACAGTTTTCCATTTCTCCTCTAGCCTTGCTTGGTTTCCATTTTACACTTTTATCAGTCTCAGCTTATTAGATGTCTGTGCACTGACAAGACGAAAGTTATGGGATTGCGAGATGCCCGTATAAAATGAAGGTAGTATCGCGTACACAATATTTAAAAGGGCAGTGCATTGGCGGATCTGTCATTGTTATTGTGGCCGCACTGAGGGAATTGACGGATTTGAACGGCGATTGTAGTTGGAGTTAGACGCACGGCACATTCCATTTCGGAAATCGTTAAGAAAGTCAATATTCCGACATCCACAGCGTAAGGAATGCGCCGAGAATAACAAATTTCAGGCGTTACTTCTCACCACGGACAATTTAGTGGCCGACAGCCACCACTTAACGACGGAGAGCAGTGGCGTTTGCGTATAGCTGTCGGTGCTGACAGACGAGCAAACTGTGTGAAATAAATGCCGAAATCGATGTGGGACGTACGACGAACGTATCCGTCAGGACAGCGCGGCGAAATTTGGCGCTAATGGGTTATGGACAGCAGACGAGCGAGGCGAGAGCCTTTGCTAACAGCACGTCATCTGCTGCAGCCCTCTCATGGGCTGGACCCTAGACGCCTGGAAAATCATGGCTTGGTCATATGAGTCCCGATTTCATTCGATAAGAGCTGACGGTAGGTTTCGAGTGTAGCGCACACCCCACGAAGCCATGGACCCAAGTTGTCAGCAACGCACTGTGCAAGCTGATGGTGGCCCCGTAATGACGTGGCTTGCGTTGACGTCGGATGGACTGGGTCCATGAACCGATCATTGGCTGTAAATGGTTACGTTTAGCTACTTTGAGACCGTTTGCATCCATTCATGGGCTTCTAATTCCCAAACAACGATGGAATCTTTATGGATGACAATGCGCCACCGGGCCACAATTGTTCAAGGTTATTTTGAGGGACATTCCTGACATTTAAAGCGAATGATCTGGATACCCATATCGCCCGACATTGACTCCCATCGAACATTTATGAGATATAATCGAGAGCTCAGTTGGTGCACAAAATCCTACACTGGACGGCTGTAGAGGCAGCCTGGCTCAATGTTTCTGCAGGGGACTTCCAGCGACCTGTTGAGTCCATGCTACGTCGAGTTGCTGTACCAGCTTGGGCAAAAAGAGGTCCGACACTACGAGGGGCGTGCAAAGTCCGACAGATGGCACCACCGGCGAGTATCGAGGTCATGTTTAGTTAGTAGCGTCTTTGGAAACAACGCACACCAAGTTTCAGCCATATTGATCTATTTCTTTGTGTTTGACATTCGTGTGAATCAAGGAAGTCGAGTGATTGTCAAAAAATGGACGAAAAAAAATTTCGTGTGGTGATTAAACATTACTTTATGAAAAGCAAAACGGCTCAGGAGACTAAAGAGAAGCTTGATAAACATTACGGTGACTCTGCACCTTCGATTAGAACAGTTTATAAGTGGTTTCAAAATTTTCTGAGTGGCCATATAGGCACAAGTGATGCTGAACTTTCTGGACGCTCTGTGGAGGCTACAACTGCAAAAATCATTGATAAAATCGCTGATATGGTGATGGATAACAGAAGAGTTATGGTGCGTGAGATGGCTAGTGCTGTAGGCATCTCGAATGAACGGGTACACAATATTTTGCATAAACATTTGGACATGAAAAGCTATCCGCAAGATGGGTTCCGCGATTGCTCACGCTTGACCAAAAACGGAATCGTGTGAAGTCTTGCAAGGATGGTTTGCAGCTGTTCAGGAAGAATCCGCAGGACTTTAAGCGTCCTTTCGTCACTGTGCATGAAACGTGGATTCATTACGATACTCATGAGGCCAAACGACAATCTGAACAATGGGTCACCAAGGGAGAATCTGCACCAAGAAAGGCGAAGACCATTCCTTCGGCCGGAAAGGTTATGGCGACTGTCTTTTGGGATTCACAAGGGATAATCCTCATCGACTATCTCGAAAAGAGTAAAACTATTACAGGTGCATATTATTCATCGTTATTGGACCGTTTGAAAACCGAGCTGCAAGAAAAACGCCGGAGATTTGACCTCAATAAAGTCTTTTTCCATCACGACAATGCACCAGCACACACCTCAGCAATGGTGGTGGGAAAATTAATGGATATAGGATTCCAACTAGTTTCACATCCTCCCTATTCTCCAGACTTGGCTCCCTCGGACTACTATTTGTTCCCCAATTTGAAGAAATGGCTGGATGGACAAAGATTTTATTCAAACGAGGAGGTGATTGCAGCAACTAATAGCTATTTTGCAGACTTGCACAATTCCTATTATTCGGAAGGGATCAACAAATTAGAACAGCGTTGGACGAAGTGTGTAAGTCTAACAGGAGACTAAATCGAAAAATAAAAAAGGATTACACCAAATACGTAAGAAGTTTTCAGTTTTGCACGGACTTTTCAAACGCCCCTCATATATTAGGAGGAATCCTATACCTTTTGCCATTTCACTGTATTCTGTACTGTTGCTTCATTTGCTGCAATTTTTTCTGCTGTTATCAATTAGATTTCAAGTCGGCCTTGTCTATTGGTTAATTGAATGAAGATAGCTATAACAATCTCTCTTTAACAGAGAGAGAATTCCGCCCATCATGTCTGAAAGTGCATTCAGCTTGAGCCTTACTAACTCCTGAAAAGAAAATTGCAGCAGGACGCGAAAGTCGATTGCAACAAGTTCATTCAAAAAGAAAATGTTCAAATGTGTGTGAAATCTTACGAGACTTAACTGGTAAGGTCATCGGTCCCTAAGCTTACACACTACTTAACCTAAATTATCCTAAGGACAAACACACACACCCATGCCCGAGGGGGGACTCGAACCTCCACTGGGATCAGCCGCACAGTCCATGACTGCAAACAAGTTCGTGACGTCACTTATCCACCTCCAGGTACGGTGTGCAGCGGACTGAAGGGAACGTTGTCCACGCGATGTCGGTCATGTGTGGAATGCAAACAAGTGTCCTTCGCAGACGAGCTAATGCCTCGCCTTTGTGTGTGGCGCTTCTTAAGCTGTCGCCACACAGCATGTTAACGAAAACGTGGATGTGGAACTAAACGAAATCTGCAACATCAAACCTTAAAATATCACGTTGTAGAACATTCCCAAGCGTGAAAGTCAGAAACAGACACGTCAGTCATTGGCTTCCTGGGGAAAAATATACCCAATTAAATGCAAGTCCGCTTGCTACGCCACAAGAAAAATTAAAGAGACGTCGTATTGGATTACATCGTTTGCAGTTGAAGCATGTAAGTTGATTTTTATATTACAACTTACGTGCTCTGAATATAAGCTGTTTCAGAGCACTTTCGCATTGAGGATCTCTTGAAAACATTTCGCTTTGATAGGATTTGTTATAATACAACAACGGGAAACGACATGATGGTTTTCGTATTTGGTGCTTTCCGAATTATAGCTTGCATGCTGTGATACTATGTCGTTTCGAGACACCTGTCCATTGAATGCTTATCAAACACGCATCGTTTTTGGTACAATTTCTTGTAGTTAAATGTCAGATGTTGACAAAGCGGCAATTAAAGCCTATGGGACAGAGCAAAATTGAACACAAAGATGCAAATAACTGGATAACGAGTTTGAAAGCGATAATATACGCTAGGACAGAGTTAGTGACTCCAAAGGTATGTCAAAGTAAATTTTTTAATATGAGAATTTTTTGTTCAATCGATCAACGCCTCCGCTTTCTTTTTCATTATTGCCTCCTCTTAAAAAGATGGTTCAAATGGCTCTGAGCACTATGGGACTTAACTTCTAAGGTCATCAGTCCCCTAGATCTTAGAACTACTTAAACCTAACTAGCCTAAGGACATCACACACATCCATGCCCGAGGCAGGATTCGAACCTGCGACCGTAGCGGTCGCGCGGTTCCAGACTATAGCGCCTAGAACCGCTCGGCCACTCTGTCCGGCTCCTCCTCTTATACTCGACAATCGCTAAGAGAGCTAACGAGACCGTTTTACACGCATCCCTTTTCGTAAAGAAACTGTATGCTTTGCGCGCCAGATATAGCTTACAGTTTCGTATAGTGCATTAGTTTGTTTTCATCGTGCTCGAAACCGTTTGGCGTGCTTCAAACGGAGAAACGCGTCCCGACTGACGACGGCTGTACAACAGTGCAGGGTCCTATCTGTGCATCCGCCACTGGATTCCAGTGTCACCGGCTGGGTCATTCACCACGCTAGGCGCAAGTGTATTTTATTGACGTTAGATATTCATGAGTCGAGGAACACGAAAGGGAAGCAGTCGTTGAGAAGGGAGTGGGACAGGGTTGTAGCCTATCTCCGATGCTATTCCATCTGCACATTCATCAAGCAGTAAAGGAAACAAGAGAAAAATTTAGAGCAGGAATTAAAGTCCTAGGAAAGCAAATGAAAACTTTGAGGTTTGTCGGTGACGCTGTAGTTCTGCCAGAGACAAGAAAGGACTTTTAAGAGCGTTTCAACGGAATGGACAGTGTCTAGAAAGGAGTACACAAGATGAACATTACAACACCGAAACAAGAGTATAGAATGTAGTCGATTTAAACAAGCGGTGCTGAGGGAATTAGGTTAGGAAACGAGACACTTAAAGTAATAAATGAGACTGTTTGGGCAGCAAAGTAACAGATGATGGCCGAAGTAGAGGGGATATAATATGTAGCGTTTCTGAAGAAGAGAAACTGTTATATCGAACATAGACCTACGTGTCAGAAAGTCTTCTCTGAAGGTATCGGTACGGAATGTAGCAATGCGTGGATGTGAAACATGTGTTATCAACGGTTTAGACGAGTAGGGAATAGAAGCTTTTGAAATGTGAAGCTACAGAAATGCTGATGATTGGATCGGTACATCACGTAAGTAATGAGAAGGTACTTAACAGAACTGGGGAAAAAGAAAATTTGTGGAACAATCTTATTAGAAGAAGCGATCCGTTGCTAGGACACAGTCAAGACGTCAAGGGATCATCGTTTTAGTACTAGAAGGTGAGACCAAGAGGTGAATATAGTAAGGAGATACAAAAAGATGTAAGTTACAGCAGTTATTCGGAGATGAAGACGCTTATCCAGTATAGAGTAGCATGGAGAGCTGCATCATGCCAGTCTTCCAACTGGCGACCACACAAGAGGTGTTTAGACAACGCAACCAACCGGATAGTACTTGCGTAGTATTCATGGTTGTTTGGTCTGAAATTCAGTCGGAGGACTGCGCTGATGCAGCTTCTCGTGCTAGTGTACCATGTGGAAGCCTCTTAGTCTCTCCGAAACAAGCGCAAGTTACGTCCTTTTGTACCTGCTTACTATATTCCAGCCTTGATCTCCCTCTACCATCAAAAAAATGGCTCTGAGCACTGTGGGACTCAACTGCTGAGGTCATTAGTCCCCTAGAACTTAGAACTAGTTAAACCTAACTAACCTAAGGACAGCACAAATATCCATGCCCGAGGCAGGATTCGAACCTGCGATCGTAGCGGTCTTGCGGTTCCAGACTGCAGCGCCTTTAACCGCACGGCCACTTCGGCCGGCCCCTCTACCATCATCCTCCCCAATCCGCACACACAGACTCACACAACACGAGAGCACGCGCGTGCGCAGAGTTCTCTCATTTGCCAAACGTACTATTCCTTAATGCCCTTACGTGTGTCCTATAGGATTTGTTATAATACAACAACGGGAAACTTGTGGCATAAATTTCCTCCCACCAGCCCCTCCTCGCTCCCAATTCGAGTAAACTGCCTTCTCATTCGTAGTCCGCATTTAGCCGTCAGCACTCTTTTGTAGTGTCACCTTTCAAAAGCTTTTGTTCTCCTATTTTCTGAACTGCTTATCACTGAAGTACCCCTCCCATTCGATACACTGTAATTTGCTACTCTAATTCCGTCAGCATCGTTTTACTATTGTTGATGTTCATCTTTTAACCGCTTTTGAAGACACTATAAATTACACTCAACTACTTTTCCAAGTCCTTTCTGGGAGAATACAACGTCGTAAACAAACTTAAAAGATTTCGTTTCTTCTCTCTGGACATTAACACTGACTCTTACAACTAGAAGCCTGTTTCTGGATAAATTGCAAATTACTTTATGCTCCCTGTATTTTATTGATGTTGCCTTCAGAATTCTAGAGAGTGGGTATTGCGGAGAAATGGCTTAGCCGTAGCCTAGATGACTATTTCCCGACTGAAACTTTAACACTGCATGGAGTGAGCGGCACTGTGAAACATGCTTACGAATGAAAACCTTACCATTCGGGGAAAAATTAGCAACTGAGGTACGTAAACAGGACCTACGAATAACCACAGCTCATAATTTTAGACTTCATAAATTTAACTAATGAGGAGATACTGAAAAGAACTGGGGAGAAAAGAAATTTGTGGCCCAAATTGACTAAAAGAAGGGACCGGTTGACTGGACTCATTCTGAGACATGAATGGACCACCAAATTAGTATTGAAGGCAGGAGTGAGGGGTAGGAATCGTAGAGGGAGACCACGAGATGAATACACTAAGCAGATTCAGAAGGATGTACTTTGCAGTAGTTATTCGGAGATGAAGAGGCCTGCACAGGGTAGAGTAGCAAGGAGAGCTGCATCAAACCAGTCTTTGGACTGAAGACCACAACAACAACAAATTTGCTAGCGAATGCAACTGCTAAATATTGGATTTGGCTACACATCCTAAACTCCTCCTCTCCCTCTCTTTGTCCGTGACATCCTCCCCCCCCCCCCCCTCTTCGCGCATCAGATCTCCCCCCCCCCCCCCTCTCTCTGACCTTGACCCTTACTGCAATCGAAACCTTCATTCAGAATTGAAGTCACTCCAAATGAACTGGTAAATGGGTTGCGATGATTAGTAATGGGGTATAAGACAAGAGTTCTACAGCTGTTAGATATGTGAGGATTACAATGTTTGGTACGATTCCCATTCCCGTGGTCTCGCGGTAGCGTTCTCGCTTCCCCTATACGGGATCCTGGGTTCGATTCCCAGCGGTGTCAGGGATTTTCACCTGCCCCGAGATGACAGGGTACTGTTGTCTCGTCTTCATCATCATCACCATTCATCGCCATTACGTTCGGAGGAAGGCAACGGCAAACCACCTCCATTAGGACCTCGCCTGGTACGGCGATGCGGGTCTCCCGCATCGTTCCCCTGCGCTCTGTCCAGAAGCATGGGATTTCATTTACATTTCCAATCGTCAGTCTGTCCTCTCACTGGTTTTAGGCTGCCCACCAAGAATTCCTCTCTTGTGCCAACCTTTTCATCGCAGCGTGTAACAATTGGAACCTACGTCCTCAGTTATCTGCTAGATGTATTCCAGGCTCTGTCTCCGTACAGAGTTCTTACCCTCTACAGCTCCCTAGTAGTGTTCTAATCATAAGCCGATAAGTCAGGAATATAACTTACCTGTTTCCTGTAAAGCCGACGGTTTTACAATTTTCGTTTAATATTATGTATAAGCAGAAATATATACAATATGTGGGAGAAACAATTTGTGTAAATATTTACATGCTCTGTTATAGTAGTTGAAACAGACTGTGAGAAAGAAAACTAAACCGCACGTTTTCACAGTGCAGCACGCACTTTCTTTCTTGCAATCGGTTTTAGCAGAGAACCTGTACATTCAGATTTTTGGCAACTACATTCGGTATGTCAGCATCGACTTGGTAGCCAAAGGACGAACACTAGTACGCATTCATCGAAGAACAAAGAATGTGTATGAGACAGCATGTCTGTAGAAAACCATTGTTGTGGAATTGTACGCTAAATTCTGTGCTGGTCGCGATTCGATTCGAGTTGCCAGTCGATCTGGAAGGCCAGCTTCATCCATTATGGACGATTGGCGATACGAGCCCGAAATAAGCTTCGGCAGCGTGCAACACTTTATCTGGCAGGTGTTAGTGGACCTTAAAGTCTGCAGCCAGTGAATAACCTGGGCAGTGAAAGCCGGACAGAATGCAAACTGGATAGCTATTTGAATGAAGCACCTGATGCATTTAAGTGTTGAAGGGACACTTTCCTTGAGCCAATTTTTGCAGGCGAGCAAAGCTGGTGCCACCACAGGCAATCAGGGTCCAGAGCGTCGACGATATGGTGGTGTCATCCGCCACCCCTTCGTCCCAAGAAATTCAAGAGCTGGCCACGTGCTGGAAAAGTGATTTTCCCCTGTTCTTTGATTATAATGGCCCATTGGTTCTTGACTTCGAGGAATCTGGTGCCTCCATCATTGGGGAACGGTAGTACACAGTGCTGGAGAAATTATGGCGTGCAAGCATCCCAGAAAACTGCGACAAGGGATACTGCCGTTTTATGATAAAGCGCGCCCCCATACTGCAAGTCGGCTGGAGTGGCCGTGCGGTTCTAGGCGCTACAGTCTGGAACCGCGCGACCGCTACGGTCGCAGGTTCGAATTCTACTTCGGGCATGGATGTGTGTGATGTCCTTAGGTTTGTTAGGTTTAAGTAGTTCTAAGTTCTCGGGGACTGATGACCTCAGAAGTTAAGTCCCATAGTCCTCAGAGCCATATGAACCATTTAAACCCCATACTGCAAAATTCGGTTGGCAGAAGTTACGCCAACTGAAGTGGGAGACACTCGAACATCCGCCATATAGTCCCGATTTCTCCCCTGGTCATTATCAAACCTTGCACGAATATCAAGAGCTCAGATGGAAAACCAGTTCTAAGCAAAGAAGGGAAAGCAGAGAGGCGGAAGGAGTATATTGAGGGTCTATACAAGTGCAATGTTCTTGAGAACAATAATATGGAAATGGAAGAGGAGGTAGATGAAGATGAAATGGGAGATATGATACTGCTTGAAGAGTTTGACAGAGCACTGAAAGACTTAAGTCGAAACAAGGCCCCGGGAACAGACAACATTCCATTAGAACAACTGATAGCCTTGGGAGAGCCAGCCCTGACAAGACTCTACCATCTGGTGAGCAAGATGTATGAGACCCTCAGACTTCAAGAAGAATATAATAATTCCAATCCCAAAGAAAGCAGGTATTGACAGATGTGAAAATTACCGAACTATCAGTCTAATAAGCCACGGCTGCAAAATAATAACACGAATTCTTTACAGACGAATGAAAAACTGGTAGTAGCCGACATCGGGGAAGATCAGTTTGGATTCCGTAGAAATGTTGCAACACGTGAGACAATACTGACCCTGCGACTTATCTTAGAAGCTAGATTAAGGAAAGGCAAACCTACGTTTCTAGCATTTGTAGACTTGGAGAAAGCTTTTGACAATGTTGACTAGAATACTCTCTTTCATATTCTGAAGGTGGCAGGGGTAAAATACGGGGAGCGAAAGGCTATTTACAATTTGAAAAGAAACCAGATGGCAGTTATAGGAGTCAAGGGGCATGAAATGGAAGCAGTGGTTGGGAAGGGAGTGACACAGGGTTGTAGCCTATCCCCGATGTTATTCGATCTGTATATTGAGCAAGCAGTAAAGGAAACAAAAGAAAAATTCGGAGCAGGAATTAAAATCCATGGAGAAGAAATAAAAACTTTGAGGTTCGCCGATGACATTGTAATTCTGTCAGAGACAGCAAAACACCTGGAAGAGCAGCTGAACGGAATGGACAGTGTCTTGAAAGGAGGATATAAGATGAACATCAACAAAAGCAAAACAGGGTAATGGAATGTAGTCGAATTAAATCGGGTAATGCTGAGGGAATTAGATTAGGAAATGAGACGCTTAAAGTAATAAATGAGTTTTGCTATTTGGGGAGCAAAATAACTGATGATGGTCGAAGTAGAGAGGATATAAAAAGTAGATTGGCAATGGCAAGGAAAGCGTTTCTGAAGAAGAGAAATTTGTTAGCATCGAGAATAGATTTAAGTACCAGGAAGTCGTTTCTGAAAGTGTTTGTATGGAGTGTAGCCATGTATGTAAGTGAAACGTGGACGATAAATAGTTTAGACAAGAAGAGAATAGAAGCTTTCGAAATGTTGTACTACAGAAGAATGCTGAAGATTAGATGGGTAGATCACATAACTAATGAGGAGGTATTGAATAGAATTGGGGAGAAAAGGGATCACTTGGTAGGACATATTCTGAGGTATGAAGGGATCACCAATTTAGAATTGGAGGGCAGCGTGGAGGGTAAAAATCTTAGAGGGAGACCAAGAGATGAATACACTAAACAGATTCAGAAGGACGTAGGTTGCAGTAGGTACTGAGAGATGAAGAACCTTGCACAGGATACAGTAGCATGGAGAGCTGCATCAAAGGAGTCTCTGGACAAGACCACACCACCATATATATATGCTACGTCTGTTCGAATTTTTATTAACGCATCGTGGAAAAATCTGTACCAAATCCGTAAAGCACTTTTCTGTATTTTGGTAACAACGTCAAACAACGACTGGTACTTATATAGCAGCACAGAAGCTTAATTTTCTTACTATATATTCTGTACTTTTTTTCTAAGTACTTCGCCGACCCTTCCTAGAAAAAAAATCTATCGCTTCGAATGTAGAATAAAGATTGACACTGGAAGGGTCTCTGTCCACGGAAATAATAGCAGTTTCACGATAAGAAAAAATTATACGATATTAAGTATACATACCGTCTACGTGAGTAAGTCAAAACGTATTTGCATAACATTTTTTCTAACTTATTACAACAGTACATAGTGACCGTGAGTTTCAGTTCACTTGATGCGTCATTGCAAAAGACTTCCATTACCCTCATGAGGAAAACTTCCCACCCACCCTCTCAGATTTAGTAGTAAAAAGGCCCAGTGGATAGCCTTTACAAATTGAAAACATATCAAGCATGAAAACAGGAAGAAGGCGTATTGAACTGTGAAAAAAGAAGCAAAATAGAAACGGTCAACGGTCCAAGCTGCAGATGTGCAACACGAGCGTACCGCAACAGTGACGGCGTCGTGGTTGTGTGGTAGTGGTGCTGGACTGCTAAGTTAGGTCCAGGTTCGAATCACGCTTGTGCCCCTAACTTTTTTTTTTTTTCTTCACAGAATTAAGAACTTTCCGCCTGGCGATTAACGTGTCCGTTTTCCTTCTATAGTCATGGCAACTGTCGTTCTATACATTCTATACATATGGGTCATGTGGTGAGAATATATTACCGTCGCAAGTAAATGTGATGAACAGTAAGAGCAGGAGAGATGGCGCGTAGGCCTCTCATAGGAATGAAAATAACTGGGTGTGGACTATATTGTAACAAATCAATTCAAGAGTCAAAGCTTCCGAAACGGAATTCAAGAGACAGAAAAAATAGGAGCTACGTACGTCTGGACGTCCCTGCCTTGCACCCCGCTATTGCAAGCTGACGATACATCACGATACAGTTACAGATTTGAATACAGCAAACAGACACGTCAATGAGCGAACGGACAGTTCATAATTTTGTGAAAAGAAGTATGGGGCACGAGGGAGATTTGAATACGAAGTACACCAACGTCATGCCGAAATAACCACGACGCCGTTGCTATTCGAGTTTGCTCGATGTTGCACATCTTGAGCTTGGGCCGTTCGTTGTTTCGATTTCGCTTCTTTTTTCGTAGTTCGGTACCCCTTCTTCCTGCTTTCCAACTTGATCTGTATTCAATTTTTGTCGGACTATCTACTGGACCATCTTACCACTAAATCTGAGGGGAGTGCTTCGGGGAGTTTCCATTGTCAGGAAAAACAATTTTAAAGTTGAGATTCCTCCATCTCTTCGACGGAGGTCAGTCGATGGCTTCTAAAGTGTTTGTAAGGGACCGACGGGGAGGATTCAGGTATGTATGCAGTACCCGCCAACACCTGAAGAAGCACGTTATGAAGAGTTTGAAAGGTGTGGGAGGTGATATGTCGGTGCCTGTTGTCGTGTAAACAAAGAAACCCGTTTGACAATAGACCTCACTGTTTCCAGTTGCATGCTTCAACTCGTTGCAAAGCACAGTACCGTAGCATTGTCAGTTTACTGTCGTCCTTTTTGCCAGGTAATGATCCAGAACGGGCGCTTGTGCATCCCAGGAAAGTGTATCACTCTTCTCGCTGGAGAGCCGGAGCGTTTTCATTCCATGGTATGTTTGCTTGCTAGTCCCAAGTGATGAACTAGTGTTTCATCTCCTTCGATAACTTTGTTTCAAAAACATTTCATCCTCATTAGCATGACTGTCCAATAGCTGCTGACATTTCTCACACGACTACACGTGCACTCTTCATTGAATTGTTTTGAGGCCGATTCTGAATAGATCTTACGAAAGTTGAGCCTGTTATCGATTATGTCTTATGCAGAATCATTTGTATATCGTTTACCATTTCATCAACAGCCTCTAGTCGGTTACTCAAAGTTGGCATCAGTAGCGCATGTGACAGGACGTTCTGCTGTTTCCTCGTCGTCCTCCTGCGCTTCTTCTGTCTTTTTTTTTATTGTTCAATCCACGCCTAAACGTATTGTCACGTTCAGACATTGTCCCTGTCATTCGCAGAAAGTCTAGTGCAGACTTCAGCTTCTTGGACACCTGCAGACCACAAAAACTGACTACCAAACGCAGAAGCATGAAACGAACTTAGTGATGGGTAAAGCAAGGACAATGAACTGCAAAATTCTAGGTTCCAAAGATTTCTCGTTGTTCTCGAAAACCGACGCCAGTTCTCAATTTTCAGTTCTTTCTTCGTAATGTCATAAAATTGTTAACACGAACGTTTACACCTTGACCGTTGGTAAAATCACAGGTAATATGACATTTAACTATGCTTTGTATCGATGTGGTAAACTTATAGATACTGTATTTTTAATACACTGTTATTATTTAAGATGTTTAATTTTAGTTCACAATGGTTTGGTTTTCTTTGGGTTGGGGGATGGGGGGGGGGGGGGGGGGGGCGTGTATCACAGACTGTCTGCCGTTGTGTCTACTGTATTGACCATGGCTTTGACAGTAAGAGCTCCGCAGTGCCACATAGATTCTGTATTGGTTCGTTTTTAACAATAATCACTATTAACTATTTTATTCGTCCATTGGAAGACGTTTGTAAAAAAGGAATAGCGACATGTTAATTAGGTGCATGTGGAGTATGGAAATGAAGAAAATGCATTTATGTATTAAACAAACATGGAGTGCATTTTAAGACGGTGATGAAAAAGAAATTATAACGAAATTTTTTCCGAGTTGGCTTCCGGTTCTAAAGAAATGTTCCCTGAATCTGTTATTTGAGAAAAGGAGAGAGACAGCCACTATAGCTCCTCAGTTCTAGCTGAGTTCTCAGGTTTCTGATCTCAGATCACATTTCTTTTCTGTCACTCCTAAGTTCTCGGTTTTCTCATCCCCCTTCTCAGTTCTCGATTCTTAGTTCTAAGTCCTTCGTTGTGTATTCATTTCCATTGACCAAAATGAGTCGAATTTTCCGTTTTGTGCCAGTTGTCTTTTGAAGCATTAATTCAGTCAACGTCATTCGTTACTTCAGTAGTTAAACAAATTAGAACGTTGAATTTAAATGTTATTAAAAGATACAATATTTTTCCAGCATAAAATACATAGAATTATAGAACTAAATGTTCCATTAACCTTCAAAAATGATTCTGAAAAGTGACAAGGGTGTAAAATATTTAGCAAACAAGTTGTGATTAAACTAACGAAGTTATTTAAGCACTAATAATATGGGAAGCGGTAACTACCTCTACCGGTGCCCCGCAGATGTGGCTAATGGCCGCTGGGGAACGTCAGTCATATCATCTTGGTCGCTGTCTGCCCAGGCGTCGACGGTAGGCAGATAAGAAGGCATGCTTCGTCTCGGGGTAAGAGTACGGATTTTAGTACGAAACGCTGTTGAGCACATCCCTTGTATGGATCAAAATGAGTCTGTCAGCCATCGGATTTCAAGCAGATGTGACGTCCCTTCGTCAAAACCAGTTGTAATGGAAGTGTCCCTTAACACGTTAATACGTAGTGTTGCAAAAATGAGAAAATTCAAACGAATATGTGGAAGTGTATTTCTGCATATCTCTAGAAGAACGAGAATACATACCGTCTGATAAAAAGTATTTAAAATTGTTGTAGAACACTTACGTCTGACGAGAGGCTAGGCTGACCTGAGGAATGGACTTAGGCCTGTCGTAAATGATGGTACTAGCGTGAAATACACACTTTTTGTGGTCTCTAGGCCAGTGGGCAAAAACGCCTGAGTTAAGTCGAACAGAACATTGTCAAAATATATAGAAACGAAAAGTACTCTTTAAAAATTCTGTAAGTTAGATCGATGAGATTTTTTCACCTCATTATGTTCTGGTGAACTTTACAACTTTAAAGGTGAACCTGGAGTAACCGCAGTTCAAATACATAGTTCTGAACATGAAAGATGAGCTATCTTCGAAAGTAATTTATGCATACTTCTCTTAACTTTGATTTCATATAGGGACACAAGTATGCGAGTGAATTACAACAGCCGACCGTGGTGGCCGAGCGGTTCTAGGCGCTCCAGTCTGGAGCCGCGCTGCTGCAACGGTCGCAGGTTCGAATCCTGCCTTGGGCATGGATGCGTGTGATATCCTTAGGTTTAAGTAGTTCTAAGTCTAGGGGACTGATGACCTCAGATGTTGAGTCCCATAGTGCTCAGAGCCATTTGAACCTTTTTTTTAATTACAACAACAAAAAATAAAAATGAAAAGGAGACTGTACTTGACAAAGTTCTCAGGTCTCACAAGTGTATTCGATCACTTTTGGTTCTCCAGAAAAGAGTTTTCAGTTCTTTGTTCTCGTTTCTGCCCATCTCCAAACTGATGTGACAACAATGAACCTATCACAAGTGAAGAGGACGGAAGCATCCAGTTCGCTTGCGACAGAATTAAGTCGTACCCTCAACCTAAAGAGGATCAGAGCGAAAATGCAGATAGTTATTCGACTTATCCTCGTATTTTCACAGTCTTGAGCGAGTGTCAAACATTTTGAACTGAAACTACTTTTTAAAGACCAAATGTCTTAACAGCAACACTAGCATATTTGAATATTCTGTACAGTAACTAGCTAAATGCGAGTACATCATCCGATCAAAAGTATTTGCACCGCCCTACGCAAAGCGAAATTCACTAGGTGTCACGGGAGGCGGGCCCACAAGCATAAAAGGAAGCGGGGTGTACAGCAGAGAGGCAGTGACAGCACAGTGCGTCGATCAGGAGAACTCGGTGACTTAGAACGTGGACGACGCATTAACGACAGCCGAGTAAAAATCCATCAGGGACGTTTCGACCTTTCTACAGTAGCCCAGGTCGGCTACTTACGATGTGACTGTGAAGTGGAAACGCGAATATAACAACCATACCTACAGTAAGACCACGCAGACCTCATGTACTGACGGACAGGGACAGTCGAACATTTCAGAGAAAAATTTGCATGAGGTCAGCACTAGGAACCACTCGCGGGTTCTGTAGTGGTACCACAGGTCCAGTTAGCACCTGCCATCATGTGTAGTATCAGCAGAACGAACTACCTGTGAGTTCTGTAGTGGTCCCAGAGTTCCAGTTAGCACCTGCCATCATGCGTCGTATCAGCAGTAGGAACCACTCGTGAGTTCTGTAGTGGTACAAGAGGTCCAGTTACCGCCTGCCATCATGTGTAGTACAGAGCAGCTGGCTTTACAGTGGGGTCTGTTTTAGAGGTTAGGGCATGTTCCCCTTATTGTGCTTCAGAAAATGCTAAATACAGTAGGATATGAACGTATTTGACAGCATTGTGTACTGTTTACAGTAGAGGGACAGTTTGGAGACGACGGTTATTTGGATCAGCACTACAAAACAACTGAACCGTGGATTTACTTTCAAAATCTTTTCTTAAAGAATTTACTTTATTTACTAGCGATTCATCAAGAACATTAACACATTTAATCACACTATGTGAGCGTGGAAGTAGTTGCCAGTGGGTTACTGATGAAAACAAATTTTTTTCAACAAATGGAAATTTTATTCCTAAAAACCCTTTAAAAAAACAGATTTAAAAATTATAATCAGAAAGCACCCTCAAAATATCAAGTTACAATTTATTCAGAGGCAGAATTTTTTTTTATTTTTTTTTTTACAGCGTGAGCTTTCAGGCTGAGAATCTTGCCGCTCCCTTTTAACACAGCCGTAGTCACGACCGCTCACAACAACCTCTGAAAGACTACACTGGTGGAAATCTGGAACACACCAGATTACTTTAAACTAAAAATTTTAACAACTCACACAAACCGAGCAACTCGAGCAGACTGGCGCCCTAACGCGCAGACTCAGATGCAGTAACTCCGCCCTGACCGGGCGACCCCTAGCTGAGTTCTCTTACTGGCGGAGTGGCAAGACTCTCATTTTCTGGCTTTAAAGTTTGATCCAAACGACAGACATACTCGCACTCCGACGACAGACAGACACTAACTGCCGCACAAATGCGAAAGAGAGACAGACCAGCAACTGGTGACGCGAGACTGACCCAGACTCACTCCGACTGACCAACTGCCACTGGCGAGGTTATAGCGCCCCTTAAATGCACGTCAACAGCAGCTACCTTTCACCTTTCCCACCAGAGGGAGACACCAAAGCTGCGATTGCCACAGCGGCGCCACCGCCAGAAACGGAGGGCGACTACTTCACACTACGCGCTGCGGCGCGCTCTTCAAAACAGCAAATTTTACCACGGCTCAACAACATCTCATGAAGCAGATCAATGAGGCACTGGGCTTTAGAGAATAATATTCCTGAAACGGACTGACCTGTCTAGAGTTCCGACCTGAAGCCAACTGAACACATTTGGGGTTAGATAGTCGATTTTATTCCAGATCCCAGATTCCAACATCGCCAACTTCTCTGGTTTCGGCTGTTGAGGAACAATGACCTGCCATTCCTCCACAGACATGGGAAGTGTGGACACCCCTCACATGAATGTCCACTGACAGGTGTCCGTTTACCTTCGACCAGATATTGTACGTGCCCCAGCACGTTGTAACGTATTTCGAGGGATTAGGGGTAGGAAGTGGGAGTGGGAGTGCCACCAGCGTTGCTTTGAAAGTTTCATCTCTATATGGCGCTTTGACAAGCGTATTTGCCGTATATACCAACAATCGACGGACGGATAAACTCGTACAGACAGGTCCTGCAAGACACAGTCTGTGGGAAACGACAGTGTAATGCGTAGTATTTGGGAGTGGAACTCTGAGAGTTCTTATCGTGAAACTTGCGGCATCGATCTCGCAAAGGGCCATACGCGCCCACACTGGATACCCTTCGGCCATTGTATATTCGCGGGATCGATAAAAAAAAATTGAAAACTGCGTAACTATTTGGCACGTAAAGTATTGTAGGTCATGAACATACGACGCAGAATGGCCATTTTGTGCAGTTTAAGTATTTACAATGAAATATCTCTCACTGTATTTTAGTTAGTCACTTGATATCCACGCGATTATTTTGAATTTTTTCCTCTTACATGTTTGAGGTACAACATTTAAAAATATTCTGTCTGAGTAACATATGTTTACGAACGCCAGAAAAAATCAGAATACAGACATCAAAGGGTTTATAGTAACTGACATCTCAGTGTAAAATATCCGGATGTAAATGCAGCGTTTATAAAATGTCACATTTATCCACTAACCAGGCTGAACAGTTTCTTATATTCTTTACAAAATAATGCCACAACTCAAAAGTAGAAGATAAATGTTTATTGACACTACAATAATGGAGCCATAGTCACAGTACATAAAATTTTTTCTTTAAAAAGAATGGGTTACATTACCGGTTTCAACGAACTACGTCGTCATTTTCAAATGTAAAACATCACTTGGAGAGTATTTAATGGCAATTATGACCATACATATAACAAAAATTACGAGAAATAATGAGACCACGCAACCGAGGCCATGGTGGCACAACCAAGTCAAGTTATGCCCATGCTTCCCCAAATGTTCATTCCATGTCCTAATGTAGATCAGATAAAAATTACGCCATGGTGAAAATTGCCAAGAATTCTTGCAATGTGTCCTGCTGTCATACAACTTTCGTATGGCGTAAGCGTATCAAGCACAGCAAGCTTCCATATCGAATGCAGCACATAATTTTACTATGTTCCGAAAAAGAGTCTCACAACACACTGTACTTTCACGTAGTTGTAGGTCAGTATATGCAACCCTTTTCACTGGGCTAATATAAAAAAAATATTTAAGTTCCTTGCCTTGTACATTTAGGTTCAGGTTGTTTTTATGTCACTATGGCACAGTTAGATACTAAATGTACTTTACAATTGTGCAATAGCATGGAATTTGAGTTGCTTTCAATACTTCTGTTTTTTGTGGTGTTCATGTCATTACATAAAATAAAGGATCTTGTAGACTGTATAGCTTACCATGTTAGATGCTGTGATTTACTACAACATATAAACAGCAATGTCATAAATTACTTTTATATGTATCTGTTGTATTAGTTAAAATCTTGTACACACTCTGTGTCTATTATCATAGCTTGTCTTTATCATTAGTTAAAATTGCTGAAACATAGTAAGTAGAACGTAGTTTTAGTTTTGCTGTAACTTTGATGTTGCTATAGTCCACTGTTACTGTCCTCTCATGTACTGGTAGCTCATATTAAAAAAAAATTACAATCTTCCATCCTTCTCCGTCCCCCCCCCCCCCCCCTCTCCCCTTCAAATACATAACACATCCATCCCTTTATAGTTGTAATCTATAGAGTTTTGACTCAATACACAGACTCTATATCTAGTAAATAGGAATGTAATTTGCTTTTATAATTGTCTGTGTGAAAGACTGTAGTAAACGACATCTTAATGGGAAGCATGGAATTGGCGTTTTGTAATGTGTGTACAACAATATTTCGCTTGTTATAAGGCTGTATTGAGACGAAACTTCGTTTCTTTGTTATCATGTCTTATCGACTATGCTGTGCTATCTAATTTTAAAGCAGTAAACAATACATGCCAATGTTTTGGTTTATGCATCAGTGTCCAATTTGTGTTTATATTTCAACTAGAGACCAGTTTCGTTAAGACTTGACAGTGGCGCCATGTAGCGCCTGTTATTGTACGTTATGTACGTTATGTTTGTTTCTTGTATTTCTATACCGCGTTCATGCCCTCTAGTGACAGCACGGACAAAAAAAAGAGCTACATGAAACTGCAGTGTGTTGTGAGATTCCTTTTTCGGAACATAGTGAAATTACGTCCCGCATTCCATATGGAAGCTTGCTATGTTTGATACACTTACGCCATACCAGCGTTGTGTCACAGCTGGACACTTTGCAAGAATTCTTGGCAATTTTCATCATGGCGTAGTTTTTATCTGTTCTACATTAGGACATGGAATGAACATTTGGGGAAGCATGGGCATAACTTGTAGTGTCTTGGTTGTGCCACCATTGCCTCAGTTGCCTGGTCTCATTATTTCTCGCAATTTTTGTCAGATGTATGGTCATAATTGCCATTATATATTCTCCAACTGATGTTTTACATTTGAAAATGACGACGTAGTTAGTTGAAACCGGTAATGTAATCCCTTCTTTTTAAAGAAAAAATTTATGTACTGTGACTATGGCCTCATTATTGTAGTGTCAAATAAACATTTAAGTTATATTTTGGTCACACTCCTTACGAAAATTATGGTGGAGTACAGAATGAAAAGTAGAAGTCGTTTGAACACACACGACGAGCTAAAACACTACGACCACCTTCTGAATAGTGTTGGTTTATCTTTGGGACGTATCAGAGCAGCTACACCATTGCGCTATTGATTCGCCATGTCGTTGGACGATTTCCAGAGGTACGTGGCACCGTATGTCCGTGCGTACGTCTGTCAGTTCCGGTAAGCTACGGGTCCGTGATTTTGGGGCGCGGAGGTGGCGCCCGATAGCCTCCCACATGGTTCTTTGGGATTCGATCATCGTATTTTCGTGGCGACGACACCAACGTAAGTTGACTATTGTGCTTTTCAAAACACCGAGCGGTTCGGCAATCAGGAATTGGTACGAGGCGAGGTGAATTTTGTTGTGCAGCTGGACACTATCCAACGGCCCCAGGGCGCAGCCTGGCTAGTCCAGGCCGAGCGACCGTTGCTGGTCTGCCCGGATACAAAGGGGTGGGCGCTCGGCCGGAAACGGCTGAAACGCAGTGCAGGGAACTTGCACAGCGGGCAGCGGCTGATCGCTTAGCCGAGGACAGGCAGTGCACTGGAAATGGAGGTATGTAAGACAGTCTGAAGTATGACTAACTACGGATCACTACTATAATCACAGATTACAAAGCATATCTGAATACACTGGTGAGCTCAGAAAAATGAAGTGCTTTTATTGAAACGATAATACACACATCAAAAAAAGTTTTGTCCCACCTCGGTTCCGAGAGTTCCAGAAAATGTACAGAAAATTGGAATAGAGATCAACATAAACATCATTTACGCCCTTTTTATTGCTCATGAAAACCACACATTGCATGTTGTACCACCATACAGCGAGACCTTCAGAGGTGTTGGTCCAGATTACTGTACACACCGGTATTTCTAATACCTATTAGCACGTCCTCTTGCATTGATGCATGCCTGTATTCGTCGTAGCATACTATCCACAAGTTCATCAAGGAACTGTCGGTCCAGATTGTCCCACTCCTAAATGGTGATTCGGCGTAGATCCCTCAGAGTGGTTGGTGGGTCACGTTGTCCATAAACAGCCTTTTTCAACATATCCTAGGCATGTTCGATAGGGTTCATGTCTGAAGAACATACTGGTCACTTTAGTCGAGTGATGTCGTTATCCTGAAGGAAGTCATTCACGAGATGTGCACGATGGGGGCCCGGATTGTCGTCCATGAAGCCGAATTCCTGGCCAATATTCTGCCGATACGGTTACACTATCGGCCGGAGGATGGTATTCACGTGTCGTACAGCCGTTACGGCGCCTTCCATGACCACCAGCGGCGTACGTCTGCCTCATATAATGCCACCCCAAAATAGCAGAGAACCCACACCTTGCTGCACTCGCAGCACAGTGCGACACTCATCCCTGAAGAGAACGCGATGCCAATCCTCAGAGGTCCATTTGGCATGTTGTTGGGACCATCTGTACCGCGCTGCATGGTGTCGTGGTTGTAAAGATGGACCTCGTCATGGACGTCGGGAGTGAGGTTGGGCATCATGCAGTCTATTGCTCACAGTTGGAGTTGTAACGCGACGTTCTGTGGCTGCACAAAAAGCATTATTCAACATGGTGGCGTTGCTGTCAGGGTTCCTGTGAGGCATAGCGCGTAGGTAGCGGCCATCCACTGCAGTAGTAGCCCTGGGGCGGCCTCAGCGAGGCATGTCATCGACAGTTCCTGTCTCTCTGTATCTCCTCCATGCCCGAACTACATCGCTTTGGTTCACTCCGAGACGCCTGGACACTTTCTTTCTTGAGGGCGCTTCCTAGCACAAAGCAACAATGCGGACGCGATCGAACTGTGGTATTGGCCGTCTAGAGCATGGCTGAACTACAGACAACACGAGCCGTGTAATTCCTTCCTGGTGGAATGACTGGATCTGATCGGTTGTAGTACCCTCTCCGTCTAATAGGCGCTGCTCACGTATGGTTGTTTACATCTTTGGGCGGGTTTAGTGACACCTCTGAACAGTCAATAGGACTATGTCTGTGATACAATATCCATAGTCAGTCTATCTTCAGGAGTTCTGGGAACCGGGGTGATGCAAAACTTTTTTTTGATGTGAGTATTTTGACTATCTTAAAAGTGAATATTTTACTATGACTAAATATTTTCGCAATGAAGCTTAGAAGCAACAGCTTTTAAACGCTTCATGCACTTTCAGCAAACGGAACCTCAAATTATAACATTGCACTACAGGTATAATTCGTGAAAGGAATGTATCTATAACTACTTTCATTTATTGATTTATTACGTTTTATATATTTTTCTTTGTGCAAAAGGCTGTCAAAACATCGTCTCCTCCATAGTAACGCAGCGACTGAAAGCAGCATGAATGCCACACAAGAGTGTGGTTATTAAGGAATATGTTACTATTTTTGACAACAACTCCATTTATATTAAAGATTTTAGTAATTTAAAAATGGTCAGTCACATGCATTAGCTGACACGACAATCGAAAAGAGTGCCAAAAGAAGCTCCTATCAAGCAGAAATAAATATATTTGTTTAAACAATATTCGATGTAAGGTTTTGTGATTTAACGTGACTGCACTTGCACAGTAATCCTGGTTTATTTATTTATGAATAAATATAAATATAAATAAATTTTCTGAGTGTGGCAGAATGTTTATAACATTTCTTTATTTGTTGTTATAAATATTATTTTAGTGCAAAAAGTGGTGAAGCTGCATAAAATTCATGTCTGTAGATCATAAGAACGATGTACTTTGGTGGGAATGGCCTCCAGCCGGTGGAGAAGTAGACAGACGGACCACTGCTGGAGTCTCGTGGACGCAGACAGTTTTTGAGTTGAACGCTCAAGAGAGCAATTCGGGACACTTCCACGTGAGATATGGAAGAAGGCAGACCAGCCAGAAGTAATCTGTGAGATTTGGTCGTGTGAGTGATGGATTCCGGGCCGCGAAAGGCCGCTGGAATACTTTCAATTTCAATGGGACTAACTTTTGCAAAGTCTGATTGTGCTCCAGTTCAGAATTTTAACTCTTCCGCTTGCTTTATGGGACTGAGAATAGACAGTTCCTTCTCATTATCTCTGCTGTATTAATGTATAAATCTTCGTGATGAAGCCCGAAGTATGTTGAGCTTGCTTATATTTCGCGTTTTGTGATCACGAGATGGACTTAGGTTTTCGCATATCTTTGATGACTATTTAGTTTCAGAACTTTTGCAGCATTCTCAAAACGCTCTCACCCCAACTTTATTGCATTTTATAATGCTATCTTTCTGTCTGTATTATAACTGGTTGTCGGAGGATCGCTTTCTGTTTATTTAAGATTTACTTTCTTTAAGAAACTTTATTCAACGTAATTCTCTGGTGTTGTCTACATCAATTGCAAACATTATAATAGAACGCTTTTATCAATTATTCATTTATTTGTAATTTAATATTTCTGTTATTCTTATTTATTTGCAACTCCAGCCAATGCACAGACTATTTGACTGCAGGACCACAGCTTCAGGTTATTGTAGGCGGCGAGGTAGCTGCTGCGCATGAAAGCAGACGTCTACAGCACGGTCCGACAATATTATCGCACTATTCTTTTCAAACAGAGCCATGCATAACCCAATTACCTAAGATGCTAGCAACACCAGGTAACATCCCAGTTGGTCTGATCCAATCCTCCAATACCGCTGGTAATTCACTGTGCAGAAATCGGGGACACGCAGAACTGGTTGATCGCTTTACTAAGGCATGTGACCTTATGACTCTGTCACCGACAATTCCTGTCCAGACATTAACAGTGAAGCAGTCCTGACGTGTTGCCTCCACGGATGTGCAAGGATTTGTATCTGCGCACGTGTGTGTATTGTGGCAGTTTACTGTTCAATCTCTTGTGACAGGGTACACCACTGAACACTACTACCCACATCTCAGCCAGTGCTGGTTTCCGGACATGTAATTATACGAAATTTTCTCCTAGTTTTGGCCAAAACTACCTCCTCTGGGTTTTGACAAAGCCATCTGTTGGCATACAGTTGGACTGTAGCTGTGTAGTCATGATTGTTTCGGTCCTTCACTGAATATCCGAAAGAGCACACTTCTCAGTTTCAAAAATTCTGCATTTCGATGAAGATGCGGTTCCCAGTCACCTGTTTCAGGATTGTGTGCAGACATTCGAACTGGAAGCGTCAACCTCAAGCAACTGTATCCCCACAGTCCCCAACCTTTTCCAAACGAATTAGTGTTTCGTCTCTAGTGTCAACAGCATCGATGAAACGCTTAATCCTGATCTTCCTTCATTTCTGTAGTGTCGGTAGGGCATGCAGCGATACTCTGCGAGACGCCAAAAAGACGGTGGCATACATGACTGAACTCTGAGGGAACGCCACCACACGCCTCTGTCTGGTACCACACACGAGGTATGCTCAAAATATAACCGCACTCTTTTCTTAAATAATTTCATTTTTCTCGTCTCCATCGTTGTTATCTCCTTCAAAACAGTCCCCATTAAATATTACACAATCTTTGTAATCCCCCAAACAATTCTGGAACTCGACACCTCTTAGCTTTCTTGGCTACGCGTTTTTAATCTTTTCTGGTCTTGCAAAAATACAGCTGTTTATGCTTCATATTTGGGAACAGGAAAAGTTCACATAAGTCACTCGTGTCAGGCGAATAGGAAGAATATGTTATCGTTACTGTATTTTTTAACGAAAAATTCACTACCAAGCAACGAAGTGTAGGCAGGAGCGTAATGATTGTGCAAAAGCCATGAATTGTATCACCACAAATCCCGGTCGTTTATTTTTCGGATTGTTTCATACAGACTGTGTTCAACGTGTGCCGCGCGCGATTAGCGGTCTAAGGCGCTGCAGTCATGTGCTGCGCGGCTGGTCCCGGCGGAGGTTCCAGTCCTGAACGGGCATGGGTGTGTGTGTTTGTTCTTAGGATAATTTAGGTTAAGTAGTGTGTAAGCTTAGGGACTGATGACCTCAGCAGTTAAGTCCCATAAGATTTCAGACACATTTTAACATTCTGAACATTTTTTCAACGTGTAATTAATACACCTTACTGATCCATCGACCTTGTGACAAGAGCTGTTGGTAGACAATACCATTAAAATTGAAAAACATGGCGAGCCTAATCTACATCTACGTCTAAATCTACATACATATTCCGCAATACACTATACGGTTCGTGGCGGAGGGTACCTCGTACCACAACTAGCATCTTCTCCCCCTGTTGCATTCCCAAACAGAACGAGGGAAAAATGACTGCCTATATGCCTCTGTACGAGCCCTAATCTCTCTTATCTTCGTGGTCTTTCCGCGAAATGTAAGTTGGTGGCAGTAAAATTGTACTGCAGTCAGCCTCAAATGCTGGTTCTCTAAATTTCCTCAGTAGTGATTCACGAAAGGAACGCCTCCTTTCCTCTAGAGACTCCCACCCAAGTTCCTGAAGCACTTCCGTAACACTCGCGTGATGATCAAACCTACCACTAACAAATCTAGCAGCCCGCCTCTGAATTGCTTCTATGTCCTCCTTCAATCCGACCTGACAGGGATCCCAAACGCTCGAGCAGTACTCAAGAATACGTCGTATTAGTGTTTTATAAGCGGTCTCCTTTACAGATGAACCACATCTTCCCAAAATTCTACCAATGAACCGAAGACGACTATCCGCCTTCCCCACAACTGCCATTACATGCTTGTCCCACTTCATATCGCTCTGCGATGTTCGCCCAAATATTTAATCGACTTGACTGTGTCAAGCGCTACACTACTAATGGAGTATTCAAACATTACAGGATTCTTTTTCCTATTAATCTGCATTAATTTACATTTATCTATATTTAGAGTTAACTGCCATTCTTTATACCAATCACAAATCCTGTCCAAGTCATCTTGTATCCTCCTACAGTCACTCAACGACGACGGCTTCCCGTACACCACAGCATCATCAGCAAACAGCCGCACATTGCTATCCACCCTATCGAAAAGATCATTTATGTAGATAAAAAACAACAGCGGACCTACCACACTTCCCAGGGGCACTCCAGATGATACCCTCACCTCCGATGAACACTCACCATCGAGGACAATGTACTGGGTTCTATTACTTAAGAAGTCTTCAAATTTGACCGCGATTGTCGACCTTTTTTCAGTCTTGGCGGTTCAGAATGTTGCCACTGGGACGATTGAGCCTTAGTTTCCACGTCATATCCGTAAACTCGAGTCTCATCACTTGTAATGGTATGATTCAGTAGTTCCGCTTCGTTCTTGCCTTCACTTAGGTACTTTCGAAATTCAACAAATTAGGAACAAATTTGAGTGTCACACGTTTCATACCCAAAACATTTGAAAAAGTTTTTTGACATGATCCAGCTGATGTGCCAACTGTTCTGGGGTAACGACAAGAGCCAGCACGACGATGAAGGATGGAAGAGCAGAGAAGGCTGTGAGACGGCGTCAGCTAATAATACGCAGACCAGTATGATACCAAGACTGGAGTGGCAGCTATACGAAGAGAATAGAGGCGGCCGCAGTGGCAGACGAGCCGTCATACAAACGCCACAGCAGTGACTTACGAACTGTATTGTTTTGCTTGCATTGAACTTGTATATACTGAAGGACATGGATTATTTGCATGTCGCCATTTGCTTGCAACACACCTTTCTGAATACACAAAGTTAAGTACTGTCAGTTCTATTTACTGTAATAAACTCCATGATTTGCTTGAGTTGTTGTTTAGCAATCCAAGAAAACAGATTCCTAGGCACTCTATATTAGACGAGTGGGCAGGATGCTGCGCGCGACCGCTACGGCCGCAGGTTCGAATCCTGCCTCGGGCATGGATGTGTGTGATGCCCTTAGGTTAGTTAGGTTTAAGTAGTTCTAAGTTCTAGGAGACTGATGACCTTAGAAGTTAAGTCCCACAGTGCTCAGAGCCATTTGAACCATTTTTTGACACGGCATTGGCGACGAGTTATAGGAAGGACCCAATGCCGCACGGCCATGGAATTTTCTTTTGTGTTCTGCTGGCGCCTTAATTCTCTCTTTTCTTTCCTTTGCGGGTGTGTTTACTTGGCTGAAAATGGTTCAAATGGCTCTGAGCACTATGGGATTTAACTTCTGAGGTCATCAGACCCCTAGAACTTGGAACTACTTAAATCTAACTAACCTAAGGACATCACACACATCCACGCTCCATGCCCGAGACAGGATTTGAACCTGCGACCGTAGCGGTCGCGCGGCTCCAGACTGCAGCGCCTAGAACCGCTCGGCCATCCCGGCCGGCGCTTACTTGTTTTAAGTCTCTTGTTTTTTTTTCTAATCAGTGTTTTCATGTGGGTGTTGCAGAAATTTTCTTTGCTTTTTTACTTATTTTTTCTTGCTTACCTTGTCTGTTTCTTGCATTTGACTCTTCCAACATGCTCACCCCACCTATCCCACTCCCTGCTCAGGCGTCACAGCTGCAACCATTAGATGCAATGCAGCTGACGCAGATGTTTCAGTTCCGGACCCAACAAACTTTGTACCCTGCAAAACATGTTGCAGCAGCTACTGGCCCACGCTATGTGCGCAGTGGTGCAAGCGTCTACCGCAGCACCGAGTGCTCTACCGCCTTTTCGCCAGTTTCATGAACAAGAAGAGGAATGGCTCGAGTGGTTGCAACAGTTTGAAGCCCACGTAATTGCTCACAATGTGCCAGGTACTGTGAAACTTCCCTATCTATTATCCACAGTAGGAAGGCTAATACAAAAACTGTTCCCTAAAGCTACTCCGAGTGGACTTTTGTATGATCACGTAGTAGATTCGCTAATTCACTATTATGACCAACAAGTGAATGTGATTGCAGCTAGGTGTCAATTCTTAAGTTGTAAAAAACGGCCAGAACAAACTTATCGTGAGAGGGTAACAGATTTGCAGGGTATGAAGAGGAAATGCAAATTCAAATGTAATTGTCGTGCTTTATATTCAGATTTTATGCTGTGTTATGCCATTTTGTACAATGTAACTAATGTAAAACTCAGACAAGAGATTTTTAAGCAATCCGATCCATCATTTCAAAAAGTAGTGCAAATACTAGATCAGTACGATTCAGGTGCCCTGTCAGCCGATAAATTTGAGCAGCGAACTATTTGTTATGTTGAGTTCCTTGTTTGCCACTGGCCCATTTGGCAGTGGCAGCGTGCACTCGCCACGCCGCATAAACAACTCTCCACGCCGTGTAAGCAGCTCACTAAACAAGCGGCTACACTGGCGAACATAACTAAGTCCTGCCCTCACTGTTATTCACAGCACAAATGCCAAGACTGCCCCTCCCAAAAAGCTTGTGGCAAGAAAGGACATGTACAGTCTGTATGTTTGCAATGGAACAAACATAAGAATTCGGCCCACTCACAAAAATCTAGTCGCAAGACCCATTTCATTAATGCAGTGTATTCAAAGTCTGCAGCAGGCATTAGCAAAACTAGCAAGTGAGGAGTTTCTTCAGTACTACGCCAGTCCAACAAACTTTTTATTCAATTACTTCTTTGTGGGAAACGTTGGAAATTTCAGTTGGATACGGGTGGCTCTGTTACAGTGCTGAATCGTCACACATATGAAATGTTAGTCTCCCTAGGCCTGTCTAAAACTAGCTCGCACCTCACAGCTTATAATGGACGTTTCCGTACTTGGAAACCAAACTTTGCCTGCCATGTACTGCTTGCATACGCGAACAGTTACTTTTACGGTGCTAAAATCACATGACTGTGAGAACGTATCTGGTCTTGATTCATTCGATTTGTTTTGCTTCAACATTCAGGACAATGTGTTGTCAGTGGCTGCATTCCATGCCAAAGACAGTGTAGCTAGCTTGCTGAAAGAATTCCCAAAACTCCTTTCTGAACGTTTAGGCAAGGCTGTTTGCTGCACATATTACTCTGATAGACAATGCTCAGTCGAAATTTGCCGGACCAGGACTGTTTCCATTGCATTACGGGACAAATTTGTTGCTGAACTTAAAGAACTGCAAGATAGAAGAGCTATTGCGCCCATACAAGCTAGTCAAAGGGCAAGTCCACTGCTTTTGCTGCCCAAACCTTCACTTCACATTCGCCTCTGTGTTGACTTTATGTCTACAGTCAAACCACAAACTGTGATTGATACTTACCAAATGCCAGGCCCAGAGGATCTCATGGACAAATTAGGAGCTGGTCGCTACTTTTCAAAAATTGATTTGCGCAACGTATGTCTTCAAATGCCGCATCGATGAAGAATCTAGAAAAGTGTGTGTAGTGAATACTCATTTGGGCTTGTTTAAATATATCCGTTTGCCCTATGGCAGTACTTCCGTACCCGCCATTTTAATTGAAACAGCTGACCGCTCAAGTGACAAACTATTAGGACGATATTGTCGTAGCAGGTCTTACTGCTGACGATCATATTGCAAATTTACGTGCTTTGCTTCGTGTGTTATGTGATGCAGGATTAAAGTGTAGACTGGTTAAGTGCGATTCTTTGAAACCTGAGTTGCAGTATCTTGGTCATGCCATTAACAGTGAAGGAGCACATCCTCTACATTCGCTTTGTAAGCCATATTAGATTTGCCAGTTCCTCGCAATTAGTCTTAGGAAAACTGAACTATTATATTATTCGGTTCATACCGAATGCTGCACAAATCGCAGCTCCACTGCACCGCTTGCGTCGCCAGGTTGTCCCCTTTGTTTGGACAGATGAGTGCCAAGTAGCTTTTCGAAGACTTAAAGATACATTGCTCATTAATCGATGTTCAGTTCACTTCGATCCTGACAAACTAGATGTACTGCAATTTGATGCTTCCTCTAATTGAATCGGTGGAGTGCTTTCGCACACAATTGGTGATCGACAGGCCTATCGCTTTCGCGTCAAAAGTGTTGTCGAAAGCTCAGTGTAACTATTCACAAATTGAGAAAGAGGCGTTGGGTATTGTGTATGGTTTCATCAAGTTCCACCTCTATTTGTATGGCAGAAAATTCTTTTTAGTAACCGATCGCAAGCCATTGCATCCTAGTTTCATCCGACGAAACCGGTTCCAATACGAATTGGCCAAAAATTGCAAAGATGGGTTTTGTTGTTGTCTCAATACCAGTATGAGATTGTGTATCGTCCGACAGCTCAACATGGTAATGCAGGCGCACTCTCGCGTCTTCCTATTCGCCCTGACACAGACTTTAACGCTTCTGCTGCATCATGTTGTCACATCGATGCTCAGGATTCTGAATTACTTCAATCTTTTCCGCTGAACAGGCCACGGAAGCTGACGCAGATTTGAACATTTTGCTACAGTACATTCGCACATCTTCGCCTCGTTCGTTGCATAGCATAAAGAACACTGTAGTGCGCAGAAACTTTACACGTCGGCATAGCCTCGCTATACAGCAAGGTGTGATTCTGGTTCAAAATGAGTGGACGGTCACGTGTGTTGATCCCCAAAGATTTGCAAAAAGAAGTGTTGCAGTTACTTTACCAAAGACACTTGGGGATTGTTCGTACGACACAGTACTTGGCTGGGTATGGACAGCCAAATAGAACAGATGAAGTCACAGTGCCACGCATGTGCGGAAAATCAGTCCGCTCCACCTGAAAAATTCTCTGCTTGGGCTAAGTCGCAATCACCATGGCAACGTGTGCACACAGACTTTGCGGGACCTTTTTGGAACACTCGTTGGTTGATTGTGGTTGACTCATTTAGTAAGTTTCCTTTTGCTATGCCAATGAACGCGACAACGTCACGTAGCATAATTCAAGTGTTGTCCTCTATTTCTTGTGTCGAAGGTTTGCCCTAAGTCATAGTGTCGAACAACGGCCTTCAGTTCACGGCAAATGAATTTTAAACATTCTGTGAACGCAGTGGCATACAGCATCTAACTAGTGCAGCATTCCATCCGCAGTCAAACGGCGAAGCGGAACGTTTTGTCTGAACCTTCAAGCAGCAGATGGCCAAACTTCGCCCCGCACACACCAGGGATCAAGTATTCCAACTGTTTCTCGCCTACTGTCCTTCGCATCCACGAGATGGACGATCGCCGGCTGAATTTATTCACGGCCGCCGCCATCGGACACTGCTCCACCCTCAATCCAGCGCCAAAGGATAGCCGCACGTTCGCTTCACGCCACATGATGTATTTTGCAGATTTTTTAGCCGCAGCACACGCTGGGCGCGAGGCGAGATCGTTCGTATACTGGGCGCATGCATGCGTCTTATCTCACGCTCAGACGGACTGCAGCTCGAACATCACGAACAAATTCCCCACTGTCGTGTGCACGGTGATCCTTCTGTGTCTCTTCCCCCAGACTGACTGATCCCGAGGACAGCTCGGCCACAGCAGCCGCCAGAGGGTGTCAGCCCGACACCGCGTGACGACCCCATGGAGCCGGAGCCTTCGCGTCCTCCGCCTCCTCTCGTCCTACCGATGGAGCTGGACCAGCCCATGCCGGATGGCGGCGTATGGCTGGAAGCTTGACGTCCCCTGCAGCCACAGCTTCCGGTCCAGTGAACCGTCCACCCTCGTGCTTCCCCCGCGGTTGTCGTGCTCCCTACACGACGGTCCGTCGATTATTGTCGATTGAGGGGGCTGTGAGATGACGTCAGCCGATAGTACGCTGACTATGACGTCAGCAAGATAGGAGAGGCCTCTGTCCGAAGAGAATGTAAGCGGCGCGCCGCCTAGCAGCGGCCGTAGTGGAAGACGAGCCGCCGTACAACCGCTGCAGCAGTGATTTATTAACTGAATTGTTCTGCTTGCACTGAACTTGTATATACCGAAGGATATTCATAACTTGCATGTCCCCATTTGCTTGCAACATACCTTTGTGAATACACAAAGTTAAGTACTGTCAATTCAACTTACTGTAATAAACTCCATTAATATGATTTGCTTGAATTGTTGTCTAGCGATCCGAGAAAACAGCTTCCTAGGCACCCTATATTAGACGAGTCGGCAGGATACTACATCATATATTTCTCTGATCATGGTTCCACGACCATGCGTAGTTATTTCTTTCGTTTTTCCCACTATTTCAAAGGCGCGTAATATGCTAGGCGGTCCAGAGAGCTCGTCAATTTCAAAGTCTTCACACCTGAACCGTGAATTTACTTTCAAAACCTTTTCTTAACAATTTACTTCATTTACTAGCGATTCATCAAGAACATTAACACATTTAATCACACTATGTGAGCGTGGAAGTAGTTGCCAGTGGGTAACTGATGAAAACAAATTTCTCTCAACAAATGGAAATTTTATTCCTAAAAACCCTTTCTTTTTTTTTAAAAAAAAAAAAAAAAGCAGATTTAAAAATTATAATCAGAAAGCACCCTCTAAAAATCAAGTTACAATTTATTCAGAGGTAGAAATAACATTTTTTTTTTAACAGTATGAGCTTTCGGGCTGACAACCTTACCGCTCCTTATTAACACGGCCGTAGTCACGACCGCTCACAACAACCTCTGAAAGACTACACTGGTGCAAATCTGCAACACACCAGATTACTTTAAACTAAAAATTTTAACAACTCAAACAAACACATGAACTATGCACCCCGTAGGAGGGATGGAAATGGTACAAAACACATTTAAAAAAATTACTTGCCACCGAAAGTGCAACTTGTTTTTAAAAGAAAACTCTTACGGTGAAAGGGTGGCAACATTATATACCAAAATGACCATTTAAATAAAAACCCATGAAATGAAGTCTTACATAAAATGTACAAACATGCTCTACATTACACATATACCGCCTCTCAAGATGATAAGCAAGTTAAAACATATTTCAGGAATTCGGCCTTTACACCTTAAGCATTAAATTGGTTAACACCGAATCCGACAAACATGACAGAGGCAGCTATTAACGTATGGCAGATTGACAGGGGGATTACTGACCAAACCGGAACCGCAGATTGCTCTAACCCGCCCCTACTCCACAAAGGATAAACGGACCATCCAATTCATAAATAACCACCTTCCCGCGGGTGAGCAAACGGAGAAGAACGGTGGGACGACCCCAAAACAAAGCAGCTGGTGACCTCACCAAGAAAACAAGTAGAATTTAACAAGTAAATGAAACAACATATCACCAATCACTTAACTTCTAATAAACTGCGATTTCTGGCGAAGACCTAGCGTAGCACCCCCAAATCGCTCTCCCGAACCGTCCGCTGACAGCCGCTTCAACGGACGCAGGAAGGCGCGCCGATCTCCCGTCTCACGGCGTCGCAGCTCCCACCGGCCAGACCAATGTCGTGGTTTCGCTCCTGTTGCTCTCGTGTGAACCGCGAAGCCACTACCCCTTTCTATACGGCGCGGCCCACTGGACTCACGCGAGGACCTCACATGCGCCGATGATCAAGGGTGACAAGTCATCTTGTGTCTCAGTGAGCAACCGACCAACCGATCGATCCAGCCACCAATGACCGTTGCCCGCGCCACTAGAGCAGACTGGCGGCCTAACGCGCAGATGCAGGAACTCAGCCCCGACCGGGCGACCACTAGCTGAGTTCTCTTACTGGTGGAGTGGCAACATTTTCTGCCTTTAAAGTTTGATCCGAACGACAGACATACTAGCACTCCGACAACAGACAGACACTAACTGCCGCACAAATGCGAAAGAGAGACAGACAATCAGCTGGTGGAGCGAGACTGAACCAGCCTCACTCCGACTGACCAACTGCCACTGGCGAGCTTATGCGCCCCTTTTCCACCGGAGGGAGACTCCAAACCTACGATAGCCACAGCGGCGCCACCGCCAGAAACGGAGGGCGACTGGTTTACACTACGCGCTCTTCAAAACAGCAAATTTTACCACGGCTCAACATATTTTGTGGAATCCTGCCACCTCGTCTCTTACATGGTGCCTAGGAAGCTGTTTCTTCGGATAACTAGACAACATATAAGCTAATCATATTAATGGAGTTTATTACAGTTATTGAATTTACAATAGTTAACTTTTGTTTCAACATGATGGGTCGCAAGCAACTGGCGACATGCAAATAATAAATGTCCTTTGAAAGAAACAGTTTCTATGCAAGCTAATCACACAAGTTCATAAGTCATTGCTATCGTTAATATCACTGAGGCTCTTCTAGTTTGGGTCTTCTAGTCCGGGTCTTCTAGTTTGGGTCTTCTAGTCTGGGTCTTCTAGTCTGGGTTTTCTAGTCTAGGTCTTCTAGTCTGGGTCTTCTAGTCCAGGTCTTCTAGTCTGGGTCTTCTAGTCCGGGTCTTCTAGACCAGGTCTTCTAGTCTGGGTCTTCTAGTCTGGGTCTTCTAGTCTGGGTCTTCTAGTCTGGGTCTTCTAGTCGGGGTCTTCTAGTCCGGGTCTTCTACTCTGGGTCTTCCAGTCTGGGTCTTCTAGTCTGGATCTTCTAGTCCGGGTCTTCTA
Organism: Schistocerca americana; assembly: GCF_021461395.2. Taxonomy (NCBI): domain Eukaryota; kingdom Metazoa; phylum Arthropoda; class Insecta; order Orthoptera; family Acrididae; genus Schistocerca; species Schistocerca americana. Next base: position 54,314,537 of record NC_060126.1, on the reverse strand, counting down.
GTCCGGGTCTTCTAGCCCGGGTCTTCTAGTCCGGGTCTTCTAGTCTGGGTCTTCTAGTCTGGGTCTTCTAGACTGGGTCTTCTAGTCCGGGTCTCCTAGTCTGGGTCTTCTAGCCCGAGTCTTCTAGTCCAGGTCTTCTAGTCTGGGTCTTCGAGTCTGGGTCTTCTAGTCTGGGTCTTCTAGTCTGGGTCTTCTAGTACAGGTCTTCTAGTCTGGTTCTTATAGTCCGGTTCTTCTAGTCCGGGTCTTCTAGTCTGGGTCTTCTAGTTTGGGTCTTCTAGTCTGGGTCTTCTATTCTGCATCTTCTAGTCTGGGTCTTCTAGTCTGGGTCTTCTAGTCTGGGTCTTCTAGTCCGGGTCTTCTAGTCTGGGTCTTCTAGTCTGGGTCTTCTAGTCTGGGACTTCTAGTCTGGGTCTTCTAGTCTGCGTCTTCTAGTCGGGGTCTTCTAGTCTGGGTCTTCTAGTCTGGATCTTCTAGTCTAGGTCTTCTAGTCCAGGTCTTCTAGTCTGGGACTTGTAGTCTGGGTCTTCTAGTCTGAGTCTTCTAGTCTGGGTCTTCTAGTCCAGGTCTTCTAGTCCAGGTCTTCTAGTCGGGGTCTTCTAGTCTGGGTCTTTTAGTCTGAGTTTTCTAGTCTGGGTCTTCTAGTCCGGGTCTTCTAGTCTGGGTCTTCTAGTCTGGGTCTTCTAGTCCAGGTCTTCTAGTCTGGGTCTTCTAGTCGGGGTCTTCTAGTCTGGGTCTTTTAGTCTGAGTTTTCTAGTCTGGGTCTTTGGGTCTTCTAGTCTGGGTCTTCTAGTCTAGGTCTTCTAGTCTGGGTCTTCTAGTCTGGGTCTTCTAGTCTGGGTCTTCTAGTCTGGGTCTTCTAGTCTGGGTCTTCTAGTCTGGGTCTTGTAGTCTGGGTCTTCTAGTCTGGGTCTTCTAGTCTGGGTCTTCTAGTCTGGGTCTTCTAGTCTGAGTTTTCTAGTCTGGGTCTTCTAGTGTGGGTCTTCTAGTCGGGGTCTTCTAGTCTCGGTCTTCTAGTCTGGGCCTTCTAGTCCGGGTCTTCTAGTCTGGGTCTTCTAGTATGGATCTTCTAGCCCAGGTCTTCTAGTTGGGGTCTTCTAGTCTGGGTTTTCTAGTCTGGATCTTCTAGTCCGGGTCTTCTAGTCTGGGTCTTCTAGTCTGGGTCTTCTAGTCTGGGTCTTCTAGTCTGGGTCTTCTTGTACAGGTCATCTAGTCTGGGTCTTCTACTCTAGGTCTTCTAGTCTGGGTTTTCTAGTCTGGGTCTTCTACTCTGGGTCTTCTAGTCTGGGTCTTCTAGTACAGGTCATCTAGTCTGGGTCTTCTAGTCTAGGTCTTCTAGTCTGGGTCTTCTAGTCTGGGACTTCTAGTCCGGGTCTTCTAGTCCGGGTCTTCTAGTCCGGGTCTTCTAGTCTGCGTCTTCTAGTCTGGGTCTTCTAGTCTGGGTCTTCTAGTCTGGGTCTTCTAGTCCGGGTCTTCTAGTCTGGGTCTTCTAGTCTGGGTATTCTCGTCTGGGTCTTCTAGTATAAGTCTTCTAGTCTGGTTCTAGTCTGGGTCTTCTAGTCTGTGTCTTCTAGTCTGGGTCTTCTAGTCTGGGTCTTCTAGTACAGGTCTTCTAGGTTGGGTCTTCTAGTCTGGGTCTTCTAGTGTGGGTCTTCTAGTGTGAGTCTTCTTGCCTGAGTCACATAGTCTGGGTCTTCTAGTCTGGGTCTTCTAGTCTGAGTCTTCTAGGCTGGGTCTTCTAGTCTCGGTCTTCTAGTCTGGGCCTTCTAGTCCGGGTCTTCTAGTCTGGGTCTTCTAGTCTGGGTCTTCTAGTCCAGGTCTTCTAGTTGGGGTCTTCTAGTCTGGGTTTTCTAGTCTGGATCTTCTAGTCCGGGTCTTCTAGTCTGGGTATTCTAGTCTGGGTGTTCTAGTTTGGGTCTTCTAGTCTGGGGCTTCTAGTACAGGTCATCTAGTCTGGGTCTTCTAGTCCAGGTCTGCTAGTTGGGGTCTTCTAGTCTGGGTTTTCTAGTCTGGATCTTCTAGTCCGGGTCTTCTAGTCTGGGTCTTCTAGTCTGGGTCTTCTAGTCTGGGTCCTCTAGTCTGGGTCTTCTAGTCTGGGTCTTCTAGTCTGGGTCTTCTAGTACAGGTCATCTAGTCTGGGTCTTCTAGTCTAGGTCTTCTAGTCTGGGTCTTCTAGTCTGGATCTTCTGGTCTGGGTCTTCTAGTCTGGGTCTTCTAGTCTGGGTCTTCTAGTCGGGGTCTTCTAGTCTGTGGCCTCTAGTCTGGGTCTTCTAGTCTGGGTCTTCTAGTACAGGTCTTCTAGGTTGGGTCTTCTAGTCTGGGTCTTCTAGTGTGGGTCTTCTAGTGTGAGTCTTCTAGTCTGGGTCACCTAGTCTGGGTCTTCTAGTCTGGGTCTTCTAGTCTGAGTCTTCTAGGCTGGGTCTTCTAGTCTCGGTCTTCTAGTCTGGGCCTTCTAGTCCGGGTCTTCTAGTCTGGGTCTTCTAGTCTGGGTCTTCTAGTCCAGGACTTCTAGTTGGGGTCTTCTAGTCTGGGTTTTCTAGTCTGGATCTTCTAGTCCGGGTCTTCTAGTCTGGGTCTTCTAGTCTGGGTGTTCTAGTCTAGGTCTTCTAGTCCAGGTCTTCTAGTCTCGGTCTTGTAGTCTGGGTCTTCTAGTCTGAGTCTTCTAGTCTGGGTCTTCTAGTCCAGGTCTTCTAGTCCGGGTCTTCTAGTCGGGGTCTTCTAGTCTGGGTCTTTTAGTCTGAGTTTTCTAGTCTGGGTCTTCTAGTCCAGGTCTTCTAGTCTGGGTCTTCTAGTCTGGGTCTTCTAGTCCAGGTCTTCTAGTCTGGGTCTTCTTGTCGGGGTCTTCTAGTCTGGGTCTCTTAGTCTGAGTTTTCTAGTCTGGGTCTTTGGGTCTTCTAGTCTGGGTCTTCTAGTCTAGGTCTTCTAGTCTGGGTCTTCTAGTCTGGGTCTTCTAGTCTGGGTCTTATAGTCTGGGTCTTCTAGTCTGGGTCTTCTAGTCTGGGTCTTGTAGTCTGGGTCTTCTAGTCTGGGTCTTCTAGTCTGGGTCTTCTAGTCTGGGTCTTCTAGTCTGAGTCTTCTAGTCTGGGTCTTCTAGTGTGGGTCTTCTAGTCGGGGTCTTCTAGTCTCGGTCCTCTAGTCTGGGCCTTCTAGTCCGGGTCTTCTAGTCTGGGTCTTCTAGTATGGGTCTTCTAGTCCAGGTCTTCTAGTTGGAGTCTTCTAGTCTGGGTTTTCTAGTCTGGATCTTCTAGTCCGGGTCTTCTAGTCTGGGTCTTCTAGTCTGGGTCTTCTAGTCTGGGTCTTCTAGTCTGGGTCTTCTTGTACAGGTCATCTAGTCTGGGTCTTCTAGTCTAGGTCTTCTAGTCTGGGTTTTCTAGTCTGCGTCTTCTAGTCTGGGTCTTCTAGTCTGGGTCTTCTAGTACAGGTCATCTAGTCTGGGTCTTCTAGTCTAGGTCTTCTAGTCTGGGTCTTCTAGTCTGGGTCTTCTGGTCCGGGTCTTCTAGTCCGGGTCTTCTAGTCCGGGTCTTCTAGTCTGCATCTTCTAGTCTGGGTCTTCTAGTCTGGGTTTTCTAGTCTGGGTATTCTAGTCCCGGTCTTCTAGTTCGGGTCTTCTAGTCCGGGTCTTCTAGTCCAGGTCTTCTAGTCTGGGTCTTCTAGTCTGGGTCTTCTAGTCCAGGTCTTCTAGTCTGGTTCTAGTCTAGGTCTTCTAGTCTGGGTCTTCTAGTCTGGGTCTTCTAGTCTGGGTCTTCTAGTCCAGGTCTTCTAGTCTGGGTCTTCTAGTCTGGGTCTTCTAGTCTGGGTCTTCTAGTCTGGGTCTTCTAGTCCGGGTCTTCTAGTCTGGTTCTAGTCCGGGTCTTCTAGTTTGGGTCTTCTAGTCTGGGTCTTCTATTCTGGATCTTCTACTCTGGGTCTTCTAGTCTGGGTCTTCTAGTCCGGGTCTTCTAGTCTGGGTCTTCTAGTCTGGGTCTTCTAGTCTGGGTCTTCTAGTCTGGGTCTACTAGTCTGGGTCTTCTAGTCTGCGTCTTCTAGTCGGGGTCTTCTAGTCTGGGTCTTCTAGTCTGGGTCTTCTAGTCTAGGTCTTCTAGTCCAGGTCTTCTAGTCTGGGTCTTGTAGTCTGGGTCTTCTAGTCTGAGTCTTCTAGTCTGGGTCTTATAGTCCAGGTCTTCTAGTCCGGGTCTTCTAGTTGGGGTCTTCTAGTCTGGGTCTTTTAGTCTGAGTTTTCTAGTCTGGGTCTTCTAGTCTGGGTCTTCTAGTCGGGGCCTTCTAGTCTAGGTCTTCTAGTCTGGGTCTTCTAGTCTGGGTCTTCTAGTCTGGGTCTTCTAGTCTGGGTCTTCTAGTCTGGGTCTTCTAGTCTGGGTCTTCTAGGTTGGGTCTTGTAGTCTGGGTCTTCTAGTCTGGTTCTTCTAGTCTGGGTCTTCTAGTCTGGGTCTTCTAGTTTGAGTCTTCTAGTCTGGGTCTTCTAGTGTGGGTCTTCTAGTCGGGGTCTTCTAGTCTCGGTCTTCTAGTCTGGGCCTTCTAGTCCGGGTCTTCTAGTCTGGGTCTTCTAGTCTGGGTCTTCTAGTCCAGGTCTTCTAGTTGGGGTCTTCTAGTCTGGGTTTTCTAGTCTGGATCTTCTAGTCCGGGTCTTCTAGTCTGGGTCTTCTAGTCTGGGTCTTCTAGTCTGGGTCTTCTAGTCTGGGTCTTCTAGTCTGGGTCTTCTAGTCTGGGTCTTCTAGTACAGGTCATCTAGTCTGGGTCTTCTAGTCTAGGTCTTCTAGTCTGGGTCTTCTAGTCTGGGTCTTCTGGTCTGGGTCTTCTAGTCTGGGTCTTCTAGTCTGTGTCTTCTAGTCCGGGTCTTCTAGTCCGGGTCTTCTAGTCTGGGTCTTCTAGTCTGCGTCTTCTAGTCTGGGACTTCTAGTCTGGGTCTTCTAGTCTGGGTCTTCTAGTCTGGGTCTTCTAGTCTGGGTCTTCTAGTCTGGTTCTTCTAGTCTGGGTCTTCTAGTCCAGGTCTTCTAGTCTGGTTCTAGTCGGGGTCTTGTAGTCTGTGGCCTCTAGTCTGGGTCTTCTAGTCTGGGTCTTCTAGTACAGGTCTTCTAGGTTGGGTCTTCTAGTCTGGGTCTTCTAGTGTGGGTCTTCTAGTGTGAGTCTTCTAGTCTGGGTCACCTAGTCTGGGTCTTCTAGTCTGGGTCTTCTAGTCTGAGTCTTCTAGGCTGGGTCTTCTAGTCTCGGTCTTCTAGTCTGGGCCTTCTAGTCCGGGTCTTCTAGTCTGGGTCTTCTAGTCTGGGTCTTCTAGTCCAGGTCTTCTAGTTGGGGTCTTCTAGTCTGGGTTTTCTAGTCTGGATCTTCTAGTCCAGGTCTTCTAGTCTGGGTCTTCTAGTCTGGGTGTTCTAGTCTGGGTCTTCTAGTCTGGGTCTTCTAGTACAGGTCATCTAGTCTGGGTCTTCTAGTCTAGGTCTTCTAGTCTAGGTCTTCTAGTCTGGGTCTTCTAGTCTGGGTCTTCTAGTCCCAGTCTTCTAGTCCGGGTCTTCTAGTCCGGGTCTTCTAGTCTGCATCTTCTAGTCTGGGTCTTCTTGTCTGGGTCTTCTAGTCTGGGTCTTCTAGTCTGTGTCTTCTAGTCCAGGTCTGCTAGTCTGGGTCTTCTAGTCTGGGTCTTATAGTCTGGGTCTTCTAGTCTGGGTCTTCTATTCCAGGTCTTCTAGTCTGGTTCTAGTCTGGGTCTTCTAGTCTGGGTCTTCTAGTCTGGGTCTTCTAGTCTGGGTCTTCTAGTCTGGGTCTTCTAGTCTGGGTCTTCTAGTACAGGTCTTCTAGGTTGGGTCTTCTAGTCTGGGTCTTCTAGTGTGGGTCTTCTAGTGTGAGTCTTCTAGTCTGGGTCTCCTAGTCTGGGTTTTCTAGTCTTGGTCTTCTAGTCTGAGTCTTCTAGGCTGGGTCTTCTAGTCCAGGTCTTCTAGTCTGGGTCTTCTAGTCTGGGTCTTCTAGTCTGGGTCTTCTAGTCTGGGTCTTCTAGTCTGGGTCTTCTAGTCTGGGTCTTCTAGTCTCGGTCTTCTAGTCCGGGTCTTCTAGTCTGGGTCTTCTAGTCTGGGTCTTCTAATCTGGGTCTTCTAGTCTGGGTCTTCTAGTCTGGGTCTTCTACTCCGGATCTTCTAGTCTGGGCCTTCTAGTCTGGGTCTTCTAGTCTGGGTCTTCTAGTCTGGGTCTTCTAGTCTGGGTCTTCTAGTCTGGGTCTTCTAGTCCGGGTCTTCTAGTCTGGGTCTTCTAGTCTGGGTCTTCTAGTTCGGGTCTTCTAGTCTGGGTCTTCTAGTCCGGGTCGTCGTCCTTTTCCCCAAGCGACGCCCGATCTTCCAGTTGATTCGAACTTCATCACGCTCTGCACAGCAAGTAGAGGAAGACGACCCTTCCGTAATTCTTTCAGCTGGTGATATTCTCAAAGTGCAGCTGCAGCATTACTGTTTTCATAATAATAAAATTTCACCTATATTGACCTGCCGCCTTTGTCCAAGCTTATGTTGACAAGTCAACAAGTGCACTGCGAATTGTCAGGTGTGTGTGACTATGAATCACGATGACTGATCATGACACCTGGTGGCAGTAGTTGGAACTGGATGGTGGCATTGTGACGCATGGAAATCATGCACCCCATGCTCTGGGCATTACTGCTACCAAGTCTGTTACTCGTACGGTAATTAGTGCCCATGTTATAACGTGTTAAATAGGGATAGTTTAATTACAACCATCCAGTATGTAAGCGGAGGAGACGCGAACAGGGAATCACCTCAGCGTAGATACGGGCTGCAAATGGGGAAGTCCATTGAGATAGGCGATTTGACAAAGGGCACATTATTATTACGCAGAGCCTGTGAACGAATAGGTCGTATGTTCACGTGCTACTGTTGTATGGTTCTACGGAAATGGACAGTGAAACCACCATTAGGCGATAAATGGTTGAATGTCCACGAGTCTTCGCAGGAAGCTGGATTCGAAGGCTTGTCTGCTCTGTAAAATAGGACAAATGGTGATCTGTGAGATCTCTGCTGATACAGCACAATGCTGGTGGACGCAAAAGTGTTTCAGAGCATATCGTCCTTCGTACATTGTTGAATATGGAGCTCCGCAGCAGACAACCCCTACACGTCCACATGCGCTACAGTCGGGAACCGTGACACCGCAACGGTCGCAGGTTCGAATCCTGCCTCGGGCATGGATGTGTGTGATGCCCTTAGGTTAGTTAGGTTTAAGTAGTTCTAAGTTCTAGGGGACTGATGACCTCAGCAGTTAAGTCTCATAGTTCTCAGAGCCATTTGAACCATGTTCACATGTTGACTCAATGATATCGTCAGTTACGATTTCAGTGGTCAAGGGCATTCGATTGTCGATCGTTGGAAATGTGTCGGCTCGTCGGGTATTGCTGCAGTAGGTCGATGGTCGTCTCTACAAACGCCAACATCGTGGTGAAAGGAGGTTCGAAACGTGCAGCGCGCCACGGACGCAGGCTGGAGGGAGCAGTATTGTACTAGGGGATACATTCTCCTGCGCTTACACGGGACCTGTGGTAGTAATCGAAGACACGCTGACAGCTGCGAACCACGTGCATTCCTGCATGCTTGACTTCTTTACCGATGGCGATGTCATCTTTCAGCAGTACAACTGTCCGTGTCTCGGAGTCAGAACCGTGCTACAGTGTTTCAGGAGCATTATAGTGAACACACGTTGATGTCTCGGAGATCAGATTCGCCTGATGCAAATCCTATGGAACCCATCTGGGTCGCTATCGGACGCCATCACTGCGTCCGCAGTTCAGCAGCCCGTTATTTAAGCGAATTACATGGCCTGTGCATAGACATCTAAAGCCATGTACCTCCATAAACCTTCAGGCAAAGTGTCGGATCCCTCATACGCAGAATCAGTGATGTATTTAGTTCTGAAGATGAACAAACAAGCTATTAATCGTATGGTCTAAATGTTTTGGCTCATTACGACTTAAAACACGATTTATTTCGTAAACGGTTTGTAATTTTACCCTCCCACACATTACCATTAAATTTATCTTACAAGGGGAGGCTGCCAATTGTGAAATTCAGATTCAATTCATACTGCGCATAATAAAAGCTCATGGCCAGAGGTGTAATGTGGCAAAGCACCAAGATGCACTTCTCAGCCGTTGTCGAGAAAATTGACAGTTAAAATAAACCGTTGCGGTGAAATACTCTCTACGATTAATAATTTTTTACAGCGTCGTGGCGCAGCGGTAAGCGCTAGGGTTCGTAATCCGAAGATCGCCGGATCGTATCTCGCGCCATGCACCTTTTTTTTTAGTATTTGTTTTTTGTAATTCAAATTTGTATATACACACACACACACACACACACACATATATATATATATATATATATATATATATATATATATATATATATATATATATATATATATAATTCCCAGCAATCAGTTGCAATAATTATGCATATAATAAGTTGTTGAAAGTCGTTTGTCGTGGAAAAACTGGCGACTTCGAATATCATTATGTTTTCCGCAAACAAAGTTGTATTTCACAAATGTTATTAATTGTCCTCATAATGTTAACCACGTATAGTTAACGGAAGACGTAGAAACGATATTCCGAAACGAATACGTATAGCGTAAGTCAAACGTTCGAATTAGAATAGAAACCCCACGAACACAAATTTGCTGTGGCAGGTATGAAATATAAGCTCCGTTACTCGCTCGTTACACTTGAAGGACAGATGTTGAATGGGCCGAAACGAGCCGCCGCATAACAGCGTAGTTGCCTGCTAACTTCCAATGAAGGTAGATGCGGTCCCTAGCGCAACTTATAACATCGTCGAAAATCAGTGCAGACGTGAGAGCTTTGGTACACCCTGTTAAACAAACGGAAAAATGGAGGCGGTACAACTGGAGAGCGATCCGCCTTCACCAACATGCATAAGCAATACATTAATAGTTTATATATATATGAATTACAAAAAGCTAATAATAAAAAAAATGTTGCATGGCGCGAGATTCGATCCGGCGACCTTCGGATTACGAACCCGAGCGCTTACCGCTGCGCCACGACGCTGTAGTAAATTATTAATCGTAGAGAGTATTTCACCGCAACGGTTTATTTTAACTGTCAATTTTCTCGACAACGGCTGAGAAGTGCATCTTGGTGCTTTGCCACATTACACCTCTGGCCATGAGCTTTTATTATGCGCAGTATGAATCGAATCTGAATTTCACAATTGGCGGCCTCCCCTTGTTAGTCTCTTCCTTATTTTCAAAAGCTTCGAGAGACGTAAGATATACAAAAGAAAACTTTATATTTATCATCATTTTCTCTTGTTGTTGGCTCAAAGTCTTGCGTCTAGGGGTACATTCTTGCGGCTGAAATTTAGATTTAACGTTGTGGGTCCCTGATGACTAAATAACTGATGTAGATTTGCCTGTATATTTCTTGAATTTTATTCTTTATCACATTATTAAATATCACAGCGTCTTTACAATTTCCACTTACTCCAAATTACATTGTTAGTGTCGATCATATAAAAAATACGCCTGTCTCCATCAGAGCCATACTCCTTGCATTCTGCAGTACTCACAATATTCCGAAAAGTTTACACAGCAAAAGAATTTACAAACTTTCTTGACAAAAGAAGAATCTTTGCTAAAATATATCATTAATTTGTAAATGAGTCCAGAAATAAATTTTATAATTATCGTCGGATTGTGCAATTAATAATATTTCTAAAAGAAAAATAATTTTAACTGTACATACAGAGTGTAACTAATTAATTACTATCTGATACATTTTAGTCTGAAATATAATACATCATATACACAATCAAATGAAATTCTTTCAATGAAACAGCCGAGAATGTTCACCTATACCAGATTCGGGATTAATCCTGGTATCGGCTACTTCTACTAAGAAAAAAAGGAGGGTGTCCCATTACAGGCTACACGTATCGAAACACGTTTTTCGGCAAATGTTAGAGCATCGAGGGCACCTATTTTTTTGTTTGGTTAATGTTTTTAGCGCCTGTATCCACGGCGTTACTGAAGCAAATACAGTTCTTTTAATGGAACTATATACCTTTTTATAACCGCATTCGATAACTCTTGAGAAGACAGTGATACAGCGTTTGTTAATGTTGTCGTTCAAACCAGTCGTAAAAAAATTCGAAAAATTTCGTAGAATTTGGGGGAACGGTGGTGCAAACACCGCCAAGAAGAGCTCTCGTGCAACGCTGTGTCAGAATGTCAACACATTTGCCTGTGTACTTGTTTGCACTGGAGGTCACTCATTTCTGCTTCAGCATTCGTTGCGTGCAGACATGTATACCAATGAGGAGAAGTTAGACATACTACTTTTATACGGTGAATGTAAAAGAGACGCCGTAAAACCAGTACGGATGTTTAGAGCTATCTATCCGGATCGCCAATGTCCGACGCGCTAGGCAGTTGCACAAATTATTAAGAGGCTGGTGCGGACAGGCTGCTTGAACGTCAAAAAAGAGGACAAGAAAAAAGTCTGCAACTGACAGAGAACACGAAACTAGTGAATCCACACTGTTGTACGAGACTTATTGCTAAGGAATGCGAAATCAGCTAGACGAGTTTACTCGTAATCTGCATCGACAGAACTTCTAACCCTATTTTTTGACACCACATCAGGCATTCGATGACCGTGTTTTCGAACATCGTACAGAATTTTCTCGGTTTGCCCTTCAGCAACTGAGAGACGACCCTACGTTTGTCCAACGTGTGCTCTTTACCATGCCGCAACGTTTACTAACCACGCTAATGTAAATCTGCATATCATGCACTACTGCGCAGCCGAAATTCCACGCTGGCTTTGTCAGGTGCAACATCAACGGTGCGACATCATAGGAAATTACACTGTGGGACCTTGCTTCATCCCAGGCGTTCTAAACGGACATTCGTGCGCACACTTTCTGATGAACGTTCTGCCCGTTCTTCTAGTTGAGATACCACTGACTGCTCGACAGTGTACGTGGGTGCAACACGACGGTTGTCCAACTCATTCGCCCCGTGTTCCAAAGCAAGTACTGAATGAGAACTTTCCTGGGCATTGGATAGGACGAAATTCTGTTGTGCCAAATGGATTTCGAGGTCCCACGATTTGACTCCTCGTGACTTGTTTGGGAGCACTCAAAGCAAGCAGTCTACCACGAAGGCCCAACTACGCCAGACGGTGTGTGTCGTCGAATCGCCAGAGCGTGCTCTACCATATCATCCACTGTAATTGCATCTATTCATCGTTCTTTCGAATGACGATTGCAAATGTGACTTTCAGTTCATGGCAAACAGTTTGAACACATGCTTACATAAAGGATAAAGTTATTGGTTGGAAGACAACAACGTTTATGTTATGTGATATGGGTGGCTACTAAATGAATGCTGTACATAGCTTATTTCATTTACGTTTGTACGGAACTGCACTGCTACGTCAAATAAGTCGACAGTGTGTACTGCACGTAGCTGGTAACACTGTCATTGCCCGCTTAAGTTCAGCGTAAAAAAACCTTTCTTTAACAAAAATATTTATTTTGTGGTGTACATGTGGTTACCAAAGTATTTTTAGTAAAATGTCTAGTTCAACTAATGTATCCCATACAATATAATTTAGAGCAGTGTAGGCAGACTTATCGGGCTGCATGTATTTTATCTCTAAGAAATACACTGCGACGTACCGGAAAAGATAGGTCAAATCATCTTTCTAACACTTAGATATTTAGTATATTAGTTGCTTTTTGCAGCGTATAACGCCTAAGTTTGAAGAATGAACAGTTCATTTCTCTGTTTCAGCTCACGTAAATCTGGGAGGACTCACAAATATGAAATAGTTTCCCTAAGTTTTTTCTGACATTCAATCTACTAGCCTATGTCGTATTTCCGTATACAACATTGGTAGGTGAACCTGCATCTAGGTTGTAAACTCGTTCAAGGGGAAATAAAGCTTTATTCTCGTAGCGCAGGCCTGCCTTACTGTATACACCTGCGCAGCCTGGTCCGAGACGCCTGCTTGGCCACCGCGCTCTCACGTTACAGGACATTTCTCGATTTTTTCTTTACGATTAGTTTCAGCTTCAACATTAACGAACGACATGTCAGTGTAACTGTATTGTCAAGAGCTATCGAATCCAGTTATAAAAAATACACGGTTCCATTTAGAAAAGCGTACTTACCTCAGTTTCTCAGTTGACGCCAGCGATAAGAACATTAATCAAACAAAAACATACGTGCGCCTCGACACTGTAACATTACACGAATGCTGTGCTTATACACAGATCAAAAAAAGTTTTGCATCACCTCGGTTCCCAGAACTCCTGAAGATAGACGTTGACTGTGGATATTGTATCACAGACACTGTCCCTTTCACTGTACATAAATGCCACTAAACCCGCCCAAAAATGTAAACAACCATGGATGAGCAGCGCCTATTAGGCCGAGGGGGTCTGACTGCCGATCGCTTCGTCATTCCACCAGGAAGCAGGTACACGGCTCCTGTTGTCTGTAGTTTAACCATGCCTAGACGGTCAGTACCGCGGTTCGATCGCGTCCGCATTGTTACTTTGTGCCAGGAAGGGCTTGAGCCGTGGCGGCTGGCACTAGGGTGTTCTACTTGCATCGCTGATGTCGATATTCGGCTGTCTCGCTACCTTTGACTGCTTCCCTCGCCGGGTTTTCCGGGTGAACGTGTGACGAGAGAGTCTCCGCTCGGCGTTCAACGAGCCAACTTGTGTTGAAAACAAGTCGGCGTCCCTAACCGTGGTGCATCGGCCTCGCCATGTTCGCCGCCCTTGTATTTTGTCGCGTCGGATGTACTGTGCCGATCATTGGGCGCCTTGACGTGCCAAATTGTGGTGGGTTCGTCGTCTCACGTTGAACAGCTTCCCAGCTGGTAATTTGCAAGCTCCAAGTTATTCTGTGTTTAACTAAGAAGATTGTTGAAACTCATTGTGGTATGGGTAGCTGCCGGAGATGGTTCTGAACTTGAAACTTCCCGGCAGATTAAAACTGTGTGCCGGACCGAGGCTCGAACTCTGGACCTTTGCCTTTCGCTGACAAGTGCTCTACCTAGCTACCCAAGCACGACTCACGCCCCGTCCTCACAGCTTTAATTCTGCCAGTACCTGTCTCCTACCTTCCAAACTTCACAGAAGCTCTCCTGCGAACCTTTAAGGAGAGCTTCTGTGAAGTTTGGAAGGTAGGAGACGAGGTACTGGCGGAATTAAAGCTGTGAGTACCGGGCATGAGTCGTGCTTGTGTAGCTCAGTCGGTAGAGCACCTGCCCGCGAAGGCCAAAGGACCCGAGTTCGAGTCTCGGTCCGGCACACAGTTTTAATCTGCCAGGAAGTTTCATATCAGCGCACACTCCGCTGTAGAGTGATAATTTCATTCTAGGTTCTGAACTTGCTTCCCCAGTGGCTATATTAAGGAGGCTGATGTTCCTCATTTCGTTTCTCATCATTTGTGGAGTGTGTGCTTCAAGTGGTTTTCACGCAAGTTTTAGGACATATTGGCCGTTGGGGTACTGGTTGACGTTGCGTACGCGCGCTGCATGGTTTAATCGTTTGTCACGGCAGTATTTGGTATGTTTATTTAAAGTTGAAAGTGCCTTATGGCAATTGCAAGTGATCTCTAAGTTTCCTACTAATTCACTGGGAGACGGTCAATATCAGAGTATTGCTCCATAAGAATTTGGGGGCATGCTTATTATATATTCCAGTGGGACTGTAATATGACCTGGTTTTCATTGCAATCTATTTGTGCTCCAGGCCATTTGTGAAGTCTGCTCGATTCCTGGCGTCGGTGCGGATATGGATTCTTGTCAGGACTGCGCATTGTGAGGCCGGTCGGACTATATATAAACATATACCGCCTGCTAGTGAGCCTGTGCGCAAGCCGTGGGGAGTGAACGCTCGTACTGCCTGCCGGCCGCAGCGTTATTGCTTCCAAATACTGCTGTGCGTCTTAACGCTGTTCTCTAAAGTTAAGTGAGGCCACTTTGTTAATATTAGCTTTTCTATAAGTTATTTTACTGGTTTAACACTTATGTTAATCATTTGGGTATCTTTAATGAATGTGCAACTTCTTATTTTTCCTGTGTGCCAGTTTTGCGTCCTTAGTTGGCCCACTTTGCATTTTTAGTATAAGCATGTTTCACTGTGGGCCTTTACGTGGGCAGATCAGTTATATTAAGCTTTAAGGTCTTTGTATTTTAATAAAGTTGTGGTATTATGTGGCTGTGTAACTTTGGGTTGGAAGTGTATACTGTTACTAGTCTTTTGAGATATGGTTGAACAAGAACAGTTGTTTATGATTGATTATTCACCGTGCCTACTATCTATGTTTTTGGTTGCGGATGCAAAATAGGTTTCTCATTCGTGTTTATGTAATTCAATTAAAGTGAAAATTTGTACATAGCATCAGTAAGAGGCCAAATGCCCGAACTGAAGTTTATAATAAACTCTTTTTTTAGTCAAATTAAAATTGTAAAACAATCACAAGCTTGTCCATCACCACTGATCCCGGGCTTCCTATTTTCTTTAAATAACTGTGGTGAGATTGTAATTTTGATTTTCTAAAGAATTGAGTAGTACCACGTTCAGGGCTCTCAACAACGGAAGTGTCCAGGGGCCTGAGTGAACCAAAGCGATGTTGTTCGGACGTGGAGGAGATACAGAGTGACAGGAACTGTCGATGGCATACCTCGCTCCGGCCGCCCAAGGGCGGCAGTGGATGACCGCTTCCCACGGATTGTGGCTCGGAGGAACCTTATCAGCAACGCCACCACGTTCAATAATGCTTTTCGTGCAGCCACAAACGTTGTGTTACGACTCAAACTGTGCACAATAGGCAGCATGCTACCAACTTCACTCCCGACATCTATGGCGAGGTCCATCTTTGCAGCCACGACATCATGCAGCGCGGTACAGGTGGGCCCAACAACATGTCGAATGGACCGCTCAGGAATGGCGTCACGTTCACTTCACCGATGAGTGTCGCGTATGCCTTCAACCAGAAAATTGTCGGAGACGTGTCTGGAGGCAACCCGGTCAGGCTGAACGCCTTAGACACATTGTCCAGCGAGTGCAGCAAGGTGGAGGTTCCCTGCTGTTTTGGGTCGGTATCATGTGGGGCCGACGTACGTCGCTCGTGGTCATGGAAGGCGCCGAACGTCTGCACGATACGACCGACAGTGCAACCATATCGGCAGCATATTGGCGAGACACTCGTCTTCATGCACGACAATTCGCGCCCTCATCGTGCACATCGTGTGAATGACTTCCTCCAGGATAACGACATCGCTCTACTAGAGTGCCCAGACATGAACCCTATCAAAAATGTCTGGGATAAATTGAAAAAGGTTGTTTATGAACGACATGGCGCCCCAACCTCTCTGAGGGATCTACGACGGATCGCCGTTGAGGAATGGGACAATCTGGACCAACAGTGTCTTGATGAACTCGTAGATAGTATGCCACTACGAATACAGGCATGCATCATTGCAAGAGGACGTGCTACTGGGTATTAGATGTTCCGGTGTGTACAGCAATCTGGACCACCACCTCTGAAGGTCTCGCTGTATGGTGGTAAAACATGCAATGTGTGGTTTTCATGAGCAATAAAAACGGCGTAAATGACGATTATCTCTATTAGAATTTTCTGCACAGGTTCCGGAACTCTCGGAACCGAAGTGATGCAAAACTTTTTTTGGTGTGTGAGTCTTATTAACGTTTAAAAATCCACGAAGTGACATAGATGACAAGTAATTTAAGACAGTTGGGGCCGCAGATGCAGGAAAATACCTCATAAGAGGATAACAAATGTTGAACATCTGACGTCACTAGATGACACACCTCGCCGCACGTGCAACGGATGAGCCTGTCGGCCTGCCGCACCTGATCATCCTGACTCAGGTCAGGTCTTCACGTCGGTGTGGTTCCGGACCCATTGCGCGACTTTAGAGTCTGGGGCTCAGGGTTCGAGTCTTGTGTGTGCCAGGCATGCATTGCGTTACACAACCAGGGGTTTACATTGAGATAAGATTTACTAATATATTTACCGGTCTCGTGGTCTCCACTGGTTTATTGCAAAGTACAGTGCGACAAATACCTGGCGTATTGCGTCTCAAGCAAATGATAAAAAGTTTCAACACTGCGTCGTTACCAGTAAATGACATACGTTTCCTTTACTAAATAAAGTCCGTAAATAAACACCCCAGGGACGAAGGGAAAGAAACACAAAATGAAAACCGCTCTTTCTTCGCTGCAGCTAGGACAATAATTTTGTAACTTCTACGTTTACAACAGATTGCATTAACAAAAGTTGGTCGAAAAAGAGTAGCCTAGTGGAGCGATGTGCTGCACTGCCCTCTAGCGGTGAATGATAGTTAGTTAGTTACGTGTTCCATTGATCAATAGCACGGAAAAACCGTTATGATGTGGAACGTGTCAAATGCACAAGAAATGCGCACAGGAAACAAGTTTTTTTTTGACATTATAGTGTTATACCTAAATATTTATATTATCTATCCCATTCCCTTAAATGGCACAAAATGCATATATTATACCTCCACATTTATTTACTCATATTCAAGAATTCATCTATGGTATAGAAGGAGTTGTCAAGGAGGTACGATTTCAATTTGCTTTTGAAGCTGTCTGTCAGGCATTTTATTTCATCTGGTAATTTATCAAAAAGTTTTATAGCAGCATATTTTACCCCTTTCTGTGCCAAAGATAGGTTAAGTAAAGAATAGTGTAGGTCTTTCTATTTTCTGGTATTGTAATCATGAATGTCGTTGTTGATTTTAAACTGGTCCATGTTGTTGAGAAAAAATTTCATTACTGAGTAAATGTACTTTGAAGCAGTTGTAAGAACTCCTAACCTTTTAAACAGATGCCTACAAGATGCGCGACTATGAACCCCACACATTATTCTAACTACGTTCTTTTGAGCAGTGAATACCTTTTGCCTAAGTGTTGATTTGCCCCAGAATATTATTCCGTATGACATCAGAGAGTGGAAGTATGCAAAGTATGTTAGCTTACTAATTTCTACATCTTCAAAATTGGCAATTATTCTGATTGCAAAAGTTGCTGAACCTAGTCGCTTTACGAGATCCAAAATATGACTTTCCCAATTAAGATTCTCATCTATATGTACACCCAAAAACTTAGTATGCTTTAGCCTGGCTACTTACTTCTTTTGATGTGTTATGTTTATTCAAGGAATTATACTTTTTGCAGCAGTAAATTGGATGTACTTTGTTTTTTCAAAGTTCAGAGCGAGCCCATTCGCAGAAAACCAATTAATAAATTTTCCAAAGATCTTATTTGTATCATTTTCCATTGGACTCTCTTTTACTGGATTAATAATTATGCTTGTATCATCAGCAAACAGTATCAGTTCAGCATCTTGTTCGACATAAGAAGGGAGGTCATTCACATATACTAAGAACAGGAGGGGACCCATGATCGAACCTTGTGGAACAACGAATGTAATTTCACCCCAGTTAGATGAAGTGGCAAACTGCTTTGAATCACTTGGAGCATATAAAGACTTTTTGCTTCCTGTTCTGTAGATATGACTTAAACCACTCATATACTGTTCCATTTATACCTTAGAATTGTAATTTCTCTAACATAATGCCATGGTTCACACAATCAAATGCCTTGTATAAGTCACAGAATATTCCTACTGGTGACATTTTGCTATTTCAAGACTATTATGTGGACAGTGAAATTGCATATTGCTGTCTCAGTGGAACAGCATTTCTGAAATCCGAACTGTGATTTACTAAGTATCCCATTACTGTTGAGATGGCTAACCACTCCTGAGTACATTACTTTCTCAAAGAGTTTTGAAAATGCTGTAAGCAAGGATACTGGCCGGTAATTATTGACATCTGTGGTTTCCCACTTTTTGTAGAGAGGCCTGACAATGGCATATTTTAACCTGTCTGGAAAAATACCCTGAGTCAGTGATGCATTACATATGTGACTCAAAACATCAACTGTAATTGCTACACATTATTTCAATAACTTGTTAGAAATGTCATCTACACCAACAGAACATTTATTTTTCAAAAATTTAATAATTTTCCTTATTTCACAAGAGGTTGTTAGATGAAACTTAATCTGACTAAAAATTTTCAAAACTGACTCTTCCATGTACTGCCTGGCTTTTTCTTTTGAACTATTCTCACAGATTTTTTCTCCACTTAAGAAGTGATTGTTAAATACATTAGCTACCTGAGTACTGTTAGTTAAGATGGTCTCATTCTGCCCCAGTGGTTACTTTTCCTGTCTCCCTTCTAACAACATTTCATTTTGATTTGATTTTGTTGCTGGAGTTGTTAATTTCGTCTCTAAGATACATATTTCTTGATTTCCTGACAACTATTCTCAGTATGTTACAATAATTTTTATAGTGTAAAACTACTTCTGGATCTTTACTAGTTCTTGCTGTCTCATACAGTTTTCTTTTTCTTTCTGAAGACACTTTAATACCTGTAGTAATCCAAGGTTTCTTTGAAAGTTTGTGGTGTTACATTTAGTAATTTTCTTTGGAAAACAATGTTCAAAAAGGGATATAAATTTATCAAGAAATATGCTGCATTTATCATTAGCATTTGACTCATTATATACGTCCCAGTTTACATTTCCTAAACTTTCTCTGAAGTGATCTATAGATACCGGATTGAGCACCCCCACACTTTTAGTTAATGGTTTCTGAAGTGTACTCACTGTAAGTTAATCAGTTGTGCATCATGGTCAGATAATCCATTTACCACAGGGAAAGCATGTGTTTGTTCTACATCCTCTTGCTGTGCAAATACATTACCTATTAGAGTACTACTGTCCTGAGCTATACGTGTAGGGAAATTGATCACAGATTCTAAGTCATATGTTGTTAACAACACTTCTAGTTCACTTTTCCTATCAGAATTGCTTAGAAAGTTAACACTGAAATCACCACAGATTAATAACTTCTTCTTTTTGTCTGACAGACAGCATAATAGGGAGTCAAACTTTTTTATGAATAGTTTCCAATCTCCTAGTGGAGACCTGTACACTGTTGCTAATATCAACACAACATTATCTGGCTGAAGTTCACATGCACAAACCTCAAAGTGCTGATCAACACAAAATATGCTTACTTCAACAGTTCTGTATTTATACCCTTGTTTTCTGAAAATAGCAAATCCTCCTTTATTCATACTAAATCTACAAGTGTAAGATACTAGATTATACCTGTTTATACAGACATTTTCCATCCCCACAGTTACATGGTGCTCGAATGAGATCATCTAAACACATTATCAGCTCATTTACTTTATTTTTTATTCCCCAGATATTTTGATGAAGTAAGTTGATACCGCCCGTAGCTGTATCCCTATTTGCTGTGCATGAAGTCTCTTTTCTTCTATTTTCCTTGGTTGTTGTCTGTCTGGAATTTGGCTTTAACCTAAAAAAACCTTTCTGTCTGGCCCCAATAACCACAGGGATCACCCCATCTGTGACTGTGGCCCCCCTGGAGGCTTCTGAGTGCCGTTTTCTTGTCCTCCTCATTGGTGTTTAATTGCCTGTTTATAATCTTTCATAGCCAATGATGTGAAAATTCTTGTTTTTAATGGACTTAATGTATTTTGAATTTTGGAAACTCAATTGTGAGCCGTAAGCCGCTTAAAACCTTATTCTTGAAATTACCCTTTAAGCAAAAATATTGCGGCCTTCTGCTTTAAAATATTATGATAACATATTTTAAAAATTTCAAATTTAATTGTGGCCCTCAGCCGCTTGTATTGCACATTGCATATGTTTGTTCCATCTGCTTTTGCCTTGAGGCTTTCCAGCCTAACTGTGATACCATATGTATTTTTATTATTTTATTTGCTATTTTAACTGTATTTTTATTTTGTTGGCTTTGATGATTTCTTGTTTGGAGGCCCTCAGCCGTGATATAATTGCCTTTTTGAAACTCGTAGTTCTAAAGGTTCGACTATGTGCCGTTTTGGTTTAAAGGTGTTATTAAATTACAATAAATTACAATTTTGAGTGAACCTGACTGACACCTTATTTGGCCCTTTCCACAATCCTATTCACCTGTTCTGCCCTGCGGGTTTAGCGGGCGTCTCAATGAGTTTTTGAATCAAGTTTGCATGTATCCCCTTTCAAGCAACATCTGTTAGGTTGGTAGATGGTTCTTACTTCCCACAGAAACTTTGGGGTGTATGCACAACTCAACAAAGCATTACCAGAATCGGATGAATGGTATAGGAACGCACAGAGAACAAACAAACAAAGAATCCTTTTTATATAGTAGATGGAAGATAAATAATCGCCGATACTACCATAACTCTTGTTCCCATTTTTGAAACCCAACAGTGCAGATACTTTTTAGACACGTTTATCAGTAAAATGAAAAAATCGTGCGAATCGGACTAATACTACACGCCAAACTGCAAAATTTCCTTAGTTGCTCAACACATTTCGATAAGCCACGTCGCCAAACCTTGAAACGGCGCCAGTGACGAATGAGTGTGTCTTTCCGCAAACAATGGCTCAGCGTATTACTTTTACTGAAGGAGCCCAGTCAAGGCCATATCCACTCTGAGTATTCGCGGTATGAGCACTTATCACCGGCTGGCCTTCACAGAAAGTTCATAGCAGCCTGCTCGCCCTTTGAGCACGGAGCGTCTGTTCATTATTTGTTCTCAGCGACGTCACTCGACCAGATGCTGACACGAATTTTTATTGTAGATGAGTGGTAATGGCTGTTAGTGTCTCATATCCTCAGGTCGCATCCCAACGGCGGAGTTTGTTATCAAAACTGGCTGTTTAATTCAATGGAGCTTCACGACGTACGTGTTGTGAGACACCAAAGCCAGCTCCTTTCTAATGAAGCCATCCTTACCTGTTTCTTGACTTCTTTACTCTTTTTGTTGTAGTAGCTGCCGTTCATTCCACTGATAACACTCAGTAATATTGATTTTCTAGGGCAGCCACACGAATTATTCTCAAGATTTTTTCCTTCTAAGAACTTTTTTATAAAGCTGTTACATTAATCAGTCGAAACTGTGGAAGGATCCAGAGATCGTGGAGTGACACAGAAGTTGTGTAAGTAGGCTGTTTAGGTTTTTATGTTGGTAACGCCACGTAGCCCTCTATATGAAAATCACTGACTGTGCTGTGAGCAGTCTGTGGCTGGTTTGCATTGTTGGAACATTTGCTATTGTAGTGTTGGGCAATTGGATGTGAACAGCGCGTAGCGTTGCGCAGTTGGAGGTGAGCCGCCAGCAGTGGTGGATGTGGGGAGAGAGATGGCAGAATTTTGAGAGCGAACGATCTGGACGTGTGTCCATCGGAAAAAGTAAATTTGTAAAATTGGATATCGTGAACTGATACATATACGAGGTGTGGCTAGAAAAAAACCGGACTAGTACTGGTGAAATAATAAAACGAATGCAATAAGGCTGAAAGTCGCGTGGCCTGGCACGTGACTCTCGCTCCGCCTACTGCTCGAGTTTCATCTGCCTCCTGCACTCAGTCTGCCCGTGGCGTCTGTTTTAAGTAGTTGACGTTTTGTCTGTGCGTCGGAAAATGTTGAGTGTACAGAAAGAACAACGTGTTAACATCAAATTTTGTTTCAAACTAGGAAAATCTGCAAGTGAAACGTTTGTAATGTTACAACAAGTGTATGGCGATGATTGTTTATCGCGAACACAAGTGTTTGAGTGGTTTAAACGATTTAAAGATGGCCGCGAAGACACCAGTGATGACACTCGCACTGGCAGACCATTGTCAGCAAAAACTGATGCAAACATTGAAAAAATCGGTAAACTTGTTCGACAAGATCGCCGTTTAACAATCAGAGCAGTGTCTGAGTTAACAGGAGTTGACAAGGAAAGTGTTAGGCAGATTCTTCATGAAAGTTTCAACATGAACAAAGTGTGTTCAAAAATGGTTCCAAAGTGGCTCACAATTGAACAGAAGGAACGCCGAAGAATGATTTGTTCTGACATCCTGGAAAACATTGAAAGTGATCCCACCTTCTTACAAAATGTTATTACTTGCGATGAATCGTGGTTTTTTACTTACGATCCCGAAACTAAACGCCAATCGATGCATTGGAAAACTCCTGGTTCTCCACGACAAAAAAAAGCACGAATCTCAAAATCGAAATTCAAGGCAAGATGATTGTTTTTTTTTTTTTTGACATCAAAGGGATTGTGCACATTGATTGGGTACCAGAGGGACAAACAGTGAATCAGCATTACTACATTAGCGTCCTGGCTACCCTACGTGAGCGAGTACGGAGAAAACGGAACGATTTGTAGAGAAAAAAGTCATGGATCCTTCACCAAGACAATGCCCCAGCTCACAGTGCGTTGTCAGTGAAGACGTTTTTGGCAAAACACAACATTCCCATCTTAGATCATCCACCCTATTCACCTGATTTGGCCCCCTGTGACTTTTTTCTTTTCCCTAAAGTCAAGTCAGCTTTGAAAGGAACTAGATTTGAGACTGTTGAAGCAGTAAAAGAAAAAGCGACGGAAGTAATGTATGGACTTACCGAAAATGATCTGCAGCATTGCTATGAACAGTGGAAAATTCGTATGGAGCGGTGTAGAGACCGAGGAGGAGAGTACATTGAAGGAGATAACATGAAATTGTAAATAATTGTAAACAAATGTTTTTTCCAGCGTCAGTCCGGTTTTTTTCTAGCCGCACCTCGTATGATGACTTTTTAACATTATTAAGATAAATACATTGTTTGTTCTCCATCAAAATATTTCATTTTCTAACTATGCCTATCAGTAGTTATTGCCTTCAGTAGTTAGAATCCTTTATTTAGCTGGCAGTATTGGCGCTCGCTGTATTGTAGTAGTTCGAGTAACGAAGATTTTTGTGAGGTAAGTGATTCATGAAAGTTATAGGTTATTGTCAGTCACGGCCATTCTTTTGTAGGGATTATTGAAAGTCAGATTGCGTTGCGCTAAAAATATTGTGTGTGAGTTTAGTGTTGATCAGAATAAGTAAAGAGAGAAATGTCTGAGTACGTTCAGTTTAGCTCAGCTGTTTGAAAATCAAATAACGTAAGAAGTTTATCAACACAGTAATTCACTAATTTTTCTAAGGGGATGTTTCAGTTGGCAACGTGAATCGATACTACAGATATCAGCGAGGTCGCACTACAACGCGCAACAGCGAATGGGAGGCACTCCAAAAGACCACATCTCCATGTCAGTTTGGCAGCGCCCTCTTGCTGAGGTCAACAGAATGTTAAACACACAAGAACTCTGTCCAGTTCAAGACCCCAGCCACAGCAGCCAACAACATTGTGTAGGTTAGAGTTAAAGTTTCTGATGAAATGTACTAACGTAAATGTTGCATTTTGTTCTACATAGAGAGCAGTTGTTAATCTGTGTGTCTAGTGATGTTTTCACAGTCTAGACAGTTGTAAATTATCAAGAAATCTGTGACAAAGTCAAGTAAATCTTTTATTCATTTAAGCAGTAAAGTGAACTAATATTTCATGTGTTCTAGTTTGATGAGTCTTCTCCCAGAGCAATCAAAGAAGCCATAGTTATTGCAGGACAAAAGTAGTTTCGTTCTGGTCACAACACAGACATTCTCACCGCCAGCACAGTGGTATGTTGGTCCACTTTGGAACGCATTTCAGGAGCTATTCTGCGAAACATGGAGTCGACAAATTGTCGGTAGGCTTCCAGAAGTATGTGCCACAAAGTGTCTTCACACAGGCCAATCAATTCCCGTGCAGAGACGACGCCCACTAGTATCCTCGTTATGTTACATTAGGTTCCCATCAATCTGTTTTGGTGGCCAAGAAATCAACGTGAGCTCGCCGTCATTCTCCTCAAATCACTGTGGCACGACTCTGGCCACGTTACACAGGTAGTTATCCTACTGGAAGATAGAGACAGGCAGTCTGCTCCTGAGTAGGTTCAAAGAGCCAGATCCTTCCAAGGAGTGGGTGATGAGTGGTTCAGAGAAATTGAATAGCAGCTCATATGATTTCAAAATGCACCTCTGACGGCTGTAATGAGCAGAACGAAAATTTTCCAGTAGTCTACTGCAACAGCGCCCCACGCCATATCATTACGAAAACGTTTCCCAAGTTACAAAAAATGTTTGTAGATCATATGCACATGTGGATTTGCACAACTTGTTAGTAACTGAAGCTTTTTTCACCCATAAAAACGACAGAAAATAAAGAAAGCTCAATTTTTTTCGTTTTATTTGCTGTCAGGCCATACTCATTCCACCATCTCAATAGTAATGCCAATTATGACGGTATGAACGTAAGCACAATCCAACCCCCAGTCCCCAATGGTCCCTTCCCTTAGCTATCCTCAGCATTGATTGTGAAACTACCAAGGCTCTTTAGAATGGTACATTGGTGTAGAAAACACTTTGAGCATCATGATTCCACACTTCTGTTGAAAAGAAAACCTAAGATTTCAGAAGCCCAATAAAAATTAATGTACTTTTGAGTGAGGTGTTACTTCTCATCTTTTGACTTAGCATGACACTCAGAATGTGTTGCCAGCGATCATATAAACTGCGGTCTTCAGCCACTGCAAGGTCAGAGCGTATCGCAAGGCAACCCAGGCATCACTCTTGTCCCAACAGCTCGGCGCTCCCAATGCTCTCACCAATCCGCTAGCTCACTGTTCCCCACCTCTCTCAGAGATCGGAGCACTAGCTCACTGCTCCCCACCACTCTTAGCGATCAGATTGCAAGAAAGCTCGTTCCTTTCACCACTCTCACGGATGAGATCGCACGGAGCAGATCACATGGCGACTTCACAGGTCACTTTGTTCCCTGCCCTCTTGGCACAGTGATACAGTTCTGAACTCCATTTCCCGACTAAACACCTCCCATCTGAGTTCAGGTTTTTATAAAAATAATGATAAGTAATAATTATATGTTCAAATGGCTCTGAGCACTATGGGACTTAACTGCTGAGGTCATCAGTCCCCTAGAACTTAGAACTACTTAAACCTAACTAACCTAAGGACATCACACACATCCATGCCCGAGGCAGGATTCGAACCTGCAACCGTGGCAGTCGCGCAGTTCCAGACTGTAGAACTGCTCGGCCACCCCAGCTGGCTATAATAATGATATGTCTCGACTTCGACTACACTACTGTGATGCATTGTAAACAATGACAATGTATTGAATAGTAAAGAAAATATAAAAAATGTACATTAAACACTTTCTCTCACGGAAACCAGTCAGAATAGTGCATATGTGCACATTAACTTGTTTGCTTCAAATGAGTGTTCCTGTAATTCCTGAATATTAACCATTCGTCCTGGGACCACCTGTATGTTATGTTGAATTTTTTAACTATTCATTTAATCTGGACGGATTAATGCCTTCAGAACTCCTCTTACATCAGACCAGAGTTTTATAAGTACTACAAAATTTAATAAAATCACAGTTACTTAAAACTCATAACATTTTTAATACGATATCTCTTCTTCTTCTCTCTGCAGGTATTGTTACGCCCTCTTTGTTGAAATTGTTGATTTTCGTCAGTCTTCCTAAATATCTTCTGCCCACTGGGTAATGATATCATCAAGAATGTACCCACCTACTCTTCTTAGTAATCGAATCACCAGTGCTTGTGTTTTGATGGGAATAAATGGTTCTGATGTGCTGTCCAGGCAAGAACTTTAAGGTCTAGGGGTCAGTAGTTATCATAAGCAGTAGTGGACCAACAACAAGCTTGATCATTTGGACTGTGGCGCCGTCCAATACAGTCCAATACAGTAAATGCTGATCTGAAGGATTTTTCGACGGCTTTGTCACCTCGAGACAATTTTTTGCAAATGCTCTCATTTACCTCCGTGAAATTGTTTATGGCACAATGACGTTAAGGCTACAGTCAAGTACTGGCACAGTTGCTTGGTTGGGACGAAGGGATCAGCTGCAACTTCTACTTTGTCTTTCCTTTCTAGATCACACAAGCATGTTTTAGATTAATGTATAGGCATGCCATTGTTATCATTTCTTTCAGATTGATTGACACTGTTTGCGTTTTGATTGTAATCAATTTCATTTTCAACGGTAGGATGTCGTTTGCACGTCCGATGTGCAGTGCCTTCGAGATGCGTGAACTGTTTTAGCTCTTCCGTTAGCCAAGGTGCAGGGTTGCTCTGCAAGTTTCCGGTCTTTGGGGTAGCACATTTGTTGTGTAATAGAGTTAGTTTAGCAGTAAATCCATGGAGCTTGTCTTTCAAGTCCAGGAATCGAATGGAAATCGTCTCCCTAATTATCTCTTGCATTTACTATGCAAATTCAGGTACACTGATACACTTAAAGTCTCTGTATGTTGTCAGTTACAGTTTATTCCTTGGATATTTTAGAGAGTAAGTCAAGAACACGATGTTGTGAGCTGATACCAGTTACGAATTTCTTCGCTTGTGGTTTTCATGGTAAATATGCGTATGAGAGTGCATACGTGAATTTCAGAGTGAAGGGGCAGAATATTTATGTATTACTAGCATTATTTGTATGCTCCTAAGTCGAATCGAATTGTGAGAGGTCAGTTTTTAAACAGGCTATCCCGCTTACTTTCGGAGGTCTGTAGGGAACGCAGATTAGGCAAATTTTATTAAGGTATTCTATATTTACTAACTCATACTCGGCTTGTTTGTCTTCATCACTACTGGACAAGAGTAGCACGGGCGGTAGTAAGTCCAAGGATTTGTATGCCGCTACTCCACCTCCTCATCTGTTACTTTTGTCATGTCTTAGGACAATGGAGTCCATACAGGGTGTTACAAAAAGGTACGGCCAAACTTTCAGGAAACATTCCCCACACACAAAGAACACGGAAATTAAGCGTTTCCGGACACATGTCCACATAACATCTTTTCTTTATTTGTGTGTGAGGAATGTTTCCTGAAAGTTTGGCCGTAGCTTTTTGTAACACCCCGTATTTACGCAACTGCGAAGCATGCTTGGCTTGGGCCAAGTGTCTACGTTCGTTAGAAGAAAGATATGAATGTCGATATTCTGAAATATATAGCGGAGTTCGTGGAAATGAGTGATGGCCAACTATATTCTACAGTAACAATACAGACACTGGTCGAACCTGTGGCTGCATGAGTAGATAAGTTCGTACCTCCTAAATAGCAGGCTTTAGAGTTCATTTGCAGTGTTTTTTTTTTTTGCGTTTACTGCACCATTAAGCTGCCAGCTCTTGTTCGCACGCTATGTAGCCCAAGTTCGGAAATCACATTTTTTAAAATTTTTATCTTTCAGCAGTGAAATCGTCGCGTGTTGTCATACTTGTCTTCGCGAGTTCCTTAATCTCTATGGCTGTTTCAGACCTTTTGGTATACGATACAAACTTCACGATTGTGGGGCTAGGTTCCGCAGATCATAACGTCCTACATCCTACTCTATACTTCTGATTACAGCATGCGCTGCATGTATATTTGTCCTTTATCCAAGCTTTTACGATTTAAAATGGCTATTAGTAGTAAATACTTCAGTTATACAGGTGTACTTTTCAGTGCTGCATAACAATTTGTCATCCACATTGCATTTTACCAAAATGGAAGAATGAGAAAAGTGCCGCTGGTGTCAGCAGATAATTGACATGGCTTCTGGCTCATCATCAACCCTGAAGGGACATCTGAAATAGAAGCATCCTACAGTATCTCTGGAACGATGTTGGTCAGGAAGCCGATCTAGATCGCCATCAGTCGATGCAGAAATTCGAGAAATCATTTCTTGTGAACCGCCCTCACTAACGTCTGCTTCGTCCTCGGGTGAATGTATCCTCCCAGAAAGGCAGACTGAGTCTCAAGCTGTATCCAGCCCAACATGTCATCAGTTTCTGGACCAAGTCCTGATTTTTTTTCCTTTTCTGGTGCCCTCATCCTCAACTGCTTTTCATGTACAATAACCAGTAAGTAAAATTTTTTACATTATAAAGGCACTCAAATTAAATAAAAGTATGACATTAGATGTACAGCTTCTAAAAATGATTTGTAGAGAATACCATCCTCTCTCTCTCTCTCTCTCTCTCTCTCTCTCTCTCTCTCTCTCTCTCTCTCCATTAAAACTGCTACAGCAAGGAGAAATGCAGATGATAAACGGGTATTCATTGGACAAATATATTATACTAGACCTGACGTGTGATTACATTTTCACGCAATCTGGGTGCATAGATCCTGAGAAATCAGTACCCAGAACAACCACCTCTGGCCGTAATAACGGCTTTGATACGCCTGGGCATTGAGTCAAACAGAGCTTGGATGGCGTGTACAGGTACAGCTGCCCATGCAGCTTCAACACTATACCACAGTTCATCAAGAGTAGCGACTGGCGTATTATGAAGAGCCAGTTACTCGGCCACCATTGATCAGACGTTTTCAATTGGTGAGATATCTGGAGAATGTGCTGACCAGGGCAGCAGCCGAACGTTTTCTGTATCCAGAAAGGCCCGTACAGGACCTGCAACATGCGGTCGTGCGTTATCCTGCTGAAATGTAGGGTTTCGCAGGGATCTAATGTAGGGTAGAGCCACAAGTTGTAACACATCTGAAATGTAACGTCCACTGTTCAAAGTGCCGTCAATGCGAACAAGAGGTGGCCCAGACGTGTAACCAATGGCAGCCCATACCATCACGCCGGGTGATACGCCAGTATGGCGATGACGAATACACGCTCCCAATGTGCGTTCACCGCGATTTCACCAAACACGGATGCGACCATCATGATGCTGTAAACAGAACCTTGATTCATCCGAAAAAATTACGTTTTGCCATTCGTGCACCCAGGTTCTCAGCCATGGTCTCAGAGCTGATAGTCCATGCTGCTGCAAACGTCGTCGAACTGTTCGTGCAGATGGTTGTTGTCTTGAAAACGTCCCCATCTGTTGACTCAAGGATCGAGAAGTCGCTGCACGATCCGTTACAGCCATGCGGATAAGATGCCTGTCATCTCGACTGCTAGTGATACGATGCCGTTGTGATCCAGCACGGCGTTCCGTATTACCCTCCTGAATCCACCGATTCCATATTCTGCTAACAGTCATTGGATCTCGACCAACGCGAGCAGTAATGTCGCGATACGATAAACCGCAATCGCGGTAGACTACAGTCCGACCTTTATCAAAGTCGGAAACGTGATGGTACGCATTTCTCCTCCTTACACGAGGCATCACAACGTT
Organism: Schistocerca americana; assembly: GCF_021461395.2. Lineage (NCBI taxonomy): Eukaryota > Metazoa > Arthropoda > Insecta > Orthoptera > Acrididae > Schistocerca > Schistocerca americana. The sequence continues at coordinate 54,285,313 of NC_060126.1, read as the reverse complement.
TCACCAGGCAACGCCGGTCAACTGCTGTTTGTGTATGATAAATCGGTTGGAAACTTTCCTCGTGTCAGCACGTTGTAGGTGTCGCCACCGGCGCCAACCTAGTGTGAATGCTCTGAAAAGCTAATCATTTGCATATCACAGCGTCTTCTTTAAATTTCGCGTCTGTAGCACGTCATCTCCGTGGTGTAGCAATTGTAATGGCCAGTGGCCAGCAGTATATGGATTCCTGAAGTGCGTGTTGTGCAGTGAGGTTTAAAGAATGTGCAAAGCGTGGGATATGTGGCAGTTTCTGAAGCATGACAGTTTATTTCATATTTGACGCATTTTATGTTATCATGGATGTGATTTTAAAACTGATATTGTATTTGGGATAACAGACTCTACCCAATTTGAGATGTTTCCTGCAGTGTGTCTGACTTCGAATTGTGAGCACTCTAAAAGGTACGACTTTAGTTCACTCTTGTCATCTGTGAAATGCGCAATGACTGCATAGAAACTAATGCATCAGACAAAAGGCTGACCGCCTTTCCGGCTGTCAAATCATTTTTTTAATTTTATCTCGTAATTCATGATGCAAACTGGGCATTAAAGAGTTCGACGTTTTTCGACTTGATTTATTATAACATGGGCTAATGGGTCCGCAACTAATATCTTTTAAAGACAAAAATGAAGAATATCCTCAAGAAATAGTTATTGGTTGATAATTTGCTTAAAGGGCTATCAGAGTGGTTTGCTGTTATCTCCAGCATCGCACTGATGGTCAGGCAACGTTACTGGACCCCCGATTCAAAGGCAAGGATTTTCAGACGACAAAACACTTCAGGGGAGCTACAAAAAGGTTATTCCAGAAATGAAAGTGTTGGTCGTTCAACAGGAAGAAAACAACAGAGCTCGTTTCTCCAACAGTTATTAGCGTGACACACGAGAGTTCTTCAGTCTGGGGGGAGTTCAATGAAATTACTAGTCAGCTTCAAGCAAGTCTGACCCAGAAAACATGGCAATTGTCTAGGAGGACAAATATTTAGTGGAGGGATGTTTGCCTAGAAACGGCAATCCCTTAAACTGGTGGGAAACAAGAAACTTGCCGTAGCCAACGCTGTATCGATTGATTCTAAAAGTGTTGTGTGTCGCAGCAACGTCAGTGCCGTCCAAACAAATATTTTCAAAAGCAGGACGTATATGCATTGAAAAGAGAGACAGACCCTCATCGACTAAAATGGGTTAGATTTTATTTATAAATCGCAATGTTGATTTATTTTTCCTTTTTTGGGTGCATATATGGTAATACTGACTGTAAATGACGACTGCAGGTACACTTTAAATACAATTGTCTTATCATTCTTATATTGTGTTTTTTTCAATAAAAGTATCAAAAGGTAACAAGGATCAGTCTTCGTTCTTAAAATTTTTACGGTTGATAAAAAAATACTTAGAATTTTGTCGTAACATTCCAAATTTTTGCAGCAGACGATATTTAAAACTTTTTTATCTCAAGATTACTACCGACAAAACACAAAATTATTAGTCCTCTTTATATGTTCTTGCAAAACAGGACCAAATTAGATAAAAATGGGGTTTCAGTGGCCTGAACTGAAAAGGGAATGTGCCTTCCTTTACTTATATTGTGAGATGGCAGTGAACCCTGAAAAAGAAGTAGTTCATTCTAGCGAGTGACAAGTTCTGATCCCATGTCTGCTGGAAGGTGCCGTCGCTGTCAGAGAAGAAACAGAGCGCTAAGGAATCCAGGCGGTCCGCTGTATCGTTCATGTAGTCCGCAGCTGTCACGGTTCTTTCAGTTAGTACCACTGGTACTATCGAAGCCCAGGCAAATATTCGCCATAGGATAATACTGTCCCAGCAGCGTGCAATCGTGGCAGGGTACATGTTGCAAGCAGTTGTTCGCCTGGACGATAGCGCATCCGGACACAACCCGTGTTGTGCAAACGAGAGACGTGATTCAAACTACCGGGCGACTCGTCTCCATGGATTCACAGCCCAATCTCGACAATCCTGTGCCCATTGCAATCGTAACTGAGTGAGCAGGGCAACACGCGAGGGTTGTCCGCTGCCGATGCCCACGTTCAACAACGCGTCCTGAACTGCGTGCTGCGAAAACACTTGCTGTGCCCTGCCGTCAGATCTGCCGCAGGTCGCCGCCTCGCCTTCAGGCAAGTCTCCAACCTCCACGTTTCTTAATGAGGCTTGCAATGACAAGGTTCGTCGACCACGCTGCAGAAGTTAAGCTTACGTGTCCTCCATACAGTCCCGGTCTCTCGCATACGATTTCCATGTTTCTGCAGTCGATTTGCTTCGGTCGAAGAGGTGCGCGCATATGAATGAGGCGTAGCCGCATTGTACCGCGCCTGCGTTAAGTGAGACGACAGCGAGCACACAGAAACAGGCAACGACTCAAGGTTCTGGCGAGACAGATGTGCGCTCTGATCCGGCAGTAATTTCAATAGTAGCGGGTCTGGGCGAAAGGGGCCAGCATCTTACCGACTATGTAACTAAAGAAACATGTAAATGCGAAGTAATATAGTAAATGAATACTGTTATGTCAAGTAAGTGAATATACGTTAGGGTGGGAACTCTCTCTGCGCAAAGTGAGTGAATCAGACTCTCAGTGGGAATTTGAAAAGTGCAGCTGGCCAGTTTATGGCACTGGGGAAACAAACATTTCACTATAATTCTGTTATTTAAAGAGGAAGTTATTTCGATATTTCTGGGATTTATAAATTCATTCGTTTAATAAACTTCTCGTGAAGGGGGTTAAGGTGTCACTGGTCCATTGTAAAACATGCAGGATTGCGCGGTTTAATTCGGATATCGGATTACCTATTACGCTCCTCAGCCAATCAGAGTACACTACGGTTGGACGTATTTTGTGGACTAAAGAAGTGCGTTGTGAAGTCTTAAGCTTTAATTGAAGCTCAGCCTTAATTATGTTTGGACCCGGACATTAGGAGCTCTGAATAGATGTGACAGTTTAGCAGAATAGTGAGTTCAGCTTTACCGTCAACTGTCGCAAAGTAAACGCGAACGAGTGAGAAAGATGAACTAGCGAAATTCTGGTTTTCATGTATAAACTGAGATTTCTAATTAACTAAAATCCGCGCTGCTTATTGTACAGTATTTGAGAGAGCGTTATGTCACAGACAATCCGTTTCGTGCTCTTTCCGGTAAGTATGATTATGAGTGAGTGTGACTGCGTGTGAATGACGAAACTGTAACTTTTGTTTATCACGGACTTGGTGCTGTCTTGTATAAAGCGAGTAACAATATATCGAAGTTTTCTCTCGAAAGCTGTCTGTCCTTTACAGTGGCGCCGACTTATAAAAAATATTGGGGGACCCAAACTGGGGGTCTTGCCCCGGGAAATTTTCTAAATTTTAAATGAAAAATAGTGAGTTTTAAAGTTTTCTTAAGCATTTTAGAGTCATATGATCAACATTAGAACCCCGAAAACTGGACTCTCGGTAACTGGACGCTCCGGGAAATTCGACAAGCCTGACGCATTTTTTGGCTTTGAAAAAAGAAACAAAACATAAACACGCACGGTATTTTCATAAAAAGGTAATTTATTTTACAGTAATAATGATGCTTATTGACTATTACAGAGCAGTGAATATATAGCTCTGAAAAGACTGAAATTGTATTTAAATAAATCATAAACTATCATTAAAAGAATAAAACATAAAATATTGCTGTCGCACAGCAATAGCACTTTGATTAATAAGTAAAATAGCTAATTTAAGCTTACTTTAAGCTTGATGTTGTTATTAAATAAAAACAACACCTCAAAGTTAATCCTTTAATACAGTCAATAAAGTTAATACAGTATGCCTAATACTTTCAGACAAAAAGTATGTAAATAGCGGATTTTAATTGGGTCTTACACCCTAAAAATATTTAAGTGTTTGAAAATAACTGATACAGTACTATAGTAATATAGTAATACAGTTCTAAACTAGTACTAATATTTCGAAACTGAAAATTTAACATTATGTATGTATTTAATTCTCTATTTTATAAAGATTTTTAATATTGCTCTTAACGCCATTATTAGGGCTAGAGTGTCTTTAGAGAGGTGCAAATGTCGACCGCCTGGCTGGAATACTGAATGTGAAGTCATTGATGACAGATCGGATAGCCAATTCACCCAAAACATCTCGGTGAGCATGAAGAACAGCCAAGTTGTTCAATAGTTTCTGTCCTATTGTTGATCAGATATATGACTTCAGGCGTCTAAGGGCGCTAAATGACCGTTCTGCTGTTGCTATCGTGCTTGGAACTACTTGGAGAAGCTTAATCCATTTCACTACTTCGCATAACATTTATCCAACTGCAGGCTCTTGTGTAATGTACTTTCTTACATCACGTATGTTTTTTAAGATCAGTTGTTTTTCACTAGCGATATCCGATTTTCACCTCTGTTTACTAAAGGCAAGCACTCTTGTGCAAATGCAATGACGTGTGTGAGTCCAGTTGAAGCAAACGGCTCAGTAATGCAAGATTGCGCCGTTTCACAAACTTCAATGTAAATAGCTTTGTAGTATTCCTCAGGAGTTTTGAAAGTGTGCGGTGAGCTGGTTTCGTTGTTTTCATAATTCTTTGGTATACTTCGATTCCGAGGAAGCGAAGGATCATCAACTTGAGAAGGTTTTTCTTTTAAACACAATTTCCAAAAGTGTCCAAAACTATCACGTCTTGCATTTAACATACAAATCAAGCCCCCATATATTTTTTCCAGATCAGCAACACTTGGATGAGGGCATCGAATTTTTTCATTGACTTCTTCTACTGGGTTGCATGGCAATAAAGTTGTAAAAAGAAATAAGTCTTGAATTGTAACATTGACTCAAGGTAGCCTGAACATTTGTGACCTGCGTCTGTTTTGTCCTCTGCAGAAAATGTTTCAAAAAGCTCTAGAAGTTCTTTAAAGTTTTTCAATATTCTCATGATACTAGAAGTTCGCATAGTCCATCGAGTCGAGCAAAGGGGTCATAGACCAGTTTTGTCGTTGGCGCTCTCACAGTGTATGCTTCTGAAAAGTCCCATCCTTTTTTTGGATTCCCTTACAGTGTTTATTAAGTCATTGGCTAAAGCCATAATATCCCTCATAGACGTAAGATGGCGGAGACAGTCTACAGCTTCCAAGTCTAAACTGTGAGCAGTGCAGTGCACATAACGTGCTTTTGGTTCCAAAACTAACTTTCTTGGTCCTTTGAACTTACCACTCATATTTGAGGCCGATCTCTTAAGTTATCCATTGTCAAATCAAGACGAGCGAAAACGTCTTTTAAAATACTAAACAGAATTTGTGATTCAGTGTTGGAGGTCTTGTATAAGCCAATAAAGTGTTCATTGACGATTAAGGAATCAACGACAGTACGAATATAAAATGACACTTGTTCGTGAATCGAAGAATCTCTTGTTTCGTCAACCATAATAGAAAAAATGTTCACTCTTCTTAATCGACGTCAATACCGTTCTCAACACAGACTTTCCTAGTAGATCAATGATCCATTTTAAATATCGTGGGACGTCCACTTATACCCCGAACGCCCTAACCAGTCTTAAAACTCAGGTATGTCATTCTTTCAGAGTTCCAACAACTGGAAAAAATTTGAGTTTACATCTTCGCGCCCTTTAATTGCTAACTGCTTCTCTGATATTGCAGAAAGACTTGGGCAGGAATGTGACCACCGTGTATGGATGCTGGCAGCAGTGGTCACGAGAATGTACGATCGTAAGAAGTCAGGGCTTCCGACAGCCACCTGACACTACCAAGAGGGAAGACCATCGGGTACGGCATATGGCTCTGGCACACAGTACTGCTACTGCAACAGCAATCTGAACATCAGTTGGCAGCACAGTGACACAACTGTTACAAATCGGTCACTTCAAGGGCAGCTCAGAGCCAGACGCCCTGTAGCTTGTATTCCACTGACTATAAGCATCCGCCATTTGTGACTTCAGTGGTGTCCAGCGAGAGCTGACTGGAGGGCAGGGTGGAGGTCTGTTATGTTTTTCGATGAAGGCTAGCTCTGCCTCGGTGGCAGTGGTGGCCATGTGTTGGGTAGAAGGAGTCCAGTTGAGGGCTTACAACCAACCTGTCTGCGTGCTAGACAAACTGGACCTGCAGCTGGAGTTATCGTCTGGGGAGTGATTTACGAGGGTCGTTCAATAATTAAAGAGAAAAATTGGTCTGGGGAAACAGCTGTTAGTAGGGTGAGTTTGGTACTTTTATGGCTATAAGTTGGCATCACTGGGATGAGCCCTGATCATCTGATTTATCGACATTGATTTTGTTTATAACCTCAAAAACACATTTCAAGATGGCGAGTCCGCTTAAAACGTCCACGTTCTGTTATGCGTTTTTTACTTGCTGAAGGCGAGAAACCAGTGAATATACACTATGGTGAAGGTTGTACGAATTTTACAAGTGGGTAGAGCAGTTCAAAAATGGTCGTGACTCAGTGACTAACGAACACCGTTCTGGCCGACCGGTTGCAGTTTCAACTCCCTCATTTGAAAGTCGAATTGATGACATTGTTCGTGCCGACCGCCTCGTGACTGTGGAAATGATAGTTAGTACTGCTACAGTTCATATCATTATCTGTAACAAGCTGAAGTATCGCTAAACATGTTAAAGATGGGTCCCAAAGGAGTTGATGCGGCTACACAAGGAAACAAGGTTGTGATTGTGCACAGAGCTAAAGGAAAATTATGAATGAGAAGGTGAGCATTTCCTCAACAAAATTTTAACTTGTGATGAAACTTGGGTTCACTATTATGAGCTAGAATCAGAAAGACAAAGCATGGAGAGGAAGCATACCAACTCACCTATCAAGAAAAAATTCATAACCCAAGCATCAGCAGGAAAAGTCTTGTTGACGGTGTTTTGGGATGCTTGAGGTCCAGTTTTTTGTGGTTATATGGAAGATCAGCATGCAGTGAACAGCAAGTACTACTCGGATTGGTTTTTAAACACACTGAAGCCAGCCATGAGAGAGAGACATCGTGGATCTCAGAGGAGAGGTGTGATTGTCCAGCAAGACAACGCACGTCCTTATATTGCTCAACTAACCCGTGAAACCATCGACAAAATGGGCTGGGAATTATTACCTCATTCCCCTTACAGTCCTGATATAGCACCTAGTTATTCCCATTTGTTTGGTGCACTGAAGGAAGCATTCCGTGGGAAGCGGTTCCAGGACAACGAGGACGTGAAAACGTTTGTGGGAAATTGGTTCAAACATCAAGATAAAGAGTTATTTGCAGCCGGAATAAAAAAACTTGTAGCCCTTTGGAGCAAGTGCATAAATGTTCAAGGAGATTATATTGAAAATCAAAAAAAATATTGTTTTGTAAAAATAATTGCTTTTTTTTCTCCAGACCAATTTGTCTCTTTAGTTATTGAGTGAACCTCGTAGTATGACAGCAGGAGCACTCTCATGGTTATCCCACGCATCCCAACCGCAAAATTGTTCGTCAGTCTCTTGATTCGACCCGTGCTGCCATGCATAAACAGCATTCTAGGGGGGTGTTTTCCAACAAGATAACGCTCGCCCACGTACTTCTGTTGTTACCCAACATGGTCTACATAGAGTCGACATATTCCCTTGTCCTGCTCCATCACCGCACCTGTCTCCAACCGAGAACATATGGGACATCATCGGAGGACAACTCCAGTGTTATCCTCAACCAGCATTGATCACCCCAGTGTCGACCGACCAAGTGCAGCGAGCATAGAACTCCATCCCACAAACTGACGTACGGCTCCAGTACAACATAATGCTTGCACGTTTGCCTGCTTGCAAAGAACATTCTGGCAGTTACATCGATTATTAATGTACCAGCATTGCATATTAGCAGTGGCTTATCCCGCTCGTACATTAACCTGTGATCGTGGAATGTGAATCACTTAAATATGTTATCTAAATAAATTTATTCCCGACATTTCATTATTCTAAATTAGTTGCTTTTTGGTGTTGCGATTATTTTTTTCAGTCAGTGTAGCTCAGTTCACTAGACACGGAAAGTGTAACTAGTTCCACTACAGCTATTCCTGTATAGATGCATTACCTGTTTTCTAACAGGGAGGCCGTCTGTTCGAGCTGCAGAACACAAGAATATCAGTGCAAGGTGAATGGCTATTTTCTGCTAGAGGAACAAAATAACCGCGCCGTAGCAGGTGCAACCACAGTTCCGTAAGGAACCGCAGACATTTTTTCCATCAAGGCGTTGACCGTCTTGTCTTACACTGGGATAAACGTATTAACAGTAATGGCAATCACTTTTGAAATAATCAAAGTGTCATCCGTGTCGTTTTCATTTGATTGCCCCATTTCTTACACAAAGAAGCGACAGCGAGCATATAAATTTCGCTATAAAGTGCCGGAGACAAAGACAGTGGCCCAGTGCAGCGCTCCCCTCAATATTACCGGTTACCAGGTTAGCAACGGCTGGAGACAGAACAGAGAGAGAGCACACTGGCGCCCTCCGTCGCCCTATGCGGAGAACGCATCTCCCAGCCGCCGCCTTGTTTGCCCGCAACTACGGCACAAGGTGGCTCTCCCTAATCTGGGTGTAGCTGTCGCTGGCAACATTTCGGTACAGGCAAAACCTCTAGCAGGAGTTTTGCATGACATCAGTGGATACTTTTCAGTGTGTTAGCGTGTGAATGGTCGTGAGTGTGAATGGTCGTGCCAGCAGACCTCTTCATAATACACTCCTGGAAATTGAAATAAGAACACTGTGAATTCATTGTCCCAGGAAGGGGAAACCTTATTGACACATTCCTGGGGTCAGATACATCACATGATCACACTGACAGAACCACAGGCACATAGACACAGGCAACAGAGCATGCACAATGTCGGCACTAGTACAGTGTATATCCACCTTTCGCAGCAATGCAGGCTGCTATTCTCCCATGGAGACGATCGTAGAGATGCTGGATGTAGTCCTGTGGAACGGCTTGCCATGCCATTTCCACCTGGCGCCTCAGTTGGACAATCGTTCGTGCTGGACGTGCAGACCGCGTGAGACGACGCTTCATCCAGTCCCAAACATGCTCAATGGGGGACAGATCCGGAGATCTTGCTGGCCAGGGTAGTTGACTTACACCTTCTAGAGCACGTTGGGTGGCACGGGATACATGCGGACGTGCATTGTCCTGTTGGAACAGCAAGTTCCCTTGCCGGTCTAGGAATGGTAGAACGATGGGTTCGATGACGGTTTGGATGTACCGTGCATTATTCAGTGTCCCCTCGACGATCACCAGTGGTGTACGGCCAGTGTAGGAGATCGCTCCCCACACCATGATGCCGGGTGTTGGCCCTGTGTGCCTCGGTCGTATGCAGTCCTGATTGTGGCGCTCACCTGCACGGCGCCAAACACGCATACGACCATCATTGGCACCAAGGCAGAAGCGACTCTCATCGCTGAAGACGACACGTCTCCATTCGTCCCTCCATTCACGCCTGTCGCGACACCACTGGAGGCGGGCTGCACGATGTTGGGGCGTGAGCGGAAGATGGCCTAACGGTGTGCGGGACCGTAGCCCAGCTTCATGGAGACGGTTGCGAATGGTCCTCGCCAATACCCCAGGAGCAACAGTGTCCCTAATTTGCTGGGAAGTGGCGGTGCGGTCCCCTACGGCACTGCGTAGGATCCTACGGTCTTGACGTGCATCCGTGCGTCGCTGCGGTCCGGTCCCAGATCGACGGGCACGTGCACCTTCCGCCGATCACTGGCGACAACATCGATGTACTGTGGAGACCTCACGCCCCGCGTGTTGAGCAATTCGGCGGTACGTCCACCCGGCCTCCCGCATGCCCACTATACGCCCTCGCTCAAAGTCCGTCAACTGCACATACGGTTCACGTCCACGCTGTCGCGGCATGCTATCAGTGTTAAAGACTGCGATGGAGCTCCGTATGCCACGGCAAACTGGCTGACACTGACGGCGGCGGTGCACAAATGCTGCGCAGCTAATGCCATTCGACGGCCAACACCGCGGTTCCTGGTGTCTCCGCTGTGCCGTGCGTGTGATCATTGCTTGTACAGCCCTCGCGCAGTGTCCGGAGCAAGTATGGTGGGTCTGACACACCGGTGTCAATGTGTTCTTTTTTCCATTTCCAGGAGTGTATAAGCAGCAGAAAAGGGAGGAGCACCCACAAGAATATTTATTAGTCAAGCAATTCCACATCAAACTGTATCTGCAGTTTGATAGGCCGAATCATCCAGTATCGAACAATTGCCGAAAACTGCTCGGAATTTTAAAAATTGCAAGTCTGGCACACAGTATGGGGGACTCAAGTGGCTGAGAGGTTAGCACTCTGTACAGCGTTGACAATTTCCGATTTCGATCCTCTGTTGTTAAGACAAACGATATGGCAGTAGCTAACTGCAGTACTGGTCGCCTGAATGGCAACCGTTCAACAGTTTGTTGAAAGGTGCTCAAAGTCAGAAGATCAGGAGTCAGTCTGGCGCGGCTATTTCCAAGGCAGATGTGTTGTCCCACAAGAATTCATATACAACCGTTGACAATAATGTTCGTCGATCCGGCAACACTGGCGACTCACAAGGCTGCACCTGCGTAGCGGCCGGTGTTCACAACTTGCCCCGCAGTGGTTCAGTTGAGCATCGTCTGTCTTCCGTGTTAGACCTGTCGGCTGAAGTGCTTGTTTAGTGCTTCGGTACTGAACTGAGATCAGGAAAGTAAACGAGCAATGGAGAAATTTATTCGACATAAAAGTTTTCTGGGTTTGGTACCGCGTCATAATTTAAAAACTACTGCTGCTATTATTGTTTTATCCTCAGCAAGTTACCGAAAGAAATGCATGCAGTGCTGGTACGTGTTTATGGGCATCAAGCACTGTTCATGAAATGCAAGTAACGAGTGGTTCGTCCGTTTTCGAGGGGGCCGGGAAAATGTTTCTGACAATCCCCATAGCGGACGTTCGGCGACCGCCGTCAGTGACGAAAACATTGAGAAAGCGAGGACATTAATCACGAACGACCGTTAATGAACTGTGCGCATGATAGCGCATGAACTGCAGATGAACTGTGAATCCATGCGACAAATCCTTACCCAGGAGTTAGGGAAGAGGATAACGTGTTGTCGTCTTTTGCCACATCACTTTACTGACGATCAGAATTAGGCACAGGATTTTGTCGAAACGGTGGATGCGACACCCAATTTCTTGAACCACTGAGGATGAAACCTGGTGTTTCTGATATGCCCCTGAAACTAAAAAGGAAAAGCATGGAATGGCGTTCTTCGACATACCTTACCAGATGCGAAGTTTGTTTTCTTCGCCAGTGATACACACTGCAATAAATAACGAAACATGTATAGTTTTAGAAACATCTGTTAATGAAATTTTCATGCGCATTTATATCTAATTCCTAGACAGTTCTTTCTCATTTAACTTGAAGATACAGTATATGCAATTCATAATTCATTAACAGGCTAAGATATGACGAGAAGCAGATATAGGTTAGCACTGTTAAGCTCTTGGAATTTAAAACTTGATAATACTCGTAAATTACATAGGGAGGTACACACCATACAAATCATGTAACGACTAAAAAACCCGTTTTCAATGCGGTAATTCTCAGATACTGGTAAAATAAAATAAAAAAGTTGGCATACTTCACTTACTTTCACTGCAATATGTCGCACAGAACTGGTTTTTGAGGCAACTCACCAAGAAAGCCTAAGTTTTCGCGTCCAAAAAGCGTATGATACAATTAATTTGTGGTGTGAATCCAAGAGCTTTCTGCAGAGCCTATTCAGTGAATTGAGGATACGAAATACAGCTCACCAGTATATGCATTCCCTGTTGTAATTTATCAGAGATATATAGAAATAGCTCGTTTTCAAACCTACAGCTCAGTTTATGAAATCAGTACTAGAGATAAGAATAATATTCCCAAAGATTTAAACTAACGTACTTTGGTCCAGAAAGGTGTTCATTATCCAGGTATACATAGTTTCAATAATGTGCCAGCCACAGTAAAAAGTTTAACTATTCATAAAATTCTGCTAAAGAGGTGTCTAAAGGACTGATTCATTGCAACTTCTTATACTCTTCCGAGAAATTTCTTAGTACCACTGATTCATGAGTAAGCTGAGTCCAGTCTATCCTTCTCTCCTTAAAGTGCGCCACAAAACAAAATAACCAAACATTACTTCAGAGAAATGTCGTGGCTGACTCGGCTAACTTACATAAAGGCTGCACTTTTCATTAGACACAAATGCCATTAACCTGAAGACAATCTTGATGAATACATTTTTATCTGTTAACATCACAGTGCAACATGGTACCACGCAGGGGTAATGTAAACTTGTTATTTCCATACAGTCTCACAGGGGGTGAGCTGTTCTCTACAGAGCTGAAGTCTCGTCTATGCATTAGCATTTAAACAGCTAAACCCCAGTTTATAGGATAACTTACGAACTACAGTAATGTTATTTAAAACTATCCTGAGAAGATTTCTTTAAAAAAACAGCTTGTTAAATAACCATTGCGCCAAGACGCCACGAATACCACATAGCTGCAAAAACAGCTCACAACACAGTCAAGGGCACGTGCATTGGGTAAATGGAAAATAACTGTCCAATCAGAACACACTATCCAAATAGCAAGCACACAAAAATCACTCCTATAATTTAAGATATTTCCCAGAAGCAAACCAAAAACTCTGAATAACAGATAGCAACGCCTACCACGTCTCTACAACACTTCACTACTGGTAGTATAGGCACATCAAACTTCTAACAACACCAGTCAACATCCGTTATTCGGAATAGAGTTCAAGACACCACTCTCACTCAAAGAAAACAGAGTAAGATCACAGTTCAAGTATGTTGTAATTTGTAGCTGCGGAACACACCACATGCACCACACTCCTTAACACAACAGCCACAATAAGCACCAGGTTGCACAATGCCTGGTTCGTGATCCCGAATGCAATGAATAATGCATCAGTGTAATATGACCAAAGGTTCTTTCTTCCACACATTGGCCGCCCTCATCATCTACAGCGTGAACATTAGTTACTGCCACCTGCCGGCCTAAAAACCAAGTTACACAATGGCCTGCAGGAAAACTGGTTCTTTTCCCAAACCTGTGTCCACTGCCGGCAGCCCACAGTGCACTGGCCGAGCCCCGCTAGACTCACACGCACCACAGACCGTCTGCATCCATCACTCCCACACACAGTCTGTGCACACAGTAAATTCTCAGTAGATAGCGTGGTATGCACATCCCTTCTGACTATAGAACCAGAGGAAGATTGTAAATTTGCGGACAAGCGCCACAGTGCGTTAGTAATAATATCGAAGAACATGAGTGTTACATCCAATCTTTCTTCTGCATATCTTCAGTGCTGGGATGTGATGTGTGGTGTCACCGCCAGACACCACACTTGCTAGGTGGTAGCCTTTAAATCGGCCGCGGTCCGTTAGTATACGTCGGACCCGCGTGTCGCCACTATCAGTGATTGCAGACCGAGCGCCGCCACACGGCAGGTCTAGAGAGACTTTCTAGCACTCGCCCCAGTTGTACAACCGACTTTGCTAGCGATGGTTCACTGACAAAATACGCTCACATTTGCCGAGACGATAGTTAGCATAGCCTTCAGCTACGTCATTTGCTATGACCTAGCAAGGCGCCATTACCAGTTACTATTGATACTGAATCATGTCCAGTCAAGAGCGACGCTCATCATTAATGGATTAAAGATAAGTATTCCACCAGCTAGGTCCGTTTTTCTAACGTCTAATTTCGTTGTCCTGTTCCAGACCTCACGCCAGCCTGCGTGAGCTAAAACACGTGCCTTTCAGCTTCCTCTAATAAACCGGTGTTGGCTCTCCTGCCAACCCACAACATTGGCGACGAGACAATACCGCGTTTGTAACTGTACTGCCCTGATTTACTTGTGTAATGGCTTGGCCACCATCTCCAGATGTACTGTCCGAATTTTATCGGTTACAGGATCAGCAGACGCAGGCCTTACTGGATGCCCTTGGACAGCTCGTCCAGGGTCAATGTGCAATGCAAAACGATGCGGCCGCCGCCGCTCCACCGCTAACGAAGCCACAACATGCAGTTGCACCAACTTTTCGTATTTTTGATGCTGCACTGGAAAGCTGGACAGAGTGGTCACGCTAATTTGGATTCCATCTCGCCACCTACAGAATTCAAGGTAATGAGCGGCAGCCTTTTTTGTTGTCCTCTGTAGGGGTGCACACATACCATGTGATAGTCAAATTATTTCCCTGACGCGACGTAACAACTCTGTCCTACGACGAAATTTTGTGTGCATTAGATGCATATTTCAAAGACTCAGTGAATGTAGTTGCCAAACGGTACACCTTCTTTCGTACAAACCGTACGGCAGGTCAGACTAATAGGGAGTGGGTTGCAACCTTGCAAGGCCTTACTAGGGATTGTGCTTTTGAGTGTCAATGTGGACTCCCTTATTCAGATACTATGGTACATGATGCAATTGCACAGAACGTTTCTGATGTTCGTATAAGGGAACAGATTTTGAAACTAGTCAATCCCTCCCTTCAACAAGTGATGGACATATTGGATCGGCAGGACACACTTGACTTTGCTCAGGAATCATTTGAAACTTCACCAGCTGTGTGTCACAATAACCGGCCCGCCGGGCGAGCTGCATGGATCAGTAAACAGCCCTCGCGCCTGGCCGCGCCATTGCCGCCAGGTTCTCAGCCACGTGTACCGCGCCGGCAAGCAAATGCAGTGCTAAAATCATGCCTGCAGTGTGCTACTAGACATTCGCGTGAGAATTGCCCATCACGCCAAGCTATTTGCTTTTACTGTAATAAAAAAGGACATATTCAAAGTGTTTGCCAGAAAAAGCTCAGATTGGAAGCTCAAAACCATTCCAGGCCCTTTGCTTCGCGCCGGAATCGGAATCGGACCAAGGATACTCAGGCTCGCGACACTTCGCCCATGGAAATTCATATAGTTCATGCCACTCCGCCCAGTGCCACTCTCTCTAACAGTGACTGTGTTCGTCCCACAAATAGTGTGCGTCGACATCGCCAGAACTCCCGTCAAGTCACAAGTGATTTTGTACCAGTGTCAGTTCACATTGCACGAGACAGTCGCTCTTGTCATCAGCAGGACAATAAACTTTTTGTGGACTTGGACATTAATGGCAAAGTGATACCATTCCATCACGATACCGGGGCTGCAGTTTCACTGATCAATCAAGACACTTACAAACTGCTGGGCACACCTCCATTGCGTGCCGCAAATGTTAAGTTAACTAGCTATGCAGGTCCAGAAATCCCTGTGTTAGGACAGTGCAGCCTTCTTGCAACATACAAGGGACAAACAAAACTTGTGTCATTTTACGTCCTTCGTTCTTCTTCTGCAGTGAACTTGTTTGTTTTCGATTTATTTCAGTTGTTTAACTTGTCTATAGTAAATCAGGTCCTATCAGTGAACCAGACTGTGCCTTCAGCCAGTGTTTCTTGTCTATGTGAAGAATTTCAGACATTTTTGCACCGGGCCTCGGTTGCGCTAAGAACTATAAAGCACATTTAGAACTGAAAGTCAACGCCCAACCGAAATTTTTCAGAGCACACAATGTTCCCCACGCATTGCGTGATGAGGTCGCAAAAACATTACACGATTTGGAATCACAAGGTGTAATTGAACGTGTGCAGGCTTCTCTCTGGGCATCACCCTTAGTAATTTTGCCAAAACCTTCGGGAAAATTGAGACTTTGTGTGGACTTCAAGACAACAGTGAATCCACAACTAGTGACTGCAACTTTTCCTTTACCCCTGGAAGATCTTTTTGACAAACTGGGCCCGAGTAAATACTTTTCGAAGTTGGACCTAGCAGATGCGTACTTGCAAATACCGGTGGACGAAGAATCCCAGCACGTTTTGGTGGTTAACACGCATCTTGGTTTGTATCGATTCAAACGACTGCCATTCGGGTGTGCATCCGCCCCTGCATTGTTTCATCAATATCTGCAAACTGTTTGTGCGTCGGTCCCTACTGCAGCAAACTATCTGGACGATATTGTGATCTCCGGAAAGACGGAAGAAGAACATTTAGCCAATCTCAGAACATTATTTCAGGTCTTGCGACAAAATGGTCTTCGCTTGCGGAAGGACAAATGTGTGTTTTTTGCTCGTGACTTACCCTACCTGGGACATGTACTCAATGCCCAAGGCATACATCCCAGTCCCGAGCACCTCCGTGCCATACATGACTTGCCTTCGCCGCAGAATTTGAAGCAGCTACAGAGTGTCCTGGGAAAAATTAACTATTATCATCGCTATGTTCCCCATGCCTCTTCCATTTCAGCTCCGCTTCATCGCTTACGCCGTAAAGGTGTTCCGTTCGTCTGGACGACGGAATGCGAACGCGCCTTTCGCCAGTTGAAATCGGCGTTGCTTTCCAATACCTGCCTTACGCCATTCGATCCCCAGAAACCCCTTTTGTTGATGCTGGATGCATCGGATTTCGGGATCGGTGCTGTGCCTGCGCACAAAGATGGTTCGCACGATCGCCCTATTGCCTTTGCGTCCAAATTGCTCTCGTCTGCGCAACGAAATTATTCACAGATCGAGAAAGAAGCTTTGGCTCTCGTCTTTGGTGTTACTAAGTTTCATGATTTCTTGTATGGCCGTCACTTTACCATCATCACAGACCACAAACCTTTGACATTGCTTTTTCGTCCGACCAAGCCTGTACCTCCACGTACAGCGCAGAAATTCATTCACTGGTCTATTTTCCTCTCGCAGTACCGCTACGATATCTTGTATCGGTCCACTGCTAAGCACGGAAACGCCGATGCGTTGTCCCGTTTGCCTGTTGCTGAGGATATAGCATTCGATTCCTCCGAACTTCCTTGCATGTTCATTGATTCGGAAACCGATGACGTGGTCGAATCGTTTCCGATTGATTTTCGTCGTGTAGCTACAGCCACAGCTGCTGACCCTGTCCTTGCTACCGTTCTGCGTTTTGTTGCTACGCAATGGCCCTTGTCAAAGTCACGGATCGAGGATCCGTTGGTTCGCCGATTTTTTGCTCACAAGGAGAGACTTTCTGTACGACGTGGTGTTTTGCTGCTGCGTTCTGATAATGATCAGTCCAGGGTCGTGGACCCACGTTCGTTACAGTCCTCTGTCTTGCAGCTTCTCCACCAAGGACATTGGGGTATAGTGAGAACGAAACAACTTGCTCGTCAGCACTGTACTTGGTTCGGAATCGATGCCGCGATTACGAATATGTGCTCTTCTTGCAGGGTGTGTGCCGAACAACAATCAGCACCACCGCGGAAATTCTTTGCATGGCCAAAAGCCACTTCCCCTTGGCAACGCTTATACATCGATTTTGCCGGTCCATTCTGAAATGCTCGATGGTTGGTTGTGGTAGATTCATTCAGTAATTTTCCTTTTGTTGTCCGGATGTCTTCCACCATGCAAGCGTTATCTTTTATCTTTTGCATTGAAGGTCTTCCACAGACTATTGTTTCCGACAATGGCCCACAATTCATGTCGGCAGAATTTCAGTCATTCTGCAAGGCCAATGGTATTCAACATCTGACGTCCGCGCCGTTTTCGCCGCAGTCAAACGGTGCCGCTAAACGATTGGTCAGGACTTTCAAGTTCAAATGGCTCTGAGCACTATGGGACTCAACTTCTGAGGTCATTAGTCCCCTAGAACTTAGAACTAGTTAAACCTAACTAACCTAAGGACATCACACACATCCATACCCGAGGCAGGATTCGAACCTGCGACCGTAGCGGTCGTGCGGTTCCAGACTGCAGCGCCCAGAACCGCACGGCCACAAGACTTTCAAGTCACAGATGTTGAAAGCGTCGCATTCTCGGGAGGACGCGTTATTGCTCTTTTTGTCCTCGTATCGCTCTCAGCCCCGAGATGGTCGCTCGCCGACTGAGTTGCTTCACGGTCTCCCTCATCGCACCTTGATGTCTTTGCTACATCCGCCGCATCAGGTTCCTGTGCAGCGGCAGGCACCTCCTTTTGCCCCAGGCGACGTTGTCTACTACCGCCGCTATCGAGGTTCACGGCGTTGGGTCGAAGGGCGCATTCTTCGCTGCCTCGGCCGCGCGATGTATCTGGTTTTGGGGGCCTCTGGTGAGTTGCGTCGGCATCTCAATCAGCTGCGCCTCTGTCGTCGCACGGGCTCTGCCTCTTCCCCTCTGCTTTCAGCGACAGTGCCGTCCGGTCAGCACCCTGGGAACCCATCTACTGCCTCGCCTCAGCCCCAGGTGTTACCGACGCTGCCTTCCATTTGCCCCATGGCGACGAGCCGCCGCCGCCGTCGCCGCCGCCGCCTGTTCTCCCGCCGGCGACGCCCGCAGTGGACGCGTCACTGCAACCGCCGGGCGCCTCCCTGGGTCACGCGCCGCCGATCGCTTCCCGTGACCAGCTGTCCTCCGACATGGAACTATTGCCCGCTCCGGACCAGATGTCGTCTTCGCCCGTCGGGTGCCCCGGCCCGATGGAGGTCGACCCTTCGGCCCCTCCTCTCTCTCTGCGGGCGCATACACCGCATGTTGGCGTGCACCCTGGAGCAGATTTTCAGGCGTTCCCTAACTCCCCGCGGTCCGAATGGCAGGGTGCGGATGGCACTGCCTCGCCTGTTGTTAGGCTCCCCACCTCGTTGCATACACCAACATGGGGTCCTCTCCACGGCGGGCGGAAGCCTTATGCCACAACCGTGTGTCCGCAGCTCGTGGCCGTGCGGTAGCGTTCTCGCTTCCCACGCCCGGGTTCCCGGGTTCGATTCCCGGCGGGGTCAGGGATTTTCTCTGCCTCGTGATGACTGGGTGTTGTGTGCTGTCCTTAGGTTAGTTAGGTTTAAGTAGTTCTAAGTTCTAGGGGACTGATGACCATAGGTGTTAAGTCCCATAGTGCTCAGAGCCATTTGAACCACAACCGTGCGCCGAATTGCGGGGGAGGAATGTGGTGTCACCGCCAGATACCACACTTGCTAGGTGGTAGCCTTTAAATCGGCCGCGGTCCGTTAGTATACGTCGGACCCGCGTGTCGCCACTATCAGTGATTGCAGACCGAGCGCCGCCACACGGCAGGTCTAGAGAGACTTTCTAGCACTCGCCCCAGTTGTACAACCGACTTTGCTAGCGATGGTTCACTGACAAAATACGCTCACATTTGCCGAGACGATAGTTAGCATAGCCTTCAGCTACGTCATTTGCTATGACCTAGCAAGGCGCCATTACCAGTTACTATTGATACTGAATCATGTCCAGTCAAGAGCGACGCTCATCATTAATGGATTAAAGATAAGTATTCCACCAGCTAGGTCCGTTTTTCTAACGTCTAATTTCGTTGTCCTGTTCCAGACCTCACGCCAGCCTGCGTGAGCTAAAACACGTGCCTTTCAGCTTCCTCTAATAAACCGGTGTTGGCTCTCCTGCCAACCCACAACATGATGAATGAAAATAATTGTTATAAACTGATTTCCAACCTTACGATGGGTACCGCTACAAAAGCCGAAGAGCTATTATATGCACCTTAACGTATTATACATTTACATGTTTTCTGACAGCTTGTTATTGCGTCATAAAACAAAATATATTTAAGATTTTTGCATTTATTCCACATCCACAAGGATTGTTTCACATTTTGTCTGTGAAAAGGACATTAGTATATCTCTTTTCTCTTGTAAACATGTATTCTAGTTTTATGGTATCTTCTCATACTTGAGGATCTCACCAGTATGAATCTACGGAACGAGGAGTACATCTAATGTAATCTACAATGTACAGGGTTCTCGGGGCCAAGTATGACATGCGATAGCACCTGAGGAATTCGGAATTGGAATGAAATTCTTGGACCTGTCAAGTGACATGCACGTGCTGGCTAGGATGGACAAGATGTGCAGTACGACTGCGTTTTATTGCAGCCACGTAATGAGTGCTTGATGTGTGGGACACTCAAGCTCCATAGCTGTGCATGAACTGGGCTTCCTGTATGAACTCCACAACTTTTACTTATTCAACAAACAAACCCCACAATTTTTACCTTATCAACACAAGAGCACAACAACGTTTACCTGCTCAACAAAACTAGCTCCACAAATTTTAGCTGATCAAAAAACAAACTCCACAACTTTTGCATGACTAACAACCAAACTCCACAACTTTTACCTGATCAACGCACAAACTCCACAACTTTTACCTGCTCAATATATGGAGTTCGCTGTGTGCCCAAAACTACCGTTACTGGCAGTAGCCAATCTCCACAAACAGCACCAGACTGGTGATTTTCTTATGATCAAGTTCCACAACACATCCGTGAGCCACATATTAAAAATGCACCTATATCAAACTAATAGTTTTATTACAAAACTTAGGAAAAGGTGAAGTATTATCTTAAATACCTTAACTGACAGAAGTATCGTAAAAAAGGAAACAAATTATAGATTCATGATCTTCAGTTGAAAGTAATTTACTCATGTCTTAAAGTATAGTATATAAATTCTTATGGAAGAATGGAGTAAAGTTGGCAAATTTTACATGTGAGATTGAAACATATTCTGTAGTCCAGTACTGATATGACAGGTCACCTATGCAACTAAATACATTTGAATATGATAAAACATCGATAAAAAGTGAAATTATAAACATAAATTTTTTGAAGGACATAAAACATTTTTTTGAAATAAAAGGTAAACTAAAATTTCAGTAGAGTTATAGATCTCTCATCTCGATTACGTCGGAGATAGACAACATTTAATCATTGTACGAGGAACACTTCAAAAAATGCAATCTGTCCGTAATGCCAATGCACAATTTTCTTCTGGAAGAATATTCAAATTTCTTTTGTTTTATTTCTTGGTTTGGAACTAGTGTCAACATTATTTAGCTCACAGTAAGAATCTCGTAGTTCACTTCTCAAACTGCTCACATAAGTATTAATTTTAGGATGAACTCATTTAAACGATTTAGAAAGTGAATAAAATCTCTCACGCGAATTCATCGATCTCCAAAACGCAGAGAACTCGTCTTCCCAAATATAAGAGAGTGATACACTTTTCATCAACATAACTTTCTGTGAGGTGGACATCGAACGTGCAAGTACTGGATCTTCTGACATGATACTCATTAAATCATAAATGTCAGCTCCAACTTCTCCATATTTCAAGCAAGTTAGAGGTAGGCAGCAACCTTTTATTGCCTTTGGTAACGATTTCCTGCTCATGTCCTATATTGAAGATGAATCACACACGTGATTTACCAATTTCCGACAAAACGTGATCATTTACTACTGTAAAAATTTTGGTATTTCAGATCCTCTTGTTCAAACATCAGCATCCTTGGTCACCAGTGTAGATTTTTTTAAAGTAAGCGTGTCTGCCCCGTTTCACTGCACATTACTCTCACATTGTCCTAAACATACAGCATCACTGTCCTACAAGACTTTTTAGTAACTCACTTTCTCAGTATTACATTGAACACTACTGTGCTGG
The DNA here is from genome assembly GCF_021461395.2 of Schistocerca americana. Taxonomy (NCBI): domain Eukaryota; kingdom Metazoa; phylum Arthropoda; class Insecta; order Orthoptera; family Acrididae; genus Schistocerca; species Schistocerca americana. Next base: position 54,263,779 of record NC_060126.1, on the reverse strand, counting down.
TCTCTGACGGACTTTTAAGTGTCTTGCGATTTTCATAGCCTGCAGTAGTTTTGCAGCCAGTTCATCTGTAGTTCCCAGTATCGGCCTGGAGTCCTCTGAAATTTTCTCTACTGCTTATATATTTATCATTTAGATTTTAAGTTTTCAGTTCCTCCATTTCTTAACTTGTCAAAAAATGTATTATTTATTTCCTTTCGATAGCCACATTTACTTTTAGCCATACAACTGACTTTCTTACTCCTACCCATTCCAGTTTCACACCAGAACTAATTGTGAGACCCATGTTATTGCCATAAAGTAGGAATGGCTAAGGAGTGAGCGCAGAATTTTTGCCGTCAACATAGATTGCCTCCAAAAGTCACGTCACTATGTTATTCTGGATTACGAAAAAGCACCTGTTCCTCAAGTCATGCATTTCTATTTACATCCTTAGCAACCATAATTATTAACAATTGCTGTTACTAAGAAATAAATGCATAAAAGCAGCTCAGATACTTGTAATATTAAAGTTGCAGTCTTAAGGCAAGTAAACAAACATCATTATACCAAAAATAGAGCGACTTTTCCATTTAATGTTGGCGATATGTGCAGTGCACTGTGCTCGTACCATAGATATTCCTAATTTGTGGTCCTTCCAATGCGCAAAGATATACACTTCAAAGATCTGCGGAGTGTAAATTGATTTGTACACAGTTGGTTTAAACACCTCAGTTAAATGATGGAAAATAATAACGTTCCACTGAGCGAGGTGGCGCTCTGTTTAGCACACTGAACTCGCGTTCGGGAGGACGACGGTTCAAATCCGCGTCCGACCATCCTGATTTAGGTTTTCCGTGATTTCCCTAAATCGTTTCAGGCAAATGCCGGGATGGTTCCTTTGAAAGGGCACGGCCAATTTGCTTCTACATGCTTCCCTCATCCGATCGGGCCAATGATCTCGCTGTTTGGTCCCCTTCCCCTAATCAACCAACCAGTAACTGTATCTGTGGCATCTTCCTGGAAAATAAAAGAATGAACTATATTCATAACTCATAAGGGAGAGTAACATATACCTTTCGCTTACTAGTTTGTAAGGTACAAAAAAGTAGACCTTATCTGAAACGCTACGTTTATAATGATAATTGCGGATAGTTAGTTTTTATACTGCTCCTCACAGTACACAGTGTTACATCACCGGAGGGAGCCACGAAGTAGAAACTCTCCCCACCAGGCACCACTCATATCGGATCTATCGCTACACAGATGGCGCTCATAAACTGGAACTAATTTATCCTTCCACGGAAAGAACTTCCAACAGTCTGCTCCATCCGCCTAGAATAATATTAGCTACCTCTACTTTCTGCTTCCACTACCGACATCACATATGCAAGATTAATCCATAGGTCACGGATAAATTTGGATGTGTAGACAAACTTTTACATTTCACTAGTGGCACAGTTCGTCCAATTCGCTAGCAACAGTCGCCCACAGTTCCAGCTAATACAGATCAACAGCTGCCGCCATTACAGCCAACTGCTATAAAAGAGGGGATCGTCGGACAGTAAATCTGTCAAGTGATGTTCAGTATTCAGAGCCAGATCTAATACATGTTAGATACTGAACAAATGGATTAGCAGAATGAGATTTTCACTCTGCAGCGGAGTGTGCGCTGATATGAAACTTCCTGGCAGATTAAACTGTGTGCCCGACCGAGACTCGAACTCGGGACCTTTGCCTTTCGCGGGCAAGTGCTCTACCATCTGAGCTACCGAAGCACGGCTCACGCCCGGTCCTCACAGCTCTACTTCTGCCAGTATCTCGTCTCCTACCTTCCAAACTTTACAGAAGCTCTCCTGCGAACCCTGCAGAACTAGCACTCCTGAAAGAAAGGATACTGCGGAGACATGGCTTAGCCACAGCCTGGGGGATGCTTCCAGAATGAGATTTTCGCTCTGCAGCGGAGTGTGCGCTGATATGAAACTTCCTGGCAGATTAAAACTGTGTGCCCGACCGAGACTCGAACTCGGGACCTTTGCCTTTCGCGGGCAAGTGCTCTACCACTAGAGCACTTGCCCACGAAAGGCAAAGGTCCCGAGTTCGAGTCTCGGTCGGGCACACAGTTTTAATCTGCCAGGAAGTTTCAAATGGATTAGCAGTTGCACATTTATTGGTGACATGTGAAAATTTGTGTTCAACTGGGACTCCACCCACATTTCGTTACTTTCCGCGAGCAGTCGCTATAACAACTTCGGCTATCCGAGCATGCCTCTCTGGCCAACCCAAACCAACGACACCTAGAGTGAGAAGGTCTGTACACTGCCTGCGAATAGCATGATGAGTATACCAAGAGTGGTCATAACAAAAGGAAGTGACTCGTGTTGTGCTGAGCATAGGGGTGTGTGAATGGTGCACAGTGTAACTGTTCTATAATGTTTCTAACTTTATTTCTGTGATACACAGTGTTAATTTGTGTTAGTGAGAAAAAAATGTCATACAAATGTTGTGTGACTGGGTGTAAATGCAATTACCCCGCAGGCCCGAAAGCGCAAGTTTTTTCGTTTCCAAAGGAAGCAGAACTGTTAGAAAAATGGAAGCGGTCTATCCCCAGGAAAATTTAACAATGAACAAAACGACAAAAGTAAGTCATTAAAATTCCTTTATGATTATAATGTAGTATGAAGTCAATACCGTGAAGCATAACCTCAAATTTACACAACAACTAGCACTTATTGTGTCAACGTTCTGGCAATATGTTACTGATTTAGAGCAGTGTATACGTGAGGTTTATTACTGCGTGAACCGAACTGCTCATGGAAATCCAACAAGACATTGTATTCAGCAGTTTTAGGTGTTCAGGCCTGTTAGCTTCTCAGCATGTTTACCGTGCAGTTGGCTTCGTCAACTATAATTTTAAAGCATTCAGGGAATGAACTATCATTAGTAATTATACTAACAAGATACAGCATTGGCATTCTAATTTCCACAAATATACATTTTAGAACATTGTTGTTGAGCTCATGACCGTCCTCTGTTCGGAGCTGTTCAGAATGTTTACCGAGTAAATCTTCTACCAAGGTGTTGGTAGCCCTGCACAAGGCCGCACGGACGGAGACAAAGCTCTCTTGAAAGATAAGTAATTTAGGTTGTAATTAATTGTAGTTGAACATTTTTAACTAGTGTACTCTTCAAGCTCACCATTAAAAGCTTTTCTTTTATTTTCGTATTGTTCCAGTAATCGCGAAAAGTTCGTTTTGTTTACATTTCGCGGCTTTGCCTTACTTTCCGAGTGTGCATACTTAGCGTTATAAAGGCAATCTTAAGTGCATTTGCCATAGATTAACTGATTAAATACGTTCATTAGTGTGCTCTTCAATCTTGCCATTCAAAGTTTTTCTTTTATTTGCGTATTCTTCCAGTAATCGCGAAAAGTTCGTTGTGGTTACATTCGGCTGTTAAGGCCTAATTTTTGAACGTGCATATTTAGCGTTATACCACAAATTTAAGTGCATTTGCTAATAGTTTACTTACATACTAGTTTCCAAAACATATTTAGTGTCCTTTTACATCTGTATTTAATATGTTATCGTTATCACTCAGTAAATTTGTTAACTAATTTCCAAACTATCATGGATACTAAGCGTGTGAGCTGCAGTAGGTAAGTTACTTCAGGAGTTTTGTGCAGCTGTTGTGACAGGTGGTTCCACTGGGGAAATTATAGCGGCGTGGGAATTGGGGAAGCAAACGAGACTCTTCCATTCTTTTGCAGGGTTTGCTCAAGAGATAGGATTATAGCCGAACAGGAGGAGAAAATTAGAGCCCTTCAGGATTATTTTGACAGAGCGAGGGAGGAACTGAAGGGGTTAAGGGGGGAGGAGGGTACACAGTGGTGGGAAGCGGTAGCCGGGAACAGGTGCCACAGAAAGAGAACAGTGTCACACAGTTTCCCAACTGGCACAACCAATAGATTTGCCTTGCTACCACAGTTAAGTAAGGAAGAGGCTCCAGTAGAATTAGATGTAGTTACGATGCAACAGAATCTCACTAGGAAACCAACTGTTTCAAAAAAAATAGAAAGTAAGAGGAGAATTCTGTTGATAGGTAGCAACCATGAAAGAGGCGTGGACCAGACTTTGCAGGAGAAATTAGTTGACAGGTATCAGGTCACAAACTTTTTCAAACCAAGTGCATGTCTTAGCCAGGTGGTAGAGGATATAGGTTCCTTGTGCAAGGGTTTGTCAAAGTAGGATCATGTGGTGATAGTGGGTGGAGTGGGAAACAGTATTGATAGGGATCAGGGCTACAGTATTGAGTGTGACCTGGTGAAAACTTCCTCTGCACCAATGTTGGGCTGGTGCCTGCTTTCTAGTGGCATGATCAGCCCCAGTTGAACTGCTCTGTCAGGAGGGTAAATATGGAGTGGGATCAGTTGCATAGGGTGGCCACTTTGTCTGACATTGGATTGGTTCCTGTCGAGGATATTGATAGGGGGATTTCACAAGGCATGGCCTACATCTCAATAGGAAAGGGAAGGGTAAACTGGCAGGGTTGTTAGCGAAATCCATAAGGGGGGACACTAGTACTCATGGATGTACTTCTTTTTTAGACTAATGTCAGTGTCCAATGAGAAGTTCAGGCAGGCATGTACTAAAGAGGTCCAAAACTCACAAGATTCTCACAACAGTAAAGTAAATAATAATATTACCATATTTAACCAAAATATTGGTGGATTAAAGAAAAAAGTATATTCTCACAGAAGTAAAGTAAAAAAATAGTGTTACCATTTTTCATCAAAATATTCTGGGATTGAAGAATAAAATAGATGAGCTCCTGGTTTGTTTAGATGACATTGAATCTGATATGTAATAGATATACTATGCCTGTCTGAGCACCACATTTTGTCTGATATGGAAAAGGTAAATATCAGTGGTTATAAACTAGCTGCACATATGAGTAGAGAGAATAAGGTGAGAGGAGGAGTTGCCAAATATGTCAAAAGTTATCTGTGTGTAAAAAGCTTAGATACAAAAAAGTTTTGTCTAGAGCAATATATAGAAGCATGTGCCTGTCAACTTAAACTGAAGGAGGGCTCTTTTATAATTGTAACAGTATGTAGGTCCCCTTCAGGAAATTTTCATTTATTCCTGGATTTCTTGGATGCCTTGTTGTGCTATCTGTCACATAGGGGAAAGCAAATTATTATTTGTGGGGACTTCAGTATTGATTCATTGGAAGAGTGCAATAAGAAGAATGACCTGGAAGTCTTTCGGTTCTTTCAATTTGACATCTGTCGTTGATTTTCCTACTCGGGTAGTGAAGGACACCAGCACATTGATAGATAACACTTTCATAGACCAAGATAAGTTTAAAAACATAAATTCTTGTCCTGTTGCGGATGGCCTTACTAATCATTGCGCACAGCTATTTACAGTACATAACATAGCTCCATTCAGTGATTCAAAACTACCCTCCAAAGTTGTGCATTCAATTAATGTCTCAACAATTAGAAATTTCAGGGAAAATCTTCATCAGTTAGACTGGGATGAGATGTACAAGGAACCAAATGCTAATTTTAGATATAACTTATTTCATGATGCGCATCTAAGAAAATTTGAAAACTGTTTCCCCAAGAAAGTATTTAAATCTCATTATAAGAAACCATGCAAAAAACCTTGGCTTATTAAAGGAATAAAAATATCTTGTAACCACAAAAGGGAACTGTATCTAACAACAAGAAAGAGTAATGACCCAGAAACAGCCAAATTTTATAAAAACTACTGTAATACATCAAAAAACGTTATTAAAAAGTCCATAAGCATGTGAATCATGGCTGACATTAATACCTCTGATAACAAAATCAAAACACCTTGGAATATTATCACAAGGGAGACAGGGCAACCAAGAGTACAGGATGACAGCATTACCATTAAAGCGAATGGAAACTTGACAAACAATAAGCCGCAAGTCGAAAACATTTTGAATAATCATTTTTTAAATGTTGTAGAGAAAATAGGATCTAAATGTTCATTAGAAGAAGCAAGGCAGTTAATGGAAGAGGCCTTACCCACACAATTTGATACAATTGAAATTCCATCCACCTCTTCTTCTGGAATTAGGAAGATAATAAACTCTCTCAAGAATAAAAGCTCACATGGAATTGATGGCATTTCCAGCAGGATAATAAAAGCTTGTTCCCAAGAGATAAGTGGGATTCTTAGCCACATATGTAATAGCTGTCTTGAGCAGGGTATTTTCCCAGATAGACTGAAGTATACCATTGTTAAATCACTGTATAAAAAAGGGGATACGTCTGATGTCAACAACTACCGCCGAATCTCTCTTCTGACTGCCTTCTCCAAAATTCTTGAAAAAGTAATGTATTGTACAGTAGCTTCACACCTTAGTAAAAATAGTTTTAACAAAACGTCAGTTTGGTTTCCAGAAAGGTTTTTCAACGGAAAATGCTATATACACTTTCACTAATGAAATATTAAATGCTCTGAGTAACTGGAAGCCACCCTTTGGGATTTTTTGTGATCTCTAAAAGGCTTTTGATTGTGTAAATCATGAAATACTTCTATATGAGCTCAAGTTCTATGATATGAATGATACAACGCTCAAGTGGTTTAAGTCATACCTAACTCGGAGAGTGCAGAATGTTGAAATAAGCAGTTCACATAATATGCAAAAAACTGGTGATTTCTCAAACTGGGGAACAATCAAGAATGGGGTGCCGCAAAGATCGGTCTTGGGTCCTCTGCTGTTCTTAATATATATTAATGACTTGCCATTCTAAATTCACGAACATGCAAAGCTTTTTGCCGATGATACAAGTATAGTTATCACACCCAACAGAGAAGAATTAACTGATGAAATTGTAAATGATGTTTTTCAGAAAATCATTAAGTGGTACTACGGTCGCAGGTTCGAATCCTGCCTCGGGCATGGATGTGTGTGATGTCCTGAGGTTAGTTAGGTTTAAGTAGTTCTAAGTTCTAGGGGACTGATGATCTCAGATGTTAAGTCCCATAGTGCTCAGAGCCATTTGACCCATTAAGTGGTACTTTGCAAATGGGCTCTCATTAGACTTTGACAAAACACAGTATATACAGTTCCACACAGTAAATGAAATGACACCATTGATAAATATAGACTTCCATCAGAAATCGGTAGCTAACGTAGAATATTTCTAGGTGTATGCGTTGATGAGGGGTTGAGCTGGAAAAATCACACTGAAGATCTGCTGAAACGTTTGAGTTCAGCTACTTATGCTATTAGGGTCATTGCAAATTTGGTGATATATATCTCGGTAAATTATCTTGCCACGCCTATTTTCATTAACTGCTTTCTTATGGCGTCACTATATGCTTATATTCACTTATGAAATTTGTTATTAACAATCCGAACGAATTCAAAAGTAATAGCAGTGAACATGGCTACAACACTAGGAGAAAGGATTATCTTCACTACTCAAGGTTAAATCTAACTTTGACTCAGAAGTGGGTAAATTATGCTGACACAAAAGTCTTTGGTCACTTACCTAATAGCAGCAAAAGTCTGACAGATAGCTAAGCTATACAGCATTTAAAAGGAAATTAAAAGAATTTGTGAATGGCATCTCCTTCTATTCATTTGATGAATTTTTTGATATAGTAAGTGGGTGATTCCCCCTCCCCACCCCAAAAAAATTAAAAATATTAAGTGTCATGTAATATTTTTTGTAATGTAATATCTTGTATAGACACCTTTTATTAACCTGACATGTTTCACATCATTATGAAGTGCCGTATTCATGAAGATTCGATGAAGAATCGTTCTAATTGTCACGAACTTTGCATGTGTTATGGGTGATATTGTAAATATGTCTTTATTATAATATATAATATATTATAATATAACAATTTTTCACATTCAGACCTGAGCCGTGGCTGGATCATCGCATGCGCTGGATTAAACCTTGGTTGCTATTCTGGGTTTAGTCTCCAGCAGTTACCGCGATTATGCTGTTATCCTCTCTCTCTGTGAGCGGTAGCAGCGGTGTGTATCGATATTCGCACCTTGTACTATCTTTGGCCTGGCGCTTATAGTTTCTGGCTGGGCGGTGTGCGACTAGTCGGTCGGTTAGCGTGGAGCAGTCAGGAAATCTCTGCGGCGCGTAGTTCGGCTGGGGCCGCTGGTGGCGTCTACGCACAGTCGGAGTGTGTGGTGCTGTTCCCATTGCCACGAGGTCGGTGGCTCACTGATCATGGACACGAAAGTTGAGTTTCGACTTAATCTACCAGCAAGTCATGTCTGTTCACATTGTGTCGTTTGGATTTCGTTGTCGGCTGTTGGGACATTCCCGCGAGCAACAACGTGTGTTTTCAAGTTCGCAAATTTTAGCCACCCTCCGGTGGAGTTTAACTGTACTTGGTTATTTTGAATTGAAGTGCACCAGCGGAATCTTCTGCCTTGTGGCTGTTAACGTTCCGGTTACCTGACCTGGCCGTTGACGTAAATTCAGGCAGTGTATTTTCCTCATCGTGGCTCAAATGGCTCAAATGGCTCTGAGCACTATGGGACTCAACTGCTGAGGTCATTAGTCCCCTAGAACTTAGAACTAGTTAAACCTAACTAACCTAAGGACATCACAAACATCCATGCCCGAGGCAGGATCCGAACCTGCGACCGTAGCGGTCTTGCGGTTCCAGACTGCAGCGCCTTTAACCGCACGGCCACTTCGGCCGGCTTTCCTCATCGTGTTGTAGCTGTCCAGCACGGTGTGAAGTTTGACACCTCAATTGGTTGTGGGCGCCCATACCTTCTACGTTGTTCCATTGAACTCCCCGTTGCGTGCTAGTCGGGTGGAGCGGATGTTATTTTGTCGATGGGTCAGTTGACTGTTTGTCGATTAGGTTGTCGTCAGATCGAGAATGGTTGGGCCGACTGCCTGTCTCACCAAGCGAGTGTTAGTGTTTGAATTCCAGGCTGACCCTCGGAAACTTCTGAGAGCCATTGGGTGTACTGCCTTTTCTTATTTGTTCTTGTTGTTTGTATTTGTATGGCATATAACCGATTTTTAAATTAAGGTTGTTTTGCCCTTAAGGCATAAGGTTGTTTGGGCCTTCAGCCTAATTTAAAGAACTGTTTTAAGTAATGCTTTTGGTTTTTTTAATTTAATTTTCTTAATCCTTAAGTGATGGTCCTTCAGCAGATTTTGAATTAAACTTGTTTTAGTCTTCAGGTGTCAGATTGTTTGGGCCTTCTGCCTAATTAAAGAACTGTTTTAAGATAAGACCTTTTGCCTTTTAAAAATTATGGTTTTGGTGTTATCTTAAGTTATTGACTTTCATCCAATTTTAAATTAAAGTGGTCTGGCCCTTAAGGCATGAGATTTTATGGCATATTCAGCCAGTTATTAAGTTCCAAAAATTAATACTGTTTTCTTGGCTCTTGTAATGTTTGGTCCTGTAAATAAAGTTGTATGTTCGAGTGTAACTGACAGCCGCTTATTTTGGCCCCTTTCCACGATTTAAACTACCTGTCCTGTCCTGCGGGTGTAGCAGGGCATCTCAAGACCTTTAACCCTCTCACTAGACAGTCTCTTACAGTCTCGCCTCAGGAAACATTAACGAACGATGTTGCTGTTGCTTCGGCGAACGGATATCTATAGAACGCAACCGAGGGGCGGACAGTTGGAAATAGTGTGTTCTGCCTTGGTTTGGCACAGAACAACTAGGCCCCTAGCATGTTCGGCCGTGACTGTACAAAAATGGGTACGAGCGTGCAATCGGCACTAACAGAGACGAGATAATGACCAGGACGCTTCTTGCAGTCAACACTGAATCACATTTCCATTCGGTTGCAAGAATTAATTATTTTTAAACTGCCTGTCCTGTTAATATTCTGTTTGAATGGGCTCATCAATGCCTCTACGCGAAAATTTCACATCTACATGAAATAAAAACCAACAGGAAACCATAATTCTGTTCCCGTATTAGTGGAAACCGGAAACCGAGGATGTTGCTAAGCTCTGTTGACCTCTGTTGCAGAAGAGAAGAACGACCTTAGACGCTTAATTTGTGGGTACTTTTTCTGCTGCCTGGGTAGTTAGTGTCACAGAAACTCTTTAATTTCTCTTCAAATTAGTCTCTTGTTGACAAGAACGTTTTGAGTCCTCGTGTGCATTATGACAGGCCGTTAACTCAGAAAGACAGCCGAAATAATTACAAATCAGTTGTATCATTTTAGACTCCGGGCACATTTTCGACTGGCTTAGTGGTAGCGAAGTTCAAGAATTGTCTTTGTATGATGATACGAGAAATGTACTAGAACCCTCTACGTATCGCTTCCACGAGGATCGTGAACACACGGCTAAACTGATCGCAGTGCACACAGAGGCATTTAAACAGTTCCTCTCGCTGCGCTCCACGTGTGGATCGAAGGGGAAGAAGCTCTAATAACTGGCACCATGTGATGTGTGCTCTCTGCCATGCACTTCAGACTCATTTGCAGAATACACGTGTAGATGTGAGCTGGTGAATTTGTTATCACTTTGACAATTTTATTCCGAAGCAGACACTGAACGCTGTTTACAGCTGATAAAAAATTTTGAAAGAAGAGAGACGGTATCATACATTCCTGACGTATTGAGGAAAAGAATGTCAGAATCTAAATTAGCTGTGTTCAGTTTGAAGTAATTTGGTTGTTCAAGAGTGCGGCAACCATTAAATTCAGACAAAAATTCAAGTCGATATATTTTTCCTAGAGGAATCGGAGTGCTACAAAAGTCACCGTGTTTTAGCGGTTACGAACAATGCAGAAGAAGAAACGTCGGTGGAGAAAAAATGGTCTCGGTCCACCAAATCCGAAGAAGGAGTTCTTGACCACTGCTCCTTGAAACAGTTGGTACTTTAGCGGTTTTTGAGGCCGGAAGCACACCATTTTGCGCACATTCAGAGGTCATAAATCTTCAAAGTGCAGCCGCCCCCGTCTGTTCGCCAACTTCTCTTCGGACAAATGGCTGCAGCAAAACGACCCTGATGTGCACGGAATATTCTCTAGCCATTTCTCGCCTTGGGTCCGTACTACAAGAATGTGTCTCATGTTTCAATATTTATGTGCTTTAATTCGAGTTGTATAGCCTCTGCAGTTCCCTCGATCTCTTAGTTGAGGGCACAGTAATGGGGGTTTACATACTAGAAGCACCATTATTATTTCAATCGATTTGTACACAGAGCGACAAAATGAAACGTAATAATGTCTTCCTGTTTTCTGGTTTTCATTTTTTTGTCAATTTGATTTTCTATGTATGTACTCGCAGCAACAAGTATCATGTTTTCCTTGTACAAGGGAATGCCTTTTCGATAATTTGTGTTTATTGCGAAAAAATATTATACCACATTTGATGAAAAAAAATATATGTTACTGTTTAAGGCGCTATGGTTCATAATATTATATTGCTGATCGCCAAAAATTTGAAACATGTTTCTAAATTTAATGCAATAAAAAATGTGAGAATTGGTATTTCATATGTTTTTGGATAGGGTTCGCCTTTAGCATAACACAGTTTTGTTTTTTAACCCAAACATGTTTCACTGCAGTTGCAGCATCTTCAGTGCGCGTTTATTTTATGGCTGTTATAGATAAAGAATGTTCTTTACTGTTTGTATACATGTAACTATTAGTTTTTAAATAGTTACTACAGATATTTGAAAAACAACACATCGATTCATGAATTCATAACTTACGATTTAAAAACTAATAGTTACATGTACACAAACAGTAAAGAACATTCCTTACCTTTAACAGCCATAAAATAAAAGCCCACTGAAGATGCTGCAACTGCAGTGACACATGATTGGTTTAAAAAACAAAATTGTGTTTTGCTAAAGGCGGACCCTATCCAAAAACAGTTAAAAAACTGTTAAAACAAAGACGGAAAAAAGAGCATCAACCCCAAAATGATTATTGGTAATTCAGTGCAAAGGGGAAAATGGGTTACTTATAGATCTATAGCTAAGACGTTAATTGTAGTTAATTGATAATAAGAAATAAAATCTTTTTCAAACCAATGGAGGCGAGGGGAACCCGAGCATCTCTCTTTCATCTCCCTGCTCACTTCAGTCAGTAACTTAAGATTACTCCTAAAGCATCTTTCGTGTATGTGATAATACACAGCTGGACGGTCTAAACTATATCCGGATAAACATCAGACCAATATATTAGGCCCTAATGCGTTTTAAGTTTAGAGAAGCAGCTATATTCATAGACGAACAGGTGGGCTATGTTGTCCATTGTTCCAGTAGTGTCGCGAGGGTGAAGAGCCTAGGTAGCAGAGAAAACGGTGAACGGGATGGCATAATTCATTGTCATATACCGAATGGGGTTTCATATGGAGCTGCCATCATCAGTCTGAAACTTGCGGAAGATTGGAATGTAAGTGAAAAGATGAAAAAGACGCAATTTAAGTGACTCAACACCCTTGAGGCACGTGACATGGACTAGTCCATTTCTCTGAAATAGGGAGCTGTACAAAACAGAGCGTCTGAAGTTGTGACGTTTGGAAGATAAGCAGACATAACAGAATTTTCGTGAAATTATTGTTTTCAGTGTATATACGTATTTGCTAGATTTTGTACTAGTACAACTGTTCAGATTGTGTTGCCTAAGACAAGTGTATAATATCACGGACGGTAAAAAATATGTCTATGTGGGTATCAGCCCTTTGTTCAGAAGAGGTCAGGACGGGGTTCGACCGAAAGCATCTCGATAGTGCAGGTTAGATCAGTGTCATCAGTAAACTACGACAAAAGTTTGATTGTCTTACACGAGCGAAATGTTGCTAATCGCATAGGAAGTGACATTCGATATTGTCAACAAATGTTTGACTTTTATGGTGTGATTACTTTCAGACATAGATGTGAATATACAATGGTTCATACAGCGCACGCAACGTATCTGCATACTTCCTCGATTCTGTAGTGGTATGTTGGGCAAGATTGCTGCACAACTTCCTCAGTGTTATATTTATATTCTCTGACGGTGGTCTGGTTGCGAATGCATGTGTCAAATGGTACGAAGGTGACATGGTGACGATGGCGTGAGTCAGTATCTTGGCATTTTGAAGAGCCAAATATTTATTGGCAAGGTCCCTCATTGGAAGAATATTTTAACAGGTGTCTGTGGAAACGTGTTTCATTTTCACGGGTTTCGAGATTTCTTATAGAATATGTTGTATAGAGGACGGCTCTGAATTGGTGGCACCCACAAAGTTTCTTTGGATTCTGGTGTTGAACCCAAGTTACTTTTATCAAGATGTGAGACTTCCATATACTGATTTAACTGGAGGACTTCGAGTCTCAACTAACGTAGTCTATTTGTATGAGACTATTTAGTTACTTAACAATGGTATGTATCTACATAAAACAGCCAAGTCATGTGGAAAAAGGATAACAAATGGAGAATAAAGTTAAATATTAGAAGTCTTATGGCGTGGCAAGGTAAAGTCAGAGGGCACGCAGATGACCACCCAGGTGAGAGGATATCGGGCGGCCACATGTAGCGATGACGCTGTATGCTATGAAGCTATAAGCTAGCGGCCACGTGCAGTGATAAGGCTGTATGCTGTGAACGCAGAGTGATCAGAGAACATTACACAACGACACTGATAGCATAACTCCAAGTGTACTCAGAACACGTATCGACAATAACAGTGAGGGCAACGTTCCTGACTAGACAGAGAGAGGAGCACGACAGGGTCTTTGTTAGGGACACCAATACAGCATGAAAAGCCAGTGGCAGGCTTAGGGAAACCTGTGGGACCATATAGGGAGAGACGCCTCTCTCCAGCAACTCAGCCTCTAGAAATCTGCGGGAGAACAGCGCACAGTTAGATCCGATGAGCGGCCTTTCGCATCACGTCATGTCAAGGATGGGTGAGGGCGAAGTGGATAGCTGAACAAAACTCTGGTGCATATCGCTACGAGCAGTGAACTCAGGGGAGTCAGAGAGAAGCAGGAGAGTAGCCAGACAGGGCTAGGCAGAAGAAGCGGCAGTAAACTCTTGTGTGTGGTACATAGGCTGAAGTTCTGTTAATACGAACAGTCTCACTTCAATCAGACGGAATGGTGCTAGCCGAGCACTGTCTCTGTACCAGTACAGACAGGCAGGGCGATGGCTGAGGCAGCGCAGGTCAAGGGCGCGAGGGCGTGCCGGGGCAGCTGGAGGTCTGCGAGCTCGTGGCCGGGGACCTGGTGACAAGGGCGTGCTACAGGGTCCACACACTACAGACGACTATACTCGAACCAACACAATGAGGCAGTACATACCCGATGTAACCTGTAATTCTAATTATAAGCTATTAGCAACCCCTAGCGAAGTATTTTCAAGGGAAATGTTAGCATATGATCTGTAGAAGCATTATGTATTATAGGGAAACGTTTTACAGAAACATTGGGACCTAAGGGAATTTTCTGAAAATGTAGATTCTGTAGTTGAATGAGTGAAATCAGGAGAACATAGGATTTTGTTCAACTTTGTTAAAATAAAATTACATATGAAGCCAGAGGGAATGGGCATTTGGGAAGAAGGCAAGGATGTTTTGCAGGAGAACTAAGAGGACAATAGACTTCTTATTGTGTACTTGCAGAATATTTCATGCGACAGAAATCTCGTTGTGGACAAATAAGAACGACGAAATACACAGAGACTTTCAGGGAGCTGTAAACGGGATACGAATAGAGAGGTGCCATACGGATGGTAGACCCTTTAGGAAGAGCATGTTCTATAAATAGGTTGAGTAACAATAGAATTCAAACCACGCTTAGAAATCGCAGTGACGAAATTGGTTTAGCTCTAGTGACATAATTATCACAACAGGAAGAGAGTACACTATTGTCAGTTACACAACGGGGAATAGCTTTATGAATAAGTGCTGAGTGTGCGGACGAACTGGTAAGGTCGGTAAAGTCGCCTAAGGAAAGTCAGGAATTGAGATGTTTAATGTGTGGCTTACAAGGCAATATAGCAAGCAAATGTAGGAGAAAGGGGCGGGAGGAAGGATACGCATTACAACGGCAAAACAGTTCAAAAAAATATGCAATGCTTGTGACAAACCACACCACACAGGTGTGGAATGTATGGTGTAGGAGCAGCAACAACAGAGGGGTAGCTGTTGAGAGGACAGAAAAACTTGTGGTTTCTGAGGGGCGGCAGCAGCCTTTTCAGTAGTTGCAAGCGCCACAGTCTGCATGATTGGCTGATCTGGCCTTCTGACACCAACCGAAGTAGCCTTGTTATGCTGGTAGTGCAAATGGCTGAAAGCAAGGCGAAACTACTGCCATAATTTATCCCGAGAGTATACACATGTACTACATGGCTAAATGACGATGGCGCCCTCTTGAGTAAAATATTCTGGAGACAAAATAGTCCCTCATTCGGGTCTGCAGGTAAGGAGTACTAGTAGGATGTCATCAGGAGAAGTAAAATGGGCATTCAATGGATCATTGCGTGGAATGTTGGATCCTTTGATCGATTAGGTAGGTCAGAAAATTTAAAAAAAAAAGGATAGGCTGAAGTTCTTTATAGTGGGAATTAGTGATATTCGGTGGCAGGAGGAACAGGACTTCTGGTCCGGCGAAAACAGGGCTATAAATACAAAATCAAACAGGGGTAGTGCAGGAGTTGGTTTAGTAATGAATAAGAGAATTGGAACGCATGTAAGGTACTATGAACTGCATAGTGCACACATTATCGTAACTAAGATAGAAACAAACTCCACACATACCCCAGTAGTACAAGTCTATGTGCCAGCTATCTCTCCAGATGATGAAGAAATTCAGGAGCTGTATGATGACATACGAGAAGTTATTTGGATAGATAAAGGACACGAAAATTTAATTGTTACGGGGGACTAGAATTTGATAGTACTCAGCCAGTCAGTCAGGCAGTAGTAGCCGACCGAGACAGACGCAGCAACAGGGAAGTAACCGCGTTTGTAACATTTACAAGTTCCTAACCAGGAGCGAATTTTATTATATCATCTGTGTGCCTTAATAGTATAGTTTCTTGAGTTTCTGCGTGTAAATGTAATATCTAATAGCCCAGATCTGGGCTCATAGACACTGTTCTCGCGTTGTCGTTTTCGAGCCTGCCGGGGTGGCCGAACGGTGCTAGGCGCTTCAGTCTGGAACCGCGCGACCGCTATGGTCGCCGAATCCTGCCTCGGGCACGGATGTGTGTGATGTCCTTAGGTTAGTTAGGTTTAAGTAGTTCTAAGTTCTAGGGGACTGATGACCTCCCATAGTGCTCAGAGCCATTTGAAACATTTTTCGTTTTCGTCGGAAAGTAAACCGATTTTGTGACATATTACAAGTTCCTAATCAGGGGCAAATTATTTAGTTTCACCTGAGTGCTTCGGTAGTTAGATTTTTGAATATCTGCGTATTATTAGACACAGTTCCTGCGTTTTCGTCAGGATCTATAGTAGAGTTGCGCAGCACGTGCTGATAATCCGTTTATCCGTGTAGTTTAGTTTCCCACGCTCTTTAGTATGGACAGGGACTGCGATTCTTGTGTGCGGATGCGAGCCGAGTTCGTGCCACTTCACTGTCAGCTTCAGGCTGTGATGGCTTCGGTTACACAGCTTGAGGCTGCAGTGGATGGGCAGCATTGTTGTGGGCCGGCCGTGGGAATCCAACGGACGTCCAGCACGCCCGAGTCCTCCGATCGGCCCTCACCGGGGGCCAAACCATTTACTGCTCGCACTGAGGCTGACCCCTCACCTGTGGTGGAGTGGGAGGTCGCCCTGGGGCAAAACAGACGGCCAAAGACTTCCAAGGCGGCCGCAAGTAATGCCTCCCCGGTTTGTCTGACAAACAGATTCCAGGAGCTGTCTGTGGCTGATACTGTCGCTGAGCCAGATGCTGTCGCCTGTTCTGCTTCAGAGGAAACCACTCAGCCTGCAAGATCTGGGCAATCACCGAGGGTGGGATTATTGGTAGTTGGGAGCTCCAACGTTAGGCGCGTTATGGGGCCCCTTAGGGATTTCGCTGATA
This sequence comes from Schistocerca americana, assembly GCF_021461395.2. Classification (NCBI taxonomy): domain Eukaryota; kingdom Metazoa; phylum Arthropoda; class Insecta; order Orthoptera; family Acrididae; genus Schistocerca; species Schistocerca americana. Next base: position 54,246,767 of record NC_060126.1, on the reverse strand, counting down.
AGAAGGGTAAGAAAACCAATGTGCATTCCGTGTGCATACTGGGTGGAATCATTCCAGATGTGGAACGGGTCGTCCTGGATGCCATGAAGAGCACAGGGTGCAACCAACTATAGGTGGTTTCTCGCGTCGGTACCAATGATGTGTGCCACTTTGGATCAAAAGAGATTCTTTCTAGTTTCGAGCGGCTAACAGAAGTGGTAAAGGCTGTCAGTCTTGGTTGGTTGGTTGGTTGGTTTGGGGAAGGAGACCAGACAGCGTGGTCATCGGTCTCATCGGATTAGGGAAGGATTGGGAAGGAAGTCGGCCGTGCCCTTTCAGAGGAACCATCCCGGCATTTGCCTGGAGTGATTTAGGGAAATCACGGAAAACCTAAATCAGGATGGCCGGACGCGGGATTGAACCGTCGTCCTCCCGAATGCGAGTCCAGTGTCTAGCCACTGCGCCACCCCGCTCGGTGCCAGTCTTGCTTGCGAGATGAAAGCAGAGCTGATCATTTTCAGCATAATCGACAGGACCAATTGCGGACCTCTGGTACAGAGCCGAGTGGAGGGTCTTCAGAGGCTCAGACGGTTCTGCGATCGTGTAGGCTGCAAATTCCTCGACTTGCGCCAAAGGGTGGTTGGATTCCGGGTTTCTGCTGAATAGGTCAGGTGCCCACTATATGCAGGATGCGGCTACACGGGAAGCAGGGGCTGTGTGGCGTGGATTGGGCGGTTTTTTTGGGTTAGAGGGTCTCGGGAAAACATAAGAAGGGCTTCAGTCACAAAGGGTGCAGGCTGAACACAGGAAGAACGTAGATAGAGGAACCATTGGTATAACAGTTGTAAATTGTCGTAGCTGTGTTGGGAAAGTACCAGAGCTCCAAGCGCTAATAGAAAAGCACTGATGCTCAAATCGTTAAAGGAACTGAAAGCTGGCTAAAGCCGGATATAAGCTCAGCCGAAATTTTTGCGAAGAACCTAGAGGATAGGCTAGACACAGTTGGTGGTGGCGTATTTGTTGCTGTCAGAAGTAGTTTAACTTGTCGCGAAATTGAAGTAGATACTTCTTTTGAGTTAGTATGGGCTGAGGTCATTGTTAGCAACCCGAATAAAATAATAATTGGATCCTTTTACCGACCTCCCAATTCAGGTGATACAGTTACTGAAAGGTTCAAACAAAACTTCAGTTTGATTTCAAACACGTACCCGACTCATACGATAATAGTTGGTGATGACTTTAATTGACTCTCGATATGTTGGCGAAAATACATGTTTAATTCCGTAGGTACACATAAAATATCATCCGAAATTGTACTAAACGCTTTCTCTGAAAATTATTTCGAGCAGTTAGTTCATGAGCCCACGCGAATAGTAAACGGTTGTGAAAACACACTTGACATCTTAGCAACAAATAATCCAGAGTTAGTAAAGAGCATCAAAACCGATTCAGGGATTAGCGAACACAGGGTTGTTGTAGCGAGATTGAATACCGTAATCCCCAAATCCTCGAAAAATAAGCGAAAAATATACCTATTCAAAAAAGCATATAAAAATTAACTTGACGCCTTCCTGAGAGACAATCTCCACTCATCCCAAATTAATAATATAAGTGTAGACCAGATATGGCTTGAATTCAAAGAAATTGTATCGGCAGCAATAGAGAGATTTATACCAATAAATTAACAAACGACGGAGCGGATTCTCCTTGGTACACAAAACAGGTTATAACACTGTTGCAGAAACAACGAAACAAACATGCCAAATTTAAACAGATGTAAAATCCCCAAGTTCGGCGATCTTTTACAGAAGCTCGGAATTTAGCGCGGACTTCAATGCAAGGTGCCTATCACAGGTTCCACAACGAAACTTTGTCTCGAAACCTGGCAGAAAATCCTAAGAGATTCTGGTCGCATGTGAAGTATGTTATTGGCAAGAAACAATCAATGCCTTCTCTGCGCAATAGCAATGGAGATACTGTCGCTCGCTTCCCACGCCCGGGTTCCCGGGTTCGATTCCCGGCGGGGTCAGGGATTTTCTCTGCCTCGTCATGGCTGGGTGTTGTGTGCTGTCCTTAGGTTAGTTAGGTTTAAGTAGTTCTAAGTTCTAGGGGACTGATGACCATAGATGTTAAGTCCCATAGTGCTCAGAGCCATTTGAACCATTTGAACCAGATACTGTCGAAGACAGTGTTGCCAAAGCAGAGTTACTAAACACAGCCTTCCAAAACGCCTTCACAAAAGAAGACGAAGTAAATATTTCAGAATTCGAATCAAGAATAGCTGCCAACATGAGTAACGTAGAAGTAAATATCCTCGGAGTAGTGAAGCAACTTAAATCACTTAATGAAAGCAAGCCTTCTGGTCCAGACTGTATACCAACAGGTTCCTTTCGAAGTATGCTGATGCATTAGCTCCATACTTACCCATCATATACAACCGTTCGCTCGACGAAATATCCGTATCCAAAGACTGGAAAGTTGCACAGCTCACACCAATATTCAAGAAAGGTAGTAGGAGTAGTCCATTAAATTACAGGTCCATATCGTTAACGTCGATATGCAGCAGGATTTTGGAACATATATTGTGTTCGAACATAATGAATTATCTCGAAGAAAACGGTCTATTGACACACAGTCAACAAGGGTTTACATCACATCGTTCCTGTGAAACACAACTAGCTCTTTATTCACATTAAGTGTTGAGTGCTACTGACAAGGGATTTCAGTTAGATTCCGCATTTCTGGATTTCCGGAAGGCTTTTGCCAAGGTACCACACAAGCGGCTCGTAGTGAAATTGCGTGCTTATGGAATATCGTCTCAATTATGTGACTGGATTTGTAATTTCCTGTCAGAGGTCACAGTTCGTAGTAATTGACGGAAAGTCATCGAGTAAAACAGAAGTGATTTCTGGCGTTTTCCAAGGTAGTGTTATAGGCCCTTGGCTGTTCCTTATCTATGTAAACGATTTGGGAGACAATCTGAGCAGCCGTCTTCCGTTGTTTGCAGATGATGCTATCGTTTATCGACTAATAAAGTCATCAGAAGATCAAAACAAATTGCAAAACGATTTAGAAAAGATATCTGAATGGTGCTAAAAGTGGCAGTTGACGCTAAATACGAAAAGTGTGAGGTCATCCACATGAGTGCTAAAAGGAACTCGTTAAACTTCGGTTACACGATAAATCAGTCTAATCTAAAAGCCATAATTTCAACTAAATACCTAGGTACTACAATCACAAACAACTTAAATTGGAAGAAACACATAGAAAATGTTGTGGGGAAGGCTAACCAAAGACTGCGTTTTATTGGCAGGACACTTAGAAAATGTAACAGATCTATTAAGGAGACTGCCTACACTACGCTTGTCCGTCCTCTTTTAGAATGCTGTTGCGCGGTGTGGGATCCTTACCAGATAGGACTGACGGAGTACATCGAAAAAGTTCAAAGAAAGGCAGCACGTTCTGTATTATCGCGAAATATGGGAGAGAGTGTCACAGAAATGATACAGGATTAGGGCTGGACATCATTAAAAGAAAGACGTTTTTCGTTGTGACGGAATCTTCTCACGAAATTCCATTCACCAACTTTCTCCTCCGAATGCGAAAATACATTATTGACACCGACCTACATAGGGAGGAACGATCACCACGATAAAATAAGGCAAATAAGAGCTCGTACGGAAAGTTATAGGTGTTCATTCTTTCCGCGCGCAATACGAGATTGGAATAATAGAGAATTGTGAAGTTGGATCGATGAACCCTCTGCCAGGCACTTAAATGTGATTTGCAGAGTATCCATGTAGATGTAGATGTAGAAGAGAAGGAAAAATAGTAGGTGGCCATGTACCGGGGGAAAGGGATCAAAGAGGAAGTCGCCTGGTAGAATATGGTAGAATACTACACAGAGCATGATTTAATGATCGCTAACACTTGGTTTATGAACCATGAAAGAAAGTTGTATACGCGGAAGAGACCTGGAGACACTGGAAAGTTTCGGATTGGTTATATAATGGTAAAACAAAGATTTCTAAACCATTTTTTAAATTGTTAGATCTCCAGGGGCAGATGTGGACTCTGACAACAATTTATTGGTTATGATTTGTAGATTAAAACTGCAGAAAATTCAAAATGATAGGAAATTAAGGAGATGGGACCTAGATAAGTTGAAAGAGCCAGAGGTTCTTGAGAGTTTCAAAGGTAGCATTAGGCACTGGTTGACTGGCACAGGGGTATGGATGTAGTTTGAAGACAATTGGTTAGTAAGAGATGAAATAGTAAAGTCAGTAGATGATCAAATGAGTAAAAAGGCAAGGCCTAGTAGAAAGCCTTGGATAATAGAGGAGATATTGAATTTAATTTACGAAAAGAGAAAACATGGCCATGGACAAAGTTAAGGATTTAGAGTCAGGTTTCACTAGGGCGAAGAGAGATACCGCCTAAAGGAAAATTAAGTAGGCCTTTGGAGGAAAGATAAGCCGCTGTATGTATTTCAAGAACTCAGATGGAAAACGAGTCGTAAACAAAGAAGAGAAAGCTGAAAGCAGGAAAGATTTTGTTGAGGGTCTGCACAAGGGTTGCGATCTTGAATACAATATTATAGAAGTGGAAGAGAACATAGTTGAAGATCAGATGGGAGATATGATACTGCGAGAAAAATGTGACAGATCACTAAAAGAACTAAGTCGAAAGATGTCCCGGGGGTCGTAGTTTACTGATGACACTGATCTAACCTGCACTATCAAGATGCTTTCGGTCGAACCCCGTCCCGACCTCTTCTGAATAAAGGGCTGATACCCATATATAGGCATATTTTTTGCCGTCCGTGGTGTCATACACGTGTCTTAGGCAACACAATCTGAACAGTTTTACTAGTACAAAATGTGCCAAATACGTATTCACACTGAAAACAATCATTTCACGAAAGTTCTGTTATGTCTGCTTATCTTCCAAATGTTACAACTGTCGACGCTCTAATTTGTATAACTCTGTGTTTCAGAGAAGTGGACGACTCCATCTACCGCGACTCAAGGGGATTTGCTTCACTTAAACTGCGTCTTTGTCCTGTTTACATCGGAATAGCACTTGTATTTCACCTTTCTGTAAGTTTCAAGCTGATGATGTCGGCTCCATATGGAATCCCATTCCGTATATGACAATGAGTTATGCCACCCCATTCGCCGTTTTCTCTGCTATCTAGGCTCTTCACCCTCGCGACGCTACTGGAACAATGGGAAACATAGCCCACCTGTTCCTCTGTGAATATAGTTGCTTCACTAACTTAAAACGCATTAGGGGCTAATCCATTGGTCTGATATTTATCCGGATATAGTTTAGTCTTTCCAGCTGTGTATTGTCACATACATGAGAGATTCTTTAAGAGTAACCTTACGTTACTACGAAAATTTACATTCGGGACTGAGGTGAGCAGCGAAATGAAAGAGAGCTACCAGAGTTTACCTCGCCTCCATTGGTTTGAAAAAGATTTTATTTCTCATTATCAATAAACTTGAACTAACGTCTCTAGCTATATATCTTTGAGTAATACGTTTTCTCCTTTTTACTGAATTACCAATGTTCACATTTTTTGTTGCATTTAATTTAGAAACATGTTTCTAACTTTTAGCGATCAGCAATATAATGTTATGAGCCATAGCGCCTTAAACAATATCAGGTACTTTTTTTAACAAATCTGGTATAAATTTTCTTCGCAATAAACACGAATTATCCAAAAGCCATTCCATCGTACAAGAAAAACATGATACTTCTTGCTGCAAGTACATACATAGAAAATCAAATTTACAAAAAAATGAAAACCAGAAAACAGGAAGACATCATTACGTTTCATTTTGTCGCTCTGTGTACAGATCGATTGAAACACCATTGGTGCTTCTAGTATGTAAACCCCCATCACTGTGCCCTCAACTAAGAGATCGAGGGAATTGCATAGGCTATACAACTCGAATTAAAAGACATAAATGTTGAAACATGAGACACATTATTGTAATACGGACTCAAGGCGACAAGTGCCTAGAGAATATTCCGTGCACATCAGAGTCGTTTTGCTGCAGCCATTTGTCCCAAGAGAAGTTGGCGAACAGACGGGGGCAGCTGCACTTTGAAGATTTATGACCTCTGAACGTCCGCAACATCTTGTGCCTCCGACCTCAAAAATAGCAAAAGTACCAACTGCTTCAAGGGGCAGTGGTCAAGAACTTTCTCTTCGGATTTGGCGGACCGACACCAGTTTTTGTCCAGAGCCTTTTGTCCAGTGCCTTTTTAAGCACTGTGTTTCCTCCAGGAAGAAAAATATCGATTTGAATTTTTGTCTGAATTTAATGGTTGCCGCCCTCTTGAACAGATAATCAAATTATTTTGAACTGAACGCAGCTTAATTTATATTGTGACATTCTTTTCCTCGATATGTCAGGAATATATGTTACGGTCTCTTTTCTTTCAAAAGTTTTAATCAACTGTAAACTGCGTTTAATGTTTGCTTCTGAATAAATTTGTCAAACAAATTCACCAGCTTGCATCTACATGTGTATTCTGCAAACGAGTCTGAAGTGCATGGCTGATGGTTCATCGCATGGTCCCAGTTATTAGAGCTTCTACCCCTTCCATCCACACGTGGAGCGCAGCGAGAGTACCTGTTTAAATGCCTCTGTGTGCACTGCGATCAGTTTAACCGTGTGTTCACGATCCCTGTGGAAGCGATACGTAGGTGTTTCTAGTAGATTCCTCGTGTCATCACTTAAAGCCAATTCTTCACTTCGCTACCACTAAAGCCAGTCGAAAATGTCTGCAATGATATGAATTGATTTTTAATTATGTCGACTGTCTTTCTTTGTTAACGGCGTGTCACAATGTACACGGGGACTAAACGTTCTTGTCAACAAAAGACTAATTTCAAGAGATATTGCATAGTTTCTGCGACACCAACTACCCAGGCAGCAGAAAAAGTACCCACAAATTAAGCGTCTAATGCAGTTCTTCTCTTCTGGAACAGAGGTCAACATAGCTTAGCAACATCCTCTGTTGCCCGTAATACCGGAAAATAATTATGTTTTTTTTCTAGTTTTTCTTTCATGTAGATTTGAAATCTTTGCGTAAAGGTATCGGTGAGTCTATTCAGATAGAATACTAACAGGAACAACAGTTTAAAAATAATTAATTCTTGCAACCGAATGGAAGTGTGATTCAATGTTCAGAGCAACTAGCGTCCTGGCCGTTCTCCCGCCTCTGTTGGTGCAGATTAGACACACGCATACGTTTTTGTACTGTGATTGCGTGCTAGGGGCGTAGTTGTCCTGTACTGTATCAAGGCGGAACATACTGTTCGTAACTGTCCACCCCTCCTGTGCCTTCTATAGATATCTGTGCACAAAAGCAGCACCAACATCGTTAGTTCATTTTCTTGAGGTGAGACTGTAGGAAACTATCTAGTGAGAGGGTTAATGGAATGCGAAAAAATCAGTCAGGCTTTAAGATTTTAATAGGAAGTGTTACAATAAAGTGATATCTTCAATATCACTCATAACGCATCTCAACCTCGTGGCAATCAGAACCACTATTCATAGAATACTTTACATAAATTACAAGCACATACCAGAGTAAATATCATATTTACATTACCCACTGTGTGTTTCTCGCAGGGGCGCGATTCATTAAGACAATTAAATGTTTGGCGTGGAACCAAGATGTTAAGCGTGTGGCCTCCAACCCATGACTGTGCTGTCCAGCTGCTCTGCTCCAGCGAGCCCACTCACTAAATTCGACTGCTCAGCCCGAAACACTTCATTTGGTGCACACTACTGGAGCGAGCTGAAGATGCACAATTGCTTCGTCTGCATTTATTAATACTGAAACTGTTAAAGAAATATGGTTATGGAAAGAATCTGAACCACGTGTGAGACCTTAATATTGGGAGGATCGCTGCTACGTGTGAGGTTGCGGTTGAGCTTTGAAAGCATACCCCTGTAATGTTATTAAGACCTAATGAACCTTGCGGTGAACATATGCTTTGTGAAGTATTAAACAAAAAACTGCACAACGGGTAATTACATGGGGCATCTGAAACTGAAAAGGGGTGGCTCGGTCTTATACGATAAGGGTTCAAATGGCTCTGAGCACTATGGGACTTAACATCTATGGTCATCAGTCCCCTAGAACTTAGAACTACTTAAACCTAACTAACCTAACGACACCACACAACACTCAGTCATCACGAATAAGGGTTCCATGCCTTATAAAGACGTTATGAGAAGGGGTTCATCTAGCTACGGAATGAAACCAGAGCACATTGATAAAGTCCTGTTTATTACTAATATGCATGCAGTTCTATTCTAAACAAGGAATGTTTAGAACAATATTCACTGTTTGTTTATGACCTTTCAAACGAATTATATTAACGCTCATAACACTACTTGGACAAAGGTGGATAGGCTGTGTTAACATAAACCATCGCTAATTGAAGGATTATATCTAGAAAAGAACACGCACTCTTCAGTTCCCTTGCCTAACAACGTATTGAGCTGAACTTGCTGAGTGCGTTAATGAATTTACAATACCACAACCTAACTCGAAACCATGGACTTTTTAGCGATAGTACTGCACGTGCTTACCATACTTTGCACAATTGGAGGCAGGACATTACTCTGGTGTTAGTTAAATGTCTGTGTGTGAGTCGTCATATAACAACACGAGACTACTGACCTAGACCAAAGTGCTCCCTCCTGGAACGTAAGAATAAGTCTTCCCTCTCACCACTCCTGGATAGAACATCTCTTTTCTCCGCGATTTCACACGTTTTGCCTGAGAAACGTTTAAATTATCAAACAGCAGGAGATCTTGCGAACTCCAAACAGTTGTATATCTCGTAGTGAGCCAGCATCCTCAGTTCCATACACAATTTATTTATCGTTAACCAACTGAATAGTGCAGCTGAGAATAGCAAGAAAATTACTCCCACTCCTTGCCCGTTCTTATGTCTCTCGCAGTGAGACTTAGTGCAAGGCACAGCGGTTCTAGACGCTTCAGTCCGGAACCGCACTGTTGCTATGGTTGCAGCTTGGAATCGTGGCTCGGGCAAGGATGTGTGTGATGTCCTTGGGTTAGTTAGGTTTAAGTAGTTCTAAGTGTAGGGGACTGATGACCTCAGATGTTAAGTCCCATAGTGCTTAGAGCCATTTTTGAACTTAGTGCATTTTACCACATAAGATTCTCGATCTCACAGTACTTTGTTATTCTGGTAAACCAGTCGTGTCTGCTATCAGAAATTTTAAGCCACGAATTAAATGCATGAAAGGACCTTGACGCAAAAGTAAGGAAACTCAACGTAACAAGTAAATTACACATTTGCCATCACCACTTAATGAAATAAAAAACAAATAACTGCTTTTAGCAATCTCTACTGCATTATTCGGAATCACTCTTACTCATTAAAATGAGTGGGTTATTAATTCGGGTATGGAGTGGTTTTGAAAAAATCATTCTGTAACATATCACAACAAGTTCGATCTGAATTACATACTAAATAAATGTAAATAAATGAAAATGTGTCTGCAGCGCACTCACCTCTTGCAACATATACCAGCTAACAATTTCTTCCTCAATTGCGAACTTTAAGGCTGGAAGATAACACTGTGACATACGTTACATGTCATTGAATCGTGACTAAGAGCTCACAAAGGTGGGTCTCCTTGATAGTGTAATATCCTAGTTAATTTTTATGTGATTGCAATTGTGTCCCTTTAGTTTAAGAAAAGTGTGTATTTGTGAGTAATATGATACCTCGCCTTTGCGAAAGTTACTGTCTGCCAGTGAGCCACCATTATCTGCAGGTGACTGAGTTGTTACGCGAGTAATAGAAACGATTAGTTGCTCGTACTTTTGAAACTAGTGCTGACGCTTTTTACTACCGTCTGAAACACAGTTAGTCAAAGCGGCTGTCTGTATGGGGCGCATTTTCCAAAGCATCAAAAAGGAGAAAGAGTACTTGGTATAAGCTTCTTCAAACGTTTCAGTACAGCATGCCAGCAACGGTCACCGTCTGTCAGTCGAAGGGTGGACCAGCTGCGTTCCCTCCTCTTCCACACGCTCATGGGATGGCAGCCAGTTGGTGAAACTAGCGACGTCAGCGGTCCCCAGTCGAGGTGGAGGTTGTTGCTCGTCCCAGCAGGAGCCACGTTACCGACACTGAACACAGAGTTGCCTCTATATTGATGATCTCAGGCTAACAGACATGACGTTTGAAGTTTCTGGCTGGTCATGTAAAAACAGCAATGTTGAGTTTGGAAATCGAAGGCAGGGGATGAAGACCTCGTAAATCCATTTTGTTAAATTTTACAGGACGAGCAAAAATGCTTTCTTAAAAAATGTATAAAGTTATACAGATAATGTTCCTACGTGTGTAACTATATAGTAGAAGCCTAGTTATTGGCAGATTATAGAAATCAATGCACTTTCAGATCTCTATTTGATAACAGAGTCACGAGGACTAGAATTAGGATGTTTCCAGGGACAGATGGAGTTACGAGGTTTTCATTGCCTACCATCGAAATGTGGTTCTAGCTGCCAGGTTTAATCTTCCACAATCGATTCTCGCCATCACGTAACCACAAAACCACAAAACCGTTCTTAAAACGTGTTAGCGTTGTCAGGTCACGTCTTGTTTTTAAAAAATTTTTGAAGTGATGTTTTGTACAGAGAGAGATGTATAAATATTAGACTCAGCATAACGTTGTCTCCCTTTTTTTTTTTTTTTGACATCAGTCTACTGACTGTTTTGACGCGGCCCGCCACGAATTCCTTTCCTGTGCTAACCTCTTCATCTCAGAGTAGCACTTGCAACCTACGTCCTCAATTATTTGCTTGACGTATTCCAATCTCTGTCTTCCTCTACAGTTTTTGCCCTCTACAGCTCCCTCTATTACCATGGAAGTCATTCCCTCATGTCTTAGCAGATGTCCTATCATCCTGTCCCTTCTCCTTATCAGTGTTTTCCACATATTCCTTTCCTCTCCGATTCTGCGTAGAACCTCCTCATTCCTTACCTTATCAGTCCACCTAATTTTCAACATTCGTCTATAGCACCACATCTCAAATGCTTCGATTCTCTTCTGTTCCGATTTTCCCACAGTCCATGTTTCACTACCATACAATGCTGTACTCCAGACGTACATCCTCAGAAATTTCTTCCTCAAATTAAGGGCGGTATTTGATATTAGTAGACTTCTCTTGGCCAGAAATGCCTTTTTTGCCATAGCGAGTCTGCTTTTTATGTCCTCCTTGCTCCGTCCGTCATTGGTTATTTTACTGCCTAGGTAGCAGAATTCCTTAACTTCATTGACTTCATGACCATCAATCCTGATGTTAAGTTTCTCGCTGTTCTCATTTCTACTACTTCTCATTACCTTCGTCTTTCTCCGATTTACTCTCAAACCATACTGTGTACTCATTAGACTGTTCATTCCGTTCAGCAGATAATTTAATTCTTCTTCGCTTTCACTCAGGATAGCAATGTCATCAGCGAATCGTATCATTGACATCCTTTCACCTTGTATTTTAATTCCAATCCTGAACCTTTCTTTTATTTCCATCATTGCTTCCTCGATGTACAGATTGAAGAGTACGGGCGAAAGGCTACAGCCTTGTCCTACACCTTTCTTAATACGAGCACTTCGTTCTTGATCGTCCACTCTTATTATTCCCTCTTGGTTGTTGTACATATTGTATATGACCCGTCTCTCCCTATAGCTTACCCCTACTTTTTTCAGAATCTCGAACAGCTTGCTCCATTTTATATTGTCGAATGCTTTTTCCGGTTCGACAAATCCTATGAAAGCGTCTTGATTTTTCTTTAGCCTTGCTTCCATTATTAGCCGTAACGTCAGAATTGCCTGTCTCGTCCCCTTAATTTCCTAAAGCCAAACTGATCGTCACCTAGCGCATTCTCAATTTTATTTTCCATTCTTCTGTATATTATTCTTGTAAGCAGCTTCGAAGCATGAGCTGTTAAGCTGATTGTGCGATAATTCTCGCACGTGTCAGCTCTTGCCGTCTTCGGAATTGTGTGGATGATGCTTTTCCGAAAGTCAGATGGTATGTCGCCAGACTCGTATATTCTACACACCAACGTGAATAGTCGTTTTGTTGCCACTTCCCCCAATGATTTTAGAAATTCTGATGGAATGTTATCTATCCCTTCTGCCTTATTTGACCGTAAGTCCACCAAAGCTCTTTTAAATTCCGATTCTAATACTGGTTCCCCTATCTCTTCTAAATCGACTCCTGTTTCTTCTTCTATCACATCAGACAAATCTTCACCCTCATAGAGGCTTTCAATGTATTCTTTCCACCTATCTGCTCTCTCCTCTGCATTTAAAAGTGGAATTCCCGTTGCACTCTTAATGTTACCACCGTTGCTTTTAATGTCACCAAAGATTGTTTTGACTTTCCTGTATGCTGAGTCTGTCCATCCGACAATCATATCTTTTTCGATGTCTTCACATTTTTCCTGCAGCCATTTCGTCTTAGCTTCCCTGCACTTTCTATTTATTTCATTCCTCAGCGACTTGTATTTCTGTATTCCTGATTTTCCCGGAGCATGTTTGTACTTCCTCCTTTCATCAATCAACTGAAATATTTCTTCTGTTACCCATGGTTCCTTCGCAGCTACCTTCTTTGTTCCTATGTTTTCCTTCCCAACTTCTGTGATGGCCCTTTTTAAAGATGTCCATTCCTCTTCAACTGTATTGCCTACTGCGCTATTCCTTATTGCTGTATCTATAGCGTTAGACAACTTCAAACGTATCTCGTCATTCCTTAGTACTTCCGTATCCCACTTCTTTGCGTATTGATTCTTCCTGACTAATGTCTTGAACTTCAGCTTACTCTTCATCACTACTATATTGTGATCTGAGTCTATATCTGCTCCTGGGTACGCCTTACAATCCAGTATCTGATTTCGGAATCTCTGTCTGACCATGATGCAATCTAATTGAAATCTTCCCGTATCTCCCGGCCTTTTCCAAGTATACCTCCTCCTCTTGTGATTCTTGAACAGGGTATTCGCTATTACTAGCTGAAACTTGTTACAGAACTCAATTAGTCTTTCTCCTCTTTCATTCCTTGTCCCAAGCCCATATTCTCCTGTAACCTTTTCTTCTACTCCTTCCCCTACCACTGCATTCCAGTCGCCCATGACTATTAGATTTTCGTCCCCCTTTACATACTGCATTACCCTTTCAATATCCTCATACACTTTCTCTATCTGCTCATCTTCAGCTTGCGACGTCGGCATATATACCTGAACTATCGTTGTCGGTGTTAGTCTGCTGTCGATTCTGATTAGAACAACCCGGTCACTGAACTGTTCACAGTAACACACCCTCTGCCCTACCTTCCTATTCATAACGAATCCTACACCTGTTATACCATTTTCTGCTGCTGTTGATATTACCCGATACTCATCTGACCAGAAATACTTGTCTTCCTTCCACTTCACTTCACTGACCCCTACTATATCTAGATTGAGCCTTTGCATTTCCCTTTTCAGATTTTCTAGTTTCCCTACCACGTTCAAGCTTCTGACATTCCACGCTCCGACTCGTAGAACGTTATCCTTTCGTTGATTATTCAATGTTTTTCTCATGGTAACCTCCCCCTTGGCAGTCCCCTCCCGGAGATCCGAATGGGGGACTATTCCGGAATCTTTTGCCAATGGAGAGATCATCATGACACTTCTTCAATTACAGGCCACATGTCCTGTGGATACACGTTACGTGTCTTTAATGCAGTGATTTCCATTGCCTTCTGCATCCTCATGTCGTTGATCATTGCTGATTCTTCCGCCTTTAGGGGAAAGAGAAATACCCATTGTGATGTTAAACCAGGAACTGTAACATGTGATTCCATTTGTATAAAACAACTGACAATCAGAAAACAGATATTGCACTGACATAGCAAAACTTCAGACCTTGTCAAATGGAAGACTCGAACCTCTGGCGGGAGGTGTCGCGCAAATTGGACATGGCGCCTCAAACCGTGCGGGTACTCGGCGCGGCATTGTGTGCATCTCTTCTTGTGGCGAGAGATCATCTAGGAAAATTATTTAATGTTAAAAGTTCTTTGGTATGGTGACGAACCTTGCCACGTTTCTGGTGCTACAGAACTCACTTGTAGATAAATTACGAACGTTTGTGGAGGGCAAGATGATCACCAGCTGTTCCTCCTCCTTCGGATGGAATGTTGGTGACGTGAGGCTGGAAAAATTTTTTTTGCAGTATCAGCAATAGGAGACTTCCAACTTCTTCCCTATACATTTTCGATCGCAACTCTCAAATCCATACAGTCATCTCTTCTTATCTAACTGCAGAGGGACATTAGAAACATCGCACCTAACCTCACTGGGGTTCCCTAACTCATCTGAAGAACTCTCCTGGTTATCTGCATAATAATATTGCTTGTTTAGCCATCCCATAGGCTTCTTTATAATATTATTGTTAAGTGAAGATATTTCCCTTACTTTGTGTATTACAGTTTACATAGCATTACCACGAAATCGTTGAAGCATCATCATAAGATTTGTAGTAGCCTACCACACGATATCTTCAACCAGATGTACTTGGCTAAAATAAATTTAATCCATGTTCTTACGAGTATCAAACCTTAAGGTTTACTGATTTTCACATTATAGTGTCTATATCACATGTAGCAGCGCAACAAAACTTCTAGGAATATATTCACACTAACACTTACATTTGTATACTAACGCTTGTCTCGGTGGTTGGTTAACACACAACTTAAGCAATAATTAAACTAATGCAGTCAGTAGCCTTATATTCGTATTCTACATTGCCGATCGAGGCATCTCAGTCCAAGTAGAAAGTAATACTAAGCTAGTGCTCTTGGCAACTTAGTCTATAACATGGTGCATCTACATTATTTGCCACCGATAGCAATGTTAGACAAGAAAATGTCACTCAATACAAGAAACATCTTATGCTAGGAGTGTATATTGTAATAGTGTAACTTTCATTACCTTCAGCAGCGTCGAGATCACAGTGGGATCTCACTCGATTACATTCCATCACGAGATTTGCGTTTACGAGGACTTTCTTACGAGTTATCCCATGTAGGCTTTCACGGCCGGCGTCTTCATCAGTAAACACTTCCGGGCTAAGATGCCGTGGCCGATCTGTAGAACTTCTTCTCCCTGACGTTTCGTTCTCAACTACGGAGAACTACGGAAAACGACTCGTCGACTCACCTCGGAAGATGTTCTCCGTAGTTGAAAACGAAACGTCAGGGAGAAGAGGTTCTACAGATCGACCACGGCAACTTAGCCCGGAAGTGTTTACTGATGTTTCTTACGAGTTATTTATGAAACTCTTTGACCTGTTATCCTCCAAACCTATTTATTCCAAGTGCGGTTAACTTCAGCTACCTTTAGGCTTATCTTAAGGCTGTTCTCAATAAAGTAACTTTCATTTGTTGTTTCAGTAGCCAAGCATTACCCATAACTTCAGTATACTAAATAGGGGTTTACCAAGTTTGCTTGTCTGAGGTGCTGATAATGTAGCAATCACCCACGTATGCGTATGCTTTTAAACTTTACCCTCGTGTTCTTAAATAGACTCATGGCTGTTGTGTTGTTAAAAAAAGACCTTTTCATACCACTTAAATTTACTTTCAAGTACAACTTGGTTCGATTTCCAAAAGTCTCACTTTCCAGTACAACGACGACCCATACCTAATTTACTGATTACTAGATCTTTAAGCCCTACATTGTAAAATTTTCACAGTTAGCCTATAACTTCACGCGTTAAGTATACATGAGATACCTGGGTGTTAAAGGATATTACTATGGATAAATTCAGCTGTTGGTCTCTGCAAATCTGATTCCCGTTCATTATACGTGCCCATATGACATTCTTCTTTAGTGGTTGGTTCAAGCAAAGGTCATTAAATGTGTGTAACGACAGGAATCTTACTCACCCAGAAACAAAATAACTTGTTGGGTTGATGTTAGCTGTTACACCATTTTTAACAGACCCTTCTCACTTTGGTAACCCCTCGTAGTTCGTGGTTATTGTTGTATTCTCCAACAGTTTATTGAACGTAACTTCTTCTACAATACAATAGCTGGCTGTACAATTGATGTAGACGTCCGTCGATCTAGCCGGAGATGTGGTTCCTCTCGGTCGGCTGGTACTTCGATCGGCGGTGCAGTACAGCGGCTTCGGTGATATCTTCTCGGAGACTCTGCTATAGCGGTTGCCATTAGCAACGGACGAAGACTGGTCTGCCTTCGAGCGGCCGGGCCTATATAGTGAGCTGGAGCCAATAGAAACCCGGCGTAGGAATCCGTGGCCGGATATGTCGCGGCGACCTCTGCAAGGAAAGGTTCCTATTAATCGACTGGAATCTCCGGCGTGTTTACCTGATGTCTTCGCCTGTTTGGCTGTTGGTTTGTTTCCCTCATAGCGTGGCTGTTATGCGGTACTGCCTGCCATTTAGGGGAACCCGATGGCAAACAGTACAGTTATTTAAGAGGGTAGATAGTTGATGGACAGGTGACCCGTTCCGATACAAGCATTTTCGTCATGGTATTTCAAGTTCAGGCTTACTAACTGACACTGGGAAAAAGACAGATATTTCACATAGAACTGATACCAGACGGTCAAGTCGCCCTCAGCCGGTGCCGTAAGAAGTCTGAGTGGAATGGCGTGTCTGTGCCAGAATTTTATGTATGAAATTAGCGCCATAAGGTCTGAGGAGCGGCAGGCTGGAGACGTGACAGCAGCTGTCAATTGGTCGACGTTGCGTCTGCGCCAATAATCAAGTTGCCAGATACGCCCACTGTGCCTGTAATGAACGTAGTACTCATAACTGACTGGCAGTGGAGACGAGTGAGAGCCCTTGTCAACCTCCTCCTTTTCCAGGCCTTTCGTATCTTCAAGGAGTTGTAATATTAATATGCATTTGACAGTGTTAGTGGCATAGGGTTGGTGGCTGGATATCCTTCCTGTAGACCCTCCGCCCCTTCCCCCTCCCCGTCCCCAGAGTATACCCCACCTGAAGGCATCCACTGTTAACGATGTGGAAGTGTGACACTGTTTGGAAAACGTGTAACTAAGGCGGAATGCAGGTACAACCCCGGCATTCACCTAGTTGGCTGTGGAAACCACCTAAAATCCACACCGAAGTTGGTGGAACTCTGTTCATCACCGTTAATCTTCTGAACATGTGCGAACTGGGGTCTCGAATCCCGGAAGTGGTGTGCTAACGCGTGGCATTCCATCCAGACTGTCACTCCTTGACAATGTCGGTTTCCAAGGCTACATAATTTTTTCTCTCAGTGAATGCAAGTTCATAT
This sequence comes from Schistocerca americana, assembly GCF_021461395.2. NCBI lineage: Eukaryota > Metazoa > Arthropoda > Insecta > Orthoptera > Acrididae > Schistocerca > Schistocerca americana. Next base: position 54,229,411 of record NC_060126.1, on the reverse strand, counting down.
CAGCCGGTTCCCGAGCGAACAATGTGAAGGAACTACATGCAATGGAGATTTGAAGTCATGTATGTAGAGGGCCATTTCTCACAGCAGAACGCGAAGCTGCATGCCTGCTATGGGTCAAACAACATAGAACTGGACCGTAGCTGGAGGCGCTAAGTGTGGTCCGACGAGTGGAGAGTTTTCCTCTTTTCGAATAAATGATCGACTGGCCCACTGTATGTGGAGGATGTGATGCAGGCCACACTTGCTTCTCTGATGCTTTGGAGATTTTCTTTCTATCAAGAGTTGGGTATATTGGTTCAGGTTACTGTGAACAGCAACCTGAATGTTTATTTAAACAGCCTCGGGAAACTGAGTGTTGCTCTTCCTTCTCTGTTAGCATCTACGAAGATGGTTGCTACCATGTTCATAGGGAAGCACATCTTTGTTCCTAGTTTGACCAACACTCACGTACCTCGACCGACTCGCTAAGTCACTCTGTCTAAATTCTGTAGAAAATGTACGGGACTGTTTCGAACAGTGGACCAAAGTAACAATCAGCATTCCCGCAGCTTGGTAAGTCTATGTGATCTAATTATCAGTGAGTGTCTTGAGCTGGACACAGCATACGTGCAAGAGCACGTGGTCTCTCTCTCTTCCTCAGCGAATTCAGGCTATTAGCAAGCCTAGAGGCGGAGTTAGTGTGTTGTTTCCTAGGATGGACTCATTGTTTGTCTAACGTTCTTATAATTAAGGCATTTAGGTAAACGAAACTTTGTGTGAAAGTGGGATACAGAGCCGGATCTGCTGCTGATAGCAAGAAGTAGACTTGACTAGCTGTCTTATGACAGGACGTACATCAAAAGCACACTCTCTTGTTATCACACAGTGTGCATTAGATATTAGAAATGAACAAGTAGAATTTGATCTCGTGGTTGGTATTAGTATTTTACAACTTCAAATTCAGTTTTCATTTTTTTTATTTGAATAAAGAACTTTTTTTAAACTGTCAATTTTAATACATATATAATTATCAATTACCCTTTTTCTCGCCGTCTATTAAACCAATGATTGTCAAAGTGGAACTTTTTATTTTTGGATCAATGTGAACAATTACACAAAAGCAATTTTGGATGTCTTTGATGAAAAATATTCGTTTATATTTTACATTTCTTTACTAGGAATCCATAAAGGAATTTTATGTCATTTATTTACATATCTCAGCGTAACCAAAAGATCTGAAAATTTAGCTTCCCGAGTTTGTTTATCGCACTTTGAGAAATGTATGAGCCAAGTAGCTATACATTATGGCACAGGCACCCAGAGAAAAAGATGCATAAGCGTCTCAAAATGTAGTTTCTAGGAAAACTAATTAAATGATTAAAGTTACATTTTCTTCAGTTATTCTTTATCAGATTGTTATTTATACAAGTCGCCGAAAATATCCGACCTGGCGGGAAACCGAACGCAGGACCCTCGTGTGACCTTCGCCGGCAGTTACCACTGCCTTACTTTTCTTTTTCAAAGGTTATGTCAAACATATCCATGCTCATTCAGGGATACGATCTCACAACGTTTCTACTTCCAGTCAAGTGTTTTAGGCTTTACACCACCTTTTTTATTCTTTCTCGGCGCCCCCCCCCCCCCTCCTTCCACATATCACTATGCTGGTTCCTCATATGGTCAGAATCTTTTTTCTTTAGAAAATAATACTTGATAGATATAAGTTCCACAATTCCAGGACTCAAAAGAAGATAATTTTTATCTCTCGGAAGGAATTGGTGGGGGAAGGATCCAGAATACGAGAAGAAAATAAAAACCATCCAATACCTTGACGGTTAAAGGCAAGGTGCAACGTATTCGCAAATAAAGCCACTTTCAATGCGTGTTCTCCATATATTGGCGAAAACCACGGAGGTAGGAATTGTTGTAATTGTGGCCGTAGTGTCCGAGGAGCCATACGATCGTATCACTCTTCGTCCGAGGAAAACGGTAAAATACGGAGAGAGAGGAAATTCAATAGAGAAAACAGCTGCACGTGATCGGGTAAGGAAAGCCAGTTGCCGGCGAATCCAGTGCCAGTGTTCTCGTCCGCAAGAGACGAGTCTGTGTGGGAAGGCATCACGCTGATGATACACTACTGGCCGTTAAAATTGCTACACCACGAAGGTGACGTGCTACAGACGCGAAATTTAATCGACAGGAAGAAGATACTGTCATATGCAAATGATTAGCTTTTCAGAGCATTCACACAAGGTTGACGCCGGTGGCGACACCTACAACGTGCTGACATGAGGAAAGTTTCCAACCGATTTCTCACACACAAACAGCAGTTGACCGGCGTTGCCTGGTGAAACGTTGTTGTGATGCCTCGTGTAAGGAGGAGGAATGCGTACCATCACGTTTCCGACTTTGATAAAGGCCGGATTGTAGCCTATCGTGATTGCGGTTCATCGTATCGCGACATTGCTGATCTCGTTGGTCGAGATCCAATGACTGTTAGCAGAATATGGAATCGGTGGGTTCAGGAGGGTAATACGGAACGCCGTGCTGGATCCCAACGGCCTTGTATCACTAGCAGTCGAGATGACAGGCATCATATCCGCATGGCTGTAACGAATCGTGCAACCACGTCTCGATTCCTGAGTCACCAGATGGTGACGTTTGCAAGACAACAACGATCTGCATGAACAGTTCGACGACGTTTGCAGCAGCATGGACTATCAGCTCGGAGACCATGGCTGCGGTTACTCTTGACGCTGCATCACAGACAGGAGCGCCTGCGATGGTGTACTCAACAACGAACCTGGGTGCCACAGCGGCAAAACATCATTTTTTCGGATGAATCCAGGTTCTGTTTACAGCATCATGATGGTCGCATACGTGTCTGGCGACATCGCGGTGAACGCACATTGGAAGCGTGTATTCGTCATCGCCATACTGGCGTATCACCCGGAGTGATGGTATGGGGTGCCATTGGTTACACGTCTCGACCACCTCTCGTTCACATTGACGGCACTTTGAACAGTGGACGTTACATTTCAGATGTGTTACGACCTGTAGCTCTACCCTTCATTCGATCCCTGCGAAACCCTACATTTCAGCAGGATAACGCACGGCCGCATGTTGCAGCTCCTGTACCGGCCTTTCTGGATACAGAAAATGTTCGCCTGCTCCCCTGGCCAGCACATTCTCCAGATCTCTCACCAATTGAAAGCGTCTGGTCAATGGTGGCCGAGCAACTGGCTCGTCACAATACGCCGGTCACTACTCTTGATGAACTGTGGCATCGTGTCGAAGCTGCGTGGGCAGCTGTACCCGTACACGCCATCCAAGCTCTGTTTGACGCAATTCCCAGGCGTATCAAGGCCGTTATTACGGCCAGAGGTGGTTGTTCTGGGTACTGATTTCTCAGGATCTATCCACCCAAATTGCGTGAAAATGTAATCACATGTCAGTTCTAGTATAATATATTTGTCCAATGAATAACCGTTTAGCATCTTCTTGGAGTAGCAATTTTAATGGCCAGTGGTGTATGTGTCGCAGAGACCAGTCGGATGAAGACCAATGCGATGGAGGCGTTCGTTGGTCGGAATGAGATTACGAATGACCCTATACCACGATGAGACGGCTTCCATGAGAGGGGACAGGAAGGCTAATGTGAAACCACATTGGTGCAGGATAGCAACGGCAGGGCAGTTTCTACAGGGGCGAGGGATGATTGTAGTAGCCCAGGGGGAGGCAAATATCTGGTGGTACAGTCCCCAGAAAACTTATTATAATGTAAAATACACGTATGTGCCGCAATTTAGAGTTGATCCAGCCGCTATCTGCAGGGGGAGACATACACGCAATTCGAAGACACGGAAATAAAAAGAGATGTAACGGTATGAATAGGTCGAGTACATGTTAAGACGTTACGCCGTATAAACAGCACAGAAGCCTTTACTTTGATATGGGGAAGTCTCAACCCTCCTAGGAGGCAGCACCTCGCAACCACTTATTACCAGAGTTGAAACATGCAACTTTTCCATAGAAAACGACCGGATAGTTGCATCAATTCTAGACAGTGGTGAGCCAGTCGTTAAAAATGTGTCCAGAACCTACAGTGATATGCACTCGTATTCATTCATAATCATTCGAGGTTTATTTCTTTTATAACGGCTTGTCTCAATGCACACGTGATATGAAAATGTTCTTGTCGACAAAAGGCTAATTTGAGGAGAAATTGCAATGTAACTAAGACATAAACTGTCCAGTCGGCAGGGAACATACCTGTAAATTAAGAACTTAAAATTGTACTTCCCTGTAACAGAGCTTAGCACCTCCTCGGTTTAAACTAAAAGCGGGACTGAATTACATATTTTTCAGCTCTTCCTTTCATATGTATACGAAAACTTGGTGCAAAGGTATTAGTGATCCTTCGGCGATAAAATACTAACAGTACACACAGTTTAGTGCAGCTAGCGCACTGTATATTGCCCGTTTGTATTAGTGAAGGTTACACACTCATGTCCACAGTTATACTGTGAATGCCGAACGTGCTAGCAGCCTAGTTGTCCTGTGCCGCACAAAGGCAGAACACACTGTTCCTAACTGTCGGCCCATCTGCTGTCATCTATATACGAGGGTTGGAACTTAAATAGTGGCAACTGTTCATTCACAGCCGATACAAAAGAGTTGCATGTTTGCACCTGTCACTGTCCTTCAAAGTAGTCACCAGCGTTGTGTAGAACCCGTTGCCAGAGATGTGGAGGACGTAGTATACCGTTAGCAGAGCCTGTTCTGTTGATGATGCGAATGGAGTGGTCTACTGCCTGTCGAATCTCTGGAAGAGTTCTGGAGCGAATGCCACGAAATGGTTCCTTCGTCTTCGGAATCAAATCAGAGTCACAAGGACTTAAGTCCGGGGAGTATGGTGGATGGTACAGTACTTCCCAGTCCCATCGACCCAACAGAGCAGCCACAGCTTGCGTTGTATGCCATTGTCGTGCAAAATGATGGGTGGGTTGCGCAGAAAGTGTCGCCGCTTCTTTCGCAAAGCTGGTCGCAGGTAATGCTCCAAAAACTAATAGTAATGCTGTGCATTGAAGGTAAATTTCTGAGCACCGTTAGATATAAACACGAGAGGTAGTCTCGCGACTGGATATTACACTGTGCGAATAATGTGCTTTGAGCAATATTAAACGCAAAAGTATACCTGGATGGTTGGATCGACGTGGGCGAGATGAGGCATTTGGAGCATAACCTGGCAAAACACTGTTGTGCTGGTCCTGTGTGGGTGCAGTGTCGATCCTAATGCCCGACTAAGGGACGAAGGCACATACACGGTACCTTCGTCAAGTTCTGGGAAATCGTATCATAGAATGAGCCCGAATTTCTTATACTCATATAAACTAAAGCAGTACACTTTCCTGGTAACCAACACGTTCTATTTCTGCTTATAGAGCAAACGTTGTCTGTGCACCTGCATTATCGTGGGTGCCCGCACAAAACGCAACACACCTTGTTTTTCCCACAATGTGCCATAGACCGTTGTCACCCACTTTTGTATCGAGGGACATAGCGGGTTGTACTATCACAAACAATAGAAAACGTATAGTAAGGCGTGATGAGATGTTTAGTATTTCACCAAGTTTGCTTTTAATTGCCTTTTCTGTTTTTTGGGTATACAGAACTTGCTTCGTACTGGGTATGTGAGACTATACTAAGTTTATTCTTCTAGTAATGTACGTACCCGAAATGTTCAACCGGGCGGAAAAAGTCGCAAATAAAAATAATGTTGTCTCCATAGGAAGCATATGAACTGGAATAATGTGTTGTATAACAGATACAATGTTTTTTACATTTTCCACATATTTTGGTTAATGTAGGCGTTAGTAGCAAGCACAACACAGATCCGTTTTGCTTCACTCCACTACCTTTTCAAATTGTTAATTCTTAATCTAGTGAATGGTCCCTAATGATTGGTTCTGATTCCTCCATAAATAATCTGTTTTGATCCCCATATACTTAAAATAAAACATCAGTCGTAGAAACGAAAGAAATAAAGTAAATGAATCACTATAATAGTAGATGATACGCCACCATGAATAAAACTGAATAGAGATGTTTCGCATTATTTACAGCAGACAATTTCATGGGACTCCCCTAAGCTCTCAGAAGACTTTTCCTTGAACATTCGCTCCACTGAGTGTTCGGGGGTTACTACTTTGAGACGGTATTCCTCCCCCCTGTCAAAATAGACCGCCATAGGTTCCAGGGATTAGAGAAGTCGTACAGGTCAACATGAAATGAATCGTGATTTCATCATTATTTCCTACACTGTTTGAAAACCATTATTTCGGATCATCATTAGCCATTTAATATCCACTGCTTAATACAAGCCACCTCAAAACATTAACTACAGCCATACGGACTCATGTTTCTTTTGCATGTTAAGTATGTGCCCCATACTTGCATACAATATGTTCCCTGATATGTTCGTTACTTTTCGTGTCATTCCTACAAAATTTTCCATTACTCAGTGTTCAGTCTTCAATTACAATGCCTTTCGCATTAAAGATCTATATCTCATGGCCCTAAATCTATACTGCTAATACTCGGAGATGCTAAAATTTCTTTACAGTAACAGCGGATACTTCGTTTATATGCTCTACTGAGTTCACGAAAAGCATTTAGACCCCTTCCACTCTTTCAGAAACGAAGAAATAAAATTTATGTAAGATGTTTCCCAAAACATGTATTAACAGGCTACAATATTTGGATCACGTGAAGGAAGTATTTTATCAGCCACATATACCACACTCAAGTCTGGAAGGACGGCCACCTCACGGAAAATTGCCGAGTGCGTGGAGTTTAATGACAGGCTCACATGCGGTGATCCCGCCACGGACTCATAATCACCACGTAAACGGAATTTTGGATATCATCTCACCTCACGACAACTTACTCGCTACGTTCTTAGAGATTTAGGAACGGAGAGACATATGATGACTCGGACACTACTGGAGACATTCGTCAATAAGACTAATACCCGGCGTTCGGACGATTTCATGAACGGTGGAATACTCTGCTTCTGCACCGATAAAAGAGTGTACCTAAACATCGATGTCACACCTATACATCAGTGTAGTTCCATATATCGAAAGATGCTCGTTTGTACGTCGACTTGAAAAAACATTAATTATCTCGCAGACCAAGAATTATCCGAAAACTTAACGGCTGTCCGTGTGTCATAATCTACTACGAGTCTGTTCTTGATACAACGCCTGCTACGATGGGAGTCGTGTGTAGGGAACGGTTCCCTGTTGGTCAGACATTCATCATGGAGGCCACTCCGAACGACTCATCGAAGTAGAAATGGCAAGCGGTACACACGATGCTGTTCTCCACCCGCACATGTCACATCAATTAAACAGTCTGAGCACAGTGAACTGTGACGTCACTTTTCCGACGCCTAAGGCATTCGCAGACTGCAGTTGGGGATTGGACACGGTCCTGTTATCCGTTTGCACAAAACCAAATGTCAGACGTCGGTTCCCCAGATAGATTAGCAACATGCCGGAACGTATGATGGGTATTATAACTGTACTGTGCAGGCAACAGAAGCACAGACATTCACCACGTGCCCTTCTGTCTCAGCAATACGCTTCTCACTGGAAATCATATTATGAGACTGCCACTCAGCTTTTCTGCTAGAGCTGTCACGTGATAATGGTACTCACAGAACAAATACCGCAAATACTGTAACCTTGCTGCCGGCCGTAGTGGCCGAGCGGTTATAGGCGCTACAATCTGGAACCGCGTGACTGCTACGGTCGCAGGTTCGAATCCTACCTCGGGCACTGATGTATGTGATGTCCTTAGGTTAATTTGGTTTAAGTAGTTCTAAGTTCTAGAGGACTGATGACCTCAGAAGTTAAGTCCCATAGTGCTCCGAGCCGTTTGAACCATTTTTTTCTAACCTTGCTGCTGCTGAAACCTTAATTTCTGAGACTCTACAATTTGAGTGAAAATAAAATTTAAATTATATTACAAAGTAATTTAGCGACTTCGTTTGATGGGACCACTGACATTCGGTTATAGTACGCTATAGATACAGAACCATATCAAAGGTAATAATGACAGGAGGATGATGACAAACAGTATATGCAAAGGTTAATTGCGCCACAATGATGTTATTATTGAAGAATCAACGAACTGAAACGGCGTTTTAAAAATTAAATCGTCTAAACGATCATCCTGTCAGTTTTAAACGCCGTGGTATAGGCGGCGTCGGATGATGATCGTCTTCAGCAGACCAACGGGATCCCATGTACATCTCTTTCTTTCGATGTAAACGGCATGTAAATTTTGCCTTCCTGGAACTTTTGATAGACAGATCCTGGCTCGCTTCGGCGCATGGACATGCCTAATACCTCTAATATTGTCTGACTCTAGCACCAATTATGAACTCCACCGCAAGAATTTCCGAATTCCTCAGCTGTCCTCATCCATGTCTGACAGTCTATCCAGCGATAATTAAAACCCGTGCCTTCCCGCGAATGTCCCCTCATCAAATTCCACATTCAGTCACAGCTTAACATGGCAACACTTATTTTCTGCAACTTTCGTTGAAATATACTGTCCTCTTGAGACAAGCACTGCATTCCGCTCGGAAGAAATATTTCCTACATAATTTTTAATTTGGTTTATGCGAAATCGAGTTCTTTACACACAAACACTCCCGTGTCTCACAGTCTACAAACGTTTCAAAGCGTTCTCAAATGTCTCCGTGCCTGCTCTAAATTATAGAGTACTTCCCATTAACTGCCGAGTAATCTTCTTACTCCTCAACTCGAACTTATTCGCCTGTGTACCTACCTGAGTGCTGTACGTTGTTTACCAGGTCAACGGTCTTCAATGTCGACAACTACAGCCTACATCCCTACATCTAAAACTCTGATTTGCCATACCTTCTTTTGACGCTAGTGAGTAATAGGTCAGTGTGCAGGTGTACAATGGATGAACGCATTTTACTAGTAGTTTAATATTTTCTCCATTTTATATTGCGACTAGAAGTTAAAGGCTAATGCAGCGTAAAATTATTTGTATGTTTCTCTCCTCAAGGCTAGAGTCCCGACAGAATTGACGGATTATGAGCTAAATCTTTGGACATTTAGGAATATTGAATATTATACGAAATGCAGACGAATATGTTGTCTTTGCTGTGATGCGAAATTTACCCCAATGGCAATTGTTATAGACACAGGTCTGATGAGAGAGACACTGCAGTTTCCAAAATTCGGCTAATCTGTTGCCTGGTTCACTGTGGCTTCGTTTTCGTATCTCAGAGGCAAGTCGTGTCAAAATGGTTTTGGAAATTCCTTGAATTACTTATTACGACAATAAGATCCTTATCAATTACAGGGTGTTGCAGTTCGGTACCACTCCAGTCAACATTCAAAGCTGTCGGACTACTAAGCTGAATCACTATATTCACAAGACACTTTCCTCTATCGACCTAACATACACTGTCTTATCACCCAACAATTCTTGTAATACAACATCAAATTATGCGGCTGAGCCAAATGCTGACTTACGAGTAGTAAAACTCAGTGAATCTACAAAAATTACGTGAACACTGATCAGACCAGCAATTCAGTGAGTAAGCAGGTTTAGTTTTGTTAGATAACTATACATCGTCGTAACGTACTACATCAGAACATTGTACTAGCAGAAGCCGAACTAGTACCCGCATGACGTGTGTCTTCGCTGAATCAGATGACACTTAGCACACACATTATCCTATGGTACACGCAACAATGAAAGACAGCCGACGATCGATAAGTTCATTTCCGAGGAAACGATCCCTGGCAGTTGGTTCATGATGGCCAACGCGGTACGATGTGTTCCGAGTGCCGATCGATTGCGAACGTTGGAGAAATACTTCCTCCGCTGGAGGCAGTACGCTAAGGTATGCCACATTTCCAGTGATGCTCAGAATTACGTGCATGACAACTACTTATGTCTGCACGTTGAGTTATGCGAGAACAACATTTGATTCTGTAGCGAATGACATGACAACGTCGCTAGAGTGGGTATACAGCAGTTGCTTGGCATTTAGCACATCGGTATACGATATGGAAAACGTTTTTCGCTTATCATCCAACGATATTACACATTTTCCAGAGACATACACCGACTCATTAACTATATTTATTTTTTAATTTATTTGACGTTAGTTGTTTGTGAAGGCTGTTATTGTACTGCGTTTACGGGAGTTTGTGGCACATAAAAGGAAGGTATTGATGTGCTGAATCTACGTCTCATGAAGCGAAGTACGAACGCCGGTAACTACTTAATGAGAGGAAATTTAAGTTCGTTTTATTACGCAGGTGTCCCATGAATCCTCGTATTTAGAAGTGAACGGTCATGAAGATCATTAGTGGGTTTTAATAGTTGCATTCGGTGTGTATTAACAACAGCTACAGAGAGGTCTCATGTGAGTGTTTGTATCGTTATGCACCTAAAGTCGTGTAGAGAAATATTCGCATATATTTAGACAGTAAAATTTTGCACCTACGTTGTACACCTCTCTTTTTCGATCGGCATATCTGTTACCTCTTCATTCATGTTCACAACCTATATTTCTTCCATTTCCCACTGTTTTAGATTGGATTAATATATTATTTATTTGTTGCAGTCCCGGTAACTGTGTCTTATAAGATTACAAGTTTTTCGATTCACGTTACAGCGGCCTGTACTCAGGTATGACCGTTGCTGAGATATTAGTTCCTAATTCACTATCTTCGAACGTATGCATATAATCAGCCTGAACGTTTGGTATCTTCTTCAAAATTCATCATCAGTATTTGTGTTGTCTCAATAATGTTTGCTATTCTGGGTGCATTCGTGTCGCAAATAGTGCTTCAGGAGAACATACCTAGACCTGAAAATAATTCTGCCGTTTTACTGACGTTGCTGAAGTTTGAATTGTATTGAATCTGACATGTTTAATTGTTTTGTAGACAGGAGGTGGACTGGTGGCGTGTCCGGTTGTACCTCTGGTACACACTTACTCCCGTGAAGAGCTGGAAGCATATCTCAGCTCATTTCGCTGCACCAGTGGCGACACCTGTCCTGTGGAAGAGGATTAGAATCCCTGGGATGGAAACTAGCCAGGTTGGCCAGAATATTACCGTAAGTACTCTCAGCTCCACAAGAGTACAACTTTTATCTTAACTGAATTGTAGTGGTGCTAAATAATTGAAAACTGTACAATGTTATCTAATATTTCATGCGTCGTGGATAGTTTAGAAATTTTTTATTTGATTGTAAAGATTAAGCTTAAACTGTGATGTACCGGGTGAACAAAAAGTCAGTATAAATTTGAAAACTTAATAAACCACGGAACAACGTAGATAGAGAGGAAAAAATTGACATGGGGTTTTATTAGAACAAAAAAAACACCCCATATTGCTAGACGCGTGAAAGATATCTTGTGCGCGTCGTTTGGTGATGATCGTGTGCTCAGCCGCCACTTTCGTCGTGCTTGGCCTCCTAGGTCCCCAGACCTCAGTCCGTGCGATTATTGGCTTTGGGGTTACCTGAAGTCGCAAGTGTATCATGATCGACCGACATCTCTAGGGATGCTGAAAGACAACATCCGACGCCAATGCCTCACCATAACTCCGGACATGCTTTATAGTGCTGTTCACAACATTATTCTTCGACTACAGCTATTGTTGAGGAATGATGGTGGACATATTGAGCATTTCCTGTAAAGAACATCATCTTTGCTTTGTCTTACGTTGTTATGCTAATTATTGCTATTCTGATCACATGAAGTGCCATCTGTCGGACATTTTTTGAACGTTTGTATTTTTTTGGTTCTAATGAAACCCCATGTCATTCCAAGCATGTGTGTCAATTTGCACCTCTCTATCTACATTATTCCGTGATTTATTCAGCTTTCAAATTTATACTGACTTTTTGATCACCCGGTATTTATAGACATATTTGAGCTGTGGAAGTGAGCGATGCCTTTACCTAATATCTGGAGGTATATTGTCCCTACACTAGTTAGAGGACTCTGAAGGAGGCAGAATATTGAGTTTTCCGAATGCGGACAGAGAAGGCGTTGCTCGTAATTGTGGTGCATCTCAAAACTTACTTTCTTTGTCTCCATTCTGAGGATAGTACAAAGATAATTATTCCTTCATTTCTTAGCGAACGGGTTGTATATGTTGTTTGATGTGATTTGAATTATTAAAACAGAAATGCGGCAGCTGATATATGGCCATGAGGACATTAACTTGTATAATAACGTCAGACAACTACAAAACTGTCCCATCATTAGTGATATACCAGGCAAATGGCTACCTAGCACCTACACAATTGTCATGTGATACTGTAATTCTGTGAGACCGCTAACGTGGGAAAAAATATTAACACTCTGGTAGAAATGATATAATTAACTATATCACACGTATCTTCAATTGAAAGAGAAATAACTTGTCATAAATTTGTGTAATTTTATTATTGCTCCTGAGGAAGATATGGCTTTTGAGATGCACTGTGTGGGAAAAAGTAGGTAGGAATTGTGTATAAACGGTATCTCCGTGTCACTGTGGCAGAATGCGGGGTAGTCTAAAGCTCCTTGATCAATGATTCTGTGAAGTAACTTAACCGTAGTTAAAGCGAGACAGAGGATTGTTGATCAGTCCCAAACGTGCTCGTCTACGTCTCTAGTGTCTGTTTAGGATGCCAGACCATTAAGATTCGCATGTATTTACACTACTGGCCATTAAAATTGCTACACCAAGAAGAAATGCAGATGATAAACGGGTATTCATTCGACAAATCTATCATACTAGAACTGACATGTGATTACATTTTCACGCAATTTGGGTGCATAGATCCTGAGAAATCAGTACCCAGAACAACCACCTCTGACCGTAATAACGGCCTTGATACGCCTGGGCATCGATTCAAACAGAGCTTGGATGGCGTGTACAGGTACAGCTGCCCATGCAGCTTCAACACGATACCACTGTTCATCAAGAGTAGTGACTGGCGTATTGTGACAAGCCAGTTGCTCGGCCACCATTAACCAGACGTTTTCAATTGGTGAGAGATCTAGAGAATGTGCTGGCCAGGGTAGCAGTCGAACATTTTCCGTATCGAGAAAGGCCCTACAGGACCTGCAACATGCGGTCGTGCATTATCCTGCTGAAATGTAGGGTTTCGCAGGGATCGAATGAAGGATAGAGCCACGGGTCGTAACACATCTGAAATGTAACGCCCACTGTTCAAAGTGCCGTCAATGCGAACGAGAGGTGACCGAGACGTGTAACCAATGGCACACTATACCATCACGCCGGGTGATACGCCAGTATGGCGATGACGAATACACGCTTCCATTGTGCGTTCACCGCGATGTCGCCAAACACGGATGCGACCATCATGATGCTGTAAACAGAACCTGGATTCATCCGAAAAAATGACGTTTTGCCATTCGTGCACCCAGGTTTGTCGTTGAGTGCGCCATCGCAGGCGCTCCTGTCTGTGATGCAGCATCAATGGTAACCCATGGTCTCCGAGCTGATAGTCCATGCTGCTGCAAACGTCGTCGAACTGTTCGTGCAGTGGTTGTTGTCTTGCAAACGTTCCCATCTGTTGACTCAGGGATCGAGGCGTGGCTGCACGATCCGTTACAGCAATGCGGATAAGATGCCTGTCACCTCGACTGCTAGTAATACGAGGCCGTTGGGATCCAGCACGGCGTTCCGTATTAGCCTCCTGAACCCATCGATTCCATATTCTGCTAACAGTCATTGGATCTCGACCAACGCGCGCAGCAATGTCGCGATACGATAAACCGCAATCGCGATAGGCTACAATCCGATCTTTATCAAAGTCGGAAACGTGATGGTATGCATTCCTCCTCCTTACACGAGGCATCACAACAACGTTTCACCAGGCAGCGCCGGTCAACTGCTGTTTGTGTATGAGAAATCGGTTGGAAACTTTCCTCATGTCAGCACGTTGTAGGTGTCGCCACCGGCGCCAACCTTGTGTGAATGCTGTGAAAAACTAATCATTTGCATATGACAGTATCTTCTTCCTGTCGGTTAAATTTCGCGTCTGTAGCACGTCATCTTCGTAGTGTAGCAGTTTTAATGGCCAGTAGTGTAGATGCGTGAAACTCACTTGTGATTTGTAAGTTTCTTTAACTGTCACACTTCTTCTTGTACAGACATGTGTGTCGTTCGAGCAACAGCCTTCACAGGAGGGAGCAGCGGCCCCGGCGCCCAGCGACCGCCGGCTGCTGGAGGTGGTGGCAGAGGAGGACGAGTCTGAAGAAGATGGCGAGGAAGGTAAGGAGGTGTACTGGGTACGATGTCGTTCTGGTCTTTTGCGCTGCCAGGAGAACTGGTGGTGAGCGAAATCTATGTAGAGAACGAGACTGATGAGGTAAGACGTCGTTCAGGTCTTGTTCGCTGGTAGCCGCTAGAAAACCTGGCAATGAACGAAAGCGACGAAGAACAACAAATTGATCAGTGCCAACCTAGGAATAATTTAATACAAGCCATGTGCGAAATTACCTTTGTGAATTAGTGTCACTTCAAATTAAGCCGAAGATGCTTTCATGTAACGTAAAAGTATAAAACAGCCAGAGAATGAGACCTTATTCTGTTTATTGTTCAAAGGTGTGTGAAATCTTATGGAACTTAAGTACTAAGGTCATCAGTCCCTAAGCTTACACACTACTTAACCTAAATTATCCTAAGGACAAACACACACACACCTATGCCCGAGGGAGGACTCGAACCTCCGCCGGGATCAGCCGCACAGTCCATGACTGCAGCGCCCCAGACCGCTAGACTAATCCCGCGCGGCCTCATTATCAATACGTGAAATGTTATTCTAAGCATTTAGCAAAAATTAACGTTAGCAATAAGTTCTCACCCGTCCGGATAGCCGAGAGCATTAAAGTGCCAGCTTCCGTAGCGCGGGGAGGCGAGCGATGCCCGGATCGATTTTACCTCAGTGGTTAAGGACGAGAGCTGGTGAGCCGGCCAGCCTGGATGTGATTTTTAGGCGGTTATACACACCGAACTAGGTGAATGTCGGGCTGGTACCCAGGTCTCGCCTCATTTACACGCTACACAAACACTCTGAATATGTCGTTTCACTTGAGCACGATGTCTACACTAGATACAGACAAATGGAGTACACAGATTTCTTTCCAGGTTGAGTAATGGTGTCAGTGATTGCACCCAGATACCAATAGTCGTTGACGCTTCCAAATCAGATATAGCAACGTGGATCCTGTAGCTAAATAGGGAAAGGCAATAGGTGAAGGTTAGCAGCTATTTCTTCAATAAAATCTACACTTCATAGTCAGTTTTATTCCTTATCATAATGACTCACTGCGATTAAGCATAGGTTTGAATTTCAATAAGATCAGACACATCGTTAAGATAATGGCGAGGTTAATCTCAGAGTCATTTCGTCTACTGTGCGGGCAATCTGTCGGTTTTAAAGATAGAAAGTGAGACTGAACCCAAGCAGCCTTAACTATTTATTACGAGTACTACACACAGTTTCAGCAATATATTGTTTATGTTGTGTTTATTCTGATATCTGGTGTGATACAGCTCTCCATATTACTATCCTGTGCATGCCTCTCTCAATAACTACTGTAACCTATATCCATTTGAACCTTCTTATTGTATTCAAGCCTTGGTCTCCCTCTACAATGTTTACTGCACATAAGTCTCTCTATTATCCAGTTTTTGATACCTTCGTGCCTCAAGATGTGTTGCATCAACCGATTGTTTCCTTTACTCAGGTTGTGCTGTACAGTTTTTTGCCCCAATTCGATTCCATGCCTCTCCATCAGTTACTCGAACTATCTGTCTAATCTTCAGCATTCTCCTTATGCTTGCAGCAAGCTTTCAAAAGCATGAACTCTCTTCTTGTTTGAACTGCTTATTGTCTATGTTTCATCTCCGTATCAACCTACACTCCAGACAAATACTTTCACAAAAGACTTTATAATAGTTAAATTTATATCAGATGTTAAGAGATCTTTTTCCTATCGTGCTATCACCAGTCTGCATTTCATATTGTCACTATTTTGGCCATAATTAATTATTTTGTTGCCCAAACTGGAAAAGACTTCCATATATTTTATTGTCTCATTTGCTCTTCTTACTGCTTCAGCCTCACGTGATTTAATTCGACTGCGGTCCACCACGCTTAATTTAAATTTTTTTCATCTTCCTACTTCTTTCCAAGTAACAATTCATTCCACAAGTGTTCTTCTATCCACCTAACTGTCTCTGATAGAATTAAATTGCCATTGGCAAAACAATTTCTTCTCCCTGAACTTATATTCCTTTTCTAAATCGTGCGGTTCTAGGCGCTGCAGTCTGGAGCCGAGCGGCCGCTACGGTCGCAGGTTCGAATCCTGCCTCGGGCATGGATGTGTGTGATGTCCTTAGGTTAGTTAGGTTTAATTAGTTCTAAGTTCTAGGTGACTGATGACCTCAGAAGTTAAGTCGCATAGTGCTCAGAGTCATTTGAACCATTTGAACCTTTTCTAAATTTCTCGTAGGTCTTCTTTACTGGCTACTCAGTATAAAGAAAGAATAACATATGCAGATAGGCTACAACACTGTCTCATTCCCTGTTCAACCGCTGCTTTCTTTTCATATCCTTCGGCTGCAGCCTTGGTTCTGTACAAGTTGTAGATAACCGTTCGCACGCTGTGTTTTGTCCCATTTATCTTTCCTTTAGGTATGCACGCTCCTAAATCCTTGCGTTACTCTTATAAACGTTCCTGCTTCGATATTTTGCACTTTCTACCAAACTTATTTTGTTAGACGTCTCTATTTCCCTTTTCCCGCTTCATTTGCTCCGTTTTTTATTTTCCCCATTTGTCGGTTAGATTCAATATCTCATTCGTTATACATGGATTTATACTGGGGTACATCTTTTGGCCTATTTATTCGCTGCTTTCAATACATCGTCTCTCAACTCTACTCATTCGTCTTTTAGTTTGTTCTTTACTCCTTCTTTAGTCAACCATTACCTAATGTAGCCATTGTTCCACTTAACAGCCGTTCAGTCTCCTTAATATCCTAAATTTCTGCAACTTCTTCAGTTTTAATCCGCTGTTTATAACCAATAAATTGTGGTCAGAGTCCCCATCTGCACAAGTTTTAGAATTTAAAATGTGATTTCGAAGAGTCTGTCTTACTATTATGTCTTCTGTTCGAAACTTTACTGTGTTTCCTTGTCTATGCCACGTTCACAAACTACTTTCATGATTTTAAACATTACTCATTACATTGTTACACACATTACATATTGCATTATTAAAAGGTAATTCATAAACAATTTTAAATACGCTACAATACATCACAAAATTTTTCATTTATTGTCCTTCCTGCTTCTTACTTACATTGAACATTAACTCTGTAATCCAAAAAAATTATCATTTTTTCAATGTTTATTAAAAATTTTCTGTTACTCAAGTTCTAAACTGCTATATACACATTTCAGTTGGCATTCGGACCTCACTCTAGCCCACGTGTACCTATTATTTATTTCATACGATTTGTCGATATACAAAGCCATCTCAAAGCAAGTGTTAATAATAACCCCTTGAGTCTCAGATAATTTCCTGATTTATTAAGTCACACCATACATTACGGATTATGTGGATCCACTATCTGGGTGGAAATGGCTTAATAAATTGTTTTCCTTTGCCTTTGAGTGAGGTGATGCGAAATGTAGATTCCTGTTGTGAGAATTTTATGTGTTAAATTCGAAATTTTGCGTATCAATCAACGGAAAATCGGATGGAAAAGAGTGAAGAACATACCAGAAGCACTTGTTTGTACACTTCAAATACTTCACAAATACAGTATAATATGAGACGAGTGAAGATGGAGCTGCTTATCTATCAGCATTATAAAATAATTTTACACAAGAAACGAAATAGATTTAAAATATGTTTTAAAATTAATACCGTAACAATGGCTAACAAAACATTTTAATGAAAAAGAACATGAATTACTCAGAAAATGGCTAAACCGCAGTGTAAGACCCAGATTGACCAACAGTAATCTGAGAAACTTCATCATACACACTAAGAAGTCAAATGACTCAGTAGACCTAAACAACATCGAACAGTTCGTCTCAGGAAAAATACAAATAAAGTCACTCACAAGGAATTAAGGAACTATAAAAGCAATCACAAAGCTGTTTCTAAGAGGGGAAGATTTTAAAAAGTTCAAATGTGAAACTCAATAATGCCATGATTGTGTGAGCTGACTAAGGAAACCATAACACGTAGACACCTCTCAGATATTAGGGATAAGACGTGTTCTGACTCGCCGAATGATGCATACAAGGCAGTGCAAAGAACGATTTATGTTTATGGGACATGTGATCAGTATGTCGTCAGTCGTTCCAGTAGATTAATCCTGATGCCGCTGGTTCTTCAATCAAGCAATTCCTCACTTGACATCAAGAGGCACCTCACTCCCTCAGAAAGGGTACCAGGAAGCAAACACAGGTCCTTCTGCACCGAAGAGAGTGAAGCTTACCATTCAGTTGTGGAGGTGGTTCGAGTTAGTAATTATGTAACAATTATGAAAAATCGTGGATATATCACTTTCACATTGACTTCCTCTTTTAAACAGCAGCGAACTGATCTTAAATAAGATCCAAAACTAAATGCTATTTCCTGTTCAAATAAAAAAAAGTAGAAACATGTATTATAATGAGCCCCAGTAACTCAAGAGTGAGAGTTCAACCCAAAATCTGTAAACTCATTTATCCAGTAAGACCTACTGTTAAGTACATAAACTTATCTTTCTACATAATTTCACAATTACTGAGTGAAATTCTGAAACAATAATAAACTTTAAATGAGTCATACTCTGTAAAGACCACAAATGACTACGGCATTAAAATTCAGAACTAGAACTTCCTGTAGGTAATACGTTTGCTTCTGTTGATGTAACTATCAGATCTTCTAAGACAAGGACAAAAAAATCGACGCACCATCAAGGAATTATGCGAATAGGACAGAAATCACTATATGTGACTTACATGTACAGACAAGCAAATGATTACAATACCAGAAACATTGGATGATTTATTCAAGAGAAAGTGCCTCAAAATTGACCAAATGAATAACACGATCATCCACATCCTGCCCTTATGCAAGAAGAAGTTACTCGGTTCGTCATTGAGTGATCGAGCTGTTGGATGTCCACCTTGGAATATCATCCCAAATTCTCTCCAACTGATGCATTAATCTTCAAAGTCCCGAGGTGGTTAGAGGGCACTTATCATAATGTTCCGTATGTTTACTGCTTGCGTTAATGCTTGTCAAACCCATCAAACCCCCAGATTCTCCCTACGATTGAGGGCCCTCCAAACAGCATGCGATTTTCACAATTTAACCCGCCAAGTAAACCGAAATTGCCATGATATCCATTAGGACAACCAACAACTCTATCATTCAATGCCAAACGAATAACTGCTTTCACAAGGGCAAGAGGTGGAACAGTGCATTATTGACTTGCTCAATTTAGGCACTTAGGGCAGAAACAAGAGAATATATGAATGTGTCTCTTACACAAGGAAGACACTAAAAATGAAATTTCTTAACCTGTCAAGTGGATTGATACGTTACCTGACTGCTCTTGGCCCGCATGCCATGTATCTGTAGAAAATTGAAAGACAAATGAATGATTGTTGCACATACACAGCAATGTGGACACTCCACAGCACACATTCCACAGTGTGCTGTACTCAGGTATGGTGGGTAATGGTCATCTAATGTCAAGGATACCGGAACACAAAGCACCACTGAGGAATGCGTCAACCTACACTTCCTAGATGACGCTGTATCTGTTGCAGTATACAGGAATGGCCAGGAAGACTTCATTAGGCACTCAACTACAAACTAGCATGCTGCCATCCCGGTTAGACAGCATACTCTACAGGTGGAAAGAAGGCAGCTGAGGTCAGCAACCACTGAATGAAATGGTTTTTCAAGAATGTACATATTGTTACTGCAAATGATCACAAAAGTATGGATTCTAAGATGTTATAGAGAATCATGGAATCACTTGTTATAGTGGGAACACTATTGATATGCTGCCTTATACCCAAAGAATCTAGCAGAAAATGGCTGTTGACCTGTGTCATATGAAGGCAGATCCAGTAGCGGAAACAACCACTACTGATAATGTAGATGGGTCATAGTAACTGAACAGAAAGAGAACATATTCTGTAGTACTAACAGTAGTATTAGTAGTTGTGGAATTGGCTAAGGGGTTTTATTGTAGTTTTGTAGTGGTAGAAAGTAGTTGCAATATTAGCATTTTCTTTAAAATAGGCTGTAATTGTGAAGAATGAATAAGGTCTTCACAAGAACAGGTTTAGAAGAGTTTTTGATGTTGCTGAGCAACAGTCATACAATAGTTTTTAAATGAACACACTGCCACTTGACTGTATTGTTGTTTATATAATTATGAGCCAGGTTTTGCCCTTTTTGCCATTTTCAAGTGACTGAATTTATGCCAGTAACATATATCTCATCATCTTGTACTGATGCCAGATGTAAAATCATTGTCTTATACTGATCTTTTTACAAGACAATAATTTTACAATTGGCATTTCGTGGGGAGCCAATATTTTTCTTAATTTATGACCGATTTTGAGCTTGATGTTCTGCAATCTATCTTACTGACAAACTCAGTCACTTGAAAATGGCATAAAAGGCTGAAACTGGGGTCGTAATTAAATAAACAACAGTACAGTCAAATGGCGGTGTGTGAATTAAAAAAAAGTTTAGAAGGGGCAGTATATGAGAGACTCCTGCTGTGTACACCCTAGGTAAGTTGGTTGGTCAGCTGAATGGGGGGGGGGGGGGGGAGGGTCTAAACAGTGATGTCATCAGTCCCATGACCTAAGATGGCAGAAATCAAGGGCAGAACAACACAAACAGCATAGTCCAGTCAAGGGAAAAGGATAGCAGCAAACAAAGACGGAAAAGGAATGTCAGGGCAGCAGCAAGAGGAAAGAAAAAGAGGGCACTGGGTGGGAACGGGAAGGGCAGGGGTGCCCCAGAAATGCTACACATGTTGGGGCACCAGCACCACCACAGACTTGTCCTGACACCCACACCATAGCATTCTCATGATAGAACAGGGCCAACTCCAGGGGAAGAAGATACAAGACGAGAAGAAACAAAACTGCACAACACACCAGACAAAATGTAGGAAAATGCAGGGAGAACCTGGCCATTGTGAAAGCAAGGCCAAGGCATCTATAACCAACATCTATGCTAACTGAGGGACTCAAATTCAAGGACTTAAGCTTGAGAGGACAAGCCACTTTGACGAAGAAAACCGAGAACAGATGAAACAGTGCAAGGGTCGTCTGTTAACACCCGAAACAAGGATGGTGGCAAGGCATATTAAGTGCGAAGGGCCAAGGGGCAGCGGCAGTACCGCAAAATAAGGATCCTCGCAAGTCCAAAAGGGGAGTTGGCTCATTGTGGAGTAGAGAACCATGTGTCAACCTATTCTGGCCTATACGAAGATGGCAGAGGATGGTAGATTCCCGCTGGCAGAGGCCAAGGGAATAATGCTCCATGGTGGGAGTCAAATGGTTCAAATGGCTCTGAGCACTATGGGACTTAACATCTATGGTCATCAGTCCACTAGAACTTAGAACTACTTAAACCTAACTAACCTAAGGACATCACACAACACCCAGCCATCACCATGATCAGTGAGAAGGCTGTGGACGGCAGAAACCAAGGGATGGTGAGAAAAACTCTGAACAATAGCCTGAAGGCCACTCATTGACTCTCTACACAACAAAGAAATGTGTGAGTGAGGACCGTTTAATGAAACAGGGGGGCCTATAGATGGCCATTAAATCCGCAGTGATAGGCAAGAGATGGCATTTCATGCCAATAGATGTGAAGACATCACATAATCATTGAATTTTGAGCTACTAACGATAGTAATGATATTCCCAGCAGGAAGCTGTGAAATGGCTTGATGATGTGTGAAATAAATCAAATGAAGCTCATCTTTTCGTGGTCACTTCCATTTTTCTGGAACATTATAATAAATGTCTAACACACTGCATCTCGCCAGACTTTAATTTACTCCACATTATATGCATAACAGTCACATAATAAATAGCAAGCCAGAATTTCTGCTGTCCTGATAGCGTAAAATCGATATGTTGTGATAGTCAACAGGTACAGGATTCCCGTGCAAATTCTAGCAAACAAATAGCGGACGCCTGCGCATATCATTTGTGGTCGAAGGGACATGCCCACGTTTACTCTGTATATAGATTGTCTAGGGTTTCATATCAATACATAATGATAAATTCGTGTTTATTACTAAATTCATGGACAACGCTTTTAAACGCGGAATAGGTAAAGCAAAAAACTATTATGTTTGTGAGGTTACAAATATATAACGCAATAATACATTGGCAAAGGTTGATCGACCTGGAATGGAAGTGATGGTAATAGAAGATTGGTTGGTTTATTGTGGGAAGCGACCAGAGAGCGAGGTCATCAGTTCCAGTAGTGGAGGAAATACCACATAATCTGTCAGTGATTCCTGAGTCAATTATTGAGTTGAACTTGCTGAGTGCGTGAATGAGTTAAGAATACTACAGCATAATTCTTATAAACGGAATTTGCCGCTGCCTCGAAATAGTTCACCAGTGCTGCACATGCTTACCATGCTTTCCGCAATAAGAGGCAGAGAATGACTGTGGTGTTAAAAATCTGAGTGTGCCTCATCATCTGTAAACATGGCACTGGTGGAAGTGGAAACATACGTTCTCCTCATTAGAACATTCCTTTTCTCCTCATTTTCATACCTCATAAGGAACGTATCAGATTCCCAGTCATGAAACGTTGTCTTCCATTTTCCGTTAAGTCCGTAAACCATTCTTGGCTCTTCAAGACCACGCAACCATGGTTTTCAGGTAGCTGTGTATATTAACATATTCAGTAGTTGGGTAACATGGTCCAACAGGAACTATTCTCTAGTCATGGCGATAAATCATCAGAAATGGTTGTAGATTCAGACATATATTATCAGCTTCCTGTGTTAGCTGTTCTCACTGGATGTTCTGCTTTTGTTCTGACGATTAAATTATCAGCTACGATTAATGCGGATATTGGGTGTGGAAAACATGCAAAGCTTCTACACTTCCAGCTGCATTCCAAAAAAAATAGTGGCAATATGAGGTAGAAAAGCTCTCATAAACGAATAATTGAGAAGCAATGTATACAATGATTAACTGTTGTTGTCGTGGACTGCAGTACAGAGACTGGTTCGGTGCAGCTCTCCTTGCTACTCTATCCTGTGCAAGCTTCTTCATCTCCCAGTACCTACTGCAACCTACATCCTTCTGAATCTGTTTGTGTATTCATCTCTTGGTCACCCTCTACGATTTTTACCCTCCACGCTGCCCTCCAATAATAAATTTGATGCCTCACATATGTCTTACCAAGCGATCCCTTCTTCTAGTCAAGTTGTGTCACAAATTTCTCTTCTCCCCAATTCTATTCAAGACCTCCTCATTAGTTATGTGATCTACCCATCAAATCTTCAGCATTCTTCTGTAGCACCAAATTCCGAAAGCTTCTATTCTGTTCTTGTCTAAACTATTTATCGTCCACGTTTCACTTCCGTACATGGCTACACTCCATACAAATACTTTCAGAAACGACTTCCTGACACTTAAATCTATAATTGATGTTAACAAATTTCTCTTCTTCAGACACGCTTTCCTTGTCATTGCCAGACTACATTTTATATCCTCTCCACTTTGACCAACATCAGCTACTTTGCTCCCCAAATAGCAAAACTCCTTTACTACTTTAAGTGTCTCATTTCCTAATCTAATTCCCACAGCATCAACCGATTTAATTCCAATATTCCATTATCCTCATTTGGCTTTTGTTGATGTTCATCTTATATCCTGCTTTCAAGATTCTGTCCATTCCGTTCAGCTGCTCTTCCAGGTCCTTTGCTGTATCTGCAGAATTACTATGTCATCGGCGAACCTCAGAGTTTTTGTTTCTTCTCCATGGATTTTAATTCCTGCTCCGAGTTTTTCTTTTGTTTCCTCTACTGCTTGCTCAATATACAGATTGAATAACATCGGAGATAGGCTACAACAGTGTCTCACTCCTTTCCCAACCACTGCTTCCCTTTCATGCCCCTCGACTCTTATAACTGCCATCTGGTTTCTATACAAATTGTAAATAGCCTTTCGCTCCCTGTATTTTACACCTGCCACCTTCAGAATGTGAAAGAGAGTATTCCAGTCAACATTGTCAAAAATGCTAGAGACGTTGGTTTGCCTTTCATTGATCTATTTTCTAAGGTAATCCGCAGGGTCAGTATTGCCTCACGTGTTCCAACATTTGTATGGAATCCAAACTGATCTTCCCCGAGGTTGGCATCTCCCAGTTTTTCCATTCGTCTGTAAAGAATTCGTGTTAGTATTTTGCAGCCGCAGCTTATTAAACTGATAGTTCGATAATTTTCAAATCTGTCAGCACCTGCTTTCTTTGGGATTGGAATTATTATATTGTTCTTGAAGTCTGAGGGTATTTCGCCCGCCTCATACTTCTTGCTCACCAGATGGTAGAGTTTTGTCAGGGCTGGGTCTCCCAAGGCAATCAGTAGTCCTAATGGAATGTTATCTACTCCTGAGGCTTTGTTTCGACTTAGGTCTTTCAGTGCTCTGTCAAACTCTTCACGCAATATCATATCCCCCATTTCATCTTCATCATCTACATCCTTTTCCATTTTCTTAATATTGTCCTCAAGAACATCATCCTTGTATAGACCCTCTGTATACTCCTTCCACCTTTCTGCTTTCCCTTCTTTGTTTATAACTGGGTTTCCATCTGAGCTCTTGATATGCATGCAAGTGGTTCTCTTTTCTCCAAAGGTCTCTTTAATTTCCCTGTTGGCGGTATCTATCTTACCTAAAACCTATCAGTACGTTCCACTGTTAAAAACTGTGGTATTTAGCTACACAAATAAACAACACCTGGAGATTCTACACACGTTGCAAGAGCTACTGCCCATATGTACCGTCGCCATCTGTGCCTCATGTAGTGAGGTATCATTCTGTATTGCATACAAGCCAGATTGACGCTTGTGACCATTACACTGAGCTACTATAGTAAGCAAGGTGTATACGCTCCTGGACAACCGGGAAAACCCTGGAATTTTTTCATCCGGGAGAAAATCGGGAAAACCCCCTAATTTTTTGGAATTCCGGGAATTTTTCGTTGTTGTAGTTTTCAGTTAATTTTTTATAATTTTGACTGGTAAGAACTGACGCTCTAACAAAGAATATTACTGTATCCCGCTACTGCAGAATAATACCGGTACTGCAGCAATAAGACATACGAGAGAAAAAAACCAAAATAAAACTTAAGTCGCAAAGAAAATGCGCTATTTACAACAACAAAACATACTGCACTCACAAGTGTCTGCCAACAGCAAAGTGTGTCGAAGGCATTGGGACGAAGACCATGCAATACTGTATTTCATTACAGACGGCTTCCGATGAGCGTGACGTCACAACTGTTTACATTAGGTTCGTTTGAACAGTTGGCAGCGGGCTCATGTGCTGTCGCAGTTGAGTCACGTATGAGCAGTATCTATCTTCTCCCGCTTCTGAGTTCCTGGCTACGTGAAGTGCGGCTTTTACCAGTTTCGGCAGTAGCAGCAAGCAGCCAGAAGCAATTGGAAAATTTTTCTGGTGCTCCCAAGCTGCCAGATTGGCGCATTCGCAGAGCAGTCTGAGTTGTATTGGGGAGGAGAGTAGTCCCCACGTGATCCGTGTTTATGTTTAGTGACTGCTGCTTCCTCTTCGTTTATAGCTTTCACATCAAATGGGAACAGTACCGGTTTCTTTGGCCGGGAACTATAAAGTGAACTAAAGTACATTCGCGTGATTACGGAATGCTAAAATATGTTACTAGTTTCCGTTTACTGATTTTATTTCAACGTTTTCGGCAGTGAAGCATTAATCGCCTTGCAAAACTGTGAAGTTATTTTTGTCGTTTTGCTAAAGAAATTTGGTTTTTATTAATCTTTTCCATTGAGGCAGTCAGTTTATTTGAAACGAAATGTTTCATTCCACACTATTGGCTAGTTTCAACAGTTCACTGAATTTCAAGTGCTCGTTTTCATCTACTGGTACGTACGGCATTAGGCCACAATATAGATCCAAACATGAGATTATACAGTACTGGTACAAGAAGGAAATTTACATCCCGTAAACAACCCTGGAAAGCTTAACATCAAGTTGGGGGCCTACTTCATTGTGAATCTGGACATCTGGATGTTGCCTGTGCTAATCTAGCAGAGAATACCTGGAAAACCGGCGTCTGACATAAGGTGCTATGCACACAGATAACAGGACCATGTCTGATCTCCAACTGTAGCCTGGGTATACCTTAACCGTGGGAATAACGGCGTCACATTTCACTGTGCTCTGACTGTTAAATCGATGTGACATGTGTGGGTGGAGAACAGCAGCGTGTGTGCCGATTCCCATTTATAAATAGATGACTTGTTCAGAGTGGCAACCGTGATGGATGTCTGACCAATAGCGAACCGTTCCATATGCACAGGACTCCTGTCGTAGCAGGTGTAGTATCAAGAACACACTCGAAGTAGATTATGACACACGGACAGCAGTTAAGTCTTCGACCAACGCTCGCTCTGTGAGTTAGTAATGTATTTTCCAGTCGAAGTACAAGCCAGCATCTTTAGGTATGTGGAACTATACCTGCACTGATGTATAGGTGTGACATCCTCGACGCTTACATACGCCCTTTTATAGGTTCAGCAGGAGAGTGTTTTCTTGTTGACGAATATCTGCAGTTGTGTACGAGTCATCATCTGCGCTCCCTGCCTAAATCTCAGACGGCGTAGCAAGTAAGTTCTGATGAGGTCAGCTGAGACCCGGAGTTCCCTTCACGCACTGATTAATAGTGTGTGACAGAATCACTGGGTGCAAAGCTGTCACTAAGCCCCAAGCACGTGGCAGTCTTCGATGAGGTGGCCGTCCTTCCAGACTTGAGTGAGGTATATTTGGCTGATAAAATACATCCTTCACGTGATCGATAGATCGTAGGTTGTAACATATGTCTTGGGAAACATCCTACATAAATTTTGTGGCACATTTCTCTTCATTTTTCAAGAAAAACTTTTGTTTTATTTCGGTATAACGTCAACCGTTTTAGAATACAACTACGCTGTTTGTCTTCGACTTGTGATCACATTTCTCTAAAGGGTTTTTTTTCTTTCTCCATAAAAATATTTCTACAGCTCGCACTGTGCCTCTTAAGATTTGATATGCTTTTAGTAAAACGATCCGTTAGTATCTGTACGAAATCAGTAGAATACGTCTTTCGGTCCAAAAATGTTATTGAATGTACTCTGTTGCGTGTATGTTTCTAAATAAAACATTAATTCCTGGGACTTATTGATATTAAGTGAGCATCTAAGTGAACTGCAATAAAATCAACAATATATTTACTATTATAAAATAAAAAATATATTTCTGGTATTAATAGGAAGTAAGTCCTATTTTCGCAAGCGGTTTCCAAATGTCTGCAGTGCAGAATTCAAGGACATATGATATGCTAATGCATTTGACCTCTTGATATGCTTCTTACCTGGAAAATGAGCGATGATACTCACTCAGTTTCAGAGGAGTGCACTATATTTATAACTTCCTGCACAGAGGATTCTAAGAAGAACATCGGTATGGATTAAAATCAGATGTGATTTATCTAACGAAGCCACCAGTGTCCCTCGTCCACCGCTAACTAATGTTCTTCCCGCCTCCACTGGGAATCTAATTAGCGATTGTGATGGCTTCCCAAAGACGGATTTAAATGGCGTCAACAATGGACTCCCATTCACGCAAATGTGTGACCGACAGTGTGCTCACTATGCTCTGACACTTGCAGTGATAGACAATCCCGTCTTCAGTATCTCTGCACACGCAGAGCTCTAATGTTTGTGTTTTTGACTGAGACAATTCTTCCAGGTGATACACGCTGTGGCGACGACTGTATGTGATACCGGATGTGCTACGTCGCTTTCTATACAGTTGCTTTCAGATCCATCGACTCATATTGCCCAACGAAAACTGACAGAAAAATTTCTCTGTCTCGCTTCTTTTGCTGCCACCACGTAGTACGTTATACATCACGTCTCCATAATACATGAATGTTTATCGTCTCATGTGATAAGTTTCAGCCTCAGATGCAGACACAACGTGAATCTTTCGTGCTGCTGATTTAAAAAGGTGACATCCATTCGTGCAAAACGTTGCAATTTATTAATTATTGAATAGACGTTTCAGCTACTTAATAACAAGAATTTGTAGAGGTGACAAACAAGTGTATCACACTGTCACACATTACCTCTGACCTTCCCCTACCACAAACACTCCTCCTCCCAATCTTCACCGAGCGAGGTGGCGCAGTGGTTAGCCCACTGGACTCGCATTCGGGAGGACGACGGTTCACTCTCATGTCTGGCCACCTCGATTTAGGTTTTCCGTCATTTCCCCAAATCGGTCCAGGCAAATGCCTGGACGGTTCCTTTTAAGGGGCACGGCCGACTTCCTTCCCCGTCCTTTCCTAATGCGATGAGACAGATGGACCGATGACCTCGCTGTCTGGTCTCCTCCCCCAATACAACCCAACTCCCACACTTCACCCCTCACTCACCATAAATTATGATCCATGACGCAATATAATACTCCATTATCTGAAAATGACTCTCCGCCTGAAGTAAACCTCTTTGGTGAATAGGCTAACCACTGCTAGATAATAGGAGATCCACATTCTTGAAGTGTTCAACATGTCCCAAAACAGTTAAAAAGCCTGCAGGTTGTTCTAGGTCACATTCACTTTTCTCTCAATATTATTAAGCACCAGCACTTGTTTAATTTAAAAATTTCGGGACGCACAAACAGAGAACAACCTTGATAACTCAGTAAGAAATCGAAAAATGGTCAAACAAGGAACTTTGATGAGGAAAAAGTTAAATATTTCTGTTCAAAAACAAAACGCATTACTTCTATAAGTTTTCACATGTTGACCTGCACCTAGATGACGCATTTACCGCTAAGGCCAACTTAATAGCTGATGTCCTCTTCGAGACTTACCAGGGCGTATACGCTGACAAGGAAAAAAAATCCCGGATTTCCCTGTTAAGAATACATTTTTCCCGGGTGAAAATGCATTTTTTCCGTATTAAGTGATAGTATACTTTCCCTTGGAACTGTTACACTTATCAGTCCTTTGGATGGTTAATGTTTTATACACCGGCGTAGAACTTTCCAGCATTGTAGAAAACGAAACAAAAAAACACGTTTTGGAAAGACCTTTGATGTGCAGCAGCATATACAGAAGCCAATCCTAGCTCATGTCATGTGATCCCGCCAACCAATGACAGCAGACATTCAGCGCATAGGACACGAGATGTAGTCAGCCACTAGCAACATCATAGTTCAGTAGCGCGAACACACAAACAGAAAAACTTAATGGTTTGAATTAATGTGCATAATGTAGCTATAAGACAAGCCAAGCTTTCACATATAATATTGATCACGAAGATTAATGAGCTACAAGAGAAGCTACGCTTTCACAAATAATATTGGTCCTTTTGCGTGTGTTACACAAATATGCCAGTAAAATTTAAAATAATGATATAAATTTCTGGTCTTCTGCGCTCGAAATTCTTCTAACACGGGTTGTCCTCAAGTGACTATTAAGTTTTAAACTAGAGCCAAACACTCTGTGATTTAAGAAATTCATGGCACATTCTCACCCATAACATAATTCATCTGGGGTAAAAGAAAATCTGCTTTGAAAGTAACGCTTTTCAAACCGCCTTTCACAATATTGTCCCACGACCTCTTGCAAATATCAGTTGCCAGAGAGCGCCAGAAAACAGGCGTTACTGCGTGTGCGCAGCTACGATGGCGTAGGAAGCTCGTATATTCATATGTGTAAAGCATTAAGTATGGAAGACACATGAAGAGGATACTCCAAGAGCATCGGAATTTCGTAAACCATACTAAAATCCATAATTCGGCTGAAGGTCCTTAGTCATATGTCCAGATTCACAATGAAATAGGCCCCCAACTTGATGTTAAGCTTTCCAGGGTTGTTTACGGGATGTAAATTTCCTTCGTGTACCAGTACTGTATAATCTCATGTTTGGTTCTATATTGTGGCCTAATGCCATACGTACCAATAGATGAAAACGAGCACTTGAAATTCAGTGAACTGTTGAAACTAACCAATAGTGTGGAATGAAACATTTCGTTTCAAATAAACTGACTGCCTCAATGGAAAAGATTAATAAAAACCAAATTTCTTTAGCAAAACGACAAAAATAACTTCACAGTTTTGCAAGGGGATTAATGCTTCACTGCCGAAAACGTTGAAATAAAATCAGTAAACGGAAACTAGTAACATATTTTAGCATTCCGTAATTACGCGAATGTACTTTAGTTCACTTGATAGTTCCCGGCCAAAGAAACCGGTACTGTTCCCATTTGATGTGAAAGCTATAAACGAAGAGGAAACAGCAGTCACTAAACATAAACACGGATCACGTGGGGACTACTCTCCTCCCCAATACAACTCAGACTGCTCTGCGAATGCGCCAATCTGGCAGCTTGGGAGCACCAGAAAAATTTTCCATTTGCTTCTGGCTGCTTGCTGCTACTGCCGAAACTGGTAAAAGCCGCACTTCACGTAGCCAGGAACCCAGAAGCGGGAGAACATAGATACTGCTGATACGTGACTCAACTGCGCCAGCGCATGAGCCCGCTGCCAACTGCTCAAGCGAACCTAACGTAAACAGTTGTGACGTCACGCTCATCGGAAGCCGTCTGTAATGAAATACAGTATTGTATAGTCTTCGTCCCAATGCCCCTGACACAGTTTGCTGTTGGCAGACACTTGTGAGTGCAGTATGTTTTGTTGTTGTAAATGGCACATTTTCTTTGCAACTTGAATTTATTATTATTATTAAAATTTTTTTTTTTTTTTTTTTCTCCCGTTTGTCTTATTGCTGCAGTAGCGGTATTATTCTGCAGTAGGGGGATACAATAATATACTTTGTTAGAGTGTCAGTTCTTACCAGTCAAAATTATAAAAATTTGACTGAAAACTACAACAACAAAAAATTCCCGGAATTCCAAAAAGTTTGTGAGTTTTCCCGATTTCCTCCTAGATGAAGAAAGTCCGGGGTTTTCCCGGTTGTCCAAGAGCGTGTACACCTTGCTTACCATAGTAGCTCAGTGTCATGGTCACAAGCGTCAATCTGGCTTGTATGCAATACAGAATGATACCTCACTACATGAGGCACAGATGGCGACGGTACATACGGGCAGTAGCTCTTGCAACGTGTGTAGAATCTCCAGGTGTTGTTTCTTTGTGCAGCTAAACTGCCACAATTTTTAACAGTGGAACGTACTGATAGATTTTAGCTGCATAATTAATAATGAATAAGATAGATACCGCCTACAGGAAAAAATTAAAGAGAGCCTTGGAGAAAAGAGAACCACATGCATCAATATCAAGAGCTCAGATGGAAACCCAGTTATAAGCAAAGAAGGGAAAGCAGAAAGGTGGAAGGAGTATATAGAGTGTCTATACAAGGATGATGTTCTTGAGGACAATATTATGGAAATGGAAAAGGATGTAGATGATTAAGATGAAATGGGGGATATGATACTGCGTGAAGAGTTTGACAGAGCACTGAAAGACCTAAGTCGAAACAAAGCCCCGGGAGTAGATAACATTCCATTAGAACTACTGATAGCCTTGGGAGACCCAGCCCTGACAAAACTCTGCCATCTGATGAGCAAGCTGTATGAGACAGGAGAAATACCCTCAGACTTCAAGAACAATATAATAAATCCAATCCCAAAGAAAGCAAGTGTTGACAGATGTGAAAAATACAGAACTATCAGTTTAATACGCCATGGCTGCAAAATACTAACACGAATTCTTTACAGAGGAATGGAAAAACTGGTAGAAGCCAACCTCGGGGAAGATCAGTTTGGATTCCGTACAAATGTTGGAACACGTGAGGCAATACTGACCTTACGGCTTATCTTATAAAATATATTAAGGAAAGGCAAACATACGTTTCTAGCATTTGTAGACTTAGAGAAAGCTTTTGACAATGTTGACTGGAATACTCTCTTTCAAATTCTGGAGGTGACAGGGGTAAAATACAGGGAGCAAAAGGCTATTTACAATTTGTACAGAAACCAGATGGCAGTTATAAGAGTCGAGGGGCATGAAAGGGAAGCAGTGGTTGGGAAAGGAGTGAGACATGGTTGTAGCCTATCCCCAATGTTATTCAATCTGTGTATTGAGCAAGCAGTAAAGGAAACAAAAGAAAAATTCGGAGTAGGTATTAAAATCCATGAAGATGAAACAAAAACTTTAAGGTTCGCCGATGACATTGTAATTCTGTCAGAGACAGCAAAAGACCTGGAAGAGCAGCTGACTGGAATGGACAGTGTCTTAAAAGAACGATTTAAGATGAACATCAACAAAAGCAAAATGAGGATAATGGAATATAGTGGAATTAAATCGGGTGATGCTGAGGGAATTAGATTAGGAAATGAGACACTTAAAGTAGTAAAGGAGTTTTGCTATTTGGGGAGCAAGATAACTGATGATTGTCGAAGTAGAGAGGATATAAAATGTAGACTAGCAATGGCAAGAAAGCGTTTCTGAAGAAGAGAAATTTGTTAACATCAAGTATAGATTTAAGTGCCAGGAAGTCGTTTCTGAAAGTATTTGTATGGAGTGTAGCCATGTATGGAAGTGATACGTGGACGATAAATAGTTTAGACAAGAAGAAAATAGAAGCTTTCAAAATGTGGTGCTACAGAAGAATGCTGAAGATTAGATGGGTAGATCACATAGCTAATGAGGAGGTCTTGAATAGAATTGGGGAGAAGAGAAATTTGTGGCACAACTTGACCAGAAAAAGGGATCGCTTGGTCGGACGTATTCTGAGGCATCAAATTTAGTATTGGCGGGCAGCATGGAGAGTAAAAATCGTAGAGGGAGACCAAGAGATGAATACACTAAACAGATTCAGAAGGATGTAGGTTGCAGTGGGTACTGGGAAATGAAGAAGCTTGTACAGGATAGAGTAGCACAGAGAGCTGCATCAACAACAACAATTAATCGTTGTATACCACGCTTCTCAATTATTCGTTTATGGGAGCTTTTCTACCTCATATTGCCACTATTTTTTGTGGAATTGAGTTGGAAGAGTAGAAGTTTTGCATGTTTTCCACACCCAACATCCGCACTTATTGTAGCTGCTAATTTAATCGTCAGAACAAAAGCAGAACATCCAGTGAGCACAGCTAACACAGGAAGCTGATAATATATGTCTGAATCTACAACCATTTCTCATGATTTATCACCACTATTAGAGAATAGTTCCTGTTGGACCATGTTACCCAACTACTGAATATGTTAAAGTACACAGCTACCAGAAAACCATGATTGCGTGGTCTTGAAGAGCCTAGAATGGTTTACGGAATTAAGGGAAAATGGAAGACAACGTTTCATGACTGGGAATCTGATACGTTCCTTATGAGGTATGAAAATGAGGAGAAAAGGAATGTTCTAATGAGGAGAACATTTGTTTCCATATCCACCAGTGCCATGTTTACAGATGATGTGGCACACTCAGATTTTTAACACCACAGTCATTCTCTGCCTCTTATTGTGCAAAGCATGGTAAGCATGTGCAGCACTGGTGAACTATATTTCGAGGCAGCGGCAAATACCAATTATAAGAATTATGCTGTAGTATTCTTAATTCATTCACGCACTCGGCAAGTTCAACTCAATAATTAACTCAGAAATCACTGACAGGTTATGGGGTATTTGCTTCACTACTGGAACCGATGACCTAACTCTCTGGTCCCTTCCCACAATCAACCAACCAATCATCCATTACTATCACTTCCATTCCAGGTCGATCAACCTTTGCCAAAGTATTATTGTGTAATTCATTTGTAACCTCACAAACATAATACACTCCTGGAAATGGAAAAAAGAACACATTGACACCGGTGTGTCAGACCCACCATACTTGCTCCGGACACTGCGAGAGGGCTGTACAAGCAATGATCACACGCACGGCACAGCGGACACACCAGGAACCGCGGTGTTGGCCGTCGAATGGCGCTAGCTGCGCAGCATTTGTGCACCGCCGCCGTCAGTGTCAGCCAGTTTGCCGTGGCATACGGAGCTCCATCGCAGTCTTTAACACTGGTAGCATGCCGCGACAGCGTGGACGTGAACCGTATGTGCAGTTGACGGACTTTGAGCGACGGCGTATAGTGGGCATGCGGGAGGCCGGGTGGACGTACCGCCGAATTGCTCAACACGTGGGGCGTGAGGTCTCCACAGTACATCGATGTTGTCGCCAGTGGTCGGCGGAAGATGCACGTGCCCGTCGACCTGGGACCGGACCGCTGCGACGCACGGATGCACGCCAAGACCGTAGGATCCTACGCAGTGCCGTAGGGGACCGCACCGCCACTTCCCAGCAAATTAGGGACACTGTTGCTGCTGGGGTATCGGCGAGGACCATTCGCAACCGTCTCCATGAAGCTGGGCTACGGTCCCGCACACCGTTAGGCCGTCTTCCGCTCACGCCCCAACATCGTGCAGCCCGCCTCCAGTGGTGTCGCGACAGGCGTGAATGGAGGGACGAATGGAGACGTGTCGTCTTCAGCGATGAGAGTCGCTTCTGCCTTGGTGCCAATGATGGTCGTATGCGTGTTTGGCGCCGTGCAGGTGAGCGCCACAATCAGGACTGCATACGGCCGAGGCACACAGGGCCAACACCCGGCATCATGGTGTGGGGAGCGATCTCCTACACTGGCCGTACACCACTGGTGATCGTCGAGGGGACACTGAATAGTGCACGGTACATCCAAACCGTCATCGAACCCATCGTTCTACCATTCCTAGACCGGCAAGGGAACTTGCTGTTCCAACAGGACAATGCACGTCCGCATGTATCCCGTGCCACCCAACGTGCTCTAGAAGGTGTAAGTCAACTACCCTGGCCAGCAAGATCTCCGGATCTGTCCCCCATTGAGCATGTTTGGGACTGGATGAAGCGTCGTCTCACGCGGTCTGCACGTCCAGCACGAACGCTGGTCCAACTGAGGCGCCAGGTGGAAATGGCATGGCAAGCCGTTCCACAGGACTACATCCAGCATCTCTACGATCGTCTCCATGGGAGAATAGCAGCCTGCATTGCTGCGAAAGTTGGATGTACACTGTACTAGTGCCGACATTGTGCATGCTCTGTTGCCTGTGTCTATGTGCCTGTGGTTCTGTCAGTGTGATCATGTGATGTATCTGACCCCAGGAATGTGTCAATAAAGTTTCCCCTTCCTGGGACAATGAATTCACGGTGTTCTTATTTCAATTTCCAGGAGTGTAGTTATTTGCTTTACCTATTCCACGTTTAAAAGTGTTGTCCACGAATTCAGCTGACCAACCAACTTACCTAGGGTGTACACAGCAGGAGTCTCTCATATACTGCCTCTTCTACACTTTTTTTTTCCACGCCTCCGTTTGACTGTACTGTTGTGTATTTAATTACAATCCCAGTTTTTAGCCTTTTATTCCATTTTCAAGTGACTGAGTTTGTCAGTAATACAGATTGTAGAACATCAAGCTCAAAATTGGCCATAAATTAAGAAAAATATTCGCTCCCCACGAAATGCCAGATGTAAAATTATTGTCATGTAAAAAGATCAGTATAAGACAAGATTTTACATCTGGCATCAGTACAAGATGATGATACATATGTTACTGACATAAATTCAATCACTTGAAAATGGCGAAAAGGGCAAAACCTGGGTCATAATTATATAAACAACAATACAGTCAAGTGGCAGTGTGTTCATTTAAAAACTATTGTATGACTGTTGCTCAGCAACATCAAAAACTCTTCTAAACCTGTTCTTGTGAAGACCTTATTCATTCTTCACAATTACAGCATATTTTAAAGAAAATGCTAATATTGCAACTACTTTCTACCACTGTTGTTGTTGTTGTTGTTGTGGTCTTCAGTCCTGAGACTGGTTTGATGCAGCTCTCCATGCTACTCCATCCTGTGCAAGCTTCTTCATCTCCCAGTACCTACTGCAACCTACATCCTTCTGAATCTGCTTAGTGTATTCATCTCTTGGTCTCCCTCTACGATTTTTACCCTCCATGCTGCCCTCCAGTATTAAATTGGTGATCCCTTGATGCCTCAGAACATGTCCTCCCTTCTTCTGGTCAAGTTGTGCCACAAACTTCTCTTCTCCCCAAACCTATTCAATACTTCCTCATTAGTTATGTGATCTACCCATCTAATCTTCAGCATTCTTTTCTAGCACAACATTTCAAAAGCTTCTATTCTCTTCTTGTCCAAACTATTTATCGTCCATGTTTCACTTCCATACATGGCTACACTCCATACAAATACTTTCAGAAATGACTTCCTGACACTTAAATCTATATTCGATGTTAACAAATTTCTCTTCTTCAGAAACGCTTTCCTTGCCATTGCCAGTCTACATTTTATATCCTCTCTACTTCGGCCAGCATCAGTTATTTTGCTCCCCAAATACCAAAACTCCTTTACTACTTTAAGTGTCTCATTTCCTAATCTAATTCCCTCAGCATCACCCGACTTAATTCGACTACATTCCATTATCTTCGTTTTGCTTTTGTTGATGTTCGTCTTATACCCTCCTTTCAAGACACTGTCCCTTCCATTCAACTGCTCTTCCAAGTCCTTTGCTGTCTCTGACAGAATTACAATGTCATCGGCGAATCTCAAAGCTTTTATTTCTTCTCCATGGATTTTAATACCTACTCCGAATTTTTCTTTTGTTTCCTTTACTGCTTGCTCAATATACAGATTGAACAACATCGGGGAGAGGCTACAACCCTGTCTCACTCCCTTCCCAACCACTGCTTCCCTTTCATGTCCCTCGACTCTTATAACTGCCATCTGGTTTCTGTACAAATTGTAAATAGCCTTTCGCTCCCTGTGGTGGTGGTTGTTGGGAAGATTAAGGGGGACTAAACAGCTAAGGTCATCAGTCCCCCTTTCCAAAAAAACAGGAGAGACATAAAGTTGCGGAGCAGATAAAACCCCAAGGGGAAGGAGACTCCCCCCCCCCTCCAGGCACTAAAGAACACAAATTAGGCGACGAACACTACAGAAAAGAAGAGTACAGACGAACACCGGACAGAAAGAAACAGAAGAAAAGAAGATGGCCGGAGACAGGTTGACCGACCACAAGAACAAAAAAAAAAGGGAAAGAGTCAACCATCCGACGACACACCAAAACAAAACAAATATTGGGAGACGCGAGGACAAAAGACACAGAAAGGGAAAGGTGCAGGACCCCCTAAATAGAGCCATAAAAAGGACTAGCACGGATAAAATGTAAAACATTGTCAGCCATGGAGGCATTGTCGCATAAAATCAAAGGCAAAGTGCCCGGCAGATTAAAAGACTGCCGGAGGGGGCGCAGTCGAGGACGCTCTAACAAGATGTGGGCGACCGTCAGCCGGGACCCACACCGACACAGGGGGGGATCCTCCTGACGCAAAAGATGGCCGTGCGTCAGGTATGTATGGCCGATGCGGAGCCGACACAGGATAACAGAGTCCCTGCGAGAAGACCGCAGGGAGGAGCGCCACACATCAGTCGTCTCCTTGAAAGCCCGCAGTTTATTAGGCGCTGTCATGCCTCGCCACTCAGCAGACCACATCTCAAGCACCTTACGGCGCAACACCAGCTGCTGATCGCGAGCTGTGAGGCCGATCTCCAAAGCTGGGGCGTCGATCGCCCCTTTGGCCAGCCTGTCAACACATTAATTCCCCGGGATGCCAACATGACCTGGCGTCCAAACCAAGACCACCGAACTACCAGAACGGGCAATGGCGGAAACAGACTCCTGAATAGAGGACACCAGAGGAGAAGAAGGATAGCAGTGGTCGATGGCCTGAAGGCTGCTCAGGGAGTCACTGCAGATGACGATGGACCTACCTGAGCAGAAACGCATATGCTCAAGAGCGCGCAATATGGCCACCAGCTCTGCAGTAAAAATACTGCAGCCAGCCGGCAAGGAGCGCTGCTCAACATGGGCAGCGTGAGCAAAAGCGTAGGCAGTGCCACCATCAACCAGGGAACCATCAGTGTAGACAGTCTCACAGTACGAAAATGAGGCGAGGAGCGCAAGAAAACGGCGACGGAGGGCCACAGGCGGAACCAAGTCCTTGGGTCCCTGTGCCAAATCCAGACGGACGGACGGCCGGGACAAACACCAGGGAGGCGTAGGTGCACGGACCCGGAAGGGAGGCAGAAGAGGGAATGACCCCAGTTCCGACAGCAGGGACTGGACACGGACAGCTACGGAAAGCCCAGACCTAGGTCGCCGTTCGGGCAGATGGAGGACCATGGCAGGGAAAAGCAGGCGACGATTGGGATGGTCTGGCGAGCAATGCACGTGGACGGCATAGTCGGCGAGCAGTCGATGGCGGCGAATCCGCAGCGGGGGAACCCCGGCCTCCACCAGTAGACTATCCACGGGGCTCGTACGAAAAGCGCCAGTTGCAAGCCGAACCCCACAGTGGTGTATGGGGTCTAACAACTTCAACACTGAGGGTGACGCAGACCCATAGGCCAGGCACCCATAATCAAGCCGGGACTGCACAAGGGCTCTGTACAATCGCAGCAGCGTGCAGCGATCTGCACCCCAAGACGTGTGGCTAAGGCAGCGGAGGGCGTTGAGGTGCCGCCAGCATTTTTGCTTCAGCTGAGTAACATGAGGAACCCATGTGAGCCGGGCATCAAACACGAGTCCCAAGAAGCGGGAAGTGTCCACCACTTCAAGCAGGTGGCCGTCGAGGTAAAGTTCAGGATGAGGGTGGACCGTCCGACGCCTGCAGAAGTGCATAACTCGAGTCTTGGCAGCAGAGAACTGAAAACCATGAGTCAGAGCCCATGATGCTGCCTTGCGAACGGCGACTTGCAGCCTGTGTTCGGCGACTCCCGTAGTCGTGGAGCTAAATGAGATGCAGAAGTCGTCGGCATACAAAGAAGGAGACACGGATGACCCCACTGCTGCAGCCAGACCATTAATGGCCACTAGAAATAAGGAGACGCTCAACACCGAGCCCTGCGGG
Source organism: Schistocerca americana (assembly GCF_021461395.2). NCBI lineage: Eukaryota > Metazoa > Arthropoda > Insecta > Orthoptera > Acrididae > Schistocerca > Schistocerca americana. Next base: position 54,190,056 of record NC_060126.1, on the reverse strand, counting down.
AGCCCATTTTCCTGTATATAAGATGAACTAGAGGCGGCACCAACTTGCACCCGGAAAAAGCGGCGCAGTAAAAAGGTTTGAAGAATAGCTGGGAGCTGACCACGAAGACCACACTCATGCAACATAGCAAGGATGTGATGCCTCCATGTGGTGTCATACGCCTTCCGCAGATCAAATAATACAGCAACGAGATGCTGACGTCAGGCAAAGGCCGTACGAATAGCAGATTCCAGCCAACCAAATTGTCCGTGGCAGACCGGCGCCGACGGAAGCCACCCTGGGAAGGAGCGAGGAGACCGCGCGACTCAAGGACCCAACACAAACGCCGCCCCACCATACGTTCGAGCAATTTGCACAAAACATTGGTGAGGGTAATGGGATGATAGCTGTCCACCGCCAGTGGGTCCGCACCGGGCTTCAAGATGGGGACAATAAGACCCTCTCGCCATTGCGACGGTAACACGCCCTCGCTCCAGATGCGGGTAAAGATGGTGAGGATGTGTCTCTGGCAGTCCCTGGAGAGATGCTTCAGCATCTGCGCGTGGATGCAGTCTGGTCCTGGTGCTGTATCAGGGCAATCGGCGAGGGCAGCGAGGAATTCCCTCTCGCTGAAAGGAGCATTGTATTTTTCAGAACGACGCGTGTGGAATGAGAACAGCATCCGCTCGGCTCGCTCCTTTAGAGAGCGAAAGGCGGGGGGATAGGATGCAGTCGCAGAGCTCTGAGCAAAGTTCGCGGCAAGACGCTCAGCAATGGCGGCAGCGTCCGTGCAGACAGCGCCGTCCAAGGAGAGCCCAGGGACACCCATAGGGGTCTGGTATCCGTAAATCCGCCGGATCCGGGACCACACGAGCGAGGGGGAGACATGGGAGCCCAAGGATGAGACATACCTCTCCCAGCACTCCTGCTTACGCCGTGCAATAAGACGATGGGCGAAGGCACGGAGCCTCTTAAAGGTGATAAAGGTCTCAAGAGACGGGTGCCGCCTATGATGCTGGAGAGCCCGCCAACGGTTGCGAATAGCCTCAGCAACCTCCGGCGACCACCAGGGTACAGCCTTCCTCCGAAGGAGGCCAGAAGAACAGGGGATGGCAACCTCGGCCGCTGAAATGATGGACATGGTTAGAACACGGACCACCTCATCAATGTCACCCTGTGGGAGAGACTCAATGGTTACAGCGGAAGTAAAAGCCGGCCAGTCAGCCCTGTGGAGAGCCCAGCGGGGCAGGCGCCCAGAAGAATGACACTGGGGCAGTGACAAATAGATGGGAAAATGGTCACTACCACACAGGTCAGGATGCACTCTCCAGTGGAGGGATGGGACAAGTCCAGGGCTGCAAATAGAGAGATCGATGGCCGAGAACGAGCCATGGGCCACACTGAAATGCGTGGGAGCACCGGTGTTCAAGAGGCTAAGGTCGAGCTGAGCCAACACATGCTCCACGGCCCGACCGCCGTCATCGGAGACAGTCCCACCCCATAGAGGGTTGTGGGCATTGAAATCGCCCAGCAGCAAAAAAGGTGGCGGCAGTTGGGCTATCAGAGCAGCCAGGACATGCTGCGCGACAGCACCATCAGGTGGAAGGTAAATACTGCAGACGGTAATAGCCTGTGGCGTCCACACCCGAACAGCGACAGCCTCTAAAGATGTTTGTAGAGGTACAAACTCGCCGTGAAGAGAGTTAAGGACATATATGCATACGCCACCAGACACCCTTTCATAAGCTGCCCGGTTCTTAAAATAACCCCGATAGCCACGGAGGGCGGGGGTTCGCGTTGCTGGAAACCAAGTTTCCTGCAGAGCAATGCAAAGGAAAGGATGAAGGCTGATAAGTTGGCGGAGCTCAGCTAGATGGTTGAAGAAACCGCTGCAGTTCCACTGGAGGATGGTATTGGCCATGGATGGGAAAGGCGTGAAGGAACTGGGGAGGCAGATTACGCCTCCGGGGCCCCTGCTGCTACTGAGTCACCACCTGTACGACAGCCAGCCAATGCGTCCGAGGGACTGGCGAGATCCATGTCCTCAGCGGACGCCAGGATCTCCACCTCATCCTCAGACGCAGAGCTTGTAGGAAGCGGTGGAATGGGTGCCACCGCAATGTCGGTAGCCTTCGGGAGTTTCTTCTTCTTCTGCTTCTCGCGCTGCGCCTTGGGTGGTTCAGGCTGGGAGGGCATCACTGGGTCAGTCTCAGGGACCGACGACAACCGTGTGTCCCGACGACCAGGGCCTGGCGGTTGTTTGAGCCACTTGCGGCTGTCGGCTTTGGAACCGGTCGGAACGTGCGAAGGGAGGTCCCCAAGGGACCCCTTCCTTACGAGAGTAGCCGAAGAAGTCTTATGCTTCTCCGGCTGGGAAGGGGGGACTGATGTCCCCGATGGTTGGGGGGGTGTTGCTCCTGAAGTAGATGGAGCAGGAGCAACAGGAGGTTTAGTGCCCCCCACCATCAAGGGGGCAGGTGTGGGACTTCGACTCCGAGAGCTGACTGGAGCGGATGGAATTGTAGAAGGAGTGACAGTTGCGGCATAAGAAGCTGTCATGCACACTGGATGAAGCCGATCATATTTCCGCTTCGCCTCAGTGTACGTCAGGTGGTTGAGAGTCTTGATTTCCATGATCTTCCGCTCCTTCTGCAGAATCGGACAGTCTGGCGAGCAAGGCGGATGGTGTGCACCACAGTTCACACAGATTGGAGGCGGCGCACAGGGATGATCAGGATGGGATGGTCGACCGCAATCGCGACAGACGAGGTCGGAAGCACAGTGTGAAGACATGTGGCCGAACTTCCAACAATTGAAGCACCGCATCGGGGGAGGGATATACGGCTTGACATCACAACGGTACACCATCACCTTGACCTTCTCAGGTAATGTGTCACCCTCAAAGGCCAAGATGAAGGCACCGGTGGCAACTTGACGATCCCTCGGACCCCGGAGGACGCACCGGACGAAATGGACACCTCGGCGCTCCAAGTTGGCGTGCAGCTCGTCATCGGACTGTAAAAGGAGATCGCGGTGAAAAATAATTCCCTGGACCATATTTAAGCTGTTATGTGGGGTGATAGTAACAGAAACATCCCCCAACTTCGTACAAGCGAGCAAGGCTCGTGACCGGGCAGAGAATGCCGTTTTTATCAACACCGATCCAGACCGCATCTTGGACAAGCCCTCCACCTCCCCGAACTTGTCCTCTAAATGTTCGACAAAGAACTGAGGCTTCACAGACACAAACGATTCCCCGTCAGCTCTGGTACAGATGAGATACCGGGGCGAATATCTTTCGCTCTCAGTCATAGCCTTTCGTTCCTCCCATGGTGTGGCCAGGGAGGGGAACGATTTGGGGTCATTCACATTAGCCTTAAAGTGAGCTTTGTAACGCTTAGAGACTGCTGACGGCTGGCCGCCAGCGAGAGATGATGTACCACGCTTCATTGCGGGTCATCCGCCCTGATGCCACCTACTCCGACCAAGGGCCCTCCCCACGGGCGCCACCCAGCCACAGCAAAGGCCACCTGGCAGGATGGCCATTGCCGGGAGTCCCGATGCCCCAGGGAGATGGGCATCTACTCCTTGGCATACGTGGGGAGTTAACGGCGCAGGCATCAGTAGAGCGATCCCTGTGTCGTCAGGGGGCTACAACCAAGAGGGTACATGGCGGCCCCACCACAACGGACTGGCTACCGTGCTGGATCTTAGGTGCAAAAATGTCCAAAGTCGTCGTCGCAGATAAAAGCAACGCTGCAGAGTGCAGCGTGGTAATCACACAAAGTGACGTATCCCCACCCAAGAGACGGAAAACGAGCGGGACACCATTGCAACGACGAAAATGTTGGCTAAAGGTCTCAATGCACGATGGATACAGTGCACCATGTAAGGCGCCCTTCCCCAATTGGCTCGCTCTTCGGAATAATTTAGAAAGATGGAGGTCAAACCCAAGAGGGGACCATCACATAAGGCCGAAACATTGGAGACTCCTTTTAGTCGCCTCTTAAGACAGGCAGTTCGCTCCCTGTATTTTACCCCTGCCACCTTTAGAATTTGAAAGAGAGTATTCCAGTCAACATTGTCAAAAGCTTTCTCTAAGTCTACAAATGCTAAAAATGTAGGTTTGCCTTTCCTTAATCTTTCTTCTAAGATAAGTCGTAAGGTCAGTATTGCCTCACGTGTTCCAGTGTTTCTACAGAATCCAAACTGATCTTCCCCGAGGTTGGCTTCTACCAGTTTTTCCATTCGTCTGTAAAGAATTCGTGTTAGTATTTTGCAGCTGTGACTTATTAAACTGATAGTTCGGTAATTTTCACATCTGTCAACACTTGCTTTCTTTGGGATTGGATTTATTATATTCTTCTTGAAGTCTGAGGGTATTTCACCTGTTTCATACATCTTGCTCACTAGATGGTAGAGTTTTGTCAGGACTGGCTCTCCCAAGGCCGTCAGTAGTTCCAATGGAAAGTTGTCTACTCCGAGGGCCATGTTTCGACTCAGGTCTTTCAGTGCTCTGTCAAACTCTTCATGCAGTATCGTATCTCCCATTTCATCTTCATCTACATCCTCTTCTATTTCCATAATATTGTCCCCAAGTACATCGCCCTTGTATAGACCCTCTATATACTCCTTCCACCTTTCTGCTTTCCCTTCTTTGCTTAGAACTGGGTTTCCATCTGAGCTCTTGATATTCATACAAGTCGTTCTCTTTTCTCCAAAGGTCTCTTTAATTTTCCTGTAGGCAGTATCTATCTTACCTCTAGTGAGATAAGCCTCTACATCCTTACATTTGTCCTCTAGCCATCCCTGCTTAGCCATTTCGCACTTCCTGTCAATCTCATTTTTGAGACGTTTGTATTCCCTTTTGCCTGCTTCATTTACTGCATTTTTATATTTTCTCCCTTCATCAATTAAATTCAATATTTCTTCTGTTACCCAAGGATTTCTACTAGCCCTCGACTTTTTACCTACTTGATTATCTGCTACCTTCACTACTTCATCCCTCAAAGCTACCCATTCTTCTTCTACTGTATTTCTTTCCCCCATTCCTGTCAATTGTTCCCTTATGCTCTCCCTGAAACTCTGTACAACCTCTGGTTCTTTCAGTTTATCCACGTCCCATCTCCTTAAATTCCCACCTTTTTGCAGTTTCTTCAGTTTTAATCTACAGGTCATAACCAATAGATTGTGGTCAGAGTCCACAACTGCCCCTGGAAATGTCTTACAATTTAAAACTTGGTTCCTAAATCTCTGTCTTACCATTATATAATCTATCTGATACCTTTTAGTATCTCCAGGGTTCTTCCATGTATACAACCTTCTTTCATGATTCTTAAACCAAGTGTTAGCTATGATTATGTTGCGCTCTGTGCAAAATTCTACCAGGCAGCTTCCTCTTTCATTTCTTAGCCCCAATCCATATTCACCTACTACGTTTCCTTCCCTCCCTTTTCCTACACTCGAATTCCAGTCACCCATGACTATTAAATTTTCGTCTCCCTTCACTATCTGAATAATTTCTTTTATTTCATCATATATTTCTTCAATTTCTTCATCATCTGCAGAGCTAGTTGGCATATAAACTTGTACTACTGTAGTAGGTGTCGGCTTCGTATCTATCTTGGCCACAATAATGCGTTCACTATGCTGTTTGTAGTAGCTTACCCGCATTCCTATTTTCCTATTCATTATTAAACCTACTCCTGCATTACCCCTATTTGATTTTGTGTTTATAACCCTGTAGTCACCTGACCAGAAGTCTTGTTCCTCCTGCCACCAAACTTCACTAATTCCCACCATATCTAATTTTAACCTATCCATTTCCCTTTTTAAATTTTCTAACCTACCTGCCCGATTAAGGGATCTGACATTCCACGCTCCGATCCGTAGAACGTCAGTTTTCTTTCTCCTGATAACGACATCCTCTTGAGTAGTCCCTGCCCGGAGGTCCGAATGGGGGACTATTCTACCTCCGGAATATTTTACCCAAGAGGACGCCATCATCATTTAATCATACAGTAAAGCTGCATGTCCTCGGGAAAAATTACGGCTGTAGTTTCCCCTTGCTTTCAGCTGTTCGCAGTACCAGCACAGCAAGGCCGTTTTGGTTATTGTTACAAGGCCAGATCAGTCAATCATCCAGACTGTTGCCCTTGCAACTACTGAAAAGGCTGCTGCCCCTCTTCAGGAACCACACGTTTGTCTGGCCTCTCAACAGATACCCCTCCGTTGTGATTGCACCTACGGTACGGCTATCTGTATCGCTGAGGCACGCAAGCCTCCCCACCAACGGCAAGGTCCATGGTTCATGGACAATACAACCCCTTAGCCAATTCCACAACTACTAATACTACTGTTAGTACTACAGAATATGTTCTCTTTCTGTTCAATTATTATGATCCATCTACATTATCAGTAGTGGTTGTTTCTGCCACTGGATCTGCCTTCATATGACACAGGTCAACAGCCATTGTCTGCTAGATTCCATGGGCATAAGGCAGCACATCAATAGTGTTCCCACTATAACAAGTGATTCCATGATTCTCTATAACATCTTAGAATCCATACTTTTGTGATCATTTGCAGTAACAATATGTACATTCTTGAAAAACCATTTCATTCAGTGCTTCTGACCTCAGCTGCCTTCTTTCCACCTGTAGAGTATGCTGTCTAACTGGGATGGCAGCATGCTAGTTTGTAGTTGAGTGCCTAATGAAGGCTTCCTAACCATTCCTGGATACTGCAACAGCTACAGCGTCATCTAGGAAGCCCTAGGTTGACGCATTCCTCAGTGGTGCTTTGTGTTCCGGCATCGTTGACATTAGATGACCATTACCCACCATACCTGAGTACAGCGCAGTGTGGAATGTGTGCTGTGGAGTGTCCACATTGCTGTGTATGTGCAACAATCATTCATTTGTCTTTCCATTTTCTACAGATACATAGCATGCTGGTCAAGACCAGTCAGGTAATGTATCGGTCACTTGACAGGTTAAAAAAATCTCATTTTTAGTGTCTTCCTGGTGTAAGAGACACATTCATATATTCTCCTGTTTGTGCCCTAAGTGTCTCACTCATTTTGCCACAGTTGTAATATGTAATATCATATTAACTTTTTTGTACGGGCTTCAATTCTAAGTATCCTTCATGCACTCACTTGACTGCCTTTCTTTAATCAATAAAAAGCTCCCCCTTTCTCAGTGTTCAAGTCCAATGGACATATTCTTACAATCACTAAAAGTGCATTGGTCAGGGTAGTGCAATTTAATTGGCGTCCATTAATATTATCAGGACTCTTCATTGAACTCTTATGACTACTGAAGCTAACTTCACAAGCTGCTATCTACAAGCCCAAATGCTCGCACTATATCGTATGACTGATGCTACTATAATCAATCTTATTTTATTTGGCAACTAGTTTCAGCACTTTACTACACCATCTTCAGGCCCCTGACTGACATAGGAAGAATCTGGCTCGGTCGTGATCAAAACAGGGGCCAGCAATGCTGGTATTAGTAGATATTTGCTGCAGTGATCACTTCAACCATCACCTGCCAACAGAATAGAAAGCTAACTTTCTGACAGTCTTTTTGTTGTGCCTTTCTGTGACTCAGCATCTCGTCTATATGGTGAGTAGCCACTATCCTCTTCATAATATTGTCACATTCCATCCTGGATTTTCCATTGTTTGGGTAGATTACAGATTATTTCATCTTGATTTATTCTACAGTGTTATATCTTTATAACTTTCCTTGATTCACAGTGTTACTAGAGTAGTGTCTTGGTACAGCTAAATGTACTGCTGCAGAATTGTCTCACTCTATATGTACCTACACTTTTATTCTCTTATGTATGGTTAGTGTCAATTCTTGCAATTTAAAATAAACATCACCACTCAACAATTTTTCAAGCTATGAAACACTCCTCATTTCTTCCAGAGTGTAATACCATAGGAAACAATAGAGTCAAGATAAGCAAATTTGCCTCTATAGCTGGGAACCCGAGTAGGCACTAGTACACTGTCAGCATCTGCACTGGTGGTAATCCAACAGTGCAGTCACCACATTGTTCTGCAGGCAATGGAAAATACTACTCTGTCACAAAAACATATGGGTATGTGTGCTGCCACACTGTTAAGAACTTTGTAGGGACGTGATATAGTTGAAAGAAATCAGGAATGACAACATTTTCTCACACACAGGAAAAAGATGTGAAAATATTTAGAGGTTTCTAATATTTTGATGTTATTGTTGTTCTAGATGGTGTGATCTTCAGTCTGATGACTGGCTCACTGCTGCTCTCTGAACTAGCCAATACTGTGACAGCCTCTTCACCTCTGCATATCTACTGCAACCCACATCCATTTGAACCTGCTTACTGAAGTCAGCTTTTGTCTCCCTGTACAATTGTTACTCTCCAAACTTCTGTCCATTATCAAATTGACAATTAGCTGTGAGAATACAAAGGACAACGCCACCGAGTTTCTCCTGACAGAATAGTAGGAAATTCTTGGGAAGAGACTGTGTTCTAGGGGTCCGTCTCCAAGACTACTTCAAAATACATGTGCTCATGTAAGTTTAAAGTGTAACAGAGGTCTGTTGTTTACAGTTCCTGGAAACTTCCTTAATTTCAGACAAATTAGGCAAAACAATTTAAATAAAACACTGCATCATTTTATGAACTGGTCATGTAAACTGTTGCCAGTAGGTTAGCAGGCAGCAGGGGAACTACCGGCTTGAAGCAGTAAACACATCAGTGTCAGTGACAGCAGAGATTATCTCTGTAGTGAATAGAGCAGCATTTTGTTTTTATGAATGTTCTTGAACATGATGTTTTCAAGAAAGCTTCCCATTCATCTTCAGTCCAAGAAATTTATAAAATATTTGAATTAACTCACACATGATCATATAATGTTTATAAATGTTATGAGTTAAAAATTGTATGCACTGTGTTTTGTCACCATTATGTGATTATGTTTTCATATCATTCATGTGCTTATCCACTAAACCTGCTAATTATACCAATTACATTACATTCCACATCTTACAAAATGATACTTGTGCACTGCAAATAAAAACCTGTTTTCACTTGTTAGTGATTATGATGGCAGATACATCAATAAGAATGATGTGCCATAATTAGAAATGGAATGTTCACTTACTTTTAAACACTGTATATCAACTGGCAAAGAGTTCTCAGGCTTCAAAATGTCACAGTTTGAAGACACCACCACCTGGCTGGAAGCCCGAGAACTCTTCGCCAGCTGTATACACCGGGAAAGCATACATTCACATTTACTGTATATCAATTTTTCCATTTTCTACACATCAAAGAACCATTAACTATTTTTCTCTAATTCCATGATGTTGTAACTTACATGATATATTGTTATCCGTGCTTTAATATTTTATTGTATTATTTTCAACGAAATATGTTTATTTTCAATTAGATATAAAATTGGACAAAACAAAACAAGCTTTCTGGAACCAATTGTTCTTTCACAGGAAATGGGATAATCATAATAAATGAGGGAGACAATAGCTGATTAAATGTTGCACTCTAACAAAAAATAGTGGTGGGTGAAAAAGTGCAAATAAAACTAAATTTTAAGAGAGCTCAAATACTGATAAGAGAACTATTGTGGTGAGGCTGTGAAGTGTTAGTTATTCTCCTGAGAACCATGTGGTATTTTAGTAAAGCACTTGCTCCTGACTGCTGTTAGAACACCCATAAGAATGTTAACTGTCATGCAGAAACAGTATTTCACACATGCTAAAGCAGAATGTCATATGTCTGTTAAATCCAAAGGTGCTGCTAAGCAGTGGCTTTTTAGTTTGTTTGTTGTGTCATCATCCACAGTTTCCTTGATTTTAGTACATTCAGTACCGGAGCCCTCTTCTATACCCTGTTCTAATTTCCTTTGGTATTGACAGCTATGACGGAAGTAGTAGAGTGAAGCTGATGATGAAAGCCAATTCTATACGAGACCTGAACCGCCACCTCTGCAACATGTCCCACTTGCGCTATGCTGGAGTTTCAGGCAGCTAGCTGTCCTGTGTGATTGTTAGTTGTGCTCCGAGATATATGTTTGTTTGTTTTCATCTCTTACATTTGCAGGGTTAATGTTTTCTCCAATATTACTATTGTTTCTTGTGCAATGCTGAATAATATTGGGAGCAAGGTTGTCAAATGTTATTCAGTGGCAAAACCTATGTCACCTCTCGGCCAGGGGACTGCCGTATACAAAGTCAGTACAGAGAAATGGTTTACACCCACACTGTCAACATTGGTCCTTGATAACGCTACCAATCATTAAGTTGTTAAGATGCCTACAGTGGCAAAGTGGAAGGAGGAGACGGTAGGCCTCAGTACTGAAATATCAAAGTGATACATTTAAACAGGTTTGTTAAGGATTTAATAACTCTCCACAAATCGCAGTTCCCCATGCACGAAATTGATGAGCTGCCAAAAATAAATGGGCTTACAGTCACTAGGGTGCCACCTTGTCACTGCCATATCAAACCCAGTAAAACTGACATGGTCTGATATCAAAGGCTTTTGATAACAATTTTAAAATAATTAACACTATTTGTGGTGTCACCGCCAGACACCACACTTGCTAGGTGGTAGCCTTTAAATCGGCCGCGGTCCGTTAGTATGCGTCGGACCCACGTGTCGCCACTATCAGTGATTGCAGACCGAGCGCCGCCACACGGCAGGTCTAGTCTAGAGAGACTCCCTAGCACTCGCCCCAGTTGTACAGCTGACTTTGCTAGCGATGGTTCACTGTCTACATATGCTCTCATTTGCAGAGATGACAGTTTAGCACAGCCTTCAGCTATGTCATTTGCTACAACCTAGCAAGGCGCCATATTCTTCAAGAATGTATTCTGAACAGATAACATTGTGAATCATGTACCGTCAAGAGCAACGTTCATCATTAATGGATTAAAGTTAAGTATCAAACTAATTATGTCCGCTTTCTGAACTCTCATTCCTTGTCATGTTCCAGACCTCACATCAGTATAGTTCTGCCCTCCTCATGCCAGCCTGTGTGAGCTAAAACGCGTGCATTTCGGCCTCCAGTTGTAACACGGTGTTGGCTCTTCAGCCAACACAATACTATTCACAGTTGAGGCAATCTGCATTCAAGCCACTAGGAAAGTCACCTCCAAAGACTGGAAGAAATGAAACAATCATATGGAACAAAGCATGGCAGAGTGAAAGCTATGTTGATAAAATTTGTCATTGAAAATTATCACATTATTTAATAATGACAGGGACAGAGAGACTTCAGGCATTTGTGATAGCGACAACAGTAATATCAATCAAGTTTTTACATATTCATCACAAAAAAGATGTACAGGTGGATTCAGCTGAATGTTGGTGGTTTAAATACCTGCATAGCAAAATTATGTTTCTATAAGTTTTGACTCCCCCCATTAACCATGGAGCTTTCCATTGGTGGGGAGGCTTGTGTGCCTCAGCGATACAGATAGCCGTACCGTAGGTGCAACCACAAAAGAGGGGTACCTGTTAAGAGGCCAGTCAAACTTGTGGTTCCTGGAGAGGGGCAGCACCCTTTTCAGTAGTTGCAGGGGCAACAGTCTGGATGATTGACTGATCTAGACTTGTAACATTAACCAAAATGGCCTTGCTGTGTTGGTACTGTGAAGGTATGCAACTTTACTGTATGGTTAAATGATAATGACATCCTCTTGGGTAAAATATACCGGACGTAAAATAGTCCCCCGTTCAGCTCTCCAGGAGGGGACTACTCAGGAGGACATCTTTATCAAGAGAAACAAAAATGGTGTTCTATGAATCGGAGTATGGAATGTCAGATCCCTTAATCGGTAGGCTAGAAAATTTAAAAAGGGAAATGGGTAGGTTAAAGTTAGATATAGTGGGAATTAGTGAAGCTCGGTGGAAGGAGGAACAAGACCTTTGGTCAGGTGAATAAAGGGCTATAAATACAAAATCAAATAGGGGTAATGGAGGAGTAGGTTTAATAACAAATAAAAAAAAAATAGGAGCACAGCTAAGTTACTACAAACAGCAAAGTGAACACATTATTGTAGCCAAGTTAGACACCAAGCTCATGCCTACCACTGTAGTACAAGTTTATATGCCAACTAGCTCTGCAGATGACAGAGAGATTGAAGAAATGTATGATGAGATAAAAGAAATCATTCAGATAGTGAAGGGAGACAAAAATTTAATAGTCATGGGTGACTGGAATTCAATAGTAGGAAAGGAAGAGAATGAAAAGTAGTAAGTGAATATGGAATGGGGGTAAGGAATGCAAGAGGAAGCCACCTGGTGGAATTTTGCACAGAGCATAAGAACCACGAAAGAAGGTTGTATATGTGGAAGAGGCCTGGATACACTGGAAGGTTTCAGATAGATTATGTAATGGTAAGGCAGAGATTTAGGAACCAGGTTTTAAATTGTAAGACATTTCCAGGGGCAGATATGGACTCTGACCACAATCTGTTGATTATGAGCTGTAGATTAAAACTTCAGAAACTACAAAAAGGTGGGAATTTAAGAAGATGGGGCCTGGATAAACTGGAAGAACCAGAGGTTGTAGAGAGTTTCAGAGAGAGCATTAGGGAATGATGTACAAGAGCGGGGGAAAGAAATACAGTAGAAGAAGAATGGATAGCTTTGAGAGATGAAATAGTGAGGACAGCAGAGGATCCAGTAGGTAAAAAGAAGAGGGCTAGTAGAAATCCTTGGTTAACAAAAGAAATATTGAATATAATTGATGAAAGGAGAAAATATAAAAATGCAGTAAATGAAGCAAGCAAAAAGGAATACAAACGTCTCACAAGTGAGAACAACATAAAGTGCAACATGGCTAGGCAGGGATGGCTAGAGGTCAAATGTAAGGATGTAGAGGCATATATCACTAGGGATCAGATAGATACTGACTACAGAAAAATTAAAGAGACCTTTGGAGAAAAGAGAACCACTTATATGAATATCAAGAACTCAGATGGAAAAATGGTTCTAAGCATAGAAGGAAAAGCAAAAAGGTGGGAGGAGTAAATAGAGGGTCTACACAAGGGCGATGTACTTGAGGACAATATTGTGGAAGTAAAAGAGGATGTACATGAAGATGAAATGGGAGATATGATATGGCACGAAGAGTTTCACAGAACACGGAAAGACCTGAATTGAAACAAGGCCCCAGGAGTAGACAACATTCCATTAGAACTACTGATAGCCTTGGGAGAGCCAGCACTGACAAACCTTTACCATTTGGGGAGCAAGATGTATTAAATACCCTCAGACTTCAAGAACAATGTAATAATTTCAATCGCAAAGAAAGCATGTGTTGACAGGCGTGAAAGTTACTGAACTATCAGTTTAATAAGTCACGGCTGCAAAATACTAACACAAATTTTTTACAGACTAATGGAAAAACTGGTAGATCAGTCGGATTCCATAGAAATGTTGCAACAGGTGAGGCGATTCTGACCCTACGACTTATCTTTGAAGACAGATTAAGGAAAGGCAAACCTATATTTCTAGCATTTGTAGACTTAGAGAAAGCTTTTGACATTGTTGACTGGAATATTCTCTTTCAAATTTTGAAGATGGTAGGGGTCAAATACAGGGAACGAAAGGCTATTTATAATTTGTGCAGAAATTAGATGGCAGTTATGAGGCAAGGGGCATGAAAAGGAAGCAGTGGTTGGGAACGTGACGAAGCAAGCTGGGACAATTTTTCTTCCCCTCCTTAGAATTCACTTTTTCACTTTTAACTAATTACCATTAACATATGTGAATATAATCTGCATTTTCATAAAAGAGAAAGGTTGGGCCCCAGTTTTAAAGAATATAACAACAGATCCAATTTTGTGCTTAGTTTTATGTATGTAATTGATTTTCTAATTTATTTCAATTATTCTTAGTTAGTATCTTTTGTTATAGGGTGAAATCAGTGATTGTTTTGTAACAAATTCTATTCTTGATGTATAAACAAATACAAATTATAAACATTTGGAGGAACAACTAATACTATTCTTAAAGGATCTGTTTGGCTCTATTCGAAAACATTAGCAAAGCCAGCCCTTAATTAATTCCAAAGTAATTAACAGTTTTGCCAAAAGTATTGTTTGCATAACTATATATGTTAATATCATGATTTAAACAAATAATTCGGCTTAACTCTTGCAGTAGAGGAAACTGTTAATAAGAACCAATTTTTCGATGTACTCAGTTAATCTAATGAGCTAAGTTTTAATTGTAATTTCTGTAAATGTAACTTCAAACAACATGTAGTTTCAGTACCTACAATTGTGAGAATACATAAGGGCTCAATTTTTGGTACTGAGACAGTCAGTCCATGGCTGAGTTTCAGGTGAGAAATTTGTGTTGGTTAGAACAAGAACAAACTGTTGTAGCAGTATGTGGATGTTTGCCTGCAACCTATTAATGAGGCTTATCGAAGGTTAAACAATAATACTCTGGCCATATAACTGTGTATTATTGGGGGTTGTGAACAGTGGCAGTAAATTACTGAGAAATGCAAATGTGGACCTGTTGGCTACATCATTTAAAGTAATCAGTGTTGTACTTCCACACCCCATTTTTAAGCCAGTGTAGCAACACAGTAAGTCGACACCGAGGACAATCAGCGAAGAAATAAAGCACATTTGGTACCCCAGGTGAGGACTGTTGTATGGGGGCATAATAAACAACGACTCATGAATTTTGACGTTGAAATCAAGTGTGGTTTACAATGCAGTGATGCAACTGCCAATTAACGCTTGGGTTTCATGGTCAAAGTAGGACAGCAGCCAATCAGCGAACGGGTTCTGTGGAAGCAGCCACTGAGTACAGGAGCAGCCAATCAGCACACAGGTGGACACAGCTGACTGGGATAAACAAGACACTTCACCGAGAGAATTGCAACTAGCCGCACTGTGCATAGGATGAACCAATATGAGAACCATAGCAGCAGCAACAACAGCAGCAGGAGACGAGTGACTGAAAAATAAGGTATTTCATAGCAAAAGCCATTTTATATTAAGTGATACATAATGAGTGATCTTAATGAACAAGAAAGTGTGATTTAAAACAAAGCTGTAGAGGTTAAGTTTTTAGATAAACAGAATGACTTAACGGGGACTGATTTGCAGGACAATAGTGGTTATGGAAAATTGGAAGAGATGTTAAGGCAAATTATGAGTAGTGTGTGTACGAAAAAAAGACATTAATAGGTTGGAAAAGGACATCAGGAGGTCGGGAAATAGTATACAGAAAGTAGTACATAATGCTAATGAGAAATTAACATTAATAAGTAGTAAATGTGTAGGAGGGGGGGGGGGGGGGGGGGGGGAGAGAGAGAGAGAGAGAAGCTTTGTGATGACTGTAGTAGGAGGGTGGAGGCTTCCGAGAAATTTTGTGCCGAAAGTAGAGTTAAACTTGAGAACCAAATCGATCACATTAAAAGTGATTCAGAAACAGGTAGAAATCAAGTGTGCAGTAGTGGTAGAGGCAAAACCGGTAAAAGTAAATGAAAATGTAGATTCAAAGTTGACTGAAGTGGAGAAAAAGATGAAAGAGGTACAAAATCTAAAGCATATAGAAAGTGAAAGTGGGTCTGAATCTGACAGCAGTTGTAATGAGGATAGCAATGATGAATCCAGTAGTGATGAGGATGAGGTATTTGAATTTATGATTGATAATGAGAACAATGTGTTAAGTAAAGAAAGAATAAAGGAGGATAATGTTGGGCCTAATGAAGAGTTATAGTTTGAGAGTGGTACTGAGGAAGAGGACTCTGCTATCTGTCATTTGACTGTGTTCAAATGGCTCTGAGCACTATGGGACTTAACATCTGAGGTCATCAGTCCCCTAGAACTTAGAACTACTTAAACCTAACCAACCTAACGACAGTACACACATCCATGCCCGAGGCAGGATTCGAACCTGCGATCGTAGCGATCGTGCGGTTCCAGACTGAAGCGCCTAAAATTGCTCGGCCACATCGGCTGGCTACTTGACTGACTGGTAATCAATTTGATAAGCCGGATGACAGTTTTTCCAGAGAAAGGATTAATGAGGATTTGTTGTCTGAAGAAGATCACATGGTAAGGAAAAAGAAAGTGTGGCACCCTGTAATAACAGCAAGTGTACAAAGTATACATGTTAAGTGTTTACTGGACAGTGGTAATTATTTGAATGGCATTTCACAGCCATTTTTTAAATCTATTCAGAACACAGAGGGTATAGTAGTCATGCACGTTTCTGGAATAAAAATTATTGATGCTACTGGTAAGTTATCAAAGAGTGTGAAACTAGGGGTACTATTAACTGTGGAATTGGCTGGACAGTTGTTGGAGTACAATATATTGGTGATTCAAAATCTCCACTTGATGTTATATTTGAGACTAATTTCCTGTGCAAATAGCAAATAGGGGGTTCAACATTCTGTGTTGGATTCATTATGTGGCAATAATGCTTACCCCAGCTGTCTGTCTCATTTTTCGTGTTTCCTGAGTCAGTCAAACTCTTCTCCTATCCTATCTGTAGTTTATAAGTGAATCACAAACATTCTGTCTTCGACTTTACTGTAGTTTTGTACAGTAGGATGCTTTAGTATAGGAATATTTTAGAAAAAGTTTCTCCAGAGTGAGTGTGTGTGTGTGTGTGTGTGTGTGTGTGTGTGTGTGTGTGTGTGTGTGTGTGTGCGTGCAGAGTCATAAGAGCATGGAAGAAAGTAAAGTGGTACCATGATTAAAGAATTTCTGTCAAAGAGCTAAAGTAAACAGAAAATGAAAGGTGTCGGCATATGTGGAGGATAATTACCATCTGAAATAACCAGCTCATGGGTGTAGCAGCAGAGGTAAAATGCAGTATAAACCATCTTGAATCCCAGGTATTAATATTAATTGGGGGTATAATATAAGTGTGTGTGTTCAGTGCAAAAAGTATATGGCGATAACTATCTACTTATAGAAGTGCGTCATGGTACAACCTTTTCTAACATTAAGGAATTACAACTTTAAACATAGTTGCCTGGGGTAATGTGTGGAAAGAACAAGCAAGATTTGTATGTGTATCGCCATTCAGGGTAGACTGTCAAGCAAATAATAGTTTTTCTAAGTGATAATTTTGTCTGATTGGTACTGAGAGTTACGCTTACCTTAGCATAAGGATCTGTTACTGTGGAGTGGTTTTCTGTAGAGTCAATTTTGCATTAGATAAGCAGAGCAGGTGTTTATTTATTAGATACTGAAACAATAATGGAATAATAAAACAGTGAATAATGTTACAGTCTTGATGGTTAGGGAGCCTGTCTCTGCAGTAGGGATATTTTTTGAGAATGAACTCCACTAGTTAATGAGGTAAGAAAGGTAAGTAAAATAATGGCACTGACAGACATGATTGAGTAATAAAAAAAACTGTATACAAACAAATGTGATGTAACTGTATTGATCACCTATTTTTGAACTAGGCAACATTGGGTACTGATTATATTGTGCAATTCATGACACTGCAGCTGGGAATGAGACCTTAGCAGAACGAGCAATATTTTAGTGAGGTACAAGTCATATAACAGCATTATCGGACCTATAGGTTATCTGAGATCTTCTATTTGTGTTTTGAGGAATTATGAGCTTAAAGTGGCAATTCTGGAATGAAGAACAATAATTCCGCTGATTAACTGATAACTGTGTTGTGACAGTGCCACGACATTCAAAAGTGCCGCTACGTTAGTACGCGAACACGGCGATAGAGGCGCTCCGCAGCTCGGCCGAGCGCGGGAGCGCCACCTGGCTATGAACGGCGCCAGCCGCATGTCACGGCACGGAGTCGAATGACAGATACGGAGTTAGTAACATGTAACCCGCAAGTGTTTCTACTTTTGTATATCCACGCAATTTATTAGTAATTAAAGGTTATAACACTTTTTGGCGACGAGGATGGGATGTTTTTTTCCTGCGTTGTGGAATTGTGTGTGTTCGTGTCGGGGCAGACATGGAACAGCTTATGCAAGCGCTCATTGAACAACAAACACAGCTGACGGCTGCTATTCAGGCACAACAAACACAGCTGACGGCTGCTATTCAGGCGTTGTCGACGTCGCTTACTCATCGTCTGTCTTCCTCTTCTCCGCCTCTGTTCCCTCCTTATGACGAGGCCGCTGAAGACTGGGAGGATTATGAGAAGCGTTTGCGGCAACACTTCTTGGCTTTCGGCGTTGTCGACGCTCCTATGTGTAAGTCGTTATTTCTCTCTTGGATTTCCCCACGGATCTATCAGCTGCTATCTCGGTTAGCCCCTCTGCGGGAACCTGCCTCTCTGTCCTTCCAAGAAATGTGTGACTTATTGTCTAACTATTACCGAAAAAACACCCATGTCGTTGCCGCCCGCGTGGCGTTCTACCAGTGTCGTAAACAGCCCCATCAATCTTACCGGGCTTGGGCGGCAGAACTACACGGTCTGAGTCGGAAATGTCAGTTTGTCACGGACACTCATCATGAGTCTTACGCTGATTCAATGGTTAGGGACGCTATTTTACGGCTTGCTCCTGATAAAGAAGTTCGGCAACGTGCCTTACAATTGCCAAACCCGTCGTTGTCAGAAGTTCTCAGCATCGCTCAATCGTTTGAAGTGTCTCACGCTGCTGGTGCGCAAATAGACGCATGGTGTGATGTAGGCGCTGTACAATCCACTTTCGACGCGGACAATTTGCCTGTTTCACAGGGAAACGACGATGTGGCGGCGGTGCACTCGCATCAACAACGTCGCGTTGGGCCGCCACGCTCGCAGCGAAAACAGCAACCACAGAAGCAGGTTCGTTCCGCCCTTCCTTCTTGTCCACGTTGTTTCGTACAGCATGACAGAGCCGCGTGTCCAAAACGTTGGGCCACGTGTAATTCATGTAGGAAAAAAAGGCCACATTGCTTCTGTGTGTCAGTCCCCTAAAGTTCCTGTCGATGAGGACGAGGCATCGGACATGGATGTTAACTGTGTGCTTTCTCAAACGAATAAGTTGTTTGCTACTGTTCGTGTTCTGGATAAAGACATTCGCATGCAGGTGGACACTGGCTCTGCAGTAACTCTCATTAATTCTCGCACGTATTTGGAGTTGGGCTCCCCTCCCTTGTCTCCAGTTACGCGAAATCTACGAACTTACAATAAGCAGAAAATTCCTATCGTTGGCCAGTTTGATGCTTCCACTGCCTACAAGTCTGTTGTTAGGCCCCTCATGTTTTATGTGGTGGATCATGCTTGCACTGAAAACCTGTTCGGTTATGATGCTTTCCAGTTGTTCGGGTTCTCCATTGATGATGATGTGCACCTCATATCTGAGGACATTCCATATCAACAGCTGGATGGCTTGTGTTCTGAATTCTCGTCCGTGTTCTCTGCTGGTCTGGGTCGTGCCAAGGATTTTGAAGCCCACATTACTCTTAAACCTACGGCTCGCCCTAAGTTTTTCCGGGCACGCCCTATTCCGATGGCGTTGCGTGCACCTGTCAAAGCTGAGATAGACAGGTTAACAGCTTCGGGGATTCTCCTTCCTGTTACCTCCAGCAAATGGGCATCGCCCATCGTGGTGGTTTCTAAACCAAACGGGAGTCTGCAATTGTGTGGCGACTTTAAAGCCACTGTCAACGCTCAAAGCCTCATTGACACTTATCCTCTTCCCCGTCCTGAGGAGTTATTTACCAAGCTCGCTGGGGGCCAGTTCTTTACCAAACTTGACTTATCGGAGGCGTACCATCAGTTGCCGTTGGATGCATCTTCCAAGGAATTTCTCATCATCAACACTCCTTGTGGGTTGTATCAGTACCAGCGGTTACCATTTGGCATCGCTAGCGCGCCGGCCATTTTTCAGCGGTTTTTGGAACAGCTCACGGCTTCCGTTCCCGGCTGCATCAACTACCTGGATGACATTGTTGTCACGGGGGCCTCCACTGAGGAGCACCTTCGCAATTTGCGTTCACTGTTTCGGGTTCTGCATGCAGCTGGGTTGAAGTGAAATCTGGACAAGTCACAGTTCTTCCAACCCTCCGTTGTGTATCTTGGTTTCCACTTGTCCCGTGAGGGTATACGTCCTCTACGACAGCACGTTGCGGCCATTGCCGCTCTACCCCGGCCGTCTATGGTCAAAGAACTTCAGGCGTTTCTAGGCAAGGTTGTTTATTATCACAAATTCATTCCCTCCGCGGCGGCGGTGGCTCATCCTCTGCATCAGCTGTTACGCAAAAACGTTCCTTTCTGTTGGTCCGCTGAGTGTGAGCAGGCTTTTATCCGCCTGAAGGCTCATTTGCAGTCGGCGCCTTGTCTTGCCACATTCCGTCCAGGTCAGCACTTGGTTCTGGCGACTTACGCGTCACAGTATGGCCTAGGGGCTGTTCTCGCCCATCGGTATGAGGATGGGTCGGAACGACCCATCGCCTACGCTTCCAAGACCCTCAACGATGCCCAACGGCGTTACTCTCAAATAGAAAAGGAGGTGCTCGCTATCATTTATGCTCTAAAAAAGTTCAGCGTTTTTTTGTATGGTTCTAAGTTTCACCTCATCACCGACCACAAGCCGCTGGTCTCTCTGTTCAGCCCCTCGGCGTCGCTTCCGGATAAGGCAGCTCACTGCCTGCAACGTTGGGCCTTATACTTGTCTCGTTTTCACTATGAGATTCACTATAGCCCCACGGCCCAGCACGCCAACACTGACGCATTGTCGCGTTTGCCGATGGGCCCCGACCCGGTTTTCGATCGAGGTGAACTACTCTGTTTCCACATTGATGAGGGAGAACGTCGTGCGGTCGAGGGTTTCCCACTTACAGGTTCGCAGGTCGCGTCGGCTACTGCGCGGGACCCGGTCCTGCGTCAGGTGATCGGTTTTGTTCAGCGGGGTTGGCCGGACAGGACCAAGGGCCGGGCATCAGATCCCCTTCGCAACTACCATGCCTTGCGCCTTCGTCTGTCTGTTCGTGAGGGTGTTGTTCTTCTGGCCACGGATGGCTCATCTCCACGGGTTGTGGTGCCCGCCTCTCTTCGCAAAGATGTTCTCAAACTATTGCATGAGGGCCATTGGGGGATTTCTCGGACTAAGTCCCTGGCCCGCAGGCACGTTTATTGGCCCGGTATTGATTCGGACATCGCCCACATGGTCGCTGCGTGTGATCAGTGTGTTCAACAACTGGCTGCGCCTCGTACTCTGCCCTCTCCGTGGCCTGATCCGGCGCAGCCGTGGGAACGGGTGCACGCTGACTTTGCCGGCCCCTTCCTCGGCACTTATTGGCTACTGTTGATTGACGCCTTCTCGAAGTTTCCGTTTGTTGTTCGATGTCCGTCGCCCACCACTGCGGCGACGACGCTGGCTTTGTCCAAAATCTTTGCGCTAGAAGGTCTTCCATCCACGATTGTCACGGACAATGGCCCTCAGTTCTCTTCGCAGGCCTTCTGTGATTTTTGTACTGGACAAGGGATTCATCATGTTACAGCATCGCCCTTCCATCCGCAATCGAATGGGGAGGTCGAGCGCCTTGTCCGCACTTTCAAAAGCCAAATGAAAAAATTCCTTAGTGATTTTTCCACAGATGACGCTCTGTTGCAATTTCTGAGTTCTTATCGCATCACGCCTCTGGGTGATCGCAGCCCTGCTGAACTCTTGCATGGCCGCCAACCGCGCACTCTACTGCACCTGCTTCACCCTGTCAGGCCTTGTACTGTGTCCCCTAGTGCGGGAAAATAACCGGTGGGCGCCGACGTGTGGGCACGGGGGTATGGATCTCGCCCTAAATGGATTCCAGGGGTGGTCCAGGCTCTTCGCGGCCGCCGGGTTTGTGAAATACGTACGGACGACGGCATGGTTCTTCGCCATTACGACCAGATGCGCCCACGAGTGGTGGCCACGCCGGTACCACCGCCCCTTCTTTCGTCTCCACCAGCCCAAGAAGCCAGTCCTGTCGCTGCTGCCGATCTTCCGGGCGTGTTGCTGCCGCCGCCGTCGCTACCGCTTCCGAGTACGCCGGAACCGGCCCCAGTCGCGACGCCGCCTTCTCCGGGGCCCATCTCGCTGGAGCACACCCCCAGGTCCACGACACCTATGGATGCTGCTCCGGAGTTTTCACCCATCATCTCGTCCAGGAGGCACGTTCCACACGCAAGCTTCCGTCCTGGACATTTTCGACCATACTCTCGTGTTTCTCCGCGGGATCTTCTCGGGGCCTCCCAAGAGGCCGTGTCTCCAAGGAAGTGAGTGTTTTTTTTTTCAAGGGGGGAAAAGTGTTGTGACAGTGCCACGACATTCAAAAGTGCCGCTACATTAGTACGCGAACACGGTGATAGAGGCGCTCCGCTGCTCGGCCGAGCGCGGGAGCGCCACCTGGCTATGAACGGCGCCGGCCGCATGTCACGGCACGGAGTCGAATGACAGATACGGAGTTAGTAACATGTAACCCGCTAGCGTTTCTACTTTTGTATATCCATGCAATTTATTAGTGATTAAAGGTTATAACAGTTTCGTAACTTAAATTCTGTTGTTGATGTATAAACAAATATAAATTCTGTACTAATTACAAACATTTGGAGGAACAACTAATACTATTCTTAAAGGATCTATTTGGCTCTATTCGAAAACATGTTAGCGAAGCCAGCCCTTAATTAATTCCAAAGTAATTAATAGTTTTGCCAAAAGTATTGTTTACATAACTATATATGTTAATATCATGGTTTAAATAAATAATTCGGCTTAACTCTTGTAGCAGAAGAACCTGTTAAAAAGAACCAATTTTTCGATGTATTCGGTTAATCTAATGAGCTAAGTTTTAATTGTAATTTCTGTAAATTTAACTTCGAACAGTACCTATTATTGTGAGAATATATAAGGGCCCGATTTTTGGTCATGAGAGAGTCAGTCCAAGGCAGAGTTTCATGCGAGAAACCTGTGTTGGTTAGAACAAGAACAAGAACAAGAACAACAACAACAACAACAACAACAACGCTTCAACTTAACTGTGAAATAAGTGTAAGAAAATTAGGCGTGTGTTAGAACAATGACAGTGTCTGTTCCATATGTACCTTGTTATTCTTCAAGGACTGTGTGGTAATGTTTTATCTGCTCGTTTATGTTCAACAAGAAATTATTGTAGCAGTATGTGGACGTTTGCCTGCAACCTATTAATGAGGCTTATCGAAGGTTAAACAATAGTGTACTGACCATATAACTGTATTACTGGGGGGTTGTGAACAGTGACAGTAAAGTATTGTGAAACGCAAATGTGGACCTGTTGGCTACATCATTTGAAGTAGTCAGTGTTGTACTTCCACACCCCATTTTTCAGCCAGTGTAGCTATGCATCAACGAAGAAATAAAGCAGGGAACGTCATCACAAAGGGAGTGAGGCAAGGATGTCCCTATACCCAATGTTATTCAATCTGTATATTGAGCAAGCAGTAAAGGAAACAAAAGAAAAATTTGAAGTAGGAATTAAAATCCACGGAGAAGAAATTAAAACTTTGAGGTTTGCCAATGACATTGTAATTCTGTTGGAGACAGCAAAGGACCTGGAAGAGCTGTTGAACAGAATGGTCCGTGTCTTGAAAGGAGGATGTAAGATGAACATCAGCAAAAGCAAAATGAGGATAATGGAATGTAGTTGAATTAAATCAGATGATGCTGAGGGAATTAGATTAGAAAATGAGACACAGAAAGCAGTAGATGTGTTTTGCTTTTTGGGGAGCAAAATAACTGATGATGGTCGAAGTAGAGAGGATATAAAATGTAGACTGGCAATGGCAAGGAAAGAGTTTCTGAAGAAGAGAAATTTGTTAACATCAAGTAAAGATTTAAAGGTCAGGAAGTCTTTTCTGAAAGTATTTGTGTGGAGTGTAGCCATGTATGGAAGTGAAACATGAACGATAAATAGTTTAGCCAAGAAGAGAATAAAGGGTTTCAAAATGTGGTGCTACAGAAGACTGCTGAAGATTAGATGGACAGATCACGTAACTAATGAGGAGGTATTGAATAAAATTGGGGAGAAGGGGAATTTGTGGCACAACTTCACTAGAAGAAGGGATCGGTTGGTAGGACATGTTCTGAGGCATCGAGGGATCACCAATTTAGTATTGGAGGGAGACCAAGAGATGAATACACTAAGCAGATTCAGAAGGATGTAGACTGCGGTAGGTACTTCGAGATGAAGCAGCTTGCCCAGGATAGGGTAGCATGGAGATCTGTATCAAACCAGTATCTGGACTGAAGGCCACAACACACAAGTTTTGACTACCGATAAGAAGGCTATTATCAGCAACTGAGTTTGAATTAACTCCAACACAGGAACTATGTCTTAGCTGCATAAAAGAAATCCCTCTCACTGCATGCACTACAGTTGTTGCAATACTGAAATAGTGTATTTTGTATCACTACTCTTTTCTCTTCTATATTGACAGTTTCTTCACCTCTATTAACACACACAATATTTTAATGTTACAAACAAGCAGAAAGTCTGATCAGAAACACAACAATGCATTAATTATAATCAAAGTGCTCTGTTTCTCACAATGGCATCTAACAGGCAAATTCTGAGTTTTTAATACAAGCACAACCTCATGTTTAACTTGAATTTTTACATGCGAGTGATATCCGACATAGTTCAGTTTCGAGCAAATGAAAATATGATGTATTTTGTAAGATTCTGTTTGCATAATGTGTTCATCTAAATTCAATAACATAAAACTTTCCCCACATGTTGAAACTCAGTAACGCCATCAGGAAATGCATATTTGTAAACTTTCTATGTATCATCTTAAGAATTGTTAATGCAGATAAAACTGACAAGAAACATAGTGCAGCTCTTCCGGGAGAGACCGACACTATTTTGATCTCTTTACATAAAATAGTTTGGGAGTGCAAACGAGTTGAACGAAATTTAAGGTTACATGCGTGTGCTGTGTGGAACTCAGCTATGCGTTTCCATGTATTCCTCCCCAGCAGTCAACCATGAAGTAATTCTGAACAGACTTTTCTAAGCTTTAGTGGATTCAGGCAACGTGTTTGATAACAAAACTGCAGAAAGAAAAAGCTGCAGCAAGGCTGTTTGATTACAAAAGCACCAAGACTATTTCTTCAGATTTGGCAGTAAATTTTGTTTACTTTCACAGCTTTTCTTCAGATTGCACTTTTTTGTGGGATGAAGAAATAGTGAGCATGGCTCCAAAGATCTCAGGTTCATTCCCAGGTCAGTCCTAAGATTTCTATCACTTTTGGCAATGTTTGTTAATGTGAAAAATGAGAAGTTCCACCATTGTTCAGAATCTAAATTAAACTACAAGTTCTTCTGTAACTGGCTGGGTGAACCAGTTCAAAGATCAAAGGAAAGCAATAGCATAGCACCTTGCACAGTAAAGCACTATGATGTTCACATCAACCTTCAAGTTGTTGATACTTTTACTGCACTGCAAACTCATGTTCTGCCACAACAGCAGTCTGCCATAACAGCAGTCTGCCATAACAGCAGTCTGCCATAACAGCAGTCTGCCATAACAGCAGTCTGCCATAACAGCAGTCTGCCATAACAGCAGTCTGCCATAACAGCAGTCTGCCATAACAGCAGTCTGCCATAACAGCAGTCTGCCATAACAGCAGTCTGCCATAACAGCAGTCTGCCATAACAGCAGTCTGCCATAACAGCAGTCTGCCATAACAGCAGTCTGCCATAACAGCCAACATTAAGATGAATTTGATGATCAGGTGCTTCATTCAGATACTTCTACTTTAGTCTTAGTGACAACATATAACATAATACTCGAGATCCTCTGCAACAGTTATTTAGATATACATAACAAGTATTGTACAACACAGTGTTAACATGTATGGAAAAGTGCACAAGAGTAGGCTAGAAATGAATATATTGAGGTAAGGTATGTAACACAGACTAATGTAAATGTCGGACCATATTCTCACAAGTTCACCTCAAGACTACATCATTGTCTTGGCATCACTTTCAAAATGGCATTTCACTTTCTAGGTATGGAAATTTCCCTTACCGATTTAAAATTCAAGACAACAGAGACACGTTGTTAACTTTTGAATATCAAGCTGTTACCCATACCTCAAATACTCAATTAAGTATACAAAGGTTTGGATTACAGGACATGTATATCTCTGTCTAAATAATATCTTTTTCACTATACTTTAACAAAAAAGGAACAAAATGATCAAGTAACACCAAGAATTGTTTAAAATTTATGAATTTTATCTGTGGTCATTACATAATATTAATATTAAAATTACAACAAGTAACAAGAACTTTCTTTCTCAATAGCAATCTTAAACAAGTCTATTACTAGTGCATGCACAAAGCTGTATGCAAAACATACAAATACAATACAGGCTCAAATACATTTTTCAACAATGTTTCTCTTAAAAATGCATGTCTAGAGATCACTGGATCCAGATAAAGTCTTTCATTTTATTTAAAAAATTAAAGCTAGTTTATTATGAGCTTATTGCATTTTTAACATTTTAATATTATCTTAACTGCCATTCCAAAATCTATGGAAAAATTCTCATAACACTGGTATCAAATGAAAGTTTGTCACTAGTACATTAATCCTAAAAATTTATCTGAAGATACTGAGTGACAAATCATTTCACAATCTTAAGTGAATAAGGAAAAAAGGAAAAATCACTGAGGTACTAAATTAGAAACAAAATAATTCTGATAAATAGAACAATAATTGCTTTACTGAGTCATCAACCGACATACTTCTTGTGGCATTGGCACATGGCAAAATAATGAACCAAGTGATTTTAAAACAAACTACTTCAAACTATGGAATAGCCACAACACATTCAGAAAATTACAATAATAAGCAGATGTATATAATATCGGTCAACGTGTGATCTCAAGGTCCCATAATTGAGAAGAGCACATTACGAGTACTGACAATTTCATTATGTATGATATAGAATGGCTTATGGCTCTACAGCCAGTCAGGTTTATGGGAATACCATATGTTAGTCACTTTTCTGCCAGCACTTTTTAATATGAAAATAAAGGCAACAAAATCCAACAACTTGGGCAAGACCAATCTCATGAATGTCATTCCAAGTAATTTAGTTTTAGACAACAAAAGAAATGCCGCAAGTTGATAATATTTTATTGCAGAACATTATCTGGTAATCTTCGCAATGTTTAAATCCACATTATTAGACTTATGTAGTATAAGTGTGTATAAAATAAAGTTTCCACAGAAATGGCAGTGACTCAGGCTGGCTATTATCAACATTTGCAATGACAACTTTACAGCCAATGGGAAATATGATTCGATGCTTTTTTGAGGCACTTCTGTGGGGGAAAAATAGGTAACTCAGAGCATTACACAGAGATTTCAAGTGGTAGAAAAACTTTTCTATTCTAAATTACAAAAGCATACAATTTGGACCAAGCATGAATAATTCATATCCTTATCGGCCACATGTATGTTGTGTACAAGAGAGATACTGTCACTTATTACAATCTCACTCTCTTGTAACCAACAGTCTTATCAGGCTCCAAAGCCCTTGTGAAAAGAATGATTGAAAGGTGATGAAAGAATGCAGTATTAAAAGAAGGAAAATGCTATTTGAAGAATGGAATGAAGCACAGAAAAACAGCATTTTGAATACCATAAAATACATGCACAAACATGAAACAGTGATAAGTGGTAACAGGAAATAAATGGGAAACATGTTTGTATACAAAAACATGTTTCTATACAAAATAGAGCAGTTTGCTCTTACAATGAAAGTGTGCGCAAAATACTAGACATATTAGAAAGAACAGTCAATTCGAAATTGTACTTTCATTGCATGATGCAATATTAATCTTATTGCCTGCTGAAATGCTGCATATGTCATAACAATTCTAAAACCTCAATCTTTTCTTGAATAGAGCAACTGAATAAATCCATGGGGAAAGCTACCACAATAATTATTCTCCTTTACTTAATATGGGGAGGTAGGGTGGGGGAGAGGAAGGCAGGAGGGGAGAGGAGAGGAGACCATGCTTTCTGCCATACAATGGTATAATGTAGTGTATCAAACAGTACAAGATCCACCTTAGCAGGGATATACAGAGCACCGAGGAAGTTGTATGCGGCAAGGCATAATATAGCCTTCCCTGGTGTATCAAATATGTCTACAATTCCTTCCAATAGTCTCACAGGACTACCACAAAATTCACTGGTCTCTTTTTACAGTGTCAGTAATTTAACAGGCAAAATTTGGAAGAAAAATCACAAAAGTGTCATAATACAATTACATTAAAGTACCAAATCATCTTTGAAAATATCAGCTGTCTTAGAATTTTTGTTCAAAAAAGGGAGGGGCCTTAAGCAGTAGGTTAACAGTCTCAACTAATAATATTTAGACTGTCTATTAGTTTTCCACAAAGTTTCTTCAGTTTTCTGAAATTCTAAACACTGCTTCAGTGAATTTTAACCCTTTCATTTCTACAATCGAAATGAACTTTCATTACTAAATATTTATTATCAATAACAAATTTCAACCTCAAGTTAATCTAGTCTCATTCATGCAGTCCAGGTAAAAACTATTACTGCCAACACTATATCACATATGGAAAGACTAATGAATGAAACTTGTTACGTTTCGCAAATGTGGGAATATCAAACAGATTATGCAGTCCGTCACATACTCTACACGTTACAAATCTGAGGTACCTTAGTTATCACAACAGAGATTCACAACCTACAATATGTATTTCTGTTTAGAAAATTTTTGTTTTTGTTCTGAGAAATACAAGTTCAAAGCAATTTTCATATTCATATGCAAGTAAGCTGTAATACACATTAAAGGCTCTCATCTGCAATGCCTCTGCAAGTATAAGACTAAATGCCAAAGGCTGAATAATTTTAAAGCTTTCTGATCTCTAATGAACCCTTGGTCAAATAAAAGCAAACATTACTTATGTACAACACAAAGGGTGGTGCAAGTTCCTGAGTTTTCAATATAAGCTATAATGTGGGAAACACAGTCAGTGTGCTGCTTCATAAAGAATTTCTTGTTATCCTTTAATTCAGACATTTTCTCATGAACTAGCGGGCTTTTTAAAATGGCACAAATGACTAGAATAAGAATATTAGCAAATATTTTTAGTGTAATTAGCAACAGTGAAGCCCAGGAGCTTGTAAGTTTATTTCCTTTGACACTGATAGTGACATGGAATCGAAGATGGGGATAATATCATCCACACAACAACATACATTATATGTAAATACATGTACACCCATCTTTCAACAAAAATCAACAAGGAATTGCATAAACTCTTTCACAATGAAATACCTCCTTGTCAACCAGTAATATCTATCAGTAATAATAATTTTTCCTTCTTATTTAAGACAATAATAATACTTAAAAATGGCAATAATATGTTAACTGTGATGCCTCTCATGAGAAACGTTAAATAACAACACAGTTACAGCAAGCAATGAACATAGAGGTGGAAAAAATTTACATAATAACCATTCTTGCACAAAGAAATGTGCCTTTCTACAGTAATAAATTATGCTTAAATAGGTAAAATACTGATGGTGTGGAACAAATATGGCCATAATTGGGGATAATGCTAAAATAGTAACACAAATGACATCAGCCAGAATCCAGCATTGAAGCAAGTCTCCTTATCTGATTATGGATATCTGAAATGTCTTCTCTGTTGCACAGTGTCATCATTGCAGAAGGTACACCATTTTCCACTAAATGCTTCTTTATCAGCTCTAAAAGAAAAGAAATAACAAACTAAGTTCAGAAGTTGCATTAACAAGATGAGCTACTTACTTCAGTCAACCTCACTGATAAACAACCATGGTGGTTTCAGAAAAACATTGTGTTTCTACTGTGTTCTTTTTCCAGTCACAAGATTACAAATTTCACAATGTGGGAAAACAGGAATAAGTTAGGAAAAAGTTAGTACTAAGCCATGGATAAAGGAAAAATAAACTAAAATACAAGGAGTCAATTATTAAATCCGTATAAGACGTTACAATTGTTAAGGTACTGCCATAAAAACATCATTACCCCAGTTGCAGTGAGAAATGAAAATTAATTTGTAAGAAATATCACAAATATAGTAAATTTGGTGCAATGAGTTTTATAACCATATTGACCACAGAGTACGTGAAGAAAGATAAAGAGGAAAACTATGCAATTTTTTCTAGAGAAATGGGGAACATGGAAGTTTACTTGAAGAAAAGGAACACAAATTTCTATACAGATCAGTCTGTAGAGGCAGATGAAGTTATTATAAAACCATAATATTCAAGAGATATACATTAATCGGACAAGGTACTTAGAAAAAGGGGGGAAAATGTAAGAGGAATAAAAAGGAAGTAGTTGCAAACAGCAGCATGGTCACAGGTAAGATCAAAAGGAAAATGTGAATCTGAAGGAGAAAATAGGAGGGAACAGGATATCAAAATGACAAAAGAAGATCACTTGAAAGAGGATACAGGCAGATGGTGAATGATGGTACAGGCAAGTAGTTACAAGTAAGAGAGCTGAAACACAGAACTGAAATAATTGTAACATATGGCTACTATAACACACTTACGTGTCACTGTGGGCTATTTGTCTAAACCACATTTCTTACACGTGATTTTGCTTATGGAAATAATTTATAGCAGAATCATTGGAAGTCTCAGAGCTAAAGCAAACCATATGGAAATTTTTCCTAGATCATAAATTGCACGTATTCACTGAGGTACATTATATCTTTTTTTGTTTTTTCCACTTATTTGGTTTAACAAAGATCTAAATTCATAATTATGACTATAATACAGTAACTGAGGATCAAAGTTTAACAAAGTTAGTGATTTTGCCATTTATTAGTACACTTTTATTTTTATAAGCAGGACTGGAAATGTTTCAAAACTGCTGAATGTTAAAAACTGAACACAAAAGTTAAAACAAGATAGAACAAAAAATGTGACAAAAGATAAAGGACACTACCTGACACAGAAAGCTGCTCCAACAGTGTCATAAGATTCAGAATGACTTCTCGTGCCAGGGAGCTGCCGCTGCCGGTGAGTAAGCGTGCCACAGCAGGACCGATGCCTGCACTTTCTATGCGCTCTGCTGCTTCTGATATGTGCCTCACTGACGAGGCCACCAATGCCAGTGCCAGAAGTGCCTCATTCTGCATAACAGTGTGTTCTGCAGTCACCATAGCAATAAGGCAAGGCAAAGCACCTGCTGCAACCATAGTCTGCAATACTTTCTGATCCCTGCAGAAAGTGACACCAACTGTAATACCAGACAGTACAACTAAAAACTACAAATAATACTAAAAAACTAAGTCCAGAGTCCTGCTGGGCACAATCTTCTGTAGCCATCAAAAAATTGAAAGTTCTGGACAGAGTAACAACAATATTACGAAAAGGACAGATTTCTACTCACCACTTATGGGAGGCACAGAATTGCAAACATGCACATGGTCACTGCCTCCAGCCACTATGGCCCCTACTTTAGCAGTCTTTTCATTGTGACTGTCTGTGACTCAATGTCTCCTCTCTGTACTAATGTAGCCATCTAATTCATCATATATTAAGAGACAGAAATCATATGGCAACCAGTAATTTAAGTGAGCCACCTTTTAGGTTTTTACAAATGACTATTAATAGGAGCTATTGCAATGTGACAGACAGTTTTGTAAAATTTTCAATCATTATTGTTAAAACAATGGCACCTCACAAATGGTCAAATAATTCATTTACAGTGTGCATTTAAAGAAACAATTGTGAAATAATGGAAATTTCAAATGTAGTTTTCGCGGGATTTACAATTTTCGTAACAGCCTATCAACAACAATGCCTCTTATTGCTTCATTCAACTTTAGGTAATTGTCTAATTGCTTCATTCAACTTTTATCAATAAATCACATACTGAAAAATCTGTTTCCAATTGGTTTCCAGAATTTCATTGTGGACACTTCATCGATGATTAATTTCGTGACTAAATCAGTTTTAGTTTAAGAAAATATCTATAAGTAGCTAATTGAAGGGCATTGGTGTGCCTTACTACAAGACAGAAGCATCCTACAGAAGACAGTAGTACATTCAATATTGCACAAACTCCGTGAACATTTAACTCTGATCTGTCTGTATGTTTGCTCCTCAAAGGTAAAGTGGTTGTTTGCATGCATAAAACTGATTAAGGTGAGCGAGATGGTTGTCATAGGTTTGGAATCAGGTGGGTGCTGGTTGAGGTAATGTTCAGCAGCAAACAAACTGTGTATATGGGATGTATGGGGGTATGTTGTATAGCGGGAGTTGGCATCAAATTTGACAAGCAAGTTGTGCAGTGATAGTATTGAGAGGCACAGATTTCAGACGATCTAGGAAATGGCTTGTCTCTTATGTAGGAGGGGCTCGTCGTACTATACCTTACAAGTGCTGATCGACTAAGGCAAATATATGTTCAGGGGCACAGCCATTGGAACCAAGATGGCTCCTTCCTGTGCTCACCTTTTCATGGGTTACGTGGAGGGAGCATTCCTGGGATCCATTAGCCTTCACCCCTAGTTTGGTTTAGATACACTGATTACACCTTTGCCATGTTGAGTGATGGTGAGACTGACCTCTTAAAATTTTTGGAATCTAAACACATTCTCCCAATTCAGTTTCATGGTCCTAGTCCAAATCCCATGTCACTTTCCTTGATGTTGACCTATCGTCATTGAGTATTAGCTACATACTTCTATTCACATTAAATGTACTAACAACTAACAGCACTTACATTTTGACAGTTGCCATAAGGCCATATCAAATGTTCCCTCCCATACAGCCTTAGCATTCAAGGCAAATGTATTTGTTCAGATGCAGACTCTTTACAGCAATACACCACCATTCTCATCCCATCTTAGTCCAGAAGCAGATTTCCTGGGCCATCACATCCAATCCTCATCTGCTGATCCCTCCAAAAAACAACTTAGGCATACAATTCTCATCATCAATACTATACTGGTTCTGAATTTTTTAATCAGGTACTTCAAAAAAGCTATAACTTACTAAAATCTTGTCCTGAGATGACATTTTTGCCCACCACACCTAGAATAACTTTTTGTTGCACCCTCCCCCCAAAATCTTTTTTCAAAATGTCACAACAGAATGACCTTAGAACTTTGTGCTGTATAGTAATTTCCCCATTTTCGAGATATGTATTCTAGGTACTCAACAAGTTGACCACTCGAAACTGTGCTGTCACAACTCTGTACAGCACTGCGAAATCCAACATCACAAATACAGAGTTGCAGCAAAAGCATTTGCAGGGTTTCAGTTAAAACTTTTCCTGCAGTAGGAGGCTTTAGTATTGTTTCACACGAGTACTGGAACCATTTAATTTTGATTTTAAGATAGGAAGCTTTTATCACTGGCTTTTTGTTTTTCCTTTCCCTTTTCTCTACAGTTTGCTAGGGAAAATAAAGGCTGCAAGACTGGCATGGCTATGCGGATCATTCACTATGAATTTGGGGGCAGAAACTAAACCTCCAATGTCCCTTGTAATAGAATGTGTAGTGGTTATTAATTGCTTTCCATTAAACTTTTTATCTTTTTCTTCCCCTGTCTTTTGAAAGAGATGACACAATGGGATCTCTAGGAATTCACATCTGATAAACAGAAAAACTGTGATTTTGTTGTGACGGATTCAGCCGTTAGCCTCTTTTCACAGTCGTACTTCCAGGTAGAGCACTCAACTGGGTCGATCTCTACTGAGTCAACATCATCGATCACTGGAGTTTTCAATTCTCCAACAAGGATGTCGGAAAGATCAGCGACTGTGTTGCCCTGAATTGCTTCTTTGCTTCATCATAACGTATATACCTTACAACTTTAATTTACTGGTTCCTCCTTTTCTCTAGGAACAATGGTTATTGTTTTGTCCAAGCTGGATGGTTATTTGAGTAATAATTATATCCTTCTGGGAATGTTCAGACAGAGGAGAGAGGGAGGAAGATTAGGGTCCTGTCATTCACAACAAGCTTGGAATCGGGGGAATATGAGCAAGAAAATTCGGCCTGTTCTTTCTGAAGGAACTATCGCAACATTTGTCTCAAATGGTTTAAGAAAACATGCAAGTTCAAGCAGTATCTGGCTCATGAACAACCATGCTTTACTTTTACCAAGTCACTTGAACATTGCATTTGAAAGGAGTTTTCCCAAATTTCTAGCACGTTTAGCATATTGGCTATGGGACATATGGAGCGAGGCATATAAAACTTGCCTCTCTATATTAAGGTAACAAGTACTGCTACAGCTGCTGCTGCTACTACTACTACTACGGTAGGTAGCTAAGAAGAGAGCCTGTGAGACGTGAGGCAGAGGGCAGGGAAACAGTCCTTCCCCTTGCTCCCATCCATTCTATGGCTGCCCATGGTCTATATTACTGGTCACCCTGAAAATATAGCTTTTATGTTCATTGTCTGCTTTCTTGAGCTTCATTGTTCAACATTTTTGGTTTGCCTGTCTGTTTCATTTTTTACGTACAGCTCCAGTGAAAAAGAGGAAAATTCTGGTGGACGTGAATGCAAACATAAAATCTGCACTGTAAGCATGAAACAAAGGAGAAAACTCTACCACTGGTGATGTTTTAACCATTAATATAAACCATGTGTAGTGTGGAAATTATGCATTTCAGCAGCTGCATGCAAATTAGCAGTATTAATTATTGTTCCAGCAGCCGTACACACAAACAGACGTGAGCTCTACCATCCTGCAGTCTTAACAGCCTACCTGAATCACTGAGGGTGTTTTAAGGGTCAATACATGGGTCGTATTTACGTCCCACAATAACCCAGGTGGAGCCCTGTGCAATTGGATATGTCTAATAGAATGGATAAGCCTAATGCAACTAGGGTTCAGTAGGTACTTTATAGAATGCCTGACAGTAACTTTTTTTTGCTTCAACAGTCATACACCCCTGAGCTTGCAATTCATCTCAAGTTTTGTGCAATATTCAGCAGCAATGAGGTCGAGATCAATAGCCACAAATTATTTTTCTGTTATATGTGTGTGGTAATCAGCTGTGTTCTAAATAAAAAACTTATATACCATTTACCATGATTAAAACTGTTGGGGGAAAAATGCAATTATGAGGGTCGCTCCAAAAGAAATGCACACTATTTTTTGTAAAAATACAGTTTTCATACTGCATGTGTGAAAGTTTTACAGTGTGTAGATACATCCTTACCGCTTGTTTTCAAACTTAGTTCAACCTGTTCCCGTGAGTGGCGTCGTCACAGCATGTCTTCAAGATTGCTGCTACACTTGACGTTCGTCAGAAGCAACGTACATAAGGTGTGCCCAATACTCATCAAGCAGTGAAGGGGAAAAATAAATGAGAAAGAACACTATCAAGTAGAGTGGATTTATATTGACATGAAATTATCAATATTTGCAAGCTGTGGAGCACCACAAGTACAAGACAAGGGGATGTCCCTAATACTGGTGACATAAAATTTTCTTGTTAGCCATCCTGAAGATATTTGTAGTCCAACTCTTATGACAACTTTAATTCAAGTCTTTCTGAAATTATTGGCCATAGTTAGAGCTAGCCAAAATAAAATTCCAAGGCTGCTTCTGCGATTTGAGATTAGAAGTGGAATGAGACAAAATCAAGAGGCTTCTCTATTACTACTTCTGTTCTCAAAAATAATAAGATATACTATATTGGGATTGCGTATTTTTAAAGGGGCTTAAGTCAACCAAAACACAGTTGTGTGAAATTGAGAAAAACTGTTTATTTTGTATAATAATTTTATATGGGCATCTTTATTGGCATTGTTATATAATATTACTCAAATGTGATTTTCAGGCTGGAAACTGAATTTCTAATGTCATATTTTGGTAATCAATTCAGGGTGACTATGCAGACAAGAAAAAAGAAGTTCCTGGGTTTTCCCGTTAAAAAATACACTATACCTTGGGTGAAAATACACTATACGCTGGGTGAGAGTACTTTTTTTTGCTAATTGACAATATACTTTCCCATGGAGCTGTAAAATTTGTCAACAAAACCCGTGGGGGGAGGGAGGGGGCGGCAGTGGTGGAGATGAATTCCACCAAATACAGCACATTTACTTCCAAAGCATGAAATCGAGACTGAGACATGCTTTTGTCAGCCAATCATAACTCGTGTCATACGATCTCGCCAGCCAGTGACAGCATATATTCAGAGTGATGTAGGGATCGCAACTTGATTGTTAAAATAACATGAACATACAATTAGGAAAACTTACTGGTTTAAATTTAGATACATTCAGCATAGCTGCAAGAAAAGATAAGCTTTCACATATAAATATTGGTTGTCACTTTTTTTTTTATTTGTGCAAGGGTGCGGTTAGGCAGAATCCTAAGAGCAGAGCTTAAATTGCTGCTGCTGAATATTTCTGATAAGCAGAATTGTAAATTTCGGTGTTGTGCACCGAACATCTTGTTGGTTACCTGACCAAATACATGTTCCATCAGGCACTTCGACTTTTCCATAGGAAAGCCAATTACATGTGAAATTGCTCAAGAACTCATCACATACCTTTTTTAAGGATAACTATACATTTTGCCATCATTATTGCATAAGTTTTTATCTATGAAAGAACTAAAAGAAATATGAAAAACTAACTATGAAGTTTGGTCTTTTTTAGTGTGTGTTACCCTTTAAGACATATCAAACACAAATGCTCCTGTAAAATATTAAATTGCGGCATAAATGGCTGGTCCTCTGGGCCCAAAATTTTTCTAAGTGACTAGTCCTCAATGTGGTAAGTTAGTTTTGGATGAGAGTCAAATCCTTCCGATTTAAGAAATTTGTCACACATTCTCACACATAATTCACCTTGTGTAAAAGGGAATTTACTTCGAAAGTAATACTTCTCAAACTGCCACTCACAATATTTTCCCACAACCTGTTAGAAATGTAAACAGTTGCGACATCACACTCATTGAAAGCAATTTTTTGTTACAAAGTACTGCAGAGTCCTTGTCCTAAAGCATTTTGAAACATTTTGCTGTCAGCAGTCACTTGTGTGTACACTATATTTTCTTGTTGTAAATGGT
This sequence comes from Schistocerca americana, assembly GCF_021461395.2. Classification (NCBI taxonomy): domain Eukaryota; kingdom Metazoa; phylum Arthropoda; class Insecta; order Orthoptera; family Acrididae; genus Schistocerca; species Schistocerca americana. The sequence goes on along the minus strand of NC_060126.1, from coordinate 54,152,991 downwards.
GTACTTTCTTTGCAACTAAAGTTTTATTTTGATGTTATTCTCTCATTTACATTTTATTGCTTCAGCATTATTCTGCAGTAGTGAGATAAAGTAAAATTCTTTGTTGGAGTATCAGTTCTTACCAGACAAATTACAAAAAATGTAACAGAGAACTAAAACAATGAAAAAGTCCCAGAATTCTAAAAAATCCTTCAGGTTTTTCCATATTTTCCCAAATGAAAAAATTCCCAGGTTTTTCCTGGATTTCCTAGTTGTCCCATGGCAAGTAAACCCTGTAATTATTAAACCTGGAAACTGATACCTTAAAAAAATTACACACATATAATAAGATAATGAAATTCACACACTCCTTTTTTTCACATCATCATCATCTCAACTGTACACAATACTAATGCATCATTCTACAACAATAACCAGTGTTTGACTCTTCATTCACTAGTTGTCTCGCTTGTCATTCCTCATAAACAACTTCAGAATTTCCCCACAGAATGATAGGTGTTCATCCTTCGCTATATTTGACTTAATTTGAACCTTTTCTGATGTATAAGCTAGCTTTTCTGGCACAGTCAAAGCATCACATCAGAGACCTGCACATAAAGTGTGACTGATCAATCCTTGACCATTTTACAAGTTGTAATACAACCTTTGCTTGTATTATCAAATACAGAATGCAAAAAAGTTCTGATAGAAAATATCACCTTCCCTTGTCTACCAAGTTTCTTAAAAAATTTTGTTCTTCCTGTAGTGCGGCTGCCACCATGACGAAGTCTTCTATTTCATTAGCAGAAATCTCTCTAATGAGAAATTTACTTGGTTTTGAACCCGTAAGAATCATCCCTGCAGTGTCATGCACCATAAAAAATCCATCCTGTTTCCTTAAATCTATCCTGTTTCCATAATGCCAAAATCCCTATCAGAGTGTAAAATGTGTGTGCCCTCTCACTGGTGAATTTTGTTCAATCTCCCAGAACCAGTTAAGTACACTCTTTTTATTCTGAGCCGAGAAGTTCTCCAAGAACAGACAAAATTTGGAGTATTACTTTTGTATGCTCTAAAAAGCACTCATCGTATTACAAATAATCAGAAAACACTACTGCCAACCTTTAATGCAATGCACTTCAAATTGCATGGATAACACTGTACAACAGTTGCAGCATATTATTTTTCTTGAGGACACTACTGGTAACACTATCTAGAAAGTAGAAAATATTAAATGGCATGCAGAATCATCAGTGCATCTACCTACACATTATTTTCAAAGGGGCCATGAGTTACAACTTATGCCTGTTTGCTTTTAAAAGGGCACAAGTCACTAATGCCTCTACAAAAATAACATTGTTTTTCAAAATCCTGTAGAATCTTCACTGAGGGATTGGTAACTCATTTTTAATATCAGTTTGTGCAGTTACAAATGTAATATCTGAAGCAGTAGCAAACGCCAAATTACAGACTGATGCCCTTTTAAAAATACGTGATTAATTTATGCATTTGACACTCATCGAACAAAAACTAGGGAATGGGGTAAATGATGGCTGAGAGAGGAATGTCAGTCCTCTCAACCCCTCACTTTTCCTTCTACTATAGCTGCCAATAATAAGGCTTTCACTCAGTCCAGCTAGATCCACAACTGAGTGCACACTGTTGCCACAGTGTTATTTCTGTATATGGATGCTTTACTTGACAAAAATGTGCTTCACACATGCTGCTGTCAGATGTGGGTACCGCTTTGTTGCAATCAATCAGCTGCTTGTGTGTTTGCTGTATGGTAATGTTTGCTTACTATTATCCTGCAGGGTCATCAAAATACGCAAAGCTAATATTTACACCCAACAAATTTAATTATTATCATGAGCAGATGAATAATGATGTGCTTAATATGGTTTAGAGAAGGGTCACAGATAACGCACATTATCTTTTTTTTTTTTTTTTTTAATGATAAAGAAGGAGACAGCTTCTAATTACAATACACAGAAGAAAGAAACTGTGCAGTGGCTAGAAAGAAGAATAACTCAATTTAGTAAAATTTCTTAAAAGGCTACTGTAATTTGGGCCTGCTGTACAAAAGCAGTGACACAGGAAGAAATTAGGCACAGTAAGCATCCTTATAACTAGTTAGAAGTTAATTGCATAGCAGCAGAAATGGGCCATTATGTTGTAAAGCCTCCCCTCTACCTCTGTCAGTAAAAACTAACAGACAATATATATGAGAATAAGTGAAATGCAAAAGAGTCACATTCAGAAACTGCATGGCCAGAATTATAGACATGCAGAATTTACTTCAATGACTCATTGATAGTGTACATATTGAAGACTGGGTTGAGTGTGTAAGCCATGCTAAACAAAGGGATCAGAGAAAATTTTGTAGAAGACACTGTCGTTGCTTCTAATGACTGCTCAGACGCTGAACTGCCAGATACGCTCAGATCGTCATGAACACAACTGTTAAAAACAATAAACTACAGCAAATATTATGTTTCTGATTTCTTCTTTTTCCCCAAATTTGCGAACACTACTCCCTCTCTTCTCTTGCTTTACAGATTTTTCCCCTTTCATCTCTTCCCTCAACACATTATCACTACACGACCGAACAGCTGTTGGGCATCTACACATACACATTTGTCGACTTCAGTTGCAGATAGCTCAGCAGACGACTCATTATTTTATGATTTGTACCAAAGTTATGACAAACAAGCAGTGCTATTGAATTCTTAAATGCTCACGTAATCAACAATGAAATTATTTTATAAGTAGAAATTCAAACAACAATACATTAAACTTGGAAAGACTCAAGAATGGAGCTTTGGCCGCTTTTTCATTGCAATATTTTCGGACATTTTCTTCATGTGTTGTTCCACAATAATAACAAATGCTTTAAAAGAAGTCACTGTCCATTTATAGATGTAAAATCTTTACTGCAATGTGCTATTAGCCAATTTTGATTAAAATGTTTTTTTTTTTTCCAGTGAACACTTTGTGATTCATTATGCACAGCCTATCCTTATATCAGACAGCATTTTGTGCATTACTGTTCACTGTCAAAGTTTGGCTCAACATGTGCAGGAACATGCCGTAAGACTTGCGATTTCTGACAACAGAGGTCTCCCCTGCAGTTATCGATTTTGTTGCTCCCTAGCATAAAGTGCTATGGTATCTCCACAAGTGATTTACTTACCTGCTATTTTTAATAAGCCAAGCGAGAAGCCTGTTGGCTTCACCCTGAACACCAGGGTGGTCCTCTGTTGCACACCAAGAAACTAGTCTCCTAACGAGCTCCGGTTGTCCACCCAGTTCACAAGCTGCTGCTACTGCAAAGGAAATTTGAGGCCTGATTCACTGTTCCAAAAAATTTCAGCAGTCATGCAAGAAAACATTTTTCATAAATATTGCTCAAATTAAATTATGTAAATTCAGTGCAGTGAGTGCAACCTAGCATTACATGATAGATCGAGATTTAATTTTGATACGGCAGATTAGTGACTATGATCACCATCAGTAAAATCAAACTGAAACACAAACTTTTGTGTGTGTGTGTGTGTGTGTGTGTGTGTGTGTGTGTGTGTGTGTGTGTGTGTGTGTGTGTGTCACAATTAGGGTGACAGAATATGTAACTAACTTAACAGTACACACCAAAGTGAAGAGAAGCATTCACTACTCTCTGCATACAGGCAGGAAATGAACAGTAGAAAATATTCTTTGCATGTATTAGTACAAATATTTCATGGATACTCTGTAAATTTATGCAATGATTTTGGGTTTCCAGCCAGGTGGCAGTGTTGAGATACTGCGGTGTTTCGATGAGCATCTATTCACACTCTTTTTGAGGAGAAAACAAAAACTGAAAATCTAAGTGGTATGAGTAATCATAAATTCATATAAAAGTCATTAACCATTTGCAAGATCTTGAAACATATGCTGCAGGAACTTCCAGAAACAACTGAAGAGCTCAGAACTTCAGGAGGGTGGTCCTTAACCAAGGACATAACACCATTTTATTGCAAGGATTGCCCAGAAAATAATACCCTACCTTCTTTTTCCTTTGGCAGTTATTTATTTCACACAATGAAAATTACATACATAGAAGAATGATGTTTTATCCACACACCCGATTTTTCCATGTAATCTCCTTCCACAGAGACACAAAGGTCTTTATGGTCTTTCAGTTCCAGTTCTTGTTCTGCTCAGGAAGACATTCCTAACTGTGTGAATTGCTTTGCCATCATCCTCAAAATGGCCCAGACAAGGGGATTCCAGAATGAGCTGTCAGGGCTGTAGGATGGATAGGGTAACACTGTCCAATCTTGCTTCACAATGGGTTAGAAAGTCTCAAACCTGTGTGATGTCTAGCATTATTGTGTCAAATCAAAGCATATCCTGGATCGTTATGGTGCGGAAGTTGCTGGAAACTCTTCTCGAGTGTGGTTAATGCATTCACATGTCCCTCCGAATTAATGTTACTGCTCCTTGGCATTGCATCAATGAGTACCACACCCTCAAAGTCTTAAAACACAGTCATCGTGATGCCATCAGCAGAAGCACTCACTTTGATTTTTTTTCTCCTGTGAAGAGTGAGGATGATGCCATTCAAACACCTGTCTTCTTGTTTTGGGCTCAAAATGGTGAATCCAAGTTCCATCGCCTGTCACAAACCGGGATAAGAAGGCTTCTCCTCAGCTTCAAAACTTGCAACAACAAATGGTTCTTTTCTGTCAAATTTGTGTTCCATCGCAAAAGACATTGCCAAGTACCCGAGAATGCAGATATTCACACTCACAGTTCCTTTGGCAACTGACAGCAGAAGCACCACCACCACCACCACCACCACCACCACCAAGTCTTAACGCATCAGCTGCTGCAAATGAGACCTTAAGTACACTGCAGCATGTCAGGTGTGGCAGCCGTGCATGATCTCCCTGCTTGCTGCAAATCATAAAGGTCCACCAGACCACCTTCTGTTGGCCTCAAGCTCTGTGTCCATCGACCAACTGTACTACAGTGTCTTTCTCCACAGCAAGGAATTCAATGCCTACACACTGCTTGTAATGTACATCACTTATGGACACCACTTTGCAACATTGCCAGAACTCCACTATCTGTCAGCAGGAACAGAAATTTCGCACGCACTCCGAGAACTTCAAAGAATTTGTACCTAACATTTTGCATTTGCAACATTGTTGTAAAATGAGTAAAAAATGTGGGACATTACTTTCAGACAACCTTTGTACAGGTAGGTAATATGATTAAATTGTGTTTGAAAAATTAAGTAGATACATGTGGGGCAGGATTCATTTCCTCATCACATAAACAATACCTGCTCCTACAGCTATTATGGAGTAATACATCTACTCAGCAACAGAGACAATTTTTGTTCAACATCAAAGAGATGTAACTTTACATTTCCACAGTTGCTGAGCTTTTCAACATGTTACTTAGTCCTCGCCAGTCTCGTCCAATCCAAACTTGAGCTCTATCTCCCTTTCTTTTTTCTTTTCAAAATTAATATTTTTAATATACTGAAAATATTTTCAGCCAAGTACTTGTCTTTGATCCTCATTTCACAATAGAGCAATACAATTCTGTTGCCTTCTTCTTCTTCTTCTTCTTCTTCTTCTTCTTCAAGCAGAAAGAAAAAATATGAAAGCAATGAACTGCAGGGCATTTAAAACACAGACAGTAGAAGTATATGATACCTCTGCACAAGACTTAATATGTAAATAAGGGATTACAAAGGCACAAACTTGTTAGTAATAAAAAATTTAGACTGGGTAGAATTTATTAGTCACTAAAAGGCAATAATTCTTTGTCCATTTCAGCTGTGTTTTGCCATAGTTGTTACCTCATTGTCATTGTTTATATCTGGCATGTCCGAGTACAATCAATCTGACAGTTTGTGAGAGCTCATGCAATTTTGGGCATCTTATTATCAAATGCTACATTAAGTAGACAAACTTTTAACAATATGAAAGGGAGGAATTGTGTGGCAGACGGGCAAACTCAAAGAAGATTGCCAGGTATTAATAGCAATCGGGCTAAGTCCTTTATCAGAAGTTGTTGTTGTTGTTGTTGTTGTTGTGGTCTTCAGTCCTGAGACTGGTTTGATGCAGCTCTCCATGCTACTCTATCCTGTGCTAGCTTCTTCATCTCCCAGTACCTACTGCAACCTACATCCTTCTGAATCTGCTTAGTGTATTCATCTCTTGGTATCCCCCTACGATTTTTACCCTCCACGCCTTCCTCCAATACTAAATTGGTGATCCCTTGATGCCTCAGAACATGTCCTACCAACCAATCCCTTCTTCTGGTTAAGTTGTGCCACAAACTTCTCTTCTCCCCAATCCTATTCAATACTTCCTCATTAGTTATGTGATCTACCCACCTTATCTTCAGCATTCTTCTGTAGCACCACATTTCGAAAGCTTCTATTCTCTTCTTGTCCAAACTATTTACCGTCCATGTTTCACTTCCATACAAGGCTACACTCCATACAAATACTTTCAGAAATGACTTCCTGACACTTAAATCTATACTCGATGTTAACAAATTTCTCTTCTTCAGAAACGCTTTCCTTGCCATTGCCAGTCTACATTTTATATCCTCTCTACTTCGACCATCATCAGTTATTTTGCTCCCCAAATAGCAAAACTCCTTTACTACTTTGAGTGTCTCATTTCCTAATCTAATTCCCTCAGCATCACCCGACTTAATTCCATTATCCTCGTTTTGCTTTTGTTGATGTTCATCTTATATCCTCCCTTCAAGACACCATCCATTATCATACAGTAAAGCTGCATGCCCTCGGGAAAAATTACGGCCGTAGTTTCCCCTTGCTTCCAGCCGTTCGCAGTACCAGTGCAGCAAGGCCGTTTTGGTTATTGTTACAAGGCCAGATCAGTCAATCATCCAGACTGTTGCCCTTGCAACTACTGAAAAGGCTGCTGCCCCTCTTCAGGAACCACACTTTTGTCTGGCCTCTCAGCAGATACCCCTCCGTTGTGGTTGTACCTACGGTACGGCTATCTATATCGCTGAGGCATGCAAGCCTCCCCACCAACGGCAAGGTCCATGGTTCATGGGGGGGGGGGGGGGGGGGGCGGGGGGGGGGGGGGGTTATCAGAAGTATAACTTATCAATTTATGCAAGCACTTGCGAGTTCAAACAAGATACGTTTAAATAAACAGTTCTTTTTAGAACCTGTTCTGACAGTTATTTCAGTAAATCTTGAAGTCATGTCACAACCTAAGCAACAGCTATTTCAAGAACTGTTCCATGAACAGAAGTGTGATGTACTGTGCATACAAGAAACTCACAGATACCCAGCAAAGATGACAGAAAATACCCAGTTTGCAGCTAGCTGCAGAAATACCTCATGCTAAATATGGAAGTGCTATTTTCGTCAAGCCAGAAATCCAAGTCTTGAGTGCCTATTATACACATGACAATAACAACGAGATCATCGCCTACGAACTCAGCAACTGTGTGATCACGTCAGTGGACAAGCCTCCTTCCGAAAAATTCTCCTTTGTTCCTCCTAAAAACTTTGATTCGCAGAAGATATCTGTGGTAATAGGGAATTTTAATAGCCACAGCCATGCTTGGGGATACACTGAAGAAGAAGAAAATGGTGAAGCCATTATATCTTGGGCTTAAACTAACTCCCTCTCCCTCATTCATGATAGTAAACTACCTCCATCCTTTGACAGTGGAAGGTGGCAACGAGGGTACAACCCTGACCTCTTATTTGTGAGTGTAAATGCAGCGCAACAGTGCCACAAATTAGTGTGTCATGCCATACCTAACACACAACATAGACCAATAATGTGGCGACTTCTTCCATCATAAGACCCCCAGAAATTGGTTTTAGATGAAGGCATAACTTCAAGAAGGCAGATTGGCTGAAATTTTCTAAAATTCTGGACAATAAAGTTCATACAATTAAGCCTGTGCCTGAAGAGTATGAACACTTTGTTGAGCTTGTTAAATAATGCTCATAAGCATGTATCCCAGAGGCTGCAAGACAAACTACCTGCAGGACATAACTTCAGAAACAGCTACATTGCTCAAGGAGTATTATACCCAATAAATTGAAAACCCATTCAGTGAGGAAACCTCCCAAATAGCTAGATCTGTCCTCTCCTCAATCTCCAAGGCAAAGACAACACAGTGGGAGAAACTGATGGAAGACTGTGATACGAGTAGAAGTAGACACGAGGCCTGGAGGCTTCTGAAACGCTTGAATAATGACCCTTCACAAGCGATTATGCATGCAAATGTCCAAGCCGAGCTGATCAAATTGCACACCAGCTCATACAAAATGGGAAACCACCTTATTCAACCAGGCCTGGTAAGAAGACATGTAAGATATGACCTGACCAAGAAACCGATACTCTGCTTCAACCATTTACCCAGGCTGAGATGGATCTCACTCTGAGTAAATGCAAAAATGGGAAAGCAGCAGGCCTTGATGATACAAGAGTTGAGCAGATACAGAACTTTGGGCCGATAACAAAAGTATGGCTGAGAGACCTAATGAACAACTGTGTGCAATCCTGCAAGATTCCTAAACTTTGGAGGAAAGCCGAAGTTATAGCTATCCGCAAGCCAGGCAAGGACCAAAATGATCCTAAAAACTACCGCCCTATATCTCTCCTATGCCATCTGTATAAATTTCTTGAAAGACTCATCCTACACCGACTAACTGAGAAGCTAGAGACAACATACATTCCACAGCAGGCTGGATTCAGATAGAGAAAGAGCTGCACATCTCAAGTGTTGAAACTAACACAGCACATCGAAGATGGTTTTGAAAGGAAAGAGATCACAGGAGCTGTATTTATAGATCTAACAGCAGCTTATGACACAGTTAATCATAGAAGACTTCTTATGAAGCTGTACAATGTCACTAGAGACTACCAGCTAACCTGTTTCATAAGGAATCTCCTTGAAAATATAAGATTTTTCGTTGAATTCCAGGGCAAAAGAAGCAGATGGAGATCACAGAAATACAGATTACCGCAGGGAAGTGTGCTTGCTCCAGCTTTGTTTAACATCTACACAAATGATCAACAACTACCTAAAGGAACACAGAGCTTCATCTATGCAGACGATTGTGCTATCACCGCCCAAGCCCGCTGCTTTGAAACTGTTTAAGAGAATCTGTCCTAAGCATTGAGAGAACTGTCGGCTTACAACAGGGAAAACCAGTTGAGACCAAATCCTGGAAAAACACAGACTTGCACTTTCCATCTTAAAAACCGGCAGGCAGCTACAGCCCTCAAAATCACCTGGGAAGAAACATCACTAGAACACTGTACAATCCCAAATACCTAGGGGTCACCCTTGACAGTGCATTAACATATAGGAGGCACTGCCTAAATGCCAAGCAAAAAGTGGCATCCAGGAACAATATCATCAGAAAGCTAACAGGCACAACATGGGGATCACACACCAATACTATGAGAACCTCTTCCCTTGCACTGTGTTACTCTGCCAGAGAATACACAAGCCCAGTGTGGTTCAATTCTTGCCATGCCAAAACAGTAGATGTCACTCTTAATGACACTTGTCGTATCTTCACTGGATGCCTGAAGTCTACTCCTCTGGATAAACTGTACAGCCTCACGGGAATTGCACCCCTCGACATCCACCGAGAGGTAGCAGCAAAAAGTGAGAAGAAAAAAAATCAGAAACTTCTGAAGCTCACCCCCTATATGGTTATCAACCAACAAACCCATGACTAAAATCCAGAAAGAGCTTCCTCAGCTCTACCGAGCTTCTAATTGGGGCACCACAGCAATGCCGAATTGAACTATAGTGTGCAAGTCTTACCAGTATTGTAGGATGGATTACACCGAGCAAAAGACTACCATCTGGCTACATAGAGAATTGGAGTACAAGGGGATCCCTCAACACACTACGCTCGGGTGTCACGAAATGTAAGAGCAATTTGATTAAATGGGGTTTCCTAAAGGAGGGTTTCCTAAAGGAGCCGCCACTCAATGAGTGTGGAGCAACGCAGACGACCTTCCACTTGCTCCAGTGTACCCAATGTCCAGCAACATGCACAACGGAAGACCTGCTACATACAACACCAAATGCAATAGAGGTCACTAACTTCTGAGCGGCAAAAGAGTAAATAATTGTCTTGTAAATACACACACACACACACACACACACACACACACACACACACACACACACAAATATTGTACATTATTTCATACATCGTAATTGCTTCTGACATGAATAAATAAATTTAAGCAAAATAATTAAATTTGCCTTCATCTAAAATTTTGCAAGAGTATTCAAAACACTATAGCTACCCCAGAAACAAAATGGATTCTAGCACATATGTGCCCATGAAAAGCAACAGACTTCAGGTTTTCAACAGAAAAGATAAGTGCATCATTGGGTAGTGCCTATTCAATGTCTTGAAGTGTTTAAATTCAGCTGAGTGGCTCTAAGAATGCAAGACACAGCCAGATTTCTTTTTGAAAAGAACTTTTGTAAATTAATGACATAATCAGTTGTATATAAGAGGAAGAACTGAAACCTATAATAACTACAAAAAATTACTGAGTGTGCTAGGGCTCATAGGCTTGAAATAGAGTACTTAAGACCTCTGAAACCACACACCCTTTCTTCCAGATTTACAAGGAAAATACAATAGAGAAATCCGTGATGCAGTAAAAGGATTGGGATAATAAACCAAAACTGAAGAAACATTAAAGAAAAATGTGGCTTTGACTACATCACATAACTCATTTCCATTTTTTTTAACATCCTCACCCTCCGTTTACAGACGATCTGTGTGTTATTCTAAGCCTCAAGATTTCAACTGTTAAAAGTGTTCTAAAAAAATGCTGCTGTTATCTTTAATCCTATTAAATTTGCTGTTTGCCAACCTACCTCATTACTACCTTTTCTTTATTGTCCGCCTTTTTTACATAATACCACACATCCACTAACACAGAATTTACTTCTTACCCAACAACTGCACAGACAGACCGACACTAACCTTGACCGTCGACAACCATTCGTAAAGTACCCAACAGTTTGAAAACAACAGGGAACGTTGGGATCTCAAGCATAGGTATCACAGCGTCAACAAGACCATCAGACAGCACTGCTGCTTTATTCTGGGCTGGAATCACCAAGTTCCTGAAACATAAGAATTCACCACTTGGCAACTGCTGCAAGGGAAGTATGAAGTTTATTTAACACAGTGGTAAATTATAACAATAATGGAAAATAACAGATAAAGCAATACATTAAATAAGGGAAAGGCTGCACCGGCAAGACTTCTTGTCATGGCCACAGTAGTGTGTGTTTGGGTATCTGTGTGTATGTGTATGTGAAAGTGTGTACTGTTGCTATAAAAAGAGCTAGTGCTAGGAAACTAATGTGAATGCTGTTTTCTGTTATGTGTTTCTGTGCACTGAACATTAATTCATTATAGGTGAGCGGTTGGCTCCGACTTATTTTACTAAGTGGTAATTTACATTCACAACAAAGTATTTCTGTATATTCCTTGAAATATATTCTGATAACTAAAAGAAATGAAATGACGCACCATTGGAAGAAACATTTGCAATTATTTTTACTTGTAGCCACAAATCCACAAAAGGGCACTTAGTATTATTCCGTTTCAGTAATAAATGAACAAAGCTTTACCTGAGTGCACTGAGAAGTGCATGCTGCAGTCTGATATCACCATCAGGAGTATTGTTTCTTTTCAGTAGAGCCAGGAGCTTCTTGCTAACACCAGCTTCAACCATCTGGATGCAATGTTTGTCTAAGACAAAAGGTAGGAGTAAGACATTTATTTATTTAAACAATGGAAACTCCAGGCTGGAAAATAAACAATAATAAAAAACTTCCTTCTTAAATTTAGCATTATAATGAAAGCACTCCATAACAATTTACTAACATCAGCACTTCACAAAATTTGACGAAATAATACATAAAATCAGAATGAGCCGCAGCTTACCAACTCGTACAAGAATCCTGAAGTCTTAGGCACTGTGGGTATTTATGTAAAGAAATTTAATTTTGTTGCTACAAATATTTTGAAGGTTGTTACTTTCGAAGAAGAGAAATACTGAAAGGGAGGGGGGGGGGGGGGGGGGGGGGGGGGGAGGGGGGGCGAGCTAGAAGACTAGTCTTTATTTTTACTAGTGCAGATGTTTTGACATCAGTATTTATCTCTGCACCTGCAAAGCATGCCTGTGTGGTTCTGCTTCTAATCGATGACAAAAGTTGGTTACAGCAGCTTCTAGTGCCATTTTCAGAACTTCCATTTGCTTTGCACTCAACTGTAGGCCACAGGCAATTTCATGGGTCCCAAAAACTGAAAAAAATGTGTGGCCTAGATATGGTAGTCCCTGCACACATTGCCAGGCAGCTCTTACCCCACCCCTTCCAAGCTAAAAGGTGTGTGTGTGTGTGTGTGTGTGTGTGTGTGTGTGTGTACACAAGGGTGTGGTCAAAAGCTAATGTGCAAGTGTCTTTTAGTTGTGCCTGTCTGCAACTTAACTTATTATTTATTTAGTTACATATCTTGCATGGCTTCATGAATATGATTACTTTTTTTTGCAAACATGATACATGGGGATCCTAGTTGTTACATGTAATAATTATAACAATCAAACATAGCAATCAAAATTCAGTAAATTCTTTACACACATTAGTATTACAATGATCATTAGTTTACCACGTACCATAAATCCTAATTATTACAAAATCATTTTATTTATTTATAAAGACACTTTAAACAACATATGTCCTAATTATTATAAAATCATTTTATTTATTTATAAAGATACTTGAAACAACATATGTTTAACTTACAAAAAATAGTTTTGATGTGAAAAGCATATGGTTAATAATTTTCAGGGACTCTTGCACCTTTTTATGCCATATCAGCCCATTCCTGTACAGGTTTCAGTCCATCATTTTTTTGTTCTTTGTCTAGAGTAGGTGCAATTGGATCTGGTGTTGTGGTCATGTATATCACAACATTTACTTACTTTAGTTTTCTGGCAGACAAAGAATGTAATTAACTGATTGAAGTACAAGGAGAAGCTTGAGTACACATTTGTGCTGTATGAACACTTCACAAAAAGATTCTCTAGAGCCTACTCCATGTATTATATTTTTGCTCTTTTTCATAGCAACAACACTTTGTTAAGATGTATATCTGCAACACCATCCCATAATTCTATGCAGACGCTAAGACAGGGGATAGATTTTATATTTACATCATTGATATTTCGCAGTCCACCTTACAGCGGATGGTGGAGGATACCTCATACCAATAATAGTCATTTCCTTTCCAGTTCCACTCACAAATAGAACAAGGGAAAAACAACTGTCTATATGCTTCCACACGAGTCCTAATTTCTCATGTCTTATCTTTGTGGTCCTTAGAGGCAATGTATGTTGCAGGAACAGAACCATTCTGCAATCAGCTTCAAATGCCAGTTTTCCACATTTTCTCAAAATTTTCCGCAAAAAGAATGTCGCCTTCCCTCCAGAGATTCCCACTTGAGTACCTGAAGCATCTCCGTAAGACCTGCATGTTATTCGAATTTACCAGTAACAAATCTAGCAGCCCACCTGTGAACTGCTTTGATGCCTTCCTGGTATGGATCATGAACACTCAAGAATATGTCACACTAGTGTCCTATTTGTGGTCTCCTTTACAAATGAACCACACTTTCCTAGAATTCTCTCAATACACTGAAGTCAACCATTTGCCTTTCCTACCACAATCATCACATGCTTGTTCTGTTTCATATTGATTTGCAATGTTGCACTCAGATATTTAAATGATGTGACTGTGTCAAGCAGGAAGCGAAAAATGCTGCCTCCAAACATTAAGGGCTTGTTTTCCTACTCATCCACATTAACTTACGTTTTCTACATTTAGCTTTAGCTGCCATTCACCACACCAACTGGAAATTTTGTCAAAGTCATCTTGTATCCTCCTACAGTCACTCAACTGGACACCTTACTGTACACCACAGCACCATCAGCAAACAACTGTAGATTGCTGCCCACCCTGTCTGAAAAAATCATTTAGGTATATAGAGAATAACATCAGTCCTATCACACTTTCCTGGGGCACTCCTAACGATACCCTTGCCTCTGACTAACACTCAACATTGAGGAAAATACACTGGGTTCTATCAATTAAGAAGTCTTTGAACTCACATATCTGTGAACCTGTTCCATATGCTTGTACTTTCTTTAACAGTCTGCAGTGGGGCACCATGTCAAACACTTTCTGGATATCTGCAAATATGCAATCTGCCAGTTGCCCTCTATCCACAGTTCCACATTACACCATGTGAGAAGACAGCCAGCTTATCTTGGCACAAGCGATCCTTTCTAAAATCACAATGATTTGTGGACATAGGCTTCTTCACCTCAAAAACGTTGTTACATTCAAACTGAAAGTATGTTCAAGGATTCTGCAGCAAACCGATGTTATGGATGTTAGTCTGTAATTTTGTGGGTCTGTTCTTTCGCCCATCTTATACAGACGAATCACCTGCACCTTTCTCCAGCACTTTTCACTGGCTGAGAGATTTGTGATAAATGCAAGCTAAGTAAGGGGCCAATGCCATAGAGTACTCTTTGAAAAACTGAATTGGGATTCCATTCAGACCTGGTGTAACTTATTTGTTGTCAACTCCTTCATATGTTTCTCTATGCCAGAGATGCTTATTACTATGTCGTCCATACAGGAGTCTGTTTTATGGTCAAACGACAGTATGTTTGTACAATACTCGTGCATGAATGATTTCTTGAATGTGAAATTTAAAACTTTGGGTATCATTTTGCTATCTTCAGCTGCCACATCAGACTGATGAACAAGTGATTGAATGGAAGTCTTGGACCCACTTAGCAATTTCACATAGGACTAGAATTTTCTCAGATACTCTGCCAGATCTTTTGCTAAGGTATCTAAGGTATGAGAGTGGTACTAGTTGTGCCTCACACACAGATCGTTTCACAGACACACCAATTTCCACTAACCTTTGCTTGTCATCATTTGTGCATTCTCGTTTGAACTGAGAGTGCAACAGCCCCTGCTTCCTCAGAATTTTCCGAATCTTGTTATTAAACCACGGTGGGTCTTTTCCGTCCTTAATCCACTTACTAGGCACATAATTCTCCAAACCACAATTTACAATCTGCATAAACTTTGCCCATAATTACTCTGCATCCATCTTACTGGAACTAAATGATGCCAATTCACTGTACAAATGAGCTGCTAACAACTGCTTTGTCTCAAAAGGGATATAAGATGAACATCAACAAAAGCAAAATGAGGAGAATGGTATGGAGTCAAATTAAATCAGGTGATGCTGAGGGAATCAGGTCAGGAAATGAGACACTTAAAGTAGTAGATGAGTTTTGCTATTTGAGGAGCAAAATAACTGATGATGGTCGAAGGAGAGAGGATATAAAATGTAGACTTGCAATGGCAAGCAAAGCATTCCTAAAGAAGAGAAGTTTGTTAACATCGAGTATAGATTTGAGGGTCATGAAGTCTTTTCTGAAAATATTTGTATGGAGTGTAAGCATGTCTGGAAGTGAAACATGGACGACAAATAGCTTAAAGAAGAAGAGAATAGAAGGTTTAGAAATGAGGTGCTACAAAAGAATGCTGAAGATCAGATGGGAAGATCACATAACTAATGAGGAGCTACTGAACAGTATTGGGGAGAAGAGAAATTTGTGTCACAACTTGACTAGAAGAAGGGATTGGCTGGTAGGACATGTTCTGAGGTATCAAAGGATCACCAATATAGTACTGGAGGGCAGTGTGGAGGGTAAAAGTCAGAGGGAGACCAAGAGATGAATACACTAAGCAGATTCAGAAGGACGTATGTTGTAGTAGGTACTTGAAGATGAAGCTTGCACAGGATAGAGTAGTATGGAGAGCTGCATCAAACCAGTCTCTGGACTGAAGACCAGCACCACCACCACCACCACCACCACCACCACCACCACCAAGACATTGCTCATACAACTCCTACATCTAAGTTCTTTGACCATAGCCTACATGTTTGTATGTAAACGCAGTGTATTTCATGAGTGCACATCGCAATAGTGACATATGCAGTTAAACTTTATAAAACTGAAATATGAATGTGAAAATGATAATAAAAAGTCCAACTAAGTGGAAAAACTGTCACGAAAGCATAATTACAATTATGATGCTTCACCTTCATGTAAGTACAGATATATTTTCGACAAATGCTGCCTTGCCACTTACAATTGTTCCACTTGGATCTGTTTAGTCGCCAGCAAATAATTTTTTTTTGTACAGTGATCTCCAGTAATATAAACATGTACATACCTGAGGGCAGGTACAAGCCTGAAACTGGTCATGTGACGAATAGATAATCTTTTATTGTGACTGGAAGCAGAAATTTTTCTGCACCCTAAGAAGGTTTTTTGGCTGGAAGCTTACTTGTCTAACAGTCTTTTTGTTATACCTGTCTGCATCTCAATATCTCTACTATATGGTGACTAGCAATCTATCCTTTTTATTATACAATACTGTAATCATTCCATCCTGGATTTTCCATTGTTTAAAGTTTTAATTTATGCATACCACAGACAGAATAACAGGTCTAACGTATGAACAAGAGAGTATATGTCCATTTTAATGGAGCTGATGTAGGAATTATATGCCCATTCGGTTTTGTAAACAAACTGTGTGATTTGAGAGCCAGGTACAGCCAACAACAACCACTGGAGAACGCTGCAATTGTAAACTATGATGAGTAGGAAGTTGCATGTGATGCACCAACTCATTTCACACCAACCACGATGAAAACCACGTTTGGGCTACTTCATAATAAGTAACACGTCCTGTGTGAAGACAGCTTCATATTTTGCGTTCTGCTTAAGACGTGGATCACACAATTGGTTTGACTTGTTAGATAGTTGCTATGAAATGATATGAATCAAAGAACAATTAAATACACCAATGATTACATTGTGAGTATCTCTTGTGACCTGTTCAATTGTTCTTTGATTCAAATCATTTGGTGGTGATATCTAACAAGTCAAAACCACTATGCAATTCGAGATTGGAAAAAATCAATAAATGAATTTCGTAAACGTAAGCGGTTTATGGCTTCAGGGAAATTACTTGTCAGTATGACTGTCATCAAAATATTGTGGTTTCTCAACAGTGGCACCTGGCTGAAGATTTGAAAGCTTTCACCAATACAATCTATATTTAAAAGGACAATGAGAACAGTCAGACAGTCAGAATATTATGTAATTACAATAGATTTACCACAGAGGCACAATAAAAATAAAGTACCAAAACATGTTCCTATAGGAGCAACCTGCCTCCATAACAAAGATTATTAACAAATGCCTATATAGTGACACTTTACTCAGAGGTAAGAATGTTCTAATCCTGGTGGTGGATGAATGAAAGGAGAGGCTGTGGCATAAAGTTCATGATCACTACTCACTGTGACAATGTGCTGCATTAAATTCAAAACCTCTCCACAGTGTATAACGAAGTGAGGGCACAGAACATTGTCAATGGTGACCTGTCAACCATACAGGGCTCTCTCAGTACATTTGTGAGGAGCAGATTGTGCTGGCACTGGGCTTCGGGCTCTGTCTTCCCTTCATCCATAACATTATAAATCTAACACTACACTGTACAAGCTCTCATCACAGTCACTCACGACACAGACACACACTTGACACTTCATAAAATGTCAGAAGAAAGAAATGGCAAACCACCTCCACCAAGACCTCACCGAGGATAGTGAAGCAAGTTTCCCCATATCTACTCTCCTATGATCATTTTCCGAGTACTGGACTACTTTGACTTCTGATCTACAGCACCGACTTTCACCTATAGTGCCACCTGCCAAATTCGATCAAATTTACTGCAGCAGTGGACAGTGCAGTGAATAAATAAATTTAAATTATACAAAACTGTGTATACATGGACAACAAAAGGCATGCATACCTGTTCGTGCAAAGTTCCCCATGGCAAGGACACCTGTTATCTGCAGATCTTCATCATCTGATTCGATCCAGTTTATCATGGATCTGAAGACGTCACCACGACCTTCTGCATATAATACATTCATACTGTCATCTGAAAAGAAGTTAATAAAAATATACATTCAAATAACTCTCACAGAATCACAAGTCACTCTTTCCCGTAAGCAACATGTTATAAATAAGCTCACTGAACAATAAATTGGTCACCCCAGTGCAGACACACAGACGAATCGTTAAGCCTTTACAGACGGCACAGCAATCAAGTCATGTGTTCAACCATGCACACACCGCCTCTACTGAGCATAAGGCAGTAGCAATCGTGAGACATTTATGTTTTGAGTGGACATTTATATAAACACGGGAAAATGTAAGGATGTGACAGAGTGGCAAAAAGGAGCAGTTGTGTTTGGCTGTGGTGTAACACACGTGGCCACGAAACACATCAGAAATGTGGATGCAAAAAGATCCTGACCAAGGGACCAGAGATGCGTTGCACGGTTGTGAATCAAAGTTGCTACCCATCCCGACAAGTATTGTTGCAAGCAATGAATGAAGGTCCATCCCAACCTGTCAGTGAGAGAACAATGGGATGGGAACTGTATGCAATGAACATTTGGAGTCAGTCACTGTGCACAAGGCCATCACTCACACCTACATTCTGAGACAACAACAGCAAAGTTCATCATGCCGGATGAATATGTGACTGGTTTTCTGAACACTTCTCCACCCTATTACATTTTGACTCACCTGCAAAATAATATGACTTTAACTACACAGAAAATCTGTGGGAGATGTCGGAATAGCACACAAAGTGCTGAAATCAGCACACCCACACTGGGGGCGAATAATTTTTTGTCTGGTGAGCTTACATTGATAGTATGTGAAGCAGCAACTAATTACATTCAGCCTACTACAGGCAATCTTTTAGAGAGGTATTTGTTCCTATAAAAAGTGTCATTACTTTTACAATAAAAGCTATCTACATCTACACAATGCTCTGCACACCACCATACAGTGCGTGAAGGAGGGTACTGCACTACTAGTCATTTCCTTTCCTGTTCCACTCACAGCTAGAGTGAGGGGAAAAATGACTATATATATGCCTCCATATGAGCCCTAATTTCTCGTAGCTTATCTTTGTGGTCTTTACGTGAAATGTATGTTGTAGGCAGTAGATTCATTCACCAATCAGCTTCAAATCCCAGCTGTCTAAATTTCCTCAATAATATTCCGGAAAAAAAAAATATTCTTGCCTCCAGTGATTCCCCTCTGAGTCCCCAAAGCATCTCTGCAATACTTGGAAGTTGTTCGAAACTACCAGTAACAAATCTAGCAGCCCATCTCTGAACGCTTTGATGTCTTCCTTCAATCCAACCTGGTGCGGATCCTGAACACTCGTGTAGTACTCAATAACATGTTGTACCAATGTCCTATATGCAGTCTCTTTTACAGGTGAACCACACATTCCTAAAATTCTTCCCATAAATTGAAGTCAACCATTTGCCTTCCCTACCATAGTCCTCACATGCTTGTTCCCTTTCATATCACTTTGCAACCCACGGCCTGGATATTTAAACTACATGACTGTGTCCAGCAGGACATTACTTATGCTGTATCAGACACTACCAGTTTCTATTTCCTACTCATCCACATTAACTTACATTTTTCTACATTTAGAGCCAGTTGCCATTCATCATATCAACTGGAAATTTTGTTTAAGTCATCTTGTATCCTCCTACAGCCACTCAACTTTGACTCCCTCCCCAACACCACAGCACCGTCAGCAAAGAACAAAAATCTGAAGAATTAACAGTGCTCAATGGCATGAAAATGCAGAAGGCAATGGAAACCACTGTATAGAAGACAAAACAGTTCGCAAGTGAACAGCTTCATGTCAGTGTCCAACAGGCGCTATATTTTGGCAAGCGACCACATAACTATGATCAGGTATGCTTGATGAACTGACTGTTTAGGGGCCATGTTAGAAAGCTAGAAAAGAGAAATGAAGGGCTCAATCTAAATATAGTGTGGGGAGGGGGAAGGGGGGGGGGGGGGAGTGAATGGAAAGAGGTAAGGATTTTGGTCAGACGAATATCTAGTAATGTTAACAACAGCAGAAAATGATATAATGGCAAGTAGATTCCTTTATGAATACGAAGGTAGGACAAGAGTGAGTTGCTGTGACTATTTCAGTGATAGGACTGTTCTCATCAGAATCAACAAATAAACTAATGCCAACAACAGAGGTGTGAGCATACATGCCAAAGTCACAAGCACAAGATGAAGAGTTGGAGGAAGCATATGAGTGTACCAGTGGAAAAATCCTCCTGTCAGAGCACAAAAAAGGTGAATAGAATTCTCTTTAAAAAAAACTCTTACAGAAAAGTGAGTAACCAACTGTCTCGATCCTCATTCTGCCTTCCTCACCAAAAATTTTGGCATTTGAATATATTCACACTCTCTTAACACAGAACATTCCAAATCCTTTTACACAGTTTGTCTTCATAGTTAGGCCTTCATACTCACTTCCACTGTCTGTGTGTGTCTCTCCCACTCTCTCCTTTTCCTCTCACTGATTTACAGTGGAACTGCCCATTCTCTACATCGAAGAAGCAAAAACAGAAGTAAAAGAAGGGTTCAGGACTGGGATTAAAATTCAGGGTGAAATAATATCAATAATAAGATCCACTGATGACACTGCAGTACTCAGTGGAAGCGAGGAGGGATTACAGGAAATACTGAATGGAATCAAGAGTAAACCGAAGAAAGATGAAAGTAATAAGAGGTAGCAGAAATGAGGACAATGGGAAATTACCACCAAATTTGGGGACCACGAAAGACAAAGTGAAGGAATTTTCCTACTTTGAAAGCAAAATAACACACGACAGATGAAGCAAGGAGGATGGAAAAAGCAGACTAGCACAGGCAAAGAAGACATTCATGGTCAAAAGAATCCCACTAGTATAAAACATCGGCATTCATTTCATGAAGAAATTTCTGAGGATTTACATTTGGAGCACACCACTGTATGTAAGTGAATCACAGTCTGTAAGAAAAACTGGAAAAGAAGATAATTAAAGCATCCGAGATCTGGTGCTATAGAAGGATGTCGAACATTGGGTGGACTGATAAGATAAGAAATGGGGTTCCAGGTTTCTACAGAACTGCCAAGGAAGGAAGATATGGAAAACAGTGACAAGAAGAAGGGACAGGATGACAGGAAGTGTTAAGACATCAGGAAATAACTTTCACTGTAGTAGAGGGAGCTGTAGAGGGTAAAAACTGTAAAAGACAGACAGACATTGGAATACTTGCAACAAATAACTGAGAACTTAGGGTACAAAAGCTGCTCTCAGATGAAGAGGTTGGTATAGGATAGGAATTCACTGTGGGCCACATCAAAACAGTCAGAAGACTGATGGCAAAATAATAATAATAATAATAATAATAATAATAATAATAATAATGAGTGAATGGAAAGAGGTACAGATTTTGGTCAGACGAATATCTAGTAGTGTTAACAGCAGCAGAAAATGGTAAAATGTGAAGGTAGGACAGAGAGTGAGTTGCTGTGATTATGTTTATTTCAGCACTATAATAAAAGTTACACAGCGAAATGTATGCTAGAAATTTGTATGGCTGTTTATTTCAGCACTACAATAAAAGTTACTCAGCAAATTGTATGCTAGAAATCTGTATGAATACATATTGAGATGAGTCCACAATACTTACGGAGCCAAAACAGGTCCACAGCAAAGTGCAAGGCTGAATGCTGTCTAGTGGTGTTGCGAGTAGGTGATGCTGTAAGAAAACTTTATAACTGGAACATCAACGAAAGGTGAATCATTCTAGCAACAATACAGGTGGAAAAAGGGAAAAATCCACTGAAATAAGAGGCTTCGACAGACATAGGATGGGGGAATGAGCATCTATGGAATGGTGAAGCTGGTTAGCTGCTTGTGTGTTGTGCTGAACATGTATGAACAACGGTTAAAGGACAGTGAAAGCAGGAGCAGGAGGAAAGATGTCAGACATCCACACCTCATCACAGAAGTGGAGCTTGGAGGCTTGCTGATTATGTAAAGCAGGATAGGTAGCAGTATGCGGCTGATCTAATGACAGAGTACAATGCCGGTGTGGATCAAGTGTTTCAGCAGACTACTACTATGTGTTTCCATGTTGACCCAATAATTTTCAGTGGGCCCAGGATCTTTGGCATCAAACCACAGATCAATAGAAACATGTTTCCCAGTCAAACACCAGGTCTACAGTTGTCTCTTGTCATTCAGACAGACAGCTGCTCAAAACATTCACCATGTCACGGTTCACAATTTACAGGCATGGCATGACCTGCGAAAAGACATCTGTTGCTACATTCTCTGGAAACTTACCAAGGACTTATTGAATCCATGAAACACAGAACCGTGCTGTATATAGTATTCCAAAGGAGGAGCAACATGTTAGTAAGCAAGTGATCACACAATATTTTACTCAGGAGTGTATGTCGTGACAATTAAGATTACATGCCAGAACAGGATTCAAACACTATTATTTGTTTACGTTTCTTTTAGCCTTGTTGAAGAGTAGCATGGAAAGAGGAGGTAATCAGCTCTACCTCTATACAAGCTATCATATGTTATTGTTGTGGTCTTCAGTCTTGAGACTGATTTGATGCAGCTCTCCATGCTACTCTATCCTGTGCAAGCTGCTTCATCTCCCAGTACGTACTGCAGCCTACAGCCTTCTGGATCTGCTTAGTGTATTCATCTCTTGGTCGCCCTCTATGATTTTTATCCTCCACACTGCCCTCCAATACTAAATTTGTGATTCCCTGAGGCCTCAGAACATGTCCTACCAACCGATCCCTTCTTCTAGCCAAGTTGTGCCACAAACTCCTCTTCTACCCAATTCTATTCAATAGCGCCTCATTAGTTATGGGATCTACCCATCTAATCTTCAGCATTCTTCTGTAGCACCACATTTCGAAATCTTGTATTCTCTTCTTGTCCAAACTATTTATCGTCCACGTTTCACTTCCATACAAGGCTACACTCCATACAAATACTTTCAGAAATGACTTCCTGACACTTAAATCTATACTCAATGTTAACAAATTTCTCTTCTTCAGAAACGCTTTCCTTGCCATTGCCAGTCTACATTTTATATCCTCTCTACTTCGACCATCATCAGTTATTTTGCTCCCCAAATAGCAAAACTCCTTTACTACTTTAAGTGTCTCATTTCCTAATATAATTCCCTCAGCATCACCCGAATTAACTCAACTACATTCCATTATCCTCATATTGCTTTTGTTGATGTTCATCTTATATCCTCCTTTCAAGACACTGTCCATAGTGTTCAACTGCTCTTCCAAGTCCTTTGCTGTCTCTGACAGAATTACAATGTCATCGGCGAACCTTAAAGTTTTTATTTCTTCTCCATGGATTTTAATACCTACTCCTAATTTTTCTTTTGTTTCCTTTACTGCTTGCTCAATATAAAGACTGAATAACTTCGGGGATAGGCTACAACCCTGACTCACTCCCTTTCCAACCACTGCTTCCCTTTCACGGCAGTAGCACAGTGGTAGTTCAGCAGCTTCAGCATACAGACTGTCAACTGAGCTAGTGTAAAAGGCGCCCGTGACCCAACGGATATCACAATGGTGGATAGTGTTGAGACGGCATAAAATGGATGGTCGTGCAGACCCATAAACGAAGCACCCATAGTCAAGTTTCGAACGGACAAGGGACTGGTACAAACTGAGGAGGGTGATTGTATCAGCACCCCAGGAAGTAACATTGAGGACATGTAGGACATTAAGAAATCGAGTACAGCAAGCTGCCAGGTAAGACACATGGGAGGACCAAGAGAGCTTCCTATCGAGCACGAGCCTCAGGAATTTCATAGTTTCTACGAACGGAAGGGCAACAGGCCCAAGTTGTAAAGATGGTGGGAGAAACCATTTGTGCTGCCAGAAATTCATACAGACGGTTTTGTCAGTGGAAAAGTGACAGCCATTGTCGATGCTCCAGGAGTAAAGACGATCAAGACAGTGCTGAAGACACCGCTCAGTGAGACAGGTCTGTGGAGAACTGCAATAGATAGCAAAATCGTCAACAAACAGAGAGCCAGAGATGCCCCGCGGGAGACAGGCCATTATAGGGTTCATGGCGATAGCGAAGAGGACGACGCTTAGGATGGAACCCTGAGGCCAACCGTTTTCCTGGATAAAGGTGTCCAAACATGGCAGAACCCACACGCACCTTGAAAACCCAGTCTTTTAAAAATGCCTGAAAGAAACAGGGCAGGCGCCCACGGAAGCCCCATGTGTAAAGAGTATGGAGGGTACCAGTTGTCCAGCAGATGTCGCATGCCTTCTCCAAATCGAAAAAATACAGCCACAGTCTAGGATTTCTGCAGAAAACCATTCATGACATGGGTGGACAAAGTAATGAGATGGTTAACTGCAGAATGCCGCACTCTAAATCCACACTGTGCAGTCATCAGTAAACTGCGAGACTCGAGCCACCATACCAGCCAGGCATGAATCATACGTTCCATCACCTTGCAAAAGCAACTGGTAAGACAGGTGGGGCAGTAGCTAGAGGGAAGGTTTTTGTCCTTATCGGGCTTAGGTGTGGGTATGATAGTGGCTTCATGCCAGCATCCAGGAAATGTTCTCTCAGCCCAGATGCAGTTGTGTGTGTTAAGCAGAAAGTGCTTGTCTGCAAGAGAAAGGTGCTGCAACATTCGAATGTGGATGGTGTTTGTCCCTGAGGCGGAGGATTGGGGTGAACTGAGAGTATGACCTATCTCCCTCATAGTAAAGGCGGCATTGTAGCACTCACGATTCAGAGAAGAGAAGGGTATCGCCTGAGCCTCCTACACTCGTTTCTGATGGAGGAAGGTAGGGTGATAGTGGGAAGAGATCGAAACTTCCGCAGAATGGCGGGCTCAAGGTGTGAGATAGCAACAGAGTCCACTATGACATCGTTGGCTCACACGACAGAGGAAGGGTAGGAACTGTTAAAAGAACTAGCGAATGAAATCCAGCTAGCTCTTTTGCTATGCCAAATAACGTGACAACACTTTGCACACATCTGTTTATATTGAATGCAGTTTGCCATCATAGGATGGAGGTTAAAAATGCAGAGAGCACATGGAAACGTGCTCTCCGTGCTTTTAACCACCATCCTACGATGGCAAACTGCATCCAATATAAACAGATGCGTGCAAAGCATCATCGCGAATTGCATCGAGGCATGCCTCAGACCACTAAGGGACTGGGACATGACGTGGTAAAGAGGAAGTTCGGGCACTTGTACGTTCTGCAGCAGTAAGGATAACGTTTGTGAGATAGTCCACCTGGTCATCACAACTGGGGAAATTTCGGTCTTCAAAGGTCGCCAGGGAGGAGTAAAGCTGCCACTTGGGTACATATGCGGATGGGGTAGGAGTCAGCAAGCAGATAGCACACGAGAAATGGTCACTCGAGTAGTTTCAGAAAGAATGGACCACTCAAGATGAGGTGCAAGCTGGGCAGTGCAAGCAGTCGGAAAGGAAAGTGGGTGCTCCAGTGTTTAGGCAGAAGAGGTTAAGTTGGTTAAGAAGGTCAGCCAAGAGGGCACCTCTCTAACAGGTCCTGGGAGAACCCCAAAAGGGATGATGCACATTAAAGTCACCAAGTAGCAAAAATGGGGGAGGTAGCTGGCCAATAAACTGAAGGAAGTCTGCCCTGGTGACATCGAATGACAGAGGGACATAAATGGTACAGAGGGAAAGCGTCAGGTGGGGAAGGAAAAGGCGAACTGCAACAGCTTGAAGAGTGGTAGTCAGGAAGATGGGTTGACTATGAATGTCTTCCCATATGAACAGCATAAAGCCCCCACGAGATGGAATGCCGACCTCAGGGGGAAGGCCAAAACAAATTGGTTAGAAATGGGAAAGCTCAAAGCAGTCATGAGGGTGCAATTTCATTTCCTGAAGGCAGAGTACAAGGGAACACTGTGATGCTAAAAGCAGCCTTAAATCCTCTTTGTGGGGCCAAAGGCTGCGAGCATTCCATTGCAGGACAGTCACGATGAGGAAGAGATGTAGGGGTGTCACCTCAGCGGCTGCCGAGTGACAGCCGGGGAAGAGTCGCTACTACAGAGCGCAGAAGCTGGAGGATCCTGCTGCATGGGGTCCACAGAAACATCAGCTTGCTTGTGCAGTCGATCCGTGGAGTCCAATGCTGAAAAATGGTTGTCTGTGTGCACCGGCAACACGGAGGCCGGCCACGCTAAGGTATCATAACGGAGACACCATTGAAGAGGATCTTTGAGTTGGTGAAGGAGAGGATTGTTTGCCTTTGGTGGACTTCTTCGAGCCTTTCCGGTTAGAGGAAGACTCGGGTGTCGTTCGGCTGGAGGGACAGAGGAAGTCTTCATGGGAGTACTCCACCTGTCCTTTCTGGCCTACCGGTTGTGTAGCTGGTGGCTTCGTCCCTCGAGGCAAGAGTTTGATGGCTTGTTGCCCAGCTGGACGGGGGAAAAGGTGATGCTACCTTGACACTGGGTGATTTCACAACCTCAAAGCTGAATTGGAGGTCACAAGGCTGCGTGGCCACATCCTTCATAGAGCGAGGGGTAACAAGAACAGAACTATGGGCAGCATACGGGAGAATGCGTGGTTTGCAACTAGTCAATAACTTGCGAGCAACTGGGTAAGGCACTTTTTCCTTTACCCAGATCTCTCAAACAGCCCGCTCATCAAGATACACGGGACAATCCCGAGAGGACGCGGCATGGCTGCCATTTCAGCTGATACAGCGGGGAGAAGGAGGTGGACAATTGTCCTTTTGCCAATCCCTACCACAGGTGACACATTTGGCTGGGTGGCGACAAGACATTCTAGTGTGGCTGAAATGATGACACTGGTAGCAGCGCATCGGGTTTGGAATGTACGGTCAGACTTTGACAATTTCATAGCGCACTTTGATCTTGGACAGAAGCACCGCTCTATCAAAGGTGAGAAAAAGAGTGCGGGTGGGCACGAAGGAGGAATCTACCTTTCTCATTACCTGGTGAACGGCAATGACACCCTGATCAGAGAGGTAAGATTGGATTTCAGCCTCGGTTAGACCATCGATCAGCCTGGTGTAAACTACAACATGGGAAGAACTCAAAGTTCTACGGGCCTCGACACGAACAGGGTACCTGTGGAGAAGCGAGGCAGCAAGCAGATGATGTGCTCGAGAATCAGAAGTGGCCTCCAAAAGCAAAGTGCCATTCCGTAAACAAGTGCAAGATTTCACAGGGCCGGCAACCGTATCAACACCTTTCTGAATAATGAACGAATTTACTGTGGCAAAGGGCTGACCGTCTTCAGTATGTGAGACAATGAGGAACTGTGGTGCAGTGGGAAGGGTCTTCAAATCATTAGCCTCATTACGTTCACGTTTTGTAGACATCGAGTGGGAAGATGATTGACTCATCGTGAGGAAATCCCCCAGGATTGCCAGGGTCTCCAATGGCACGCTCCTTTCAACTGGGGGGCTCCCTTCACAAGGGGGCACACCCACCTTAGGTGACTGTTCATACCTCAGGTCACACCTCCCGAACACCTGACAGAGGGACCATTTGGCCTCTCCCTGGTCCTGGACTCTACCAGAGGTACATGCAAAACCTACCAGTCGACCCGGGGCTGGGAATTACGTGTTACCCAGTCGTCTTAAGTGTCAGATGCATGGGCTGGCCTTCAGGAGGAAGAAGAAAAAAGAGGAACCTGAAATACCAAAGCGGAGGGACGAGAGGAGAAGGGAAACAAAGAAATGAAAAGGGAGCAAAAAACAAAGGTGAGACTGTTCTTACATCAACGACAGAATGCAGAACGTTCCCAATAACACTCCAAACATGTTCACCGAGGAAGGTGAAAAATAATAGCAAGAGGATAGACATGCAGCACGGAAGGGAAAAAAATGCTGCAAAGGCTGGGGGCCCATGGCACGAACCAGCCAAAGAGTGGTGAGCTGCCTGGGGGGTATTTCAAAAAGATTTGTTGCATGAAATGATGATAAAACATCAAATGTTTCCATTAATTTATTTCCTAAACCTTAGTATGAGAAAAACATGATACAAATTTCAAACAACAGTGGAACGAGAAATTTCAAATGAAAGATAAATGTGAAATAAATTGGAAATGAGAGAGTGAAATAAATGAGAAATGGCAAATGTCAAATGCATGTGAAGGAGGTGAGCATGGACAGGCAGAGAGAGGTGGGGGGAGGGGGGAGGGGTGGGAGCAGAGTGGGAGATGAGAGCTCTTTTTCCATCTGAATGACCATTCACGATGTTTGTTTGATTCATGACAAAGTCGACCTAATATGAAAGTGGTACACCAAATCACAATTTCCGAGGATGTGTTTAGGTTGACACCTGATAGCACAGCTTAAACTTCTGTGACATGTTCGAGTGCTTGAATCCACTCAAAGCTATAGCTGCCGTTGACATGAAATGTTTGACTCTAGTGAGCAAGTGACACTATTGAGCTCAGAAATCAGCAATTCTTTGTAATTGGCTGTAGTAATTCTTGAGAGCAAAGCTAGTAGTTTTGATGATATGAGTATTTTCTAACAAAATAAGCGAGGGAGGGAGGGGTCAGTACTGAAATACTGACATCAGCTGTATAATTTGACAGTATTAAAAACAGAGTATGACTTACCTCCTGTGAGTACGAGAACAATAAGATCACATGCCATCTTCATGAGATTGCGTGCTTCTTCACCATCAGCCTCTGGTTTGTGCTTCTCCAGAAGTGTTATGAGCAATTCACACAGTCCTGCCACTGCCAAACAATGCTTTACTTGTTCTGGAACAAAGAAATAGAGGAGAAAGAATATTATTTTTTCCATGCTGCAAGTTTTGATTCAACAAGCACATATACAAACATTATCAGAGAACTGAGCTTAAAAGTGAAAGAAGGAAAAAATTGTTTCCAATATTAAATGCTCCTACTATGTTGCTCAGAAATCAGCAATTCTCTGTCATTTCCTACAGTAATTCTTGAGAGCAAAGCTAGTAGTTTTAATGATATGAGTATTTTCTTACAAAATAAATGGATAATTATGAGGTAATATGTAGACTTTACATAGATTTGCCGCTTACGCTGTGGTACTCAGCAGACTGTATGGCTCAGAACAGTTTTCAGTGGGGCAACAGAAGCTGCCAATTCTCTTTCATTTGTGGACACACACAAGAAAGTACTCTTGGCATAGCAGATAAGAAATGTGATAAACTGGTGATTATGGGAACCACATTTCTTTGAAGCAGTGTCATGAGAAGACATTGTTACAGTGGCATTTGCTGATTATGGGCTAACTTTACAAGTTATCTCTCGGAAAAAATCCAGAATTTACTATTGAAAAATTTATTTCCATGGTATTTTTCAGTTTATGAGTTCGGGCAGAAATAATTATTCAAATTACTGATGCAATATGGGGCAATACAGTCAATATGCACTTCACTTCACTTCACTTCATGCACAATAGGGTGATACTCCATACTCCTATCCCAGGCACAACTCAGTAACACTATGCTTGATCAAGCTATTTGTGATACGGAAGTGTTGGCAAGCCAGCAAGAAGTTTTAATTCAATTCTGATCTACATTTTCTTTGGAAATACCTACATGAACAAAATACACAACAAAAAATAAATATTTGAGCAGAATGCAAATTATAAAATTAATGTATTCATAAATGTGACAGACAACACTCTGCAGCCGTTTGTCCAGAATATTCAGCATCACATTAAAAAAATGTGTCAAACATTGGTATTTGCATATCGATTGTGGCATAATGGAATTCAATTAAAAGTAGGGAAACTTTTTTGGATCACACTGTACACTACAGCAGTGACAAATGTTGTATTCCACTGTTGATTGATTAACTGACTCACACATCATGTTCCAGAAATCCAAACAAGAAGGAGAGCTGCCAGGGATGTAGAATGAGTTGAATTATACATTAGCAGCTTGGCTACTTCTGAAAAGCATACTAACAACAAATTATGATTAGTGCTAATCTACTCTAACTGATAGTTCTGGCAATTACTTCTACATTGCTGTACATACAGGGTGTTTCAAAAATGACCGATATATTTGAAACGGCAATACAAACTAAACGAGCAGCGATAGAAATACACCGTTTGTTGCAATATGCTTGGGACAACAGTACATTTTCAGGCAGACAAACTTTCGAAATTACAGTAGTTACAATTGTCAACAACAGATGGCGCTGCGGTCTGGGAAACTCTATAGTACGATATTTTCCACATATCCACCATGCGTAGCAATAATATGGCGTAGTCTCTGAATGAAATTACCCGAAACCTTTGGCAACGTGTCTGGCGGAATGGCTTCACATGCAGATGAGATGTACTGCTTCAGTTGTTCAATTGTTTCTGGATTCTGGCAGTACACCTGGTCTTTCAAGTGTCCCCACAGAAAGAAGTCACAGGGGTTCATGTCTGGCGAATAGGGAGGCCAATCCACGCCGCCTCCTGTATGTTTCGGATAGCCCAAAGCAATCACACGATCATCGAAATATTCATTCAGGAAATTAAAGACGTCGGCCGTGTGATGTGGCCGGGCACCATCTTGCATAAACCACGAGGTGTTCGCAGTGTCGTCTAAGGCAGTTTGTACCGCCACAAATTCACGAAGAATGTCCAGATAGCGTGATGCAGTAATCGTTCCGGATCTGAAAAATGGGCCAATGATTCCTTTGGAAGAAATGGCGGCCCAGACCAGTACTTTTTGAGGATGCAGGGACGATGGGACTGCAACATGGGGCTTTTCGGTTCCCCATATGCACCAGTTCTGTTTATTGACGAAGCCGTCCAGGTAAAAATAAGCTTCGTCAGTAAACCAAATGCTGCCCACATGCATATCGCCGTCATCAATCCTGTGCACTATATCGTTAGCGAATGTGTCTCGTGCAGCAATAGTAGCGGCGCTGAGGGGTTGCCGCGTTTGAATTTTGTATGGATAGAGGTGTAAACTCTGGCGCATGAGACGATACGTGGACGTTGGCGTCATTTGGACCGCAGCTGCAACACGGCGAACGGAAACCCGAGGCCGCTGTTGGATCACCTGCTGCACTAGCTGCGCGTTGCCCTCTGTGGTTGCCGTACGCGGTCGCCCTACCTTTCCAGCACGTTCACCCGTCACGTTCCCAGCCCGTTGAAATTTTTCAAACAGATCCTTTATTGTATCGCTTTTCGGTCCTTTGGTTACATTAAACCTCCGTTGAAAACTTCGTCTTGTTGCAACAACACTGTGTTCTAGGCGGTGGAATTCCAACACCAGAAAAATCCTCTGTTCTAAGGAATAAACCATGTTGTCCACAGCACACTTGCACGTTGTGAACAGCACACGCTTACAGCAGAAAGACGACGTACAGAATGGCGCACCCACAGACTGCGTTGTCTTCTATATCTTTCACATCACTTGCAGCGCCATCTGTTGTTGAAAATTGTAACTACTGTAATTTCGAAAGTTTGTCCGCCTGAAAATGTACTGTTGTCCCAAGCATATTGCAACAAACGGTGTATTTCTATCGCTGCTCGTTTAGTTTTTATTGCCATTTCAAATATACCGGTCATTTTTGAAACACCCTGTATATATCTGGAAAGAAGAACAGCTACTTTCAACAAAGTCATTGCACTCCTCCTGCTGTTATTATCTAACATTTGAAACAAAGAATTTCTGCAACTGCACACAGACCACTATTAGCTGTCTATACAGGGTGCCCCAGTAGGTACGGTCAGTTTTCAAAGATATGACAGGAACAACCACTCAAAGCAATAAAAGTAGTAAACATGGGCTCTAAAATACATACCTTCACAGATAGGAGCACTTCACCTTCAATACTATGAAATACATCCCTTATACTATGACCTTTTTGCTTCCTTTATCTTGAGAGGTAGTAGTACGTAACAAAACAAGAAAGGTAATGTTTTGCTTCTTGTCAGAATTTTCAGAAGCTTCTTTTAATAAATAGTAATCCCAAGCCCTTACGCCAGTCTAGTCAACTCTGATGACAACTACACATAAACATAACGAAGACCGAAATGGTGATTTTCAGAAAGGAGGCAAAACACCCAAGAATGCAGAAATCAACATCAAAGAACAAAAAATAAATATCTCATCAGACTTTAAATACCTAGCATTGACATTGCAACCAACAGCCAAATGCTTCACAAAACATACAACAGAACATGCAGCCCAAGCAATAATAGCAATACAGAACATCAAAAACATCCACCTGCTCAGTCCAGAAACGGCCGTGAAATTATTCAACGCAAAAATCTTGCCAATCCTGGCCTAGGGGACGGAGTTTATATGGGACCACCTAGCAGAAAAAAATCTAGAAACACTAGAAAAGGTAAAAACGACTTATCTAAAAAGAGCACTAGGTCCGTCAAAGACAACAAGATCTCAACTAGTGTACCTGATAGCGAGAGAGACATTCCTAATTGAAAACATCAAACTTCGATATATGGTGCCACACACCAAGGCTCCCAGAAATCAACTGAAGATCATGGAGGATAAACGAGAGAACGTGTGGCCAGAGTTCTATGGCACTGAAGCAATGACGAACTGCTCATGGACAGCACCAAACTTCGAACTGTGACATGTCTTAACTAGATTATCTATTCATGGCTTTCATCATCTAACTTGCAAAAACAAAAATTATCATGACTCAACCACAAAATGTGTGTGAGAACAGTGTAATGAAGCCTGTAAACGATATCACATAGAACTGTGCAGTAAAAGAGTGAACTCTATAAATGAATATGCAAAAATGCAAATGTAAAATGTTAAGCAAAGTAGCTGTATACGGCTATTTGGCTGCAATTTTATTAAATAAATATTCAGGAGGTTTAGGCAAAGACCATCCCATCACTTCCAACAAACCGAGCTAACCCTGCTTCCCCCCCCCCCCCCTTTCTCCCCCTTCCAATAGGAAACTGGCCCTGGCACTCACAGTAACAAAAATGACAAGTACACAGATGCGACCAGGAAATGATGTTACATTTCTTCTATTCTGTACAAGAATTCCCTGCAGTAGTTGAGCACTTCTCTCTGAAATGTGTTATTTGTACACAATTTCAATTTTTTGTATGTTTTATTAATCATTAGTTTATTTTGTTCATAAATTTTCTAGTCAGTTATCAGTATACTATGTACTGATTCATTCCACTGCCAAGTAGCTTCACCTTGTACATTTCCATAGAAGCTGATTAATTTAAACTGTCAAAGTGTGAACAGCACACTCAAATTGTGTGCTGCCAACACAATTGTGTATACAAAATATTGCTTCTTGAAAGCAGCTGTTCAAAAATTCTGGAAAGACAGAATTTATGTTACGTGTAATATATGTGCTGACTGACTGACTGATCACCACCAGCTCAAAACACTAAGGATAGAAGTTTGAAATTGGGAGAAGGTGTTGGTCTTGTACTGTAGGCTTCGTTTAACAATGGCTTTTTGAAATTACAACCTTAAGGGGGTGAAATAGGGCATAAAGTGTTTTTTTTTTTTTTTTTTTTGCAAATGTCACTATTAAGGAAATTTTGTAGCCAGAGCTACAAAAATTGGTACTTGGTTTCTTGTTCTGAAATAAAGAAATAGGTGCTTCAAAATTTTTGGAAATTTGACCCTACAGGGATGAAATAATGGGTGAAAGCCTATTTTGAAAATATGTCATTATTAAAGGACCACAGAGGTATTTTTAAAGCTACATCTATGAACATCGGTATTTGAATTCTCGGTTACAAATAAAAAAATATATGTTTCAGGGTTTCTGGATTTAAACCACTGTTGTTGTTATTGCTGCTGCTGCTGCTGCTGTGGTCTTTGGTCCAGAGACTGGTTTGATGCAGCTCTCCATGCTCTCCTGTGCAAGCTTCTTTATCTCCAAGCACTTCCTGCAACCTACATCTTCCTGAATCTACTTAGTGTATTCATCTCTGTCTCCCTCTCGAATTTGTATCCTCCACGCTGCCCTCCAACACTAAATTGGCGATCCCTTGATGCCTCAGAACATGTCCTACCAACCGATCCCTTCTTCTAGTCAAGTTGTCTGACAAATTTCTCTTCTCCCCAATTCTATTCAGTGCCTCCACATTCGTTACATGATCTACCCATCTAATCTTCAGCATTCTTCTGTAGCACCTCATTTCTAAAGCTTCTATTCTCGTCTAAACTATTTATCGTCCATGTTTCACTTCCATACGTGGCTACATCCCATACAAATATTTTCAGAAAGGACTTCCTGACACTTAAATCTATACTTGATGTTAACAAATTTCTCTTCTTCAGAAAAGCTTTTCTTGCCATTGCTAGCTCACATTTTATATCCTCCTTACTTTGACCATAATCAGTTTCTTTGCTTTCCAAATAGCAAAACTCATCATCTACTTTACATGTACCATTTCCTAATTCCCTCACCATCACCTGATTTAATTCGGCTACAGTCCATTATCGTCGTTTTGCTTTTGTTGATTTTCATCTTATATCCTCTTTTCAAGACACTGTCGATTCTGTTCAACTGCTCTTCCAAGTCCTTTGCTGTCTCTGGCAGAATTACTATATCACTGGCAAACCTAAAGGTTTTTATTTCTTCTCCCTTGAATTTAATTCTTACTTCAAATTTTTCTTTTGTTTCCTTTACTACTTGCTCAATATACAGAGTGAGTAAAAATCAGGGATAGGCTATGAAACATTGTATGAAAATATTTCACTGCAAAAGCATTTTAAAGCTACATCTTTGTAAATTGGTGTTTGGCTTCTTGGTTAAGAGATGAAAAAATATGTGTTTCACTATTTTTGGAATTTCATCCCCTAGGGGGGGTAAAATAGAGTCAGACTGATTCACTGCTTCATCACCACCCAGCTCAAACTGCTAAGGATAGAAACTTGAAGTTTGGAAAGAGTTTGGATCTTATACTGTAAGCATCATTTAAGAAGCGGTTGTTCAAAATTCCACTTCCAAGTGGTTGAAATAGGAGATGAAAGGCTTTTTGAAAGTATGCCACTATTAAGGGAAATTTGAAGCTAAAACTACGAAAACCGGTATTTTGTTACTCACTCAGTAAATAAAAACTACATGTTTCAGCATCTTGGAAATTCAACCACTAAGGGTGTAAAATACTGGGTGAAAGTTTTTTTGAAAATAAATAATTATTAAAGAACTAATAAAGGATTTCTAAAGCTATTGGTATTTGACTTACCTATTAGAAATTTAAAAAATGTGTGTCCCTAGAAATTCAACCCCCAAGGGAGAGCAATAGGGGATGAAAATTTTTAAGAAAATATTTCATTACATTAAAAAACTTTAAAGCTAAATTTATGAAAATTGTATTTCACTTCTCAGTTAAATATAAAGAAACATCTGTTAGGGGATGAGAGTTGGTATGGAACTATCTCCCCAAGAATTTAAAAGGCATAATTAACAAAAACTTTTGTTTCTTGTCAGGAAAGACCATGTTTATATAGCCTTAATTAGTGTGGAAAGCTTAGTATGTGTTGCAATTCATGAACATTAAAATTCAATTAAAACAAACACACAAACTCTCTGCAGGCTGTACAATCCACACAAGCAAAGCAGTGGTCACTAAGCTACAGGTGAATAAATGCAGGACAAAGTGCACGAGAACAAAGGAAAAAATCTGCTTTGCTATTGACTACAGCATTAGTAGTTGGCATAGACCATATATAACACAGACCACCTATGTCCCTATCTCTGCCGTGTTAAGGTTTGAAACCAACTTCTAAGTCATATGACTCAGGGCGGAAAGCCGAGTTCTTGTCATTATGTGCTGTGTGACGTGGAGCTGACAGTTACAGTTTCTCTCATTTATAGCTGAAATCAAGCATTGATTTTGACAGTTCAGCAAACTGTAGTAAAACTCTTACACATGTAGTAGTGCAGTTAACCTAATTCCTCCGAAATTCCTGATTATAAAGCAGTGTTTATTGTTTATACATGCAGTCAAGTTGAAACATATTGACAGTTCTTTTCAACAAGCGAGAGATTCACTGTCCTTTAGTGAATATTTGCTTCTTTTGTTCCCTTTTGCATTGTGAATTCTCGTAGGTCACCACTTCCACAGGTGTGGAAGACAAAATAACAATTTTGCACACAGCTTTAGTTTTCAAACTATTCCACAAGAATATGTATGAAATGTGTTTTACTACGATTTGTAAGAAAGGAAACACATTTGCATGCATAATATCAGGTATTTACACAAAATAAGCACATATATTCTCCGACTTCTGCTTAATCCAGTACAGATCCGAAACGATATCACGATAGGAAGCGTATTATATTACAAAATGTTGATTATACTCGTGTAGTGAGCTAGACATTAATGATATGTCGTCTCAAAAGCTTAGTCATTCACCAAGTTTTACATCCAAGGACCAATATCCATCCTAACTTTCATTAGAAATTCCTCTGCAAATATTTTAAAGTAATTCGCTTACACAACTGAGATTTTCGTCACTTTTTCTAATCTGTGGAATATAAAAAAAAGACTTCTCTGAGTGTATATGAAGGTCTTTACTTCTGCATCTAGTAAAAAGCACAAAATTTGATTTGTAAAAAAAATATGTCATAAATTGTGCACTATAAATACATAATGACATACTTGGCTTTGTGGCCCAAGTCACGTAATTTAGATACTGATTTCAGTAAAATGACGTCATGCGCAGTCTTACATTATCTACGGTCTATGGTGGTTGGTATTGTATTCAGTCACACATTAAATATGCAAAAGTACCATAAGAAAATATTACATGAGAGGTGGGAGGGGAAGGAACAAAATTAGTTGTAGTTAGTATTGGGCAATTTATATCCATCAGGACAACTTCAAGTAAGTGTAGAGCACAGACATATGAGAAACCTTTGTGGTTTATTCTTCAGTATTGGTTGTGTTTTTAGATAACAGAAATATCAGGACACATATGCAAATTGCTAGAATTATAATCGGTTGATTCTATCAGTGTCACTCACTCACCAAGATGTTGAGGTGTGACAAACTGCCTGTTTGTTTCTGTCTCGCTTTCTTCAGCTGATGTTTGATAATTTTTCTGGGGCTTCACCAGCTACTTGTGCTGATGAAACAATATAAAAATTATCAAACAAACCTTGGTGGTCCACCATCAGCAATAGAGGGTAAAACTTTGACAATGCCAGCAACTCATGCTGGCAAAACAGCAGAAAAATTATCAAACAAACTTCGACCAAAGAAATCGAGACAAGTCAACAGGCAATTTGTCAACAAGTGGTCATGAAAGTGTTAGCATTTACGTTCAGGTGTCTCGAACTGCAGTTGACGGAAGAAAGATTACGTTCTTCCCAAACAATGCTCTTTAGCAAATTTAAAGAACATTTATTTGGTGTGGACTGTATAACAGTTCAGTTGCCTCTTCTACCATATTTATTGGGAAGAGGATTAGAATATGATAACTGAGATAAAGATGAGATTTGGCAATGGAAGAGGGAGGTGAGGACAAACACATCAATTTATCTTTTTTTGTGTCCAACACAATGGGTTTTGGGCTATTTAAGGAGATTCAGATACAAAAGTAGTGCTTTGTAAGTTTCTTGGGAGGTAAAACTGAACAGTAACAAGAAAATTATCCATTTTTCAACCCTGCAACTACAGAGAATTTTAATTACTTTTAATTTTAACACAATATAACTTACCATTCTCTGCCTGAGTGTGCAGCAACTCCAAAGACATTTCAATGACATCAGGAGCCTTAGACACACTCAGAACTTTGACCACGGCACAGCACAATCTCTCATCCAAGAGCTGCTCATCAGATGGAACTGAAAAATGTAAGTCAAATACTTCAGTTCAAAATGTAAGCAGCCCACATAAATACTTACAAACACCTCATTATGCTCAAGCTACACTCTCACATTAAACTTTGTAGCCATAAAACAATGGAAAGTCCAGGTTGTAATATCAACAATTACGGAAAGGGCAGATTGCTACTCACCTTAAAGAGGACACCCAGAGACGAAGACGGACACAATGAACAGACTCTTACATATCAAGTTTTTGGCCAAAGCCTTCATCAGAAAAGAAAAACCACACACAGACACACACAAGCAGCACACATTGCACACACAACTGCTATCTCTGGCTGCTCAGGACCGATAAACAAATGTGAAAAATGCAAACAACGATCCTACTTGTTGCCCCCTTTCAACGTGTTTCAGTCAGGTCTGAGCAGGCAGATATAGTGCTCATGCGTGTGCGTGAGGTGCACTTGTTTGTGTGAATGGATATTTGTTTTTATTTTCTGATAAAGCCTTTGACCAAAAGCTTTATGTGTAATGGTCTTTTCGTTGTATCTATCTGCAACTCAATGTGTCATCTTTACAATGAGTAACACTGTAATCTTTCCATAATTGTTTGCAGCCATAAGCATATCTGTAGTTAGTAGTAGCAGATATACGATAGGTGGAAGGGCGGCATCAGTCAAATTTTTAACCTGTTAATTGCAGATGATTCCAGCTGCCATGTAGCTATCTTCAGTGCATTACATTTAAGTTATGATTGTTGAGTACGACTTTGTACACATCACATCGGTCTGGAAGGTCAGCTACAGAGTGGTGCAGTAACTGTCATTGTAGGAAAGTTGGACATGAGCAGAAATAATTAGCGAACAAGATAACACAGCAAGCAGAAGATTTGCTAATCTGTATTTCTCCAAGTGTACAAAGACTCACTACACATAATGCAGCAAAAAATACAGTCCAAATGTCAACGAGGATGAGGCTACCTGAATTAAAGCACAAACAATGGAGTCTGAGCTGCAACTAGGTGGCTTCTGCACAGCCTCGCAAAGCAAAGACGCTCCAAGTGTGAGTGGGTGGAGTGGCTGCCACTGGCCGTCCTATATTGCGGTGGCAGAGGACGCTCTTAGTGCAGAGCTGCTGGAGGTGTGGCTCAGTGGGTGGAGATTGCGCACCACTGGGTCTGCCAGATCCTGTGCGACCACTACTGGTGTCTTACAGAAACTTTTAATTCCATTGCCAGCTTTGACACCTGTGGGGTTGTATTTATATGTGATACCACAATGATAACTCATCTTAAATATAATATAATGCACTGAAGACAGGTACACAGTAGTTAAAATCAATCTGCAATACACAGATTAAATGTTTACAGCTGATGCTGCCCTTCCTCTTATTGAGAACCTCATTAACACGGTCGTAAAGCATGCTGTTCCTGATGGAAACAAACCTAACAGCAGATTGCTGAGTGTTAAATTTTTACACATACCCTCACTGAGAAATATTTCACAAGCAACTTGCTCACCTACAGAAGAGTTATTGGATGCATTACCGGGACAACACATTTTGCATTCACCTAAGTGTGCTGTCTAAGTTGTGAAATTTGAAGGACCTGTGTGGTTGCTTGCATGTAAAATCATATGTTTAAGATTTCACAATCTAATATTATAACATTCAATTTCAAAGAGAGCCCCAATAAATTTTTATGGCAAACAATTTTTTTTAATTTAAGTAATTATGTACAATTTTTCACAACCAGTTGGATTTCACACAGTTTATCAGCTCTTAAGATTATGACCTGGCTTCACACCCTGCATTCTTGAGATTTTCTATCTAGTTAATTGTAAATCTTTACCAACCAACATCCACGCTTAGCTTCCTGCATATGCCGTGCACACGTGTTCCCTCATTTTCTAAACAATGTTATACCATCACATCATTTTATTTATTCCTCCCCCCCCCCCCTTCTCGGATAGGCCAACTATGAAACACAGGCCAATTTCAATTCCTTATTTATTATTCTGTTCTTTTCTTTCAGCACACTTTCATCTGTTCACTATGTTTTTTCTTCCTGTCTTCTGAATACTTCAGACCAATTTTTCTCACTCTCCAACATTATAATCCTTTCATATTCGTATCTTTCTCATAGACACTTCTGTGTCAGTTGTTTCTTCAGCTTTTATATTTTTTTCTAAATCCTTTTTTTCCTTCACGGATCCAGCGTCTTGTTGCCTTTTTATCCTGCAAATATCTGTAGATTGTTTTCTTTACTGTTTTGCGTTCAATATAAATATTAAAAAAAAAATAGCAGTATTCTTTTTCCTCATTATTTCTGATACAATTTTTATGTTTTCAAGAATTTCATCACTACTTTGTGATTTCCGAACTTCCTTACTTTCTCATAGGCCTAATATTTTCTTAATGATTCACCCTTTTGGTATTTAATGCCAGACACACTCTTGCACATGGAGATTCTGGCTTCACTACTGTTCTGTAATGGCTTGTTTTTGCATTTTAGACATATTTTTACTGTAAAGGTTTTTAATTATACTATATGCTCTTCCCATTTTATGTATCCTTTCCTCTGTAACACAATTTTCCACACCATTTTCTTGGATTATTTCCCCATGATATTTAAATTTTCTAACCTTTTATATTTGGTCAATACCTGTTTTCAGGAATTTTGATGCATTTTTTAGGGTTTTTAACAAACATTCATCCTGCAATCCCACCCCCTCTCTCCCCTCCCCCATGCAAGAATGAAAACCACAGCATCCAAACCCACCAAAAATAAATGCAAAGAACACCTATTTAAAAAATCATATAAAAATTTGCTTGACGCCTTCCTAAGAGATAGTCTCCAGTCCTTCCAATCTGATTAGGTAAGCACAGACCATATGTAGTCTCTGTTCAAAGAAATAGTAGCAATAGAAATTGAGACATATATCAAATAAATTAATAAGAGGTGGTACTGATCCCCCACTGTACACAAAACAGGTCAGAAGACTGTTGCAGAAGCAATGCAAAACACATGTCAAATTTAAAAGAATGCAAAACCCCCAGGATTGGTGAAGTTTTACAGAAACTCAAAATTTAGTGTGAACTTCAATGTGTGATGCTTCTAATAGTTTCCACAACAAATCTCTGTCTCAAAATCTGTCAGAAAACTCAAACAGATTCTGGTCATACGTATAGTACCCCAGCACGACACAATAAATACCTCCACTGCACGATAACAATGGTGATGTCATTGATGACAGTGCCCCTGAGGTAGAG
This sequence comes from Schistocerca americana, assembly GCF_021461395.2. Taxonomy (NCBI): domain Eukaryota; kingdom Metazoa; phylum Arthropoda; class Insecta; order Orthoptera; family Acrididae; genus Schistocerca; species Schistocerca americana. The sequence goes on along the minus strand of NC_060126.1, from coordinate 54,111,804 downwards.
TTAAGAAACAAGGCTTTCTGAAGTTCCTTCAGCAAAGGAGACTAAGTAAATAGTCCATAATTCTAACCTAGAACAACTGCCAACATGAATAACTTAGAAGTAGATATCCTGGGTATAGCAAGGCAGCTTAAATCACTTACTGAAGGCCTGGCCTCCAATCCAGATTGTATAGCAGTCAGGTTCCTTTCACAGTATGCTGATATAACAACTCCATACTTTGCAATCATATACAACAGTTCGCTCATTGAAAGATCTATACCTCAAGACTGGAAAGCTGCAAAAGACACACCAATACCCAAGAAAGGAAATAGGAGTAATCTACTGAATTACAGATCCACATCGCTAATGTCAATTTGCAGTAAGATTTTGGAACATATACCGTGTTTGAACATTATGAGTTATCTCAAAGAAAACAATTTACTGACAAATATTCAACATGTTTTCAGAAAATATTGTTCTTGAAACACAACTAGCTCTTTAGTCTCACCAAGTAATGAGTACTATTGACATGAGATGTCAAATTGATTCCGTATCTCTAGAATTCCAGAACCCTTTTGACCATTCCTCACAAGCGACTTCTACTCAAATTGTGTGCCTGCGGAGTATCACTTCAGTTGCGCAAGTGGATTGATGATTTCCTATCAGAAAGGTACAGTTAGTAGTAACTGATGGGAAGTCCTCAAGTACAACAAAAGTAATATCTGGCATTTCCCAAGAAAATATTATAGGCTCTCTGCTTTTTCTGATCTTCATAAACAATAATCTGAGAAACCTTTTCTAGGTTCTTTGCACATGATGCTGTCATTTACCCTCTTGTAAAGTCATCAGATGAGTTAGAAAAGATATCTATATGGTGCAGAAAGTGGCAATTGACTATGAAGTAATCCACACGAATACTAAAAGATATCTACGAAATTTCAGTTGCATGATAAGTCATACTAGTCTAACGACTGCAAATCTGAATAAATACTTAGGGATTACAATTATGAATAACTCACTGTGGATGATCACACAAATAATGCAGTTGGACAAGCAAACTAAAGACGAGCAGTTGTTGTTGTTATTGTTGTTGTTGCGGTCTTCAGTCCTGAGACTGGTTTGATGTAGCTCTCCATGCTACCCTATCCTGTGCAAGTTTCTTCTTCTCCCAGTACCTACTGCAACCTACATCCTTCTGAATCTGCTTAGTGTATTCATCTCTTGGTCTCCCTCTACGATTTTTACCCTCCACGCTGCCCTCCAATGCTAAATTTGTGATCCCTTGATGCCTCAGAACATGTCCTACCGGTCTCTTGTTCTCGTCAAGTTGTGCCACAAACTCCTCTTCTCTCCAATTCTATTCAATACTTCATCATTAGTTATGTGATCTACCCATCTAATCTTCAGCATTCTTCTGTGGCACCACATTTCGAAAGCTTCTATTCTCTTCCTGTCCAAACTATTTATCGTCCATGTTTCACTTCCATACATGGCTACACTCCATACAAATACTTTCAGAAACGACTTCCTGACACTTAAATCTATACTCAATGTTAACAAATTTCTCTTCTTCAGAAACGCTTTCCTTGCCATTGCCAGTCTACATTTTATATCTTCTCTACTTCGACCATCATCAGTTATTTTGCTCCCCCAATAGTAAAACTCCTTTTCTACTTCAAGTGTCTCATTTCCTAATCTAATTCCCTCAGCATCACCCGAATTAACTCAACTACATTCCATTATCCTCGTTTTGTTTTTGTTGATGTTCATCTTATATCCTCCTTTCAAGACACTGTCCATAGTGTTCAACTGCTCTTCCAAGTCCTTTGCTGTCTCTGACAGAATTACAATGTCATCGGCGAACCTCCAAGTTTTTATTTCTTCTCCATGGATTTTAATGCCTACTCCAATTTTTCTTTTGTTTCCTTTACTGCTTGTTCAATATACAGATTGAATAACATTGGGGAGAGGCCATAACCCTGTCTCACTCCCTTCCCAACCACTGCTTCCCTTTCATACCCCTCGACTCGTATAACTGCCATCTGGCTTATGTACAAATTGTAAATAGCCTTTCGCTCCCTGTATTTTACCCCTGGCACCTTTAAAATTTGAAAGAGCGTGTTCCAGTCAACATTGTCAAAAGCTTTCTCTAAGTCTACAAATGCTAGAAACGTAGGTTTGCCTTTCCTTAATCTTTCTTCTAAGATAAGTCGTAAGGTCAGTATTGCCTAACGTGTTCCAATATTTCTACGGAATCCAAACTGATCTTCCCCGATGTCAGCTTCTACCAGTTTTTCCACTCGTCTGTAAAGAATTCATGTTAGTATTTTGCAGCTGTTACTTATTAAACTGATAGTTCTGTAATTTTCACATCTGTTAACACCTGCTTTCTTTGGGATTGGAATTATTATATTCTTCTTGAAGTCTGAGGGTACTTCGCCTGTCTCATACATCTTGCTCACCAGATGGTAGAGTTTTGTCAGGACTGGCTCTCCCAAGGCCGTCAGTAGTTCTAATGGAACGTTGTCTACTCCCGGGGCCTTGTTTCGGCTCAGGTGTTTCAGTGCTCTGTCAAACTCTTCACGCAGTATCGTATCTCCTATTTCCTCTTCATCTACATTCTCTTCCATTTCTATAATATTGTCCTCAAGTACATCGCCCTTGTATAGACCCTCTATATACTCCTTCCATCTTTCTGCTTTCCCTTCTTTGGTTAGAACTGGGTTTCCATCTGAGCTCTTGATATTCATACAAGTGGTTCTCTTTTCTCCAAAGGTCTCTTTAATTTTCCTGTAGGCCGTATCTATCTTACCCCTAGTGAGATAAGCCTCTACATCCTTACATTTGTCCTATAGCCATCCCTGCTTAGCCATTTTGCACTTCCTGTCGATCTCATTTTTGAGACGTTTGTATTCCTTTTTGCCTGCTTCATTTACTGCATTTTTATATTTTCTCCTTTCATCAATTAAATTCAATATTTCTTCTGTTACCCACGGAATTCTACTAGCCCTCGTGTTTTTACCTACTTGATCCTCTGCTGCCTTCACTACTTCATCCCTCAGAGCTACCCATTGTTCTTCTACTGCACTTCTTTCCCCCACTGCTATCAATTGTTCCCTTATGCTCTCCCTGAAACTCTGTACAACCTCTGGTTCTTTCAGTTTATCCAGGTCCCATCACCTTAAATTCCCACCTTTTTGCAGTTTCTTCAATTTTAATCTGCAGTTCATAACCAATAGATTGTGGTCAGAGTCCACATCTGCCCCTGTAAATGTTCAACAATATAAGACCTGGTTCCTAAATCTCTGTCTTACCATTATATAATCTATCTGATACCTACTAGTATCTCCAGGACTCTTCCATGTATACAACCTTCTTTTATGATTCTTGAACCAAGTGTTAGCTTTGATTAAGTTATGCTCCGTGCAAAATTCTACCAGACAGCTTCCTCTTTCATTTCTTACCGCCAATCCATATTCACCTACTATGTTTCCTTCTCTCCCTTTAGCTACACTCGAATTCCAGTCACCCATGACTATTAAATTTTCGTCTCCCTTCACTATCTGAATAATTTCTTTTATCTCATCATATATTTCTTCAATTTCTTCATCATCCGCAGAGCTAGTTGGTATATAAACTTGTACTACTGTAGTAGGCGGGGGCTTCATGTCTATCTTGGCCACAATAATGCGTTCACTATGCTGTTTGTAGTAGCTTACCCGCACGCCTATTTTTTTACTCATTATTAAACCTACTCCTGCATTACCTCTGTTTGATTTTGTATTTATAACCCTGTATCACCTGACCAAAAGTCTTGTTCCTCCTGCCACCGAACTTCACTAATTCCCACTATATCTAACTTTAACCTATCCATTTCCCTTTTTAAATTTTCTAACCTACCTGCTCGATTAAGGGATCTGACATTCCACGCTCCGATCAGTAGAACGCCAGTTTTCTTTCTCCTGATAACAATGTCCTCTTGAGTAGTCCCCGCCTGGAGATCCGAATGGGGGACTATTTTACCTCCGGAATATTTTACCCAAGAGGACGCCATCATCATTTAACCATACAGTAAAGCTGCATGCCCTCGGGAAAAATTACGGCTGTAGTTTCCCCTTGCTTTCAGCCGTTCGCAGTACCAGCACAGCAAGGCCGTTTTGGTTATTGTTACAAGGCCAGATCAGTCAATCATCCAGACTGTTGCCCCTGCAACTACTGAAAAGGCTGCTGCCCCTCTTCAGGAACCACATGTTTGTCTGACGAGCAGAACACTTGGAAAGTGCAACGGGTCTACATTAAGAGACTGCTCACACCATGCCTGTCTGCCCTCTTCTGGAGTGCAGTGTAGGATATGCACCAGATAGGACTGATGGAGGACACTGAGAAAGTCCAAAGAAAGGCAGCTCATTCTGTATCATCGTGAAACAGGGGAGTGTGTGCCACAGACATGATACATGATTTGGGGTGTCACTCATTAAAACAAAGGCATTTTTCGTTGCAATAGGATCTTCTCATGACATTTCAATCAGCAACTTCCTCCTCCAAGTGCGAAAATACTTTGTTGTCACTCATCTACATTGAGAGAAATAATCATCATCATAAAATTAGAGAAATCAGAGCTCGCACAGAGAGATTTAAGAGCTCGTTTTCCATGCACAATGTTTGAGAGTGGAACAGTAGAGAAATAGTTTTATGGTGTTTTAATGAAACCTCTGCCAGGCACTTGACTGTGAACTGTAGAGTAATAACGTACGAGCAGATTAAAATGCCATCTCTCTGATAGCTGTAACAATGATAGCTGAGATGTGGCCACAGACCTGTTCCTTCAAGTTTATAACAGCACAGACTGTGTTGAACGCTTGACTGGACTTTCCAAAAGCCACATGTGACTAAGGACTGTTGTCCCAGTCTACTGCCAACCAAATGGTGAATTTTTAACCATCTAATCATCTTCACCTGTTCTTGACCTGCCTGCAGTCTACTGATGTGTCTCCTCCAGTCTATTTGGTGAACGATACTGCACCACCATTCAACCAGTTTGGTTATCGCCACTCTATTCCCTTTCATTCTCACTACAGAACCTGCCAACCCCATCAAACATATAGCATTTTATGTCAATGATGCAATCAGAATGCAATACTGCCTGAGAGCATGTGACAGTTTGTAGCATCATTTAAATATTAAATTGGGAACTTGTGTGTCGACTGATAATTTCCAAAGTATCATGCAAGTATACTACAAAATTTCTGTCTACAATCTTCTTTCTTCCTGCTTTGACAAAAAATTATCTGGTCTATTTTAGACTCATTCTTGTCTTGGACTGTACGAGTATGAAGCTCATGAAGATATGCAGAAGGAAAGTGGTGTCATATTGACATATATCTAAAAGTAATGGATCGAGGCCATTTACAGCCGAGGTCTATACTATGATTAGATTCAACTCTGTCACTACTACACACTTTAAAGTATTTCTTTTCAGGAAATGAAAAAAAATGGTTCAAATGGCTCTGAGCACTATGGGACTTAACTTCTGAGGTCATCAGTTGCCTAGAACTTAGAACTACTTAAACCTAACTAACCTAAGGACATCACACACATTCATGCCCGAGGCAGGATTCGAACCTGCGATCGTAGCAGTCGCAAAGTTCCAGACTGTAGCACCTAGAACCGCTCGGCCACTCCGGCCGGCTTAGGAAATGAATTCTGACATAATGGTTCAAGAACATGTAGTTAAGGGAATTACGTCCGATAAATGAAGTAAGCATATATCTAAAAACACAGATGTTGTGACTTACCGAACGAAAGTGCTGGCAGGTCGATAGACACACAAACAAACACAAACATACACACGAAATTCAAGCTTTCGCAACAAACTGTTGCCTCATCAGGAAAGAGGGAAGGAGAGGGAAAGACGAAAGGATGTGGGTTTTAAGGGAGAGGGTAAGGAGTCATTCCAATCCCGGGAGCAGAAAGACTTACCTTAGGGGGAAAAAAGGACAGGTATACACTCGCACACACACACATATCCATCCGCACATACACAGACACAAGCAGACATATATTTTTCCCACATGGAATGTTTCCCTCTATTATATTCAAATGAAGTAATCAGAAATATTATTATTATTAGGTTATATAACATATTATAGCATTCTATAGGTTTTATGCAACACTACTGTGGCTTTGTTGCTGTGCCAAACCCAAGCTACTCACATACAAATTATTTTTAACAAGCAGAGGAGCTGGATGTAGGGCGGAGTTTAACTTGTTGTTCGCAATGGAGTCATTGTGCATTAGATCATCCAGTTAATGAGGGTAAGGGGATTAAACACATTGTTGAAGGAACCATCCCTATATTTTCTTAGCGTCTTACAAGAAAGCACTGTAAATGTAAATAAACATAACTAGATAAATACTGGAAGCCATTCCTCCTAAATAAAGAGTCCAATTCAATTAGTATTGGGCCATCTTGCTCAGATCAAGATAAGAGGTGTAGCACACGATATCACCTCATGTGAAATGTAGCTGTTCAATTGAAAATGTGTGCTATTTTAAATATATTTGTAAATATTGTAGCTGTAATAGAACTCTGGGATAATCAAATCTGTGATTTCAGAAGAAATCACTAATCTCAACTCGTCACAAATTACAACATGTTTCAGTGCCTGGAAAGTGGTAAAAAAATAGCTTCTGGGAACTGTCAGATAAAGCTCATTCTGAAACTAATTAAAGCATTGATGTAACACGCTGCATCCTTTGTCCATGAAGGTTGTGAACCATACTTTACATCATAATGGTAGCAGTGGTCCACATCCATTGTTAAGGTGGTTTCCTGATGAAATGATGGGATTTGTTTGAACATGTAAAACAAAAGTTTTACACACTTTATTAACGTGAAAACAAGCTTGGGTCTCCTTATAAGAGAAGATGTCTTGGCAGTTAAATTTCAAGATTTGAATCTGTTATATTAGTTTCCACAAGGCAGTACTTCCACCAACTCCAAATCATTTACCTGTGTATAGGCGAGCCCATAAACACATCGGTGAGGCAAAGATAGATGCGTATTTTTATACTCTTCACGGGTATGCTGCTGGATATCATCGTCTTCACTACACGATTTTCGGCAATCCATCTGGCCGCCATCTTCTGGCATGATCGCTGAGTACACTATCACGCCGGAACTGAATGAACATCAGAAACAGCAGCTCCTCTATACCACGACTCCAGGCCACTGTGCCTGTGGGAGAAGTGGAAGAACTGCCCCCTGCGAAGTGAAGAATTGCAGCACCGCCAGCGGCACAAACTGGCGAAAGTGACAGATAGCAAATTAAGATGTAGCGGTCAAAAACCAGACCGTTGCTGTTTTATTTCTGATAAAATAGGGTTCCATATCTTGCTTAAAGGAAAACCTTTGTCTCTATTAATAATGTCATCAGATAATCGTATTTCGATGGATTCCTTGAGCACACAATCCCAATAACGAGAAGTCGGAGCAATGATTAGCTTCTCTTTAAACGACATATTATGCCCTTCATTGAGACAATGTTTGGCGACGGCAGATTTTTCAGGCTTATCACATTCACCAGATTCTAACGCTGGCGGCACTGCAATTCTTCATGCTCTTCTGCTTCTTGCGCAAGTGGAGTGGCCTGGAGCCGGGGTACAAAGGAGCCACTGTTTCTGATGTTCATTCAGTTCCGGCATGATTGTGTACTCGGTGATCCCACCTGAAGATGGCAGCCGGATGGATCACCGAAATATCGTGTAGTGAAGACGATGATATCCGGCAGCATACCCATGAAGAGCATAAACATATAACAACATATAAGATGCCGGGAAAATACACGGAATCACATAGATGCGTATTATTCACTTAATCATGTATGACGTTACAATACTTGGACTAACACAGAAGGCCTAGTATTAAGCAGACTTAAAATGCAGACACATAATATGGTTAATTCTTCCAGGAATAATGACAAACTGCAGAAAAGCAATGTCAAAGAGAGGGCTGAGGATTTACATATTCAGCAGTGGCGCAGGTACCTAAAACCCTTTACAAACTATGCAGAGATTTTATTTTAGTATATAAGCTTATTTTGGCTTTATTGCCTTCATCGTTAAATGTTCTGACATTGTAGGTGGACATACATCAACTTTGAGTAAACTATTATTCCTGTCTGTAGTTGTTGGATTTTTTTTGTTTAAGTAATGTTTTAAAGTTGTGCAATAGTTTGCTGTTGCACATATATCACAATACTTTTTTACTATGTGAAACTCTTAGAAATTCAAGTTTGACAGTTTTGAAGTTTCTATGACTTTCAGATAGTAACAAATGTATCATATGTGCAACAGCAAATTATCAAACAACTTTAAAATGTTACTAAAAAAATATACATCCAACAACTATGGGCAGCAAATAACAGTTTACTCAAAGGTGACTTTGTCCTCCTACAATGTCAGGACATGTACTGATAAAGACAATAAAGCCAAATCAACTTATATATTAAAATAAAATAAAATATTAAGAAGCATACATTCTCCAACTCACTGCATAACGTCTTACTGTGTCATATTATATGGTGCAGGTTTCACATTCTTGTGATCCTGCACCACCAGTACGAGAGTAGCAGCAGTCAGACTAGGAAATTACAGTTCCACATGCAGACTGCCATTAACATCACAAGCACAAAAAGCTGCATTTGGCATGATGCTGCGACTGCGAAGAACGGACTGCTGATGAATGGCATAGCATTGTGTTCAGCAATTAATCGTGGTTCTGCACTGTACCAGAAGACCATTGACGGCATCTATGGCAGTGACCTGGCTAGAAGTCTCTTTCTTCCAATGTTTAAGAGAGGCACAACAAATAAACTTTACAACCTAAAATTTTTATAATTACCACAGAGATAAATTGGAGAGAAGATGTACCAAGCATCAGGATGTCATTTAGTTTCAGGTTTGAAGTATAATAACCCTGTCTTATAACCAGTTCCTATGTCACAGCTTTCTGTAGTGTAACGCTGAATTTCTCTCAATATCCTACCACCTACATTTGTACTGCTCTTGCAGTGAATATAGTATATAATGAAAACAAAAAACTATTTAGTAAAACCTGAATATTCAAGCACAACAGTTTGTTTTGTAGATAACCAAATGTCGAAAGTCTCAGGCTCTTAAGAAGTGCACATCACCAGCCAGATACAACTGTCCTCTTTCAGCCTCAAAAAACAAAATTCTGACTTTAGCTCTTTAATACAATTTTTTTCCTAAATATGGTTCAAAGAGCAATTAAACTTTTTTACACTGAATTCCTTTTACACCGTCTGACAAAAAAAAGTAAAGTGCACACAAGGGGGAGGAGGAAATAAAATGAAATTTCACAGGCTGAGTGTGTATGTGATATTATATTGGTGATTATAAAACTGGGTCATATTTAGGGGCAAAACTTGATAGTATGAGCCCACTTGTCAATACAATGTTGCGCCCCCTCTGACCTGGTGCATGCACTGATTCAGTTGAAAAGACGTCATGAAGCAGCTGTATCCTCTCCCGAGTCAAGATGGGCCACAATTGTCGTAAACAGTGCTTAGTATCTCTGATACTGGTACTGGTACACAGTTTACAAGACAGCTAGTCCTATACATCTTATTGGGGAGAAATCCGAGGATTTTACTAGCCATCGGAGTACCTCAACATCATGCAGACTGAATAATGGCACGTCAATACTGTTGCATGGGAATTAACACATGAGAACACAGGATGTGCATGGCATTGTCGAGCTGTCAAGAGTTCCCTCATTCACTGCCAGCCGCAACCTTAAGTCATACCAGACAGCTCCCCACACTGTGACTCCAGAAGTAACACTGCTATGCCTCTCCTAAAAATTGGAAGAAAGGGACTTCTACTACCCAAGTCACTGCCATAGATGCCAACAACAGTCTTCCGGGATAGTGCAGAACCACAATTGGTTGCTGAACATAGTGCGATACCATTCATCAGCAGTCCATGATTCACAGTCACAGCACCACTCCAAATGGCAGCCTACACATGGAATCATAATTTCCTAGTCTGCCTGCTGCTATTCTCAGACCAATAGTTCAGGATGACAAGAATGTTGCATGAAGTCCATTACTTGTTCTTTGATGGCAGATGCAGATTGGAAGGGTTACAATGTTTTGTTTTAGGGTGCAAACACAACTAGGGTCACGCATGTCCATGTCAGAACCGTAACACGAAGACAAAAAAGGAGTTAAGAACAGAAGGAAAGACAGCTAAAAATAAGGACTTGTAGAAAGGTCCATAAAATATGCCATAGCGAAACAATGGTCCTGACCTACAGGTTAAATATCCTTTGCCACATTGCTATGACAGATAAAAGAAACATGGTCAACAGCCCACGCGTCAGTCGCTAAAACGGCTGGCAAACATAAATGAGAATGTAAGTGGTTAAAAAAAGGGCACTCTGTCAGGAAATGGCAAACTGTCAAAGGTTGAGGGCAATGAGCACAAAATGGCTGGGAGCACCACTTAAATGTTGACAGCTAAAGAGAAAGTGTCCAATATGCAGCCTGGCTAAACCGATCGTCTCACGGCGAGAGGGTCGAGCGGAGGTCGCCAAGCTGCTGTGAGAGGCTTAATTCCCTGGAGCTTGTTCCCATGAAGGGAGGACTAGTGGTGATGCCAAAGTGACACCACCTGTTGACAGACAGAACACAGAGATCACTGGAGAACACAGAGATCACTAGAGGGAAAAGAAGAACTAGCGGGCCGAGGTACGGGGACTACAGCCTTGATAGCAGCCTCATTTCCCGTCAGACTGACATGACCAGGAATCCACATAAACATCACAGGGCTCCATCAAAAGTGAGCAAGTGACAGCATTTCTTGACCCCTGCACTATGGGATGGACAGTGTGCAGCACAATGAGGTTCTGAAGGGCACTGAGAGAGTCGGAGCAGATGATGCAATTGAAAAACCTGCATCGCCAGATGTACTGTGTGGCCTGATACACGGTGAAGTGCTCGGCTGTAAATACTGAGCAGTGTTCTACAAGCCTATACCGAAAACCTTCGGTGCCAATGACAAATGCACACCCGACACCACGGTCAGTCCAAGAGCCATCAGTGTACACAAAGGTACTATCGTGAAGTTCAGTGTGAAGGCTGTGAAACTTACTGCAGTAGACCTAGGCAGGAATACTGTCCTTAGGAAGCAAATGAAGGCAAAGGTGAACACGGGCCACTGCACAAAGCCAAGGTGGTGAAGGGTTCACACCCACTGGGAAAGTGGCAGGTAGCACGAAGTTAAACTGCCAGAGCAGGAACTGAAAGCCAACTCCAGGAGGCAACAGGGAAGGGAAATGCGCCCCATACTGGGGATCAAAGGAGGCCCAGGATGGGTGGCCAGGAATGGCAGACAAACAGCATGTGTATCTGCTGAGAAGAATGTCACGGCGGCATGACAGCAGTAGTTTGGCAGCTTCTGCATACAGATTCTCAACTGGGCTAGTGTAAAAGGAGCTAGTAGCCAAATGGAGGGTACGATGATGGATAGTATTGAGATGGCTTAAGAGGGATGCATAAATGATACACCCATAGTCTAGTTTCGAACAGACAATGGACCGGTACAAACAGAGGAGGGTGGTCTGACCTGTCCCAAGGAAGTCCACTGAGGACACATAGGACATTGAGGGACTGCATACAACAGGCGGCCAGCTAAGACTCGTGGGAGGACCAAGAAAGTTTCCTATTGAGCATGAGCCCCAGGAATTTCGTAGTTTCAATGAACGAAAGAGCAACAGGCCCAAGGTGTAAAGACAGTGGAAGAAACCAATTGCACCGCCATGAATTCATACTAACAGTTTTGTTACTGTCAATGCTCCACAAGTAAAGACAATCAAGACATCGCTGGAGACACACGTGAAGGAGACAAGCCAATGGAGAACTGCAATAGACTGCAAAATCATCAACGAAAAGGGAGCCGGAAATGCTCAGCAGGAAACAGGCCATAATAGAGCTAATGGCGATGAAGAGGACAATGCTCAAAACGGAATGCTGAGGCACACCATTTTCCTGGAAAAAGGCATAACCCACATTCACCTTGAAAACTTAAGACTTTTAAAAATTCCTGAAGAAAATGGGGCATGCGGCCTTGGAATCCCAACATGTAGAGATGAAGGAGTATGCCAGTCCTCCAGCAGGTGTCATAGGCTTTCTCCAAATCAGAAACACGGCCACAGTCTGGTGTTTCTGCAGAAAACCATTCATGAAATGGGTTGACAAAGTGACAAGATGGTCAACTGCAGAATGGCATGCTCAAAATCCACACTGCACAGTTAGTAAATTGCAAGAATTGAGCCACCATATCAGCTGGGCATGAATCATATGTTCTATCACCTTGCAAACACAGCTGGTGAGAGAAATGGGGCATTATACTAGAAAAAAGGTGTTTGTCCTTACCGAGCTTGGATATGGGTATGACAGTGGCTTCATGCAAGCGTCTGGGAAACGCGCCCTCTTTCCAGATGCAATTGTACTTATGAAGGAGAAAGTGCTTACTGGCGCATCTGAATGTGAACATAGTCCGGTCTTGGGGCAGAGGAGCAGGATGAAGTGAGACTATGATCTAACTCCCTCATAGTAAAGGCGGCATTGTAGCACTCACGATTCTGAGAAGAGAATGGTATCGCCTGAGCTGCCTCCACTCATTTCTGCAAAATACAGGCCCAAGGTATTGGAGATAGCAGTAGGATGCATTATGACATCTGCTGCTGTCAGGCCAGAAATTGTGGAATGGACCTTGGTCCCAGAGAGCCATCGGTGGTTGGCCCACACAACGGAAGACAGAGAGGGACTGTTAAAAGAACTAGTAAAGGAAATCAAGCTAGCTTTTTTACTATCCCCAAGAACGCGACAACATGTGCATTCGACTATTTATAATGAACACAGTTTGTCATTGTAGGACAACAGTTAAAAAACACGGAAAGCATGCGAATTGAGTCACAGCACACCTCAGTCTACCAAGAAACTGAGACACAGCACAGCCAAGACTAAGTGTAAGGAATGGAACATTCTGCAGCAATAAGGATAACATTTGTACGATATTCTACCTTGTCATCACAACTGGCAAAATGTTGTTCATTAACGGTCGCCAGGGAGGAGTAAAGCCTCCTGTCAGCCATTTGGGTGTTCATGTAGGTGGGGTAGGATCAGCAAATGAACAGCACACGGGAAATGGTTGCTTGAGTACATGTCAGAGAGAACAGACCAATCGAGATGATGAGCAAGCTGTGCAGTACAGAAGGAGAGATCCAAATGGGAACAGGTCTGTGTGGCATCTGAATGGAATATGGGTGTTCCTGTGTTAAGACAGATGAAGTTTAAGTTGATTGAGAAGGTAAGCCAAGAGGGCACATCTTGGACAGGTCCTGGGAGAATCCCAAAGGGGATGGAGTGCATTAAAGTCACCGAGCAGTAGAAAGCGATGATGGAGTTGCCCAAATAAGCTGGAGGACGTCTGCCCTGGTGACACTGAATGACGGACAGATGTAAACGGTACAAAGAGTAAAGGTGAAGTGAGGAAGGAAAATGTGGACTGCAACAGCTTGAAGTAGGGTAGTCAGGGAGATGGGTTAACAATGAATGTCATTCCGGATAAGGAGTATAACTCCCCCATGAGATGAAATGCCATACTCGGGGGGAAAGTAAAAGTGGATTGGGAAGAAATGTGAGAGCTCAAAGCTGTCTTGAGGATACAATTTTGTTTCCTGGAAGGAGAGAACAAGCAGATGCTGTGATTCCAAGAGCAGCCAGAAGTCGTCCTTGTTGAACTGAAGGCCACAAACATTCCATTGGAGGACAGTCATGACAAGGAAAGGGGAGGAGGGAAAAAATGAAGGAGTGTCACCTCAGTGGCTGCAAAGTGCCGGCCTTCGAAGACTCACTGCTGCATGGCACAGAGACTTGAGGATCCTGCTCAATAAGATCTAAAAAGGCATCAGAATTCTCCCTCTGCCGGTCTGTGGAATCCAGGGCAGAAAAATGGTTGGTGGTGCACACCGGCGACACAGAGGTCGACTGGGCGAGGGTCTCACATGGCCACACTATCTAAGAAGATCTCTGAGTCAGTGAAGCAGAAGACAGCATGCCTCTGTTTGATTTCTTGGGGCATCTCCAGTTCACAGAGGAAGACTAAGATGTTTGTTGGCTTGAGGGACATACGAAATCTTCACGGGAGTATTCCTTCTGTTCTTTCCGGCATGCCAGTTGTGCAGCAGGTGACTTTGCCCCATGACACAAAAGTTTGGTGGCCTACTGCGCAGTTGTATGAGGAAACAGGGAAGCTACCTTGACACTGGATGATTTTACAATCGCGGTAGTCAATTTGAGGTCCCGTGGTTGTGCCCTTCACGGAGTGAGATGCAGCAAGAACAGTACTGTAAGTGCTTTATGATAGAACACAGTGTTTATAACTAGCCAACAACCTGCGAGCGACTGGGTAAGGCACTTTTTCATCACTCAGATCTCCTGGATGTCCCACTTATCAAGATACATGGGACAATTTCAGGAGGAGGCAGCATGGTCGCCATTTCAATTGATGCAAAGGGGAGAAGGAGGTGGACAATCGCCCTCATGAGCATCCCTACCACAAGTTACACGTTTAGGACAGGTGTCAACAGGACATTTGAGTGGGGTTGTAATGATGACACTGGTAGCAGCGCTCTGGGTTCAGAATGTACGGTCAGAATGTGCTAACTTCATAGCCTGCTTTGGTCCTTGATGGAAGCACCACTTTATCAAAAGGGAGAAAAAAGAGTGTGTTAGCACTAAGGATGCATTTACCTTTTTCATCACCCAATGGGCTGCAATGACACCCTGATCAGAGAGGAACGTTTGGATTCCTGCCTCGGTCAGACCATCAAGCAGCTTAGAATAAATATCCCCAGGGGAAAAATTCAGTGTTTGATGGGCCTCAACACGAACAGGATAGCCATGGAGGAGTGAAGCTGCAAGCAGTAGTTGTGCTTGAGAATCACAAGTAGTCTCCAAAAATCTAAGTGCCACTGAGTAAACAATCGCAGGATTTCACAAAACCAGCAATTGCATCAACACCATTCTGAATAAAACCGATTTACTGTAGCAAAGGACTGACTGTCTTCAGTTCGTGAAACCACAAGGAACCGTGGTGCAGCTAGGAGGGTCTTCGCATCATTAGCCTCATTCTGTTTACGTTTAGTAAATGTTGACAGTGAAAAAGTTGTTTGGCTCATTGCAAGAAAATCCCCCATTATTGCCAGTGTCTCCTCCGATAGTGCACTCCTTCCAACTGGGGGACGCGATGCCCCCCCCCCCCCTCCCTCAGGGGCGACTACACCCTCCTTAAGCTGTCAGTACATGGACTGTGTATCCGAACGTTGAGCGTGCCGAGTTTCTGACATCACAGCGTGGATTAGCATGTTCGGGAGTCTTTCTGAACATGAAGGACAATACCTCAGATATTCTGAGCATGCGAGTATGCGTCTGAGCATTGACCAATGAGATGGCACAACGTCACCTACGTCACATGCACGCCATCTCCCTACAGAGTTGTGAGGCGCCATATTGGTGTTCAGTTCAAGTCTATACATATATACGCTATTTCTGAGCACCAGCAAATTGAGAATCACTCGAAAACCTGTTGTGTGATTCGTTGCAATAATGAGAAACATCTTGTTTGTGGCAAAAGTATTATTGTTCCTTGTGTGTTATGAGAGTATGCCATTTGACGGCAACGACACGCTGAGGATCCACCAAAAATGCATTGTTCTTGGTACAATTTGTTATAATTAAATTTCAATTAGTAAAACAGCTACGATTAAAGCTTTTAGCAAGTGCCAACATGGCAGGATTGGCTGACAGAGGTTTGTCATCGGTTTAGCACAGTGAGTAGCATTACCGATTGCTATTTAAATGTGTGAAATGATGCTGGTTCGGGTCTCACCATGTCTAATTCTCCCCCCCCCCACCCCCACCCCCCACCCCCGCCCACAACATTTGTGTAATAGGTTCTGGTGCTTCATTATTAGTTTAATATAAGTATATACTATAGTATTTGATGTTATGTAAATACAAGTTCACCTTTTTTTGAGGAGTGAGTTTGTTCAATTGGCTTAATCTACAGGACAGCTTGCGCTACTTGTATAACGATATTTTTGCTCCTTTTTCTGTTTCATAATTCACATGTTGCAAAGATTCTGCTACTGGGTACCAAAAGTGATCAAGTAAGAATGACCTTGAGGTTTTACTAAAATGTGGGAATGATGAAATAATGCTTATCTTAGGTGGAGACGTATTGCAAATTTGTATCGCACTGTTTGTAATGGAACTTTTACAAGCCTGTGTCCTTACTTATTTGACATGGTACTTTCCTTTTCATCTAAAAACATGTTCATGGATATTGAAGTTTTTATTCGTGTATATTACATATAGAACAAAGTGACTGGCGTATGGACAATGGAAGAAATGTGCATTTTAATAGAGTTAACGTGGGATTTTTATGCATGCCTGTTTGGTAAACAGAGTGATTTGCGAGCTAGAAACATCCTGCAACTGCCACTGGAGAGCATTGTGATCGTGTATAGCATGTTGAGGCCCACGTATCGTATGCACAAATTGCATCGTTCCTGAGCATTCAGCAGCACGTTGAACTCAGCACACTCAATGTTAACGTTCAACAGCACGGTCCGTGTGCCGACGACTTTAGGTGATTGTTCACACCGGACGTCACAACTCGAAAACTCCTGACAGAGGGACCTATTGGCAATTTTGGAAGGTAGCAGCTCAGGCAGTCACCCCTCCCTGGTTCTGCCTCTACCAGGTAGTACGTAAAAACCCTACCTGTTGACCGGGGCTGGGAATTACGCATTACTCAGTCAGCTGTTACGTGTCAGATGCGTGGGCTGGCCCTCACTAGTGCACAGGGAGGAAGAAAAAAGAGGAACCTCAAACACCAAAGTGTAGGAAGGATAGGAGAAGGGGAACAAAAAAAGAAAAACTGTAACGAGAAACAATGGAGAGACTGTTCTGATATCACTACTGAAAATGCAAAAAACATCCCAAAAACATCCCAGACCTATTCCCCAAGAGAGGGAAAAAAGAATAGCAAGAGGATAGACATGCAGTACCAAGGTTGCCACAAGTTTCTCCAAGTGAAATACCCTGATATCCAAACAATTTCTAGCATTTTCCCCAGAAGATTTTCAGATCTCAAGAGTAAGTAAAGACACAAGTAGACAAAAAAAGTAAGGGCTTCTGTATTTCTCCCCCATGTGAGCAAAAATCTTAAGTACTAACATCAACATCTGTTGTAATAAACTGTTTTTCAACAGAGAAAGCAAGCCAAATGGTACACGTGTTTCATTAAGACCACTGTTGGTATTTTATTTCAATAAAATGAAATACATTTGGTGACAAAATACGCATTTCGTTGGGGTTGCAAGATAGATTTAAAATCCCTTCACTGATTTCAGAAATAACCTCAAAAAAAAAGTAGGCCTCTTGAAAGAAGTGCATAAGGCAGGGAAGAGTTGTGTAAACCAACACTGCAGGTGACTGACAACAAAATGTTGGTTCTACTATGTTTGTTATTGTTGGTTATTACCCACTGTGTTATGTCTATTATTTTACAGGTATTGTGTGGTTTTTCTTTCAAGAAATACATGAGTACATAGCATACAAACTGCCACAATTTTCTTCATCTTATCGTCCATACTTTCTATTATATGAACTACTGTCAAAAGTGCCAAAATGTACTAGAATAAATAAACTTTCTGTCACACACCACACTGTAAAATGTACTGTTAGACAGCCACAATTCCTGAAATCCATCACCCATGGCCTCTGACCTGCTGAGGAGCTCTGCAGTCCCGGGTCCTTGGATAAACTATGAAAACCCAGGCATGGGGGGGGGGGGGGGGGGGGGGGGGAAGGGGGGAGGAAGGGTTACAATGTGCCCAGTGTACAATACGGTGAGCCCCCCTCATAGGGGTTAGATTCGACTGATCGGAACATTGACAAAGAGTATGCTTGCTGTCACATTCCCATGCAGTCCAACATCAGGCCACTGTCATATATGGATGCCTCACAAATCTGGACAATGTACAATTTGACCAGCTGGCCAAATGGAGACCCACAATAAGGCCCCTCTCAAACTTTGTCAGGGGGCGATGAAGCTGCCTCATAAGAGCATGTGGGAGCTCCATGTCCTTCACAGTGATCACTCAACGTCTCGTGCTGTTCGTGCCCCTATATATCCTATCAGGCCTGGTGACAACACTAAATATGAAGACCACTGATGCAGTCTGGTGGATGTGCTCCATATCCTAGTGAACTGCAACTCTAATCATTTACATACCCCCAATGGTGTGCACATGAACGAAGTTAGACTGACACCCAACTATGTCTTTTTTGCCTGGCACTGTATAATTACAAAAAAGAAACACTATAAAACAATGATGAACACTAAGCTATATAAATTCTATCAGCTTTAATTTGTTATATGTAAGATACAATTCTAAGTCTTCTTATATGATAATTATAATCAAATTTACAAAACTAGTGAAACTATAATCCTATCTCATACCAGTATCAGCAAGAAGACCAAGTATTAGCAGGACGTGGGTAGCAGTATCTTCTCCAGTGCTTTCCACGCCATCAGTCTCCAGTAGTTTAGTCAAAAGAGATACCAAACCATTCTTTACAGCCTGTTGAATCAATAATTGTAAATAAAACACTACAATAATTATGTAAGGTAATTCAGTGCAGGTTAATGTAATATTATAAGAAAACTCTTCTCCTGCAGAGGCTTTGTAGCTTTCATTGTTTTTCCCAATTATAATTCCTCTTAAAATGAAATGGAGAATTATGATTTATTAGTTTCATTATGTATGTTTCTATGTATGGTAATTTATCCTGGTACAGCAAACATGTCAAATGTCTGGGATAAAAGCTTATCACTGGCAGCATAAAATTACTAGCAAAAAAATCTAATACAAAGATAATTCTATTCTGGACAACAGTTACTCAAATTATCAATTCATCACACATGAAATATTCTACTGAACAGTAACATTTTTTTCACAGAATGTCTTATAGCCTCTGAAGGAGAATCTAGCTTTATAGTAAGTATTTTTTGCCTGTTTATTTATTATATACATTTTTACTTCCATAGACCGCAAATTCTGAGCATACATTTGAATCTGTGTGTGTGTGGGGTGGGGGGTACAAAATTATTTCAGTTTCTCATGTTTTACATGTGAGCAAAATTATTTTCCTTAAATAATATTGGTCTGCTGTGCAAGAGGATTATAATTTCATAAATGAGTATGCAGGTGACAGAAGTTTTAGTAAATAAATAATTGGCAACAACACTTTTTTGACTTTGCAGTTATGTGTCTAACAACAATATTACAGAAAGATAGACTGCTACCCACCACATAGAGAAGGCACTGACATGCAGACAGACACAAGAAAAGTCTGCTAAACATTTAAGCTTTCAGACAAAAAGTCCTCCTTCGGAAGTAAAACACACACACACACACACACACACACACACACACACACACACACACATCTTGCATACATGACCCCTGTGCCCCCTACTTTAGCAGTCTTCTCATTGTGCCTGTGTCTCAATGTGGTGAGTAGCAACCCATTTGTTTCAAAATATTGTTGTTATTCTGCCCTGGACTTTCCCATTGTATTTATGTATTTAACAATTTTCTTCTGGAGTTGCAGAATGCAAGATATCCAATGAGATTTTTATCCTGTTGGTTGAAATAATAAGATACACTCTGTAACTATCAAGTGCAATATGTGTGTGGCTTTTCATAAGAACTCGCTACTGTCGGCAAGTACTCCCCTCCCACTAGCAACTAAAACATTCAATACATGTTTATAACAACAAAAATAACAATGAAAATAGCCTCCAGCATACATTGATGACATCTTTGCTGTATGGATTCATGGTGAGGCTGACCGGTCAAAATTCATGGAATCTCTAAATACCTTCTCCCAATTAAATTTCACATGGTCCTATTCCCAATTCCACACCACTTTCTTTGATGTCAATCTCCTCCTCATCGAAAGCCAGCTTTACACTTCTGTCCACATTCAAACTGTTGTGTACATAGTTCCACGTAGTCAGCGCGTCCACAACTTTCCCAATAGAGCACGCCCCGCTAAGCACAACGGCGGAGGCGCAGCGCTCGTCCGTCTACGCACTACGAGATGGCGCTGTCTTAGAGACGGACCAAATTCTGCTTCCGCCGATCTGTGTATTAATATGTAACGCAGCCAATGAGATTGCTGCTAACGTAGAACCTTTTCTCCTCGTGGATCACACTCACGCAGTGATACATGAACGCGCGAGGTATTATATCGAATGTACAGACCTCCGATTAGTCAGTCTGCATTAGTCTGCATTTGTCTGCATCAGTCTATAGTCAAGTTTCAGTCTGCGCCTAATAAGATTATCATATTCCTGTACATAGCCATGAAGATAAATGTATAGACACTTTGTCAAGTATCAGAGATATGTGAGAATAAGGTAACGTATCAAGACCAAAGGGCTTCAGATTGTCAATTGTAAATAGCATCCAGAATCAAGTTAAGTAAGGTTTATGCTTTTTATTATTTTAATAAATGTGTGTGAAAATTAATCAAGTTCTGTTTAAAGTTGGTCACCGTCAATCTGCTACTCTAAGCGTGCAAGAGGCATTTCTATCGGCTGACCTAACGGCAGAAGATAAACACGCCACGATAAGACCACGAGATATATTGCTGACACTCGCCTACTTCATTAGAGCGACTTGTCAAATAACCTGATGGTGTGTGTACCGAAGGTCTTACAGTACACACACCACACAAACCTACTAATAAACAACAGTACTTACATTTTGACAGATACCATCCTTTCCATGTCAAACATTCCCTCCCTACAGCCTTGGAATCCGAGGCAAATGTATTTGTTCAGATGCAGACTCTTTACAGCAATACACCACAACTCTCATTTCAGCCTTCACTGGATGTAATTATCCCAACAGCCTAGTTCAAAGCAGATTTCCCAGACCATCACATCCAATCCTGGTACTGCTGATTCCTCCAAAAAGCAACTGCAGAGCACATCACTTATCACCCAGTATTATACTGGCCTTGAACTATTAATCAGCTACTTCGAAAAGGCCATGACATTCTAAAATCATGCACTGAAATGAAGTCTATTCTGTCTGAGATTTTGCCCACCACACCTACAACAACTTTTCGTCACCATACAAATCTCCGCAGTATCCTTGTCAGACCCTATGCTGCTCCTGCACCCATCTCCAAATCCCACAGCTCCTATCCCTATGACTGTCCCCACTGCAAGACTTGCTCTATGCACCCTCCTACCACAACCTCTTCCAGCCCTGTAACTGGCAAAACATACACTATCGAAGTGAGAGCCACCTGTGAAATGACACGTCATATACCAGCTGTTATGTAAACACTGTTTGGACTTTTACATTGGCATGACTGCCACCCAGTTACCAGTCAGAATGAATAGGCATTGGCAGAGTGTGTATACATGCAACACACAATATCCTGATGTGGAGCATGCTGTACAACATGACAGTCATGACCTCTGTGCCTGTTTCACCACACGCGCCATCTGGATTCTTCCCCAAGACACAAGTTTCTCAGAACTCCGCAGGAGGGACTAGCACTACAACATCTCCTTAGTTCTCACCACACCCACCTGGCCTTAATTTATGTGAATTCCTTCTGTCTCAGCATTTATTCAAAGTAACTACTTGTTTCTTCACTCAACATTAGTTTTCTACATCTCTCTTTTTCTCACTTGTCCATTTTTCGCCATCCCCTCCCAGCAATGCACTTAACTTTTCACTTTTATTAACTCGTGCACAATGCTTTAGTACTAATATCTGTCTTGCATACTCCCCTGTCTTCCACCTTTAAGCTCTCTGGTTTTCAAGCCTCATCTGGTGCAGTCCCCAACAGTCTTCCCTTCTCATCCCACACGGTACATCTCCCCTGACCTGTCGTTCTGGGTGACTTTTCTGAACTGTATGCCCTTCCCTAAACCTCTCCAGTTGTTTTTCTTTCTTCCTTCACCTCTCCTCCTTCCCCACCAGCTCTTCTGGCAGAAGAAGGAGCCACTGACTTCAGAAGCTGGTAAAAGTTAAATCCTTTTGTGTGTGTGTGTGTGTGTGTGTGTGTGTGTGTGTGTGTGTGTGTGTGTGTTTGTATTTGTATTTGTGTATGTAGATTTGAATCTGCAGCCATTGCTGTAACACATTGCGAGGCACCTCTCTAACTACCCCAAATATGAATATTTATGTATTTTATTATTCGCTATAATATAATAATAACACAACATTTACATTACTGGCGCAGGTGGGGAATCTATACCAAAATAATCTTATTGGTACCTATGGAAACCACAATGAAGGCAACTGACAAGATTCCTTGTTTTTGGAGTCCTTATTAAGCAACTGTTAGTCATTTGTTACAGTGTCTTCCCTATACAACTGGGAAATGGTACACCACAGTAAATACTTGAGCTGGTGTGATCCTTCCCATGTTTCAGGAAGGGGACAGTAATCACTTCCCTCCATAAACTGGGGTATTGGCCCACAGATTCTGTTAAAATGCATGCCGAGGTAATTCTTTGACTCAATATTCTAATGCAGTATGCCATAGTGCACTCTGTCCGATCCCAATACAGTAATGCGAGCCACAGATAGTGCATGCTCTGACTTCCTGTTCAAAAATAGTGGCTGCACCCTTTAGTGTTACTGAAGCTTAAGTGCTCTCAGCTAACTCTTGTCTGCATTGGAATGCTGGAACTGCATTGACATCCAAAGAAATTTGTCTGAGGTATTTCATAATTATTTGGGTTACAACTTTTAACGTCCTGATTACAGTACCACTGTTCAGCATGGTCATTGCAGAGCAAGCATTATCTTTCACGTCGATCCTCGCTTTTTTGATGATATCAAACATTTAATGTATTGTTAAAATGTTTGCCACTATTGTCTTTTTCTTTCTCTGATAAAGGACTGAGCTTTGCCTGAGTGATGTGACAGGCCACAAGATTGCAGCAAATAGATTACACTGGAACTTTCACAGAATTGCACACAGGCCCCTGACGGTTACATAGCACTCCCAGATCCACAACGAGACTGGCCATTCACCAGGCTTTATTGATGACCTCAGGACACAGGCAGCAGCAGCAGCAGCAGCAGCAGCAGCAGCACTACAGATGATGGTGGTGACGTTCTCTTATGCCCTGGATGCTGAACTGATGTCCGAGTACAGCCCGGTAATGGTAAAGAGGCCAACAGGCTTGTTATTACATTCATTTATGTGGCTCCGTGGTTGGTGCTGGTACATTCAGCCAGCAGGTCAAAACAGGAAAATGGTTACTTATCCAAAGACTCCTTGTTCCCTCTATCACAATGAGGACACACTAACAATGTTGTGCCTTGTTATAACTATAAAGGTTTGATTTTCGTAATGGAAAATCCAGAGGATTATTCTGTTGTTTGTTTGTTTGGTTTGGGGGATTAAAGGGACCAGACTGCGACGGTCATCGGTCCCTTTTTCCAAAAAATTAAAACCACCCAAAGAGAATAAAAACGAACAGCAGGAAAGACGTCAGACGACACAGGACAAGAAATACTCTTACAGAGATCAGACAAAACAAATTAAAATCACACAGTGTGTGACAGTGGTTGGCCGACCATAGAGATAAAAAGGAAAATCCAACCACCAAGAACACATTAAAAACTCAGCGTGAAATCATAGGCCAATGGCCAGAATCAACACAAAAGAACAGAACAAACACTCAAAAACCCCTGCCCGAATAAAACGTAAAACTAAGCCAGCCATAACAGGGTCATCAGATAAAAGGGCAGGGAGCATATCAGGCAGCGCAAATGTCTGCCTGACCACAGCTAAAAGGGGGCAGGCCAACAGAATGAGGGCCACTGTCAAAGCCGCCCCGCAGCGACTTGCAGGAGGGTCCTCCCGGCGCAGTAAATAACTGTGTGTCAACCGGGAGTGGCCAATGCGGAGCCGACAAAGGACGACTGAGTCCCTGCGGTTGGCTCGCATGGATGACCGCCACACAGTCGTCGTCTCCTTAATGGCACGGAGTTTATTGGGCGTGATCCAATCGCGCCATTCAGCGTCCCAAAGTGCAAAAACTTTGCGGCGGAGGACTGCCCGCAAATCAGTCTCTGGGAGGCCAACATCCACAGATGGTTTACTCGTGGCCTCTTTCGCCAGGCGGTCAACATGTTCATTGCCCGGGATACCGACATGACTGGGGGTCCACACAAAGACCACAGAGCGGCCGCAACGGGAAAGAGTATGCAGGGACTCGTGGATAGCCATCACCAGACGAGAACGAGGAAAACACTGGTCGAGAGCTCGTAAACCGCTCAGGGAATCGCTACAGATAACGAAGGACTCACCTGAGCAGGAGCGGATATACTCTAGGGCACGAAAGATGGTGACCAGCTCAGCAGTGTAAACGCTGCAGCCATCCTGCAAGGGACATTGTTCGGAATGGTCCCCTAGAGTGAGCGCATACCCGACACGACCAGCAACCATCGAACCGTCAGTGTAAACAATGCCAGAGCCCTGATACGTGGCCAGGATGGAATAAAAGCGGCGGCGGTAGGCCTCTGGAGGGACTGAGTCCTTCGGGCCCTGTGCCAAGTCGAGCCGAAGGCAAGGGCGAGGAACACACCATGGGGGTGTATGCAAAGTGGCCCGGAAAGGTGGTGGAACAGTGAAAACCCGAAGCCCGGAGAGAAGCTCTTTGATGTGGACCGCGATTGTACAACCAGACTGGGGCCGACATTCTGGCAGATGGACGACCGATTGCGGGAACAGGAGACAATAGTTTGGATGCCCGGGCAAGCTTAAAACATGGGCAGCATAAGCAGCCAGCAAATGTTGGCGCCGTAACCGCAGGGGAGGGACACCTGCCTCCACTAGTATGCTGTCCACAGGGCTGGTGCGGAAAGCACCAGTGGCAAGGCGTATCCCACTATGGAGGATTGGGTCCAGCACCCGCAACGCAGATGGGGATGCTGAGCCATAAGCCAGGCTCCCATAATCCAGGCAAGACTGAATTAACGCCTGATAGAGCCGTAACAGGGTAGATCGGTCGGCGCCCCAGCGGGTGTGGCTCAAGCATCGCAGAGCATTGAGATGCCACCAACACGCCTGTTTGAGCTGCCGGATATGAGGCAGCCAAGTCAACCGGGCATCGAAAACTACACCCAAAAACCTGTGGGTCTCCACCACAGCAAGACGTTCGTCAGCAAGATAAAGCTGGGGCTCAGGATGGACTGTTCGGCGCCGGCAGAAATGCATAATGCGGGTCTTGGAGGCCGAAAACTGGAACCCATGAGCTACAGCCCAAGACTGCGCCTTGCGAATAGCGCCCTGTAGCTGACGTTCAACAGCTGCAATGCCAGTAGAGCTGTAGTAAAGGCAGAAGTCGTCAGCATACAGGGAGACAGAATTACCCCACGGCCGCAGCGAGCCCGTTAATGGGTATTAAAAACAGGCAGACCCTTAAAACAGAACCCTGTGGAACACCGGCCTCCTGGACGTAGGAGGAACTAGATGAGGCCGCAACTTGCACGCGGAAGGTACGATGCGACAGAAAATTTCTGATAAAGATCGGCAGAGGGCCCCGAAGACCCCATCCATGAAGCGTAGAAAGGATGTGATGGCGCCATGTCGTATCGTACGCCTTCCGCATGTCGAAAAAGACAGCGACCAGGTGCTGACGGCGGGCAAAGGCAGTACGGATGGCCGACTCCAGGCTCACCAGATTGTCGGCGGCGGAGCGGCCTTTACGGAACCCACCCTGAGATGGAGCCAGAAGGCCCCGAGACTCCAGTACCCAATTTAAGCGCCGGCTCACCATCCGTTCAAGCAACTTGCAAAGAACATTGGTGAGGCTAATGGGACGGTAGCTGTCCACCTCCAGAGGGCTCTTTCCAGGTTTCAAAACCGGGATGACAACGCTTTCCCGCCATTGCGACGGAAACTCCCCCTCGACCCAAAGACGGTTGTAAAGATCGAGGAGGCGCCGCTGGCAGTCCACTGAAAGGTGTTTCAACATCTGACAGTGGATGCCATCTGGCCCAGGAGCAGTATCAGGGCAAGCGGCTAGGGCACTGCGAAATTCCCACTCACTGAATGGAGCATTGTAAGATTCTGGGTGGTGGGTGCGAAACGAAGGGCTCCGACATTCCATCCGCTCTTTAATGGAGCGGAAGGCCAGGGGGTAAGTCGCAGAAGCGGAACTCATAGCAAAATGTTCTGCTAAGCGGTTTGCAATGACGTCGGAGTCAGTACAAACTGCTCCATTCAGTGAGAGCGCAGGGACGCTGACAGGGGTCCGATAGCCGTAGACGCGTCGAATCTTGGCCCAGACCTGCGATGGAGTGACATGGAGGCCAATGGTGGACACATACCGCTCCCAGCACTCCTTCTTGCCTTCGCGGATAAGGAGGCGGGCCTGTGCACGCAGCTGTTTGAAGGTGATGAGTGTTCAACGCAGGGATGTCGCTTGTGACGCTGGAGCGCCCGCCGGCGATCTTTAATCGCTTCAGCGATCTCAGGCGACCACCAAGGCACAGCCCTCCGCCAAGGGGACCCAGAAGAACGGGGAATGGCAGATTTGGCGGCAGTAACGATGCCGGTGGTGACTGACTGAACCACCGCATCAATGTCATCACTAGAGAGAGGCTCAACAGCCACAGTGGAGGAAAACAAGTCCCAGTCAGCCTTATTCATAGCCCATCTGCTGGGGCGCCCAGAAGAGTGACATGGTGGCAGTGACAGAAGGATCGGAAAGTGGCCACTACCACACAGGTCGTCATGCACTCGCCATTGGACAGACGGTAAGAGGCTAGGGCTGCAGATGGAGAGGTCAATGGCGGAGTACGTGCCATGCGCCGCGCTAAAGTGTGTGGAGGAACCATCATTTAAAAGCGAAAGGTCGAGCTGCGACAAGAAATGCTCAACAGTGGCGCCTCCACCTATGGCCACTGAACCACCCCACAGCGGGTTATGGGCGTTGAAGTCGCCCAGTAACAAGAAAGGTGGCGGCAATTGGACTATCAGAGCAGCCAGGACATGCTGCGCGACAGCACCATCCGGTGGAAGGTAAAGACTGCAGACGGTAACAGCCTGTGGCATCCACACCCGAACAGCAACAGCCTATAAAGCTGTTTGTAGAGGCACAAACTCGCTGTGAAGAGAGTTAAGGACATATATGCAGACGCCACCAGACACCCTTTCATAAGCTGCCCGGTTCTTATAATAACCCCGATAGCCACGGAGGGCGGGGGTTCGCATTGCGGGAAACCAAGTTTCCTGAAGTGCAATGCAGAAGAAAGGGTGAAGGCTGATAAGTTGGTGGAGCTCAGCTAGATGGTGGAAGAAATCGCTGCAGTTCCACTGGAGGATGGTATTTTCCATGTCTGTGAAAGGCATGACGGGACTGGGAAGGCAGATTACGCCGCTGGGTCACCTGCTGCCTCCGATTGAGCACCTGTGCTAGTGCTAGTCTGAGGGACCCGCGAGATCGAGGTCCTCAGCGGACACCAGAATCTCCACCTCGTCCTCAGACGCAGAGCTGGAAGGGTGCGGTGGGGTGGCTGCCACCGCGAGTGCTTTGGGCTTAAAGCTCTTCTTCTTGGATTTCTCACGCTGCTCCTTGGGTTTAACTGGCTGGGAGGGCTTCACTGATTCAGTCTCCGGGACTGAGGAGGATCGTGAAGCCCTTCGACCAGCTGATTGTGGGCACTTACGCCACTGTCGGTCGTCAGTCTCCCCACTGGCGGAAACCTGGGAAGGGAGGGACCCAAGGGACCCCTTGCGAGCGTGAGAAGCCGAAGATGGCGGACACTTCTCCGGCTTAGAAGCAGGGACGGACGTCCCTGATGGGAGGGATGGAGTTGCTCCTGAGGTAGGTGGCACAGGAGCAACCCAGTGGGTAGCGCCGCCCACTGGCAAGGGGGCAGGAGGAGTTGTACCACTCATCGATCCGGCCGGAAGTCGCGAAACTGATGGGGCGAGCACAGGTGTTGTAGCAGCGGCGTAGGACGATGTCATTCTCACGGGATGTAATCGGTCGTATTTCCTTTTGGCCTCAGGATAAGTCAGTCGGTCCAGGGTCTTATATTCCATGATTTTGCGTTCTTTATGGTAGATTCTGCAGTCGGGCGAGCAAGGTGAATGGTGCTCCCCGCAGTTGACACAGATGGGAGGCGGGGCACATGGCGTATCGGGACGAGATGGGCGTCCGCAATCTCGACATGTGAGGCTGGAAGTGCAGCGGGAAGACATATGGCCGAACTTCCAGCACTTGAAGCAGCGCATCGGGGGAGGAATATAGGGCCTGACGTCACACCGGTAGACCATCACCTTGACCTTTTCAGGTAACGTATCACCCTCGAAGGCCAAGATGAAGGCACTGGTAGCTATCTGATTTTCCTTCGGACCCCGATGAACGCGCCGGACAAAATGTACACCTCTGCGCTCTAAGTTGGCGCGCAGCTCGTCATCAGACTGCAAAAGAAGGTCCTTATGGTAAATAACTCCCTGGACCATATTCAAACTCTTATGCAGTGTGATCGTAACAGCAACATACCCCAACTTGTCACAAGCAAGTAACCGTCGCGACTGGGCAGAGGATGCAGTTTGTATCAGGACCGATCCAGAGCGCATTTTGGACAAGCCCTCCACCTCCCCAAACTTGTCCTCTAAATGCTCGACGAAGAACTGAGGCTTTGTGGAGAGAAAAGACTCCCCATCAGCTCTCGTACAAACTAAGAATCGGGGCGAATAACTGCTACTGCCATCCTGAGATTTACGTTCCTCCCACGGTGAGGCCAGGGAGGGGAACGTTTTCGGATCGTACTTCTGAGCATTAAAATGAGCCCGAGAACACTTAGAGACTGCTGGCGTCTGGCCACCAGCGAGAGACGATGTACCACGCTTCATTGCGGGTCATCCGGCCTGATGCCACCTACTCCGACCAAGGGCCCTTCCCACGGGCGCCACCCAGCCGCAGCAATAGCCACCTGGCAGGATGGCCATTGCCGGTAGTCCTGATGCCCCAGGGAGATGGGCATCTACTCCTTGGCATACGTGGGGAGTTAACGGCGCAGGCATCAGTAGAGCGATCCCTGTGTTGTCAGGGGGCTACAACCAAGAGGGTACATGGCGGCCCCACAACAACGGACTGGCTACCATGCTGGATGTTAGGTGACATGTGGTCCATGGTCGCCGTCAGTGCAGAAAGTGGCACTGCACAGTGCAAGGTGGAAAGTGCACGCAGGAACGTATCAATGCCCAAGAGATGGAGAGCGGGCACGACTGCAATGCAACGACAGAGAAGCTGGCGAAAGGTCTGATCGCTAGATGGACACAATGCACCAAGTAAGGCGCCCTTCCCCAATCGGCTCGCTCTTCGGAAAAATTTTGAGAGATGGAGGTCAAACCCAACAGGGGACCATCACATACGGCCGAAAAGTTTGAGACTCCTTTTAGTCACCTCTTACGACAGGCAGGAATACCGCGGGCCTATTCTTACCCCCGAACCCGCAGGGGGCGATTATTCTGTTGAGCATTCTTAATTGTGAAGATTGGGCAACCTCTGCTTGTCCATTCAACCTGTTGAAATACTCTTTTTTCTGTGAAGTCTGATCACATTCCCACAACAGCCAGGAATTGATAAAGCTCACCCAGGCAGAGCTCTGATTGTCCAGGTACACCTTCTCCAATTGGGATGCGGCAGATTCCCCAGAGACCAGCCACTAATGACTGTCTTGCTTCAGCAACTATCCATCGGTATGCAGCACACCTTGAAATTGAAGTTTTTCTTTTAAGACATTTTTCCATCATGTGCAGTTAAGCCAAGACAGCTGCTCACCAAAACAACAACTTTTTACAATCCCAAGCCATATTCAGAGTTAACAGTAGTAAAAAGCTGGTTATTCTGACCAGACTACAGCTCAAAAAGTGCAGGTTTGCTATGCTTACGTCCAGAAAAAGGACCAGAGGGTGCACTGGCAGATAATGGCGCACAACGAGGGTGAGGAACATTAATTTGGAGGAGGTGATAGGACGGAGGTGGTGGAAACTTGGTTGGGAAACTATATGTTACCATAGGTTGAAGCTGGAAAAGTTTTTGGAGCATAGAATGTGTCTTAAGGATAATTCCCATCTGCATATTTCCGAAAATCTGGTGGTGAAGGGGAGGATCCAGGTGGTCTGGGTTGTGAAGCCATTAATATGAAGCATTTTATGTTCAGTTGTATGTTGTGCTATAGGGTGGTCCACTTTGCTCTTGACCAAGGTTTCGCAGTGGCCATTCATCCTGGAGGACAGCTTGTTGGTAGTCATACCAATATAAAAAGCTGTGCAATGATCGCAGCAGAGCCGCTATATGACATGGCTGTGTTCACAGGTGGTCTGACCTCTGATGGGGTAGGATAAGCCTGTGACAGGTCTGGAATTGGAAGTGCTGGGTTGTTGAATTGGGCAGGTATGGCACCTGGGTCTCACAGAGATATGACCCCTGTTGCAAAGGATTGGGATTGCGAGTGGCACAGGGATAGACTAGGATTTTGTGAATGATGAGTGATGGAACACCACTTTAGAAGGGGTGAGAAGGTTTTTGGTTACAGTGTCCCTCATATCAGACCATGACAAAAGATAAAGCCCAGATGATGGACGTGGTTCAGTTCCTACCCAAGATCCTTCCTACACAAGATCCTTCCTACCCCCCCAAAAGTTGTATCCTGTCACCCGCCCAACCTCCACATCATCCTAGTCCATCCCCATGCCACTCAAAATCCCAGCCCCTTGCCACAGGGATCATATCCCTATGGAAGACTCAAGTGCTAGACCTGTCCAACTCAGCACTTCTTATTCCAGCCCTGTCACAGGCTTATTCTACCCCATCAGAGACCGGGCCATCTGTGAAAGCAGGTACGTCGTATTCCAGCTCTACTGCAATCACTGCATAGCTTTTTATATGGGTATGTGTATCAACTAGCTGTCTACCAGGATGAACGGCCATGTCCGAATCATAGCCAAGAGCAAAGTGGACCACCCTATGGCACAACATGCAACAAAACATAACATGCTTGATTCTAATGGCTGCTTCACAACTTAGGCCATATGGATCCATCCCTCCACCACCAGCTTTTCTAAACTGTACAGATAGAAGTCATCCCTACAACACATTCTCCACTTCTGAAGTTATTTCAGTCTCAACCTACTGTAACCTATTGTTGCTTCACCCACCATCCAACAGTTTCAAGTCACTCTGTCCCCTCACCCTCACTGTGTGCCACTCTCAGCCAATGCACCACCGGTCCTTTTCCTTTCTCTGTTCCTCTTTCCTCAAAATATTTGCCTCTTAATTCTGTACACTTTTGCATACATTCAAACCGATTCTGAGAACATTTCCCCCACTCTGTTGTTGGTCCCTGAAAAACATGATTTTGGAAGGATTCGACAGCTTTCCGACATGACGATGGGAACAGAATGCAACAGAATGAATTCAATATTAATTAGATGTTCTTTTCTCCATCGGATGATGACTTGTTTTAATTAATGCAATGAATGGTTTTGCAACCAGATGTCTTGGCTGCTGATGAGTCATATGGGTTATACGATCACCTGTCCTAGAAACTTTTCCATTTCTAAAATTTTGTGCAGAGGTGAGTTGGACACCTTCGGAAATGCTTTCGGTTCCACTGAGTCTTGTCAACTGAAGGTTGGACATCGGAGAGAGAGACATAATTACTGTGAAAAACGTTCTGCATGCACATAGTAAAGACTACACTGGAACTATCAAGAGAAGTGTGAATACAAGGCTGAAGAAACATAAGGATCTTTGTCAACCACAGGAAATAGAAAAATTAGCTGAAGCAGAGCATCCTCTTCAATCAGGAAATCATGAGGTGAAGTTTTCAGAAACCAAAATTTTATCTACAATAACAAACTCTTATCCATAACTATCCAGAGAAGCCATCAAAATACATAAACATAAGGATAACACTAACAGAAAAGCAGAAGCCATGAAACGTAGCGATATATGGTTCACAGCTCTGCAGAATCAATAGATAAGTTTTAACTCTGACGGATTGACAATTTATAGTCAAGTTTTATCTCTGACAAAGAATCTTTCTGATGATGATATGTAAACTTCTACTAACCCCTTTTTTCACAATATTAATGTCACTCTACAAGATCAGACCCGTCACTTGCCATGACTCAGCAGAACCCAGCAGAACCAGGTCCACCTCTGAGGGTATTCAGCTCAGCTCTGACTGAAACTTCTGAATGGAAAAGTTTCATGGACCACAACTAGACAACCTTAGGAAAAAACCAATGGCAACTGTCTGTAGTGCTGAATGAAAATTTGTATTGCCATGAAGAAGAATGTCATGATATTTCAGTTATTTTTTCTGATTTCACTGATGACTTGTGGCAAAAAAATTGCCACAAATGAACCCTTTTTGTTAGTTTTGGTTCATCTTGGAACTCCTGAACACCTGACTGTTGCTCATACAAACATAACCAAGTGTCGTCTGCTGTTTTGATGTTTAATATGGATTTGGTATTTCTTATTCAAATTTTCTGAGCAATTTCTTACACCCACTGAAACGCACTTTGCCAAATTGTGCAGAATCAATCAATCAATCAATCAATCAACAACAGATATCTGCACCCACAATCCATGGTTTTTTTGAAACTGAAACAAGCCTTACTCAACTTTCACAAGATTTGTTGCTAACGGAAGCACAACCACGACAAAATGCTGCAAATGAATAGTAAACAAACTTTTGTGGAAGTGACTGATTATCAAAACTTGAATGAAGAAATTCTAGACACTTTGTCAATTTATGGCTTCACGAAACTCATAGTGAAACATGAGAAAAAAATTTGAGGAAAATTCCATTTTTTCACAATGATGTTTCTTTAAACATTTACTGTAAACAAAATGCTTGGCCAATTTATTAACTGCATTTGTTTCAACAACAACAAAAGACAATTTTTAAAACTATAATAATGTCACATCTCGATAGCACCATGTAATGGTCACTTGTAAAGTCTTGAAATGTGACCCTCAAATTACACTTTGCTTTCCTCTAATGCCTACCTTCTGCTGAACATTTTCTTGGCCAACAAGCAAATTTAGCAGGCATCCTGAAGCTACAGCACGTAAATTTCTTTCCTCTTCACAGCCTCAGATGCAAACTTCTCCAAAATTTGTATTAATGGTGGCAAACAGTGTGCCTCCAAAAGAAGTGTCCTTCCTTTATCTGTAAGAAATACATTACCTGGTATAACAATTCCAGGCAACATTGTAATTCACTTTTCAAACTAAGCCGAGAGGTAGATGGAGAGAGAGAGAGAGAGAGAGAGAGAGTTCAATACGTACCATTCTCATAACAGATGTTGCCTAAAGCTCGGCAGATCTGTATAAGAAGTTTAAAATCATCTTCTTTGCATCCAAGTGCTTAACTATGGCACCAAGTAATTCCGAATCAGCACATTTCCTCACGGCCAGCATCAGACTTTGCGAGTTCTGATATAACCTGGGCTGTTTTGCTGACAACATCCTTTGATTTCCAGTTTAAAAGAGCTTTTGCTTCAGGAACAAATTGTGTATTGGCAAGAAGACTCTGTAATTTCAATAATGTGCATAACTAAATCATTTAATCAACAAAAATAATCAATTTTTGAAAATATACAAGAAAGACCACTGGCTCTATAAGTTTCCAAACTATAATACTTTTTTATATCAACAATGGAAACTCCAGGTAGGAGCATCAACAATGTAGGAAAAGACAGATTGCTATTTACTGAAATGGAGACATGTCAAGTTGCAGACAGGCACAATTAAAAAACACTCATATATAGCTTTCAGTCACAGCCCGAGTCAGTAGAAGACACACGCACGCACGCACACACCCAACTCTAGCATCTTGGGCCGGAATGCAACATCACGTGGGATACAAGCAGCAATTTGAGGGTGGGAGAGGGAGAGGGGAGAGGGAGAGAGAGAGAGAGAGAGAGAGAGAGAGAGAGAGAGAGAGAGAGAGAGAGAGAGAGAGAGAGAGAGAGCGGGGGGAGGGAGGGAGGGAGGGAGAGAGAGAGAGAGAGAGAGTGGGGGGAGGGAGGGAGGGAGGGAGGGAGGGAGGGAGGGAGAGATAGAGAGAGAGAGAGAGAGAGAGAGAGAGAGAGAGAGAGCGGGGGGGGGAGGGAGGGAGGGAGGGAGAGAAGAGAGAGAGAGATGAGAGAGCGGGGGGAGGGAGGGCGAGGAGCGAGAGCGAGAGCTCAGCGCGAGCGGGAGGGAGGAGGGAGAGCTAGAGCGAGAGCGAGAGAGAGCGGGGGTGAGAGCGAGTGATCGGGTGGAGAGCGGAGGGTGGAGAAGCGGTGGGGAGAGAGCGGGGCGAGAGAGCGGGGGGGGGAGGAGAGCGGGGGGGGAGAGAGCGGGGGGAGAGAGAGCGGGGGAGAGAGAGCGGGGGGGGGAGAGAGAGCGGGGGGGGGAGAGAGAGCGGGGGGGGGGAGAGAGAGCGGGGGGGAGAGAGGAGCGGAGTGGGGAGAGAGCGGGGGGAGAGCGCGGGGGGGGGGAGGGGGAAGAGAGCGGGGGGGGGGGGGGAGAGAGAGCGGGGGTGGGAGGAGCGAGGGGGGGGGAGAGAGCGGGGGGGAGAGAGAGCGGGGGAGGAGAGAGCGGGGGGGAGGGACGAGCGAGCGGGGGGGGGAGAGAGCGGGGGGGGGAGAGAGAGCGGGGGGGAGAGAGAGCGGGGGGGAGAGAGAGCGGGGGGGGAGAGAGAGCGGGGGGGGAGAGAGAGCGGGGGGAGAGAGAGCGGGGGGGAGAGAGAGCGGGGGGGAGAGAGAGCGGGGGGAGAGAGAGCGGGGGGGAGAGAGAGCGGGGGGGAGAGAGAGCGGGGGGAGAGAGAGCGGGGGGGAGAGAGAGCGGGGGGGAGAGAGAGCGGGGGGGAGAGGAGCGGGGGGGGGGGGGGAGAGAGCGGGGGGGGGAGCGGGGGGAGGCGGGGGGGGAGTGGGGGGGGGGGGGGGGAGAGCGGGGGGAGGAGAGCGGGGGGGAGCGCGGGGGGGGGGG